>NC_051185.1:136056234-136656234 GCF_013339695.2 Rhipicephalus sanguineus
TTGCAGTAAAAAAACCGAAACCGAAACGAATGCTCTTTTGTTTCTGCGGCGACGTTTTGAGGGATACTGTGAAACTAAGTCACGGGTTGAAAAAAAAAAAAAAACAGCTGATCCGACGCCAGGAATCGAACCGATGACGGCGCGGTGATGTCGCGCTTTGAAAGCGAACGATTAACTCACTCGGCCACGGACGAGGCCGTGACGCCGGTGATAAGCAAGGGTTTATCAATATACTACAAGCATTTGAAGGACCGCGTTTGAAAAAACGCGTTAGGGAACAATGTTACGACAATTGCGAAAAGTTGAGAATGGCTTCAAACGAAAGCTGATTGTCAGGACTACATGTGATTTCCTGACCATTACCATAACTTGCTTAGTTTTACCACAGTGACCGTTTTTGTCTCGAAAAACGGGCCACATGTTTCGCCGTTTCCATAGACTCCCATTGTACAATCTTTAACTGCTCTGGGAACAAAATTGAAGCTTACTGCAACATGATCGCTGCAGTGCTCTCGTGCGTTTAGGTTCCCGGAAGCGCTCTGTGGTCTGCGTTTTTCAACATTCACCTTCTACACTTAATTATTCGGGAAAAACTCGCCAGTTCCATTGAAAACGCGCTAGCTTCGCGCCGGGGCCGCCAGGGGCGCTGGCTGTGATGTGTCCACAAAAGCTGGATATGAGTTCTGCATCAGTAGTACAGAGGCGGTAGGAGATCTAAGTAGTGCGAGACTGTACTTATGATTTCAAAATAAAAACAAATATCAAGAACTAAGTTTGGTCATTGAAAGATGGTTGCTTTTTGATGAGAATTTATTAATCGACATGATCCGCCATTTTCACTGAGGAAATAATTTATTTCTTTCGGTTGTTAAGTGTGTCTCGGCGTTACATGTTAAAGGGGCCCTGCAACACTTTTTGAGCATGCTCAAAAAGCGCTGCCGATCGGTAGTCGAGGCTCCCGAGAACACGCGAGCCAAATATTATAGCGATGCGCACGGCCTGGAATTTACAATAAATTCTCAAAGTCAGCTGAAAATCGCTCCCTCTTCTCTCGACAAATGATGTATTACTCCGCAAAATATGACGCGATTGTCGGCAGTTCCACCATTGGCTCATGTTATAATCACGATAACACCCTCATTATTACTTTCGTTGTTAATTTTGAGTTCAATAAGTAGATTATATGTATGTTTATATTCTGTTATCGCGTTAAAAACACCGAACAAGCATTAATATTAGCACTTCCGGTCTCACCGACAGCTCGTCTGCTCGTAGTTGCGTGGTTCCGTTTTCTTCGCCATGCGCAGTGCCGAAAACGTGAATATTTCTGTGCTTTTGGCCATCGCCGGTTGCCGTTGAGAGTGGCAGCCGTTCGAGTGTTGCCTCGTCAGCTGGGAACTGCATCGTCGGCACGTTCTCACGACCGACCGAGGCAGCCGTGCAGCATGACGCTCCGATAACAATGCTGGCGTCCGGTAATGGCGGCGCTTCGGGGTCGTCTGCCAGTGTCGTCTTACGAGGCGGTGTATCGGAGTATGGGCCGAAACCGATCTCAGCTGTCATTCGTTCCAAACGAGCGCGCAGGTTTGCTTCCATGGTTGGCAAAGCGATGAAAACACTACGGCGTTCGAGGTGCACACCCAACATTACCAAATCGACGCGCAGTTTTCAAGCACGCGCGATACACGATCGACTCCGCTCGACGAGAACGACGCAAGTCGACCGGAAGTGGCGGCACAGACCACGTGGTTGCGCCCAGACGTCAGAGAGAAAAAAATGAAGAAAAAATTTCCGCCGGCGCTCTCGGGCGGGCGACATTTGTTTTCGTGGCCGCTACAGGGAGCGACCGCAGCGCCGCCATTCGGTAGAGCCTGAAACGCCCGTTTTAGGCACTTTTTCTCCCTGAAGACGGCCACTGGCCTAGGTACTGAGGAGAAGAACGCCCCTAGCTCCACTTGTCCCTAGCTTGATCGGCAGCCATAGGCCATGCGCGCTTCACGCCGGTGTCAACCCACGCCAAGGTAAGTTTTTGCATTCGCTGTCCTGCGGTGTTTTCTACCGCGCGACGGAGCAAATGAGTTAAACGGGCCAGGCCTTCTGCCTGGTGTGCTGTGTTTGTGTGCCGTTCGCCTTCGAACTCTACCTTTGTGAATTTGCACCCTGTGTGAGCATCGGCCCGTCACACAGTACAAGTGCTTAGCTCGAGCTCGGTTGTAGTCGAGGTGGAACTGCATTCAACAATTCATTATTTACGTGACGCTACGGCCTCAGTCCCGAAACTTGATTTGGTGCAATTATGTTACTGTTACTGCAGCTTCTGATCGATGCAGCTATTTTGCTGGAGGGAGGCTTCAATGTAAGAGTTACTGTTTTGTACTACATGTCTGTGTCGTTCTCTGCCATATGTAATAGAGTTACTGTTTTGTACTACATGTCTGTGTCGTTCTCTGCCATTTGATAATGGTCGACGCTACCATCTATCCAATACATTACATGGTTCTCAGTGCAACTGTCTAGCGCTAATTGTACCATTTTTACTACGTACCTCACTTCGCTGCAAGTGTGCTTCTTCACAGCCCTGTGCTTCTTCGCAGCACGGGGCACAGGCATAACAATTGCAGCACGTTTGGTGTGATGCAGTCCTACCATCAATTTGTATAGGCAAGACAACACATAGGACAGTGCACATTGGAACTTTGTGCAAAGTTTAGGTATTCCCTGTGACCTTGGGCGCTGCTGACAAATGTCCCATTTGTCTGGTTTGCGTAGAATGCTAAAATAATTTGCTGCATCAGCCAAGGCAAAGCAGAAAATTAAGCTGGAAATGGCCACTTCTGCATTACAAGCTCTGTGTAGTGGTGCTGTAAATTCTGCATTGCCAGATATTGTTGCGTTAGAATCTGACTACCTGCAAAATTTTGACTGGCACAAGCACCAAGTTGCTGTATTTCTGGTAGACCAGCTGCACTATTATTACAGCTGTCGTTTCCCTTGGTTTTGTCCTAGCAAAGACGCCACCTGGTTCAAACAGCCCACGTACAACTGTGACTAAACTGTGAATAGCATGCACACATACACACTTTAATCGCTATGGTTTACCTTTAGATGCAACAGATTTCAAAGAACACTGACTGCAACGGTTGATATCACTTCCTTTAGAAACTTGCTCAAAGCACATATCATTCTGGTGTAAAGCAGCTTGCACAGTTGTAAGAAAGCGGGCAGTTACGATTGCAATTTGCAGTGTTCCACTACTTCATTCTTTAAGGGGCTCCTGAACCACTTTTCCAAGTAATCATCGAATGACCTCAGTATCGGGCCTCACGAATCGATTGCCGCAAAAATTTCTTGAATTCGTCAAGAACGAATAGAGTTACAGGGATTTGACACGCTTTCAGTGCTTCCCCTCTTCTTTCAGCTTGCTTGAAGGTACACACAGAGGGATGGCATAGAGGAAAGAATTCACGTCATGAGCTTGAGCATGCATGATGAAACATGATTGCTCTCTGTTCTCATTATTCCTGTGCATGAATGTGGCTACTATAGAGCACAGGGCCAGCATGTGGCAGCACCTTGGTGGCAAGAAACGCATCTTATCCAAATGCCGCTCTTTATTTATGTGGGATATTGGCCTGCTATGTGTTGTTCAATGTCAAACAGCAGGTGCCGACAGCTGCGAAGAGAGTGAGCACAGCCCCCTGTATGAAAAGAGGGTGCCTGTGAAAATGGTAACGTCACGCTCCACTTCTAATCTCTCCTTGTTGCGCATGACTGCAAGGCTTGGCTGAGCTTTTCATAGTGGTGTCTGCTTTCCACAGGATGTGGTTTCTCAGCAAAGAAACAACTGCTTGCAGCGCGAACTCAACACAAGGACAAAAGAAGACGCGGTGCTTGTTCGTGCCTTTTGTTTTTGTGTCAAGTTCACACTGCAACCAGTTGTTTCTAATGATCTACCAACTTTCCGACTCTCGTTGACTATGTTTTCTCAACAAGACTACATTTTTTCACCAAGCCTGACGGGTGGTTCATGATCTCTTATAACAACTTTTTCATGAGCAGAGTATCCTTTAAAGCTTCATGCAACATTAAAAAAAATCATAGGATCGGCCCACATTAGTAAACACAAAAAAGTGAAAAATTACATTTATTGAAATTCTACATCTGTCTTTCCACTACTTTCTTTTTCTGTGTGTGCGATTTTCAACTTTAGAAGGCGTCTGATTATTTATTTATTTGAGAATACCTCACAGGCCCCGTAAGAGGCATAGGGTGAGGGGGCATACAGTACAATTCAATACATTGTATGGTTGTATACACACTCTACATTTAAGAATTCTAAATGTGCATGGTGTCGCTGCACTATAACATGCATAAAATATACAGCTGTATCGTTACCAGGAAATGGCTATATTTTCACATTGAGCTGAGGCATCTGCATATTTAAATAAGTGTTGCAATACTTTATTGGATGGCTGTGCATTTGGGCACATGTGGCTGGCGGTTATCACAATCTTTGTATACAGGGCAATCTTGAGCGGTCATGCTTTATACCCTATAGATTCTCGACTAAGATTTCCTTGCTTGTTACTTTTATCAGTATCGAAACTTTGCAGTATTCATGCACCTTACAGTAGCTTTTTTTTTTTTTGCGAAACCGACCTGTTACTAGAAAATGTACTAATATGATAAAGGTCTTCAAACTTAGGTTACCTCTTCGTGATTGTTGCCAGAAGAAATAATTTACTCCAGTAATCAGAGTGGAGTGTCTGGCAGTCCTATGCAATCTTTACTGCTTGGGTGGTACTTTGTAAGTGTACACAATGATCTGCAGTGATGTTTTCAGGCTTGCTAACATGAAAGCAGTAAAACAAGCTGGCCACTTTTACAGCAGTATACAACTTATCCTGAAACAAGCAACTCACAGTGGTACCACTACCTGCAGCAGTGACACTTAGGTTGTATCACAGCCTGTGCCCTATACTGGTACATCATTGAAAGACTCATCTAGCCTGCACAGATGTCATTATTGTCATTGCATCTCGAGGTGGCTAACTTCTTTTTAGTACCGTGTCATCTGTAACTCCGCTCATTCCCATTCTTTACTGGTTTGAAAAAATTTTGCGGCAATAGATTCATGAGGCAATAAACTGATAAGCTATTATATGATTACTTGGAAAAGTGTTTCAGGAACACTTTAACATACACTGTGTGTTCCAGCATGCTGCTGTTACCAAGGTTGATGCACAACATGGTTTTGACACAAGAAAGAAGTCAAGACACCACAAACGCCAACTATCAACTGCAAAGGCACACAATGGCGGGAAAAAAAGAAGACATGAAAACTTATCTGCGCATGCTGATGCAATAGATGAACTTATCAATCCGGCACGTGTGGGGGTATACGTGAAAGATAAGGCAGTTGATTTATTCTTTATGCAAGTTAATAGACGGTTAGCTCATGCATGCGCATGAGATAATAGTGCGCGTGCATGCGCACTATTATCGATATGCCATGCCTCGATTATTAGATGAGTTTGTTCATTCATATGCCTGTAAAAAACTGCGTATTTATCGAATTTTGGCGTGGACTTACACTCTCGACAATGTAAAGATAGATTAGAAGGTTAGCCTCCGCTTAACAGTATTTTATGTTCCAATAATCTCTGGTTAACACAGTGGCTCGTCTGTCCAATGTAGAAGCAGCTGTAGCTAAAGGGAACCTTATAAACCACACCTGTACAGCAATCAGTGAATTTGTTGGCATGTTTTATGAAACAAATGTTATGCCGCATCGTGTCTACTATTACTCGCTCATTCTTTCTCTGCACAGTGCACAAATCTTACCTAGATAATTGGCAGCCGTAAAGAGAGCATTAACGCTGTATCTACTTCCCACTTTCTTTAGCCTGTGAGACATGCAATGAATGTAAGGAATACCTACGACATGTTTTTTTCTCATTGCTTTCTGCAACCATGCTCGGACTTAGCATAACGGACTTCTTTAAACATTCCGCGATAGTGGCCGCCCTGTCTTTGCATGCCCTGTCCTTTAGAATGAATACTTACCAACTAGCTCAGCTCTCTGTTATTCTAAACATGGTTTTATTCCACAGCCCTGGGGAATGTCTTGGAATGCTTGTTCTGGTTACAGACTGAAATGTTGCTAATCTTGTGGGTCCTTATTTCTTCTTGGGCACCTTGTGCACTTGTTTCAGTACATGTACTAGGTCAATACAAATTTGAGTCAGGATATGCACTTTAAATGATGTCTTCAAGTAAACAACAAAAGTGAGCTTCCCACATTGTAACTGTTATTGCCATTTCAGAAGCAACACAGCAAGATGACCAAAGGATGTACCACTTCAAGATGGAAATGGCTATGTTCAAAGGTATTTTAGAGATGTACAACAAGGAAGATATTGGGATTCTCGTTGCATCGATATATGTGATCTGCAATAGCAATGTCGAAAGCTTAACGGGCACTTTCACGTAGAGAGCCTTCCTTATTACAGCACTTATTCGCAAAATTCTTGCAGCAACATGTTCACATCGCACAAGTGCGCATCTCTCCATCAGAAATTTTGGACCGCAAGGTTGTTTACTGCCACTTGAAGAAACACCAAAGCCTCCAACCCAATAGACAGTAAACAAGAGTAAGGTAGCCAACATAAGAAGGTGCAATATGGAGAGAATTGAACATGCTTTTCTAAAGAACAGAAGAAGCCTAAAAGCAGTGAAGAGAAAATTGGGCACAGGCAAAAACCAGGTGTATGCACTAAGAGAAAGGCAAGGCAGTTTCACTACCAATATGTATAAGGTAGTCAAAGCAGCAATGATTTTCTGCAGAGATCAGCCAGGACAACAATGGTAGTAATAATAGTAGTATTAGTAGTCCAGACGAATCTCACCAGCAATGGCAGGTGAAGGAACGAAAACTTCTTGTCAGAAGAATTGGTATCTGTTCATCTTAAAACCACTTCATGCACGAAAAAAAAACACACCCCTAGAGAAGATTCTGCCAGGAGCAAAGACACAAAAGCAAGACAATTATTGGAAACTTTTTACATAAGAAAGCAAGAAAGCTTGTGCGTTAGTGATACATAAGTAGTTTTATATAAGACTTAGAAACAGTTTATTGAGCGTGTGTTATTGTATTACCCCTGATGTTCAAATGGATGTTTGTTGCGCAGGCGCGAATTGATGGTACATATGTGTGTGTGCTTTCTGGGAATTAAAGCAGCTGTCCATTAAAGCGCCATGTCCAGTCATCTTCTCTCGTGGTGTGCGTCTTCTTTTTTTTGTGTCTAAAGCAGCTTTAACATGAAGGAAAGAAAGCCTTAGAGGGAATGCAGTGGGGCAAAGCAGCCGGTTATGATAAGGGGTGTTGCTGTACAGTGATGCTATTAGTTTTCTTGTGCCCTTTGCAGCCATCTGCCACTGGTCAAAAAAATGCAGCCCAGGAATTTTTCAGCTGCGCCAGACGGCTATGGCGAGGAAAAGCATTAAAAAAAGTAATAGCATTGCTCTGCGATAACACGCCAGGTAACAGCAGATCTGTTTAAAGACGGGGGCACACTGTTCTTGAAAAACTGGCCAGTTTGTATATGCAATGCCTCTTTACTGTGACCGTGCTGAAATCTTTGAAGAATGTGAATATTGCCCTAATTAATTATGTATGACATTACTAGACAGTTTTATGTACTTATAAGCTTTGTTTATCAATGTCTTGTATTAATGTATTTTTTTTTTGTTTTTGGTACAGTTAACTTATGTACCTATTTGTAATTTGTATCCAATAATCATGTGCAGGGGGTCATGGTATGGTCTCATAACCAAGAGACCCTTTTCTGTATATCGCTTTTTGTTGTAATCATGCTTTGCAAAATAAATGTTCGAACGAAAAGCGGCATCAAGAAATTGAAAAATTAGAAGCCGATCAGCTTACTCATAACTGCTAACAAGGTATTTGCAAAAGTAATAGCTAATAGAATTAGGACCACCTTAGAATCCAATCAACCAAATGAGTAAGCAGGATTTCATACAGGCTACTCAACAATAGACCTTATTAGCACTGTTGATGTTATGGATAAATGCACGGAATATAACCAACCCCTATATATAACCTTCACAAATCATGAGAAAGCATTTTAGTCAGTTGAAACCTCACCAGTCGTGCAGGCAGTGCAGAAATGGTGTGTACACAAATTGTATACAAAAATACTGGCTAAACGGACAGTCAACACTGCCACGCCAACTGTTGTTAGACAACCGTTGATTAAAACATTTATTCACGATCTACACGGTGTGGCTGCAGCATGGTGGTCATTGCAGCACATTTGCTACAGTAAAATCACCAACTATAAATGGTATGTCTTTCTCTTGTCCAACCCACACAAGATGTCTTATAAAACTTCCAGTGTCTATTTTCCATGTTCCTGAGATGATATAGACCAGGGGTCTCAAACACGCGGGCTGGACCTTTCGTAGCGGCATCCCCACGATTGACTGTCTTTGTCCCGCACTTTTTTTTCTTAATAGTCTTTTAGCAAGCTACGGAAATATGGTACACAAATACGGTAAGGCAGTAGGGTAGCGCTCCTCCTTTCCTGCTCGTTGTGCTTAAGCCGCTCCCAGTTCAGGTGACAGTTCAGGAAACTGTGCATCCTCAAACGACAGGTTCCTCGTTAACAATGTGTAGGCTGACAGGCAACAGTGATGCGTGACAACCGCACAGTAACTTGAGAAAGCTTTTGTGGTGTTGGGTTGCCTTCACCGGCAAAAGCACAACGAGCGGGAAAGGAGGAGCGCTACCATACAGCCTTACCGTATTTGCGTACTATATTTCCGTAACTTGCTAAAAGACTCTAATAAGTATGTTTATGAGCTACAGAGACGCGACTGGTTTTAAGCATTTTTTTCATGTGGCACCCCCATGTGAGGTTGCAGTGCGGTGAAACATAACCATGGAACAAAAACTGTATATTTCAGAATCAAGGTCCAGATTTCAGTCATTATGGAGATCTCTAGAGTCCTGCTGTCAAATCCCTCGAGAAATGACCCACATATGACATTTTGTTCAAGCTAATGTTGAAACTAACTAAATGGCAGATACAAGAATGAAGCATCAAGTTGGCGATTGCACGTACGCAGCATATTAACTGCATACACAATAAACTGTCAGTGCGTGGATGTTGTCAAGGCTTTTCAAAGATATTTTAAACTTTAGGCAAATTGACATCTATGGTGACTTGTGTGTGCTGTCGGGAAGAGCCTTTTTTTTCTTATAATTATTATTAATCAAGTGGTGTCGTATGTACAGTTATCAGTCTTGTCAGTGAGCAATTTCCAGCTGCTTCTTTTTCATAATTCAAAACATTCCTCGGATGGCACTAAAACAAACAAGAGCCTTCTTTTTTAAAATGATTCCTATTGCTCCCTTTCCATTATATCTACAGGAGGCCTGCACTGAGCTCACTGCACTAAGCACACTGAGCCTGCACCGAGCGCATTGAGCTCGGCCTGCCAGGCGGCGCTAGCAAGTGCCTACATCTGGTCATTGTAGCCGTAGTCGTACAGCGACCAGGCGTACAAGTCTGATGTCACGAGAAAAAATATTGAAACAATACGCACGGCCAACAACCTTGGTTGTAGTCCTAGAATGAGGACCACGTGGACGACCACGGCTATGGAAGCTGCCGCCCTAGTGTTCCTTGCTCATGACATCATGTGATTACCTCCTATAGCATCAGCTTTCATATGCCAAAGCTTAAGACAGCAGACTACGCAACTGCTGTTAGAAGCAGAAGCAGTCTACGAGGCAAAACATGTGGTATTGTGCAACATGGAGGTGGACAAATATCACATAGCAACGTTCACTGGACTAGTTCTCCAAACAACGCCGGCAGACAAAGAATGGGCCAGAAATCGCAGAAACTGAGAAGTTACTGCAGCAACGAGCTTGCAGCTACAAAGCAGGGTAAAAACAAGGTGTAGAGACTGCAATAGAAATTTTTAATGTGCAAAAGTCTATGGCAAGTTTTCCAGCAATTTCGGTGCCAATATTGTGTCTATAACGCAAAAGGTGTGACACTTTTCCAACAAGAATACATATGGCTTTGTAGAAAACAAATGGATTTGGGACAGGTCAACTTAATTGAAATTAGCTTGAGTGCATCAACCTAATTTTGGGGGTGATATGGAGGTAAGAAACATATGGGCCACCTTGAGGAAGAAAAGCATCATTAGCTGGGCAGCGTTCACAGGCGAGTCTCGGTGAGTGCTTCCTGCTACTCACCGAACATCGCAGCCCCACGTCAAAGCAGAAATCTTCCTTGCGGAAGTGCTAGCCAGTAGCTGTTTACAATTTCTAAGTTCTGCATTCGCAGATTCATGCACCTTCTTACCCTGTGGACACATGTGAAAGCTGGCAGCAGGCTCCATAGCGTACGCCCTGTATTGAGCACTGGCCTACCATACAAAACTCCTCCAAAGACAGTGGCTACATAATGTAGTGATTTCTTTCAAGTGTTGTCGAGCGCACAGCAACAGCAGGAAAACCTCCCCAGTCACTCAGAATTACAGCGCAGGTGGCATTCTAAAGTTTTGTTTTCAGCTCGCTCTGGTGCTCCCAAAGCAAGACTAAGCAGCCACTATGACCACATGAGCCTGCCTAGCACGTTGCACCAAAGGTGGCGTCTGCTCTTCCAGTGGTATGCCTTACGCCCAATACCAGTTACGGAAGTGGCCATGAGAGCACCCGGATAAGGGCAGCTAGAAGTTAGATGGAGTAGATAATAAGGAAATAATATTAAATGCCTCAAGTTAAAGGCACGCTGAAAGCATAGACAGCTCTGTACAAATGCACAATGTTGGTAGGTCCTTATGGTATGTCTAAACCATGTCACTTAGTAGGCTTTAAATAGTGTAATATATGAAGACTGCACTTACACCTATGTCTTCGGTCACCTCCGCTTGGCGGGGAATGCCATTCATGCAAACAGTGCGATTGGTTCCCAATGTGGTGATGTTGTAAACAGATTGTAAACAGATGAGCCATGCCGCCCTATTTAACGCCTTGTTTGTTCTGCATGCACGAATCGTATTTTATGTACGTGTAAAAATAAAACAATTTCAATGTACGCAGCTTGCAGCATTCAATGTAAGCATCGTAGACAGTCTGCCACAGCTGTATCGGCGCACTCGCGCTAGGAGTGGAACGGATTTAAAGGCTGGGATAGTAGCCGCAGCAGCCCGTGGAGGGTCCCCTGTAGCGCCAAACACGTGACTGGCTTCTTGCGATGCAGAAAATAACCTAGCCCTTTCAGACTTCAGGAAGCATGTCAATTTCTTTTTGACGGATTTTATGCCTTCAGGGGCCCCTTCGATGGCGTGGTATTCACTATCTTCTTTTGCGAACAAGGCAAAGGCAACATTCTGCACGTTGCGTCAGTTGACGAACGAATGCGACCTCGTTTCAAAGTCCGGTGAAAAGGGCAGAATATAAACACAAAGAACGACAGAAAGTTTCTAGAGGTAGGAATCAGTCTTTAATCGGACGAAAAGCGTCAAAAGCCGACACATGAGAAGACACGATGTCTGGTTCTCTAGTGTCCGTATTGGCGCGGCTCACTTTCTTCTACGATAAACATGGGAGGAGTCGATCCCGCCTACGTCGTGCCAAGATGCAAGGACAGCGGTCGCCGTAAAGACGATACATATTTGCTTCACTACGCAGACAGCAGGAACGTCGTGCAGCATGCAGTGGTGTTTTGCTTACCTTCTAGTGGCAAAGCGCAAGTGTCGCACATCAGATTTCGATGCTTGATATCCCGGATGGTGCCTAATATAACCATAACGTACACAGACGCATATATATTCCACATTATCAAGTACAACAGTGCAAGGAAAGGTTGCAATCCCTTGGAGTTTCAAAAAGCTAAACAGGAAGTCTCCATGACACCAGTTGCAGGAAGCAGGTGGCGCTTCGCGCAGTCAAAAACCGAAACCGAAAGCTATCCTTGAGCGCCTCCCGTCATTTACGGCCGCCGACCCACTCACTTCGATGAAAAGAAATCGAGAGAACTTTGCTCCACGGGAGATATGGGGATTTTTGCTGTATTTTAAAACACTTATGCGCCA
This sequence comes from Rhipicephalus sanguineus, assembly GCF_013339695.2. Taxonomy (NCBI): domain Eukaryota; kingdom Metazoa; phylum Arthropoda; class Arachnida; order Ixodida; family Ixodidae; genus Rhipicephalus; species Rhipicephalus sanguineus. The sequence continues at coordinate 136,068,373 of NC_051185.1, forward strand.
TATGGCTAAAATGAAGGTGTCGAATAGTGGTTTCTGCATCGAATTCTTTCATTCAGCAGCAATTTTCACCCTTGAAGAAGACAAGACTGCTTGTTGAAACGCTGACTCCAGCGACACTCCGTGTCCAAGGATTTTTCACCTTTTCAAGCCTCCATCTTCCCCTGAACTTCTGCCATTTTTGGATTATCAATTTTGCTGGCTAGAGAAGCTCCAGAAATTAATCCGATGCCATATTATGCAGACATCCCTTTAGTTATCACTCTTGATAGAAGTTATATGGAGGCATAAAGAAAAACAGAAATGCCTCAGCTTGCGCCACCGAGGTGTAACAGGCTAACAGTGAACAGCTAAAACTTTTGATTGTGAAATGCTGCCATGGTACAACGCTTTGACTAGGCTGTCACTGGAGCCAACATTTCGACAAGCCGACTTGTCTCCAAGTTGCAGCCACGAAGACAAGTACGCTTGTCGAAACAGCTCCAGCAACACCCCGTGTACAAGAATTTTTAATATCAGCAAAATCGGTGTTCTTTTGTCCGAAGAATTAGTTAATGATGTTTATTCTGACATGGCAGTCGCTTAATTCATTGCGCTCCAGACAACATAAGCATTTTAAGTCGACTCATTTTCATACGTAATGCTGCATGGAATGTGTTATACTGCGCTTCCAAAAGTAAATGCAAAATTTCAACAAATGTTGTCGATCATAACCTTTATTGTAGCAATTCCAACCAATATGCTGGCCACTTGGCATAGGAAGAGCAATGGAATTGATGACTTGGTCCAAGAACCTGCACGCAAAAGGCACAATAAGTACAAGGTGTCTCCATCGAGCAGGCATATATCACCACAACAAAAATCGAAAGGCTGACTTGGCAAACGCACAAGCACAGCAGCAACACTTTGTCGAATTGTCGAACACCTGTAAATGCCAAAAGCAGGGGCGGTTGAACAGCTGATTTTGTCTCACTTAATGAAGTAAATCTAGATATGCTAAAGAATCTAGGGTAGGCAAAATTAACGAGCTCCTCCACAGCACCGTGTGACAATCATATTGTGGTTTTGGGAATATCTGAAATTCTAATTTCATCTTGCACACAAAAGGCATATTAAATGAAAAAAATGTTTCAGTCAAGCATGCACATACACCTGCATACCAAAAAAAAACAAGAGGCTATAGTTTGGTCAAAAGACAAGAGACGATGCAGCACAGGGTGACAGGTTTAGGGAAAAATTCAGCCTAGTTGGGAACATACTAAGAATTTTTTGCACATAAGCAACACGAGGAGAAAAATGGAGAGACACAACACATGCACTAACTTAACTAAATCGTTTATTGCACACGAGGCAAACATTTATACAGTGTTGGTGCCCTCACACTGCACCAAGAAGCCATGCACAGAGATTTATTTGTCTTTTTCCACTTCATTTTTACAAGACGTACGTAACACTAATCAACTAACGAACTATTGCACAATCAAGAAAGCAGATTCCTTATCCGACAAGGACAGGGACAGAGTGCTCACACGATTGGTACCCAATTTTTGCAATTCCTGCAGCTAATAGTATTATAAATCTCGTTAGTTCAGCTCTGTTAGTTGACAAAACCTTTGTGTTCTGCACGAAAGGTTCACACATTACAATGCCATCTTAACCTATCATTCATGCAGCTGCTTGTTCGCCCAGCATACTGCTTACTGCAGAAAAGAGGTATCTGATAAGCAACAGCTTGTCTACATTCCGCAAACCACATCCTATATCGTTTTCTTACAAGCAGTTTTCTTCCGTGCTTGACTGCAAATTCTGCAAATTGATTTCAGCTTTCATAGAGCTGGAAAACTATTTGCACATTTGTATGTGACACCAACCTTATTATGTAATGCTAAATTTTGTGCAAGTATGGCACATCAGCTATTCTTTTTTGAGCGACATCACTGTTGGAACAGCCAACTAGAGCAATGGAGCGGTACTTCCTAATTTAAAGGACCCCTGACACCGAATTTGAAACGAGAGATGCTTGTGTTGTTTCATAGTCCTGCATGCGGGGCCCTTCTGACCGATTGTGAGTGACGAGCGTTGCCTTTAAGATATTTTAATTTGGTTTTAAAGTAAGCTTGAGTGCTCATCTGAACTTTGAACTCCTATCAACATAACCAATAGTATGACGTAGACGTAGGCCCCTTGTGACGTTGCAGAGGTAAAGCAAGTATTGTCGACGTCACAGACAGAAATACGCGCGGTGCACTGTGGTTATAGTGAACTAGAACCAACTTCCTTGTGGCGCGAACGGGAGGGTTCAGGCGTTCCTCTTGGCGAAGAAAAATCCAGATGGCGCCAGTGCAACTTTTTCTAGTCGCACCGCCCCTTCTGCTGTAGGCGCTTGCGCGCGTTGTGTGCATTTCTCCACGTTCCGCGTTGTTGTAGCGGTGCCGTGCATTAATAGACAGTTTCAGTTGAGCGCCCACTACATATATGTGGACGCAGCCTGTCATTGGGAATGGCTGGCAGGCTGCGTCCGCAGAGCTGCTGCGGATGCCCAAATAAAACTGTGTAACGCGTTTAACAGAGAACGTGTATGCCGTTCGCTTCGACTAACTTCCAATGAATATCGTACTCGGCTGTTTCAGGAGGTTGAAACAACTTACACATGTTATAGGTGGATAGCAAAATGACGTCTTCCGGTTCGATGCCTAGCTTTCGCTGTTTCAAGGTGTGCGCCGTTCAGCGCTTTCGGGTGAGGACGTACAACTGCGGCGTCTAAGTGGCATCTGTAGTGAACTGGAATCGTTATAATTTATTATGTTTTTATTTATATTTCACTACAGCTGCTTCGACTAAGGCGCAGCTACCATATTTCAGACGCCAGCGATACACCAGCTCACGGCTTCTCACCGTTCTTCAACGGCGGCGCCAAGCAGTGCTGTCAGCACTAGATGCTTGTAAAAAAAAAATAACTGCCGGGTGGCGACAAAAAGAGCAACGCATAGTGAGTCCACTATAGGCGAACGCATCGGAGCGCTAGAAAAAAGTGCAGCCGCGATCCTTGCGGCGAGGAGACGCATTCGATTTCAGCCGCTGCATTGCCAGGCTCCTCCGTTCAAAACATTCGCAACCTCAGCGTCTGCCACTTGCGAACCGTCGTCGGACTCGTTAGACGATGAGTAGGGCCACGAATCGGCGTCTGACAGCGATGACATCGTCTACCACGTGCTCGACGAGCAGACGAACTTATCCAACTGGCAGTTCAACAAGCGCGTGGCTGACGTCACCCAATACTGAGCGTACGTCATCACGCGGCGCTAGTTTCTTATCCTCTTTCGGCGCGCGTTTTGAACCTATGCTAAAAATGATCATAATTAAGGCTGCTAAAATTAATTAGACATCACGTAGGAGCATTTGCGGTGTCATCCCGTGATTACAAGACATAGACCTACTTATTGCAACATAAATGTCACAAACGAAAAATCGGCTGTCATGGGCCCTTTAAGCCTTTTACGACTTACACTTCTGTTTGTGCGACGCGTTATGTGTGAACCTTTCCCATGTGCTGTGTGTCCTGTTGAGTTGTTACGCTATCCAACTACAGTTATGGAAAGGATGGCATCACGTGCTAATGTACAAGTAGTTTTTCAGCTCCATGCAAGCTGAAATCGATTTGCAGAATTAGTAGTCAAGCACCAAAGTAGACAATTGCTTGCACAAAACGACATAGGACATGCTGAGAAGCTGTCGTTTATCAGATACCTCTTTCATGTGGTAAGTGGTATGTCAGGAAATGAGCCACTGCATGAATGATAGGTTAAGAGAGCACTGTAATCTTGTGAACAAATGCAACGATGGATGGCTGGCGTCACAGTGTAAGGCATGAGAGTATGAACCTTTCTTTCAGGACACAAAGGTTTCATCAGCTAATAGAGTTGAACTAACGAGATTGATAATAGAAGCTGCAAAAATGTAAAAGTGGTACCAATTGTGTTAGCACTCCGCAACTATCCTTCTCGAATAAAGAATTGACTGTATTGAATGTGTAGTAGTTCGCGAAGTGATTATAGTGTGCCATATATTTTGTCAAAATAAAACAGAAAAAGACATATCTCTCTGCATGGCATCTTGGTGAAGCGCTAGGGCACCACCACTGTGTCTATTAGTGCCTTGTGCGCAATAAACCATTTCGTTGAATGTTAGTGCAGACGTTGTCCCTCCCTTTTCGTCCTTGTGTCGCTTATGTGCTAAAGATTCTTACCAAGTAAGTTGAGGTTACTTATGAGCACAGACAGGAAAAAAGATATGTTAAAGGAGTACTGACATGAATTTTAAAAATTTTCGGATTGATGCTCTAAATAAAAATACTGGCGTCGAGAAACCTAAAACGAGTATTGTGGTGCCTGGGAATACATCGTATATATTTTATTTATCGCTACCTTAAAAAGACACTTTTGGTTTCGATATCGAGGGGGCAGCTGCTCGGTGACGTTTCATAGCAGTGTGATGTCACGGGGATACAGAAACTCGCGACGTACTAGCGGCAAATCCATCATCTGCCCGTGGTGCACATAAACAACAATAAGTTAATTGTCGTCCAGTGACCCTGACAGTGATTTCTACAATATAGGCTGCATGCAGGATGCAGAACTTGCAAACTCGGGGGAACTGTCTTGACTCGTCAGAATAATGCCCATTGCACTGTGGCTGGCTTGCAGATGCTCAGCGACGAAAACTTCAAAGTCAAATTAAAATATTTGATACGTGTTCTCCGACTCCGGTGTGTGGACATCGTTGACACTGCATACCAAGGAAACCAAAAATGTCCCTTTTGCGATGTCTCAAAATCGTGTCAGTACTCCTTTAAAATTAAAGCAATTTCAACCACAAAATACACATAAGCGCAGCAGCGAAACATTGGTAAACAGCACTAAACTTGTAACAGCCAAAAGCAGGTGCAACTGAACAGTTGATATTGTCTCACACAGTGCAATTAAATTTAGGTGTTTTATGGAATCCCGGGTAGGCAAAATCAACGAGTTCCTCCACAACAGTATGTCTCACAATTGTGACCTGGTTATGGAATTACCAGAATGCTAATTTCGTCCTGCATGCAAAACGCACAATGAAGTCAGTCAAACATATGCATGCAGCAGCTTACCCTATGTTTCAGAAATTACGACAAATCGGAACATTTTCCAAGCATGTTTTTGACACTTTCTGCGATGCCGCAATGGTTATTTATACCACCTGCGCAAATCCTTATAAGTGAAACACACGGTGTCTTTAGAAATGCTCACGCATCCGAGGGCAAGCTTGTGAAGTATTTGCGCGTTTTCAAAACCTTTAGTACCGATGAAAGTGCCACCTGCATTATATGTTTCGTAGCAAGCCCACTTTTGTAGCTGCCAAGCCATTTGTTCTAGAAAGTCTACATCGTTATCAGTGCCACGGTACAATTAATAGGTCCCCAACTGCTGCAAGTGCAATTAATAGGTCCCCAACTGCTGCAAGTTCATAGGTAGAAGAGTATGACACACCAGCAGGCGTTTCTTGTGTGAGGCGGTACCGGACATAATACACCTATGCTATTTAAAACTCTGCATGCCTTAGTTGGTTACTTGTTTTGTACTGAGCGCACTATGAGAGTATGTACTTACAAATGCACATTATCATTATCATAACCACTGCTATGTTTGTTAGAGCAAGCTTACTCTCTCTTTGCACTTTGAAAGCTCGACACCTTGGCAGACATCGCTTGGTTTTAGTCAATGAACTTTTTTCCAGACATGCAGCACTGCACTTTCCCCTGATGTTGGACTTTGGCAAGAGGATGCGCCAGCCAGCAAATGTCCACTGGAATGTGAATGCACCGTGCAGAATTTGCACATTTTCTCCAAACTTGTTGACTATCTTCTGTCCTGATCGGTTGGGACATGCTAGTGTGCACACCGTTGAACCTTCGGCAAACATTTCACAAGGATTTAATTGGCTTCAGCCCGTGGCAGGAGCACCAGAAAGATGGTAGACAAGTCTGCTATCTGAAAGGCTATGCCTTACCACCCTGCAACTGCCAAATTAAGCATAGCACACAAACTCAGTGCACCGATTCCAGACAAGGTAATTGAGCAGCGTTTCCCTATACAAATAAACTAGTTAACATGAAAAGTAATACCGAAGGATTCCAACAAAAATATGCAGATCTTATGCGAATTTGTCTTTTTTTTTCGAACGTCGATGAATTTGCATGGAGGTAAAGCATCACCTTCGAGATTGGAGTCCAGGAACTCACCCTTTCCAGTTTTTTTCTTCCTTCAGAAACTAGGCAACTAACAACGCCAAATGCTACTTTGAAAGATGGTGACGATAATACTGAAACTTTCTGCAGTATTTGAGCACATATGGATCTGCGGTATGTGCAAAATCTATCTCATACAGAAACGTACCCATCCCCACGGAGCAAGAATTCTTGAGGAGGCGAAACTGCGCTCGCTCGGGCGCCCTAATAAAGTCACGAAATCGGGCACAGCGCTCCCGCGCCCTCTGTCGTGAGAGTCCGCCAGCGGAGAAGGAAAAATGCGCGCGTCCCTCTCACCGCGCTCTCCGACGAAGCTCGTCGGTTCAAGGCCATTCGTCACCGATTCGCCGTTCGGGCCCGAATGGATGTGTTTTAACGCGACAGCGTTAACGAGCCCGTTTCGCAGAAATACCGGTGTCGGCGTCGGTGTCGGCGAGGCTAGCAATTGAGAAGGCGATGCGCACAGGGCCCGATTACGCTATCGCGTTCTACTCTCAAAGGCGAAGCTCAAGCGCACTCCAAGTTTTTGCGGTAAATTAACGAGAAAAATGGCGTCACATACAGGAAAATTACCAGCGTGATATATTTTGTACAACGTGAAATCTATAATTTTTGATAACGTCAACTCAATGAGTTAGGTACAATTTATTTCAACGAATGATGGGACTTACCCTATATGCCATCAATTCAGATTTAGGTTGTTGTGGCGGCCGCGTTTAGATGCAGGCGAAATGCTAAAGGCCCGTGTGCTTACATTTAGGTGCACGTTACAAAACCCCAGGTGGTTTGAAATTTCACATTGTCTTTTTTTTGTTTTGTTTTGAGAGCAGCAGACAAGTATCTGGGACAGCGCGCGGAAAGATTGAGGGCACGGCGTCTCGAAACAACACTGGCCGTTTCGGTTTGTCAAGGAGAACTTCGCCACCAAGTTCTCCATAATAGCGCCGCCTGTCTATGTCACTGTCCGAGAAGTGCTTCTCGCAAACGTAGTCACGAGGCGTCAGCTGTCGGTCATTTCTTGGTATGGCGCGAGCCCCCGCTTCCAACCTCACTGGGTCTCTAGGAACTTTGAAGGTAATTACCTTCTCCTTGCAGGACGCGTACCCACTGCTGCAGTTCGGCACGACACATTTCCGCCCCATCCTGAAGTAGCACTGGTCGAAATCTGCAAAGCACTATCCTTTTTCGCGGCGTGAAAAGCGCGCGCAAACATCGAGGAGTCGGCTCCGCCGGCGCGCGCAGAAGCCGCTGAGAGCGCTAAAGAGAAAAAAAAAACAAAAAAAAAACCAGCAAATCGTCAAGGGAACTTTCCCTCCCAAGGCCACCTACGCATGCGCGCGCAGAACATGCGAGCGAGGAGCGAGGGGCGTGTGCATGCGGCGGCAGACGTCGTCTGCTCATGGGCCGCTACTAGCAGTTCGTTTCAAGCGCTGTACGGCCTATAATTCCGGCAATATCGATTAGTAACTGCAGCTAAAGTATCTGTCATATCTACCTATTGATGTTACAGACAGAAATCTTAGAAATTTTATAATGTATGAGGCGCTATCACGATTTTTATGCGTCGCGCCCATAGAAGAGCATGTAAAAGATGGCAACAGGCCGAAAGCGTCATCTGTCGTGCTTCGGCGTAACCGCATTCCGCCGTGACGCTATCGCGCCGCCCTCGCGCTGCCGCGGCCGAGAGATTCTCCTCCTCAAATACTTCTTTCTCCGTGCCCATCCCTACAACATGCTTTCAATAACAAACAACGGAAGAAACTGTTGATGTACTTGATGTCTTGAGCCTCTAATTCATGATAGAACATAACATGGAATGGAAGAATTTAGGAAGCTTGTACATTAACTGCTGACCTAAAACAGCCAGAAAATATTCCGGGATGTCGATGTTTGTCATAAGAGCCATGCTAATACATGGCAATAGCAGATGGTAATGAAACTGGCATGCTTTCATCCGGGCTCTTTGGCTCGCTCTTGCTAGTAACCTTAGCACTGTTAACGATTACAAGAATCTAAAAAGGAAATTTCCTTTTCCTGGCGGGCTATTGAAGACTGAATGACACAGTTATGCCCTGCCTTCTGTATTTTGCGGGCCTCGAAGATTTCGCGTGTCAACTGGTCGTGGTGGCGGAAAAGAATCCTCATTCTAGAAAATTCTGCGGTGTACCCGCAATCTTTGCAGTGCATTGCCAAGTGCGTCGAGCGAACATTACTTCTCGGGGAATTTTGATGCTCCCTCAGTTGCGAGTTTACGCGTCGCCCCGATTGCCCAATGTAAACACTTCCACACGTACACAATGCCAATGGCACAAAAACATTCGTGTGCTTAATGGAATATGAATCCTTCACCACTGGGCCTTTTTCCGCACTGCTGTGCAGATATCACCAACTTTATTCTTGGTTGCGAACACCACTTCAATGCCATGACGTCGTCATGAGTTTCTTGCCTTGTAAGAGCATGCGCAGTAAGAGTACATCATGATGTTTCTTCAATAAACTTTTCAGTTGAAAGTCAGCACTCGTGTCGTGTCTACTCGTCCTTGGTCTGTTATTTCGCACTGTTTTGCCTCTACCAGCTATTAATTGTTACCAACTCGCCCAATTTTCAATCATACTAGCCTGTAAACCTTCGGCCTAGATTTCTTTTACCTTGAGCGGTAGTCCTGCCCACGGTTTTTGAACCACGAGAGCCCTATTGTATGTGTTAGCCTCCTGTAAAGTTTTGAACAACGGCTTCAAAATAGAATTTTGAATCACAGCGCAAGTTGCCCTCATTAAAGCCAGACCGATGCAAAAGCTGTGTCCCCTTGAACTTCATGTCTGGCTTCTTGGCAGAGCAGTGGCCTGTGCCCATTAAGCTAATGAAAAAAAGCCCATGAGCAGTGAAGTGGGGACACTACGGCTCATTAGTTTTATTAAATGCTTTTTGTTTAACGTTGGCAGATCAATTTTTGTGCACTGATTAGTACACCACTTCTGACATATTTCGCAATGGTCAAACGAAGAATATGCACGCACAAAGTGTACTTACATACAGCTCCAACTTTCTCCATGGGCTCGGATCCAACGCCAAAGTGTTACGACTGCACTCGCAGCATGGGCACCTGCGCAAATAAAAGCTTTTTTGCACACTAATGTACAAGCGAAGACCTAGCTTATTGCATTCGTTCTCATAAGTGTGTGTCACAAACCTTTTACTAGTTCAACTCTAGGGCAAGAAAGTAACTACAAGCGGTATTCAACCGTTTCCATACAATAGCGTGAGACGGAAGCTGCATAAGTTTCTGTCGCACAAATTGAACGGTGTTCCCAGGCTACAAGAAAATACAGAAACTGTCACGCTGAAAATAGTTCTAAGTAGAGACGCGTACTGCGTGCAAGAACTTACCTTGAGTCCTTGCGTGAGTTGACACCGGCGCGAAGCGCGTTTAGGGACAAGTGGAGCTAGGGGCGTTTTCCTCCTCAGTACCTAGGCCAGCGGCCGTCTTCAGGGAGAAAAAGTGCCCAGAAGCGCGTTTCAGGCACTATCGGATGGCGGCGCGGCGGTCGCTCCCTGTAGTGGCCACGAAAACAAATGTCGCCTCGGGCGGAGCCTCGCTCGTCTGCGCTCCCTCCCTCGACTCGCTGCCTAGCTCTCCGCGCGCTCGCAGCGTTGAGTTGAGGGAGAAAGCTGCGCAACGTGATCTCTATAATTTGGTAACACCACTTAGACTTGACGGATTCGAAAAATTTTTGCGGCATATGACTCGTGAAGAGTCATACGTCAATAATGAGACTATTCCAATATAACTAAGAAAGGTGTTGCAGGGCCCCTTTAAGAACTATCGGTTCTTAAGGGGAGTCGTGACCAGTTTCCGAATACGCGCTTTCGCTCGGCCGGCGCGTCAATCTTCGGCGCGCTCATCCGTTTTCTTTGCGCTCACTTCATTAAGATGAATGCAGGGTCGCAGCTTCAATTGGACCGACCGATTTGGGCGCTAGATTTGCCGCAAAGCCAATGCTAAGCGCTTCAAGACTACCACTTGGAATTTGCCAGTCTACCGGTCGCTTATCATTTGGTCTGAGTTTTTTGTGTGCTCTTTATATTTTACAGTGCACGAAAGTTTTAATAACAAAGAGAAATGACGCTCTAGATGCGTTCCACTATCTGCCTGCATTTCCAATTATGGTTTTGCTTGGTGCGTCCACGCAGGGCCCAATGCAAGGCATACCTAAGTGCCTGCTCCACAGACGCGGCCGGCCCGGTCGACCAGAAATTCCAGGCAGCCATCTTAGGATGCACAGCCGACGACCAGAAGAAGACACGGCGGCGCCTTGAGGCTATCCTGGCGGCACTGCCACGTCGGTGCTGAGCATTTCACCACAGGACAATTATTGGGGAACATTGAAAAAGTGGCGCCTCACTGCTCGGATGGACACGGGCAGTGTACTATTGTTTCCTCTCTGCCAGGACTCCGATATTAGTTCTTTGTAATGCACATGCTTATGCTATGTGGCGCAGTTGCACTTGTAGATGATTCTGACTACGATCTGCAGAATTCCCGTTCCGATGTCAATATGCAAAATTAACAAGGGGCATGTACTATGCAGCATGGCTAAATATTGTCACGTGGTCGTGACGTAGACGAAGGCCGATGTCAGCAGGATAAGAACGAGTCTTTTATTTGGCGAACTTGTGCCATGAAATGAAATAGTCACTTTACAAGCGATGCACAATGAGCACGGATTGCGGCGAACAAAGCGGCGTCCGTCGATCAAATGGCAAGCGGTCAAGCGCGTCGGCTTTTATACAGGCGCTATCGAACTTCCAGCGATAAGCTGGAACATTCACGCGCGGCGCGCAATCTTAACGGAACGTTCTAAAGCAGTCGAGAAGCTTCTTACACGTTGCGGCGCGGCCTGCGCAGTGCGTTACCCACAGTCTTTGTGGGTGAAGCTTCAACTAACGAAAAATAGGACGCGCGGCAATTCCCCCCTCTGAAAAAGCATCTTACCGATGCCTAAAAACAGACCATGAATGCATGCAATGCTAAAGAAAACTAATAAAGCAAGCAAACATTAGATGCGTTAACGAGCATAGTACAGTTTAAGGCGCACCACATGCACGACCTCGGGTCAAGCTCGGCGCCTCTGAGAGTTCGTAATGCCGTCGGGTACAACCTCGTTGTCGAGTGCGCCGAGACGTCGAAGTACCCTGTTGTCACGCATCTCGGGAGCGCTTGCAAAGCAGAATGGAATTGGGAGAGAGAGAGACAGGCGGGAGACCGGGGCGACACGACAAACACACTTTATAAAACACAACACTGCAAACAAAAAGTTAACACACTACAAATTTACAATCAGAAGCAACATATGCGACAACGCCAAGCGTTACAAAAGAATACAGCAACCACACTAAGCTCAGCTTTACTGGCCCGAAAGTCTGGCCACTATGGCGTCTAGGTCTAGCTACGCGAATAGAACGTTCTTACTTCGCGTGAGTCCGTCGCCTCGCTTCCGTTCCAAAGTCGACGCTCAGTCCCGTCGACGCTGCTCCTCGACGTCTGAGAGTCACCGTCGTCGAAGCTGCCGCCTCGCTAGTCGTCCTCGTCGCTGACCCTTCGGTCTTTCTTCGAGAACGTCGTCTCGTCCGGTTAGGCCTAACCCTCGGCCTATCCTCTTGGAGCCACCGGGTCGATTGTCGGTGGATTGCCGTCTCGCCGAGCTGTGGTAGTGCCGTAGGTGCCCTGCGAACTGCTGGATGAGGCTGCTGCAAGCTCGGGGAGCCTCACTTGGATGACGCCAAGGTCGACGGCCACCCTCCCGAGCCTCTCGTGCCGCTGCCCCCAGAACGGGGTCCTGCTGCTCCCGTCGCGGGTGCGACGCTGGCTTGCACCACCTTGCTCCTCGACGACTCCACCGAACAATGACTGCTTGATCCTCTGGGGTTCCGCACCTCAGTTCGGGTCGCGTGGCACGCGCCTTCCTCCGGCCAATGGCTTGCGTCGACGTGGCGGGGGTGCACACCATCGGGTATTTTTCCATTCCCCGCACACCATCGACGCCTTGTGCTGTCCGGCGCGCGCCCCGTGCCCCTTTACTCATGACACTGTACGGTCCGAAGTATCGTCGAAGAAGCTCCTCGCTCAGTCCGCGTTGTCGTATTGGCGTCTAGAACCAGGACATGGTCGCCGGGTTGGTACTCCACGAAGCGTCGTCGAAGATTGTAGCGACGGCTGTCGGTGTGCTGCTGGGTCTTGATGCGCAGGCGGGCGAGCTGTCGAGCTTCTTCGGCACGTTCTAAGTAAGCAGCGGCGTCGACATTTTCTTCGTCAGTGACGTTGGGTAGCATGGCGTCGAGCGTCGTTGCCGGGTTCCTTCCGTAGACCAACTTGTACAGCGTCATCTGCGTCGTCTCTTGGACGGCCGTGTTGCAAGCTAAGGTGACGTACGGACGGACGGCGTCCCACGTCTTGTGCTCAACGTCGACGTACATGGCCAGCATGTCGGCGATGGTCTTATGTAGACGCTCGGTGAGGCCATTGGTCTGCGGGTGGTAGGCGGTAGTGCGGCGGTGGCTCGTCTCGCTGTATTTCAAGATCGACTGAGTTAGGTCCGCAGTAAAGGCGGTACCTCTGCCTGTGATGAGGACCTCTGGGGCGCCATGACGCAAGACGATGTTCTACATGAAGAACTTGGCTACCTCGGCGGCACTGCCTTTGGGCAAGGCCTTTGTCTCGGCGTAGCGGGTGAGGTAGTCAGTTGCTACGACGATCCACTTGTTGCCGGAAGTCGACGTCGGAAACGGCCCCAGTAGGTCCATCCCAATTTGCTGGAACGGCCGGTCAGGTGGTTCGATTGGCTGCAGACGTCCCGCTGGCCTAGTCGGCGGTGTCTTCCGTCGCTGGCAATCTCGGCAAGTCTTAAGGTAGTGGGCGACGTCGGCAGCCAGGCGTGGCCAGTAGTATTTTCCTGTATTCTGGCGAGCGTGCGGGAAACACCGAGGTGTCCAGCCGTCGGTTCGTCGTGTAGGGCCTGGAGGACTTCTGGTCGCAATGATGAGGGCACGAGAAGAAGGTAGTAGGTTCGAAGTGGCGAGAAGTTCTTCTTCAGGAGAACGCCGTTCCGTAAGAAAAATGACGGCAGTCTTCGCTTGAATACCTTGGGAACAACGGCGGTCTTGCACTCAAGGTACTCCATAAGGCCCCCCAGTTCCGCGTCGGCTCGTTGCCTTTCGGCAAAGTCGTCGGCACTTACATTTCCGAGGAAACAGTCGTCGTCGTCTTGCGGCGGCGCGTCGACGGGGGCACGAGACAGGCAGTCGGTGTTAGTGCGTTATCGCCCGCACTTGTACACGACGGTAATGCTGAATTCTTGAAGCCTCAGACTCCATCATCCGAGACGACCTGAACGGTCCTTCAAGTTAGATCGCCAACATAAGGTGTGATGGTCACTGACAACTGTGAAGGGCCTGCCATAGATGTAGGGGCGAAACTTTGACGTAGCCCAGATGATGGCAAGTGGCGTCTGCAGGTGTTGTTTAAGTTCTTGAAATGCTTGCACTTGCGCCATTTCCCACCTCAATTCCACGTTAGTCTTCGTGAGAAGCGTCAGTGGTTCGGCGACCCGTGAAAAGTTTTTGACGAAGCGTCTGAATAGGCGCATAAGCCGAGAAATCGGCGCACAGCCTTCTTGTCGGTGGCTGGCGCAAAGTCGGCGATGGCAGCTGTTTTCCGCGGGTCTGGGCGCACTCCAGACTTGCTGGTCACATGACCCGGAAACAAGAGCTCTTCGTACGCGAATCGGCACTTTTCTGGCTTCAGGGTCAGTCCAGATGTCTTGATTGCTTGAAGTACTGCCTCAAGCTGCCGGAGATGCTCGTCAAAGGTCGAGGAAAACACGACGATGTCGTCCAAATACACAAGGCACGTCTGCCACTCCAATCCGGCCAGCACGGTGTCCATGACGCGCTGGGACGTCGCAGATGCCGAGGAAAGACCGAGAGACATGACGTTCAACTCAGAAGCCATCGGGTATTATAAAAGTGGTCTTTTCTCGGTCTCTTTCGCCTACTTCGATCTGCCAATAGCCAGTCTTGAGGTCCATCGACGAAAAGTACGTCGCGTTGTGAAGTCGATCCAGGGTGTCGTCTATCCGTGGCAGGGGGTACACGTCCTTCTTACTGATTTTGTTCAGGCGCCGATAATCAACGCAGAAACGCAGTGTCCCGTCCTTCTTCACTAACACCACTGGTGACGCCCACGGACTCTTTGACGGCTGGATGATGTTTTCGCGTAGCATCTCGTCGACTTGTTTCTTTATCGCATCGCGCTCTCGAGTCGAAACTCTGTAGGGGCTCTGACGGAGGGGCCTCGCACTTTTCTCCGTTATAATTCGGTGTTCCGCCAGCGGACTTCGTCGAATTCGTGATGACAACGAGAGGCAGTCCTTGTATCGTTGGAGCGGGGATTTGATCTGTTCTTGCTTGCGCTGGGGAAGACTTGGGTTGACGTCAAAAGCAGGTTCCGGCCCTGGTGTTTTCGCGGAAGCTTCGGTTAAATCTGTGAGGGTGAAGGCATTGCTGGCTTCCACAATATCTTCAATGAAGGCGACTGTCATACCCTTGTTCACGTGCTTGTATTCGTAGTCGAAATTCGTGAGCATCACCTTTGTTTTTCCTCCACAAAGCTCGGCTATTCCTCTTGCGACGCAAACGTCTTGATTGACCAACAGGTGCTGGTTACCCTCGATGACGCCTTCCAAGTCGGTGGCTCTTTCGGTGCAGACGAAAATAATGACGCTGGAGAGAGGTGGTATGGTAACCTGCTCGTCGAGCACACTTAAGGCGTGGTTTCATGGCGTCGTGGGGGGTGGCAGAGCTTCTTCCGAGGATAGCGTTATGGACTCAGATCTCGGGTCTATTACCGCACCGTGTTCACTTAGGAAGTCCATCCCAAGTATCACGTCCCTGGAACAGTGCTGCAGGATAAGAAAGCTCGCAGGATACGTTCGGTCACTGATCGTGACTCTTGCTGTGCAGACTGCAGCCGGCGTTATAATATGACCTCCAGCGGTGCGGATTTGAGGTCCTTCCCAAGCAGTCTTAACTTTCTTCAACTTCGTGGCGAAGGGCCCACTGATGACGGAATAGCCGGCCCAAGTGTCGACGAGAGCGTGACGTTGTGTCTGTCAAATAGTAAGTCGAGATCGCTAGTCCGCCGTCTTGCGTTGCGCTTACGTCGCGCCGTCGTGTCACGGCTACGTGGGTTTGCACCGCTGCTTCCGCGTTGCGTCGTCACGTCTTCTTCAGGTCGCAAAGTTTCGTCTTCAGGACGTCGTTCGGCGTGCGGCGGGGGCTCGGGACTTCGTCGCGGCGTCATCGTCGACGGCGGAGCATCTTCAGCATTTCGCCGTTCAGCAACCGCACCTTCATCGGATGCTGCCCTTAGTTTTCCGGGTGGGGGCTAGGCGACCGGCCCCGGGTGGTGCTGTTGTGCTGCTGGCGGTGCGGCGAACTGTAGCGGCCGGGCGACGGTGATCGGGAAGGCTGCCGCAGCGTCCACTGAGCTCCTGTGAGGTAGTCGGTGATGTCGCGTGGTCTCTCACCCTGCTGTGGACACGGCGGTCGATGGCGAAACTACGTCGGTACTGGCAGCGGCGGTACGTGTGGCCGGCTTCTCCGCAGTGGTAGCAGAGGGGGCGGTTGTCTGGGGCGCGCCAAACGTCGGTTTTTCTCGGCGCGTAGTGCTGGCCAGCAGGCTGATGGTAGGGCGTCGGTGGTGGTGGCGGCGGCGTGTGGCGGCAAAACTGTGGCGGGGGTGTCGGGCGACGGTACTGCGGTGGTGCGGGGTCTTGACGAGGGCAGTGAGAAGGAGCGGCACGGCGGGCTGCAGCTGTGGAGCTCATGGCTTGAGGCTGCGGTGGGGCTGGTTCAGAGATTCCCAGCGAGTGCTGAATTTCCTCTCTGACGATGTCTTCAATCGAGGTCACGTGAGGCTGTGGTGAGGGTAAGAGCTTGCGAAGTTCCTCCCGCATGATCGCTCGTATCATTTCGCGCAGATCGTCAGAGCCGAGGCAATGAGCAGCTGGTCAGTCATGAATCGATAGCCGATTATACTGGCGGTTTCGCATTTCAAGCATATTTTTTAATGGTATTGGCTTCTGCCAGGAATTCATGGGTGGTCTTGGATGGGTTTCTCATCAGACCAGAGAAAAGCTCCTGCTTGACTCCTCTCATGAGGAGGCGAACTTTCTTCTCCTCGGACATGTTAGGGTCAGCGTGGCGGAACAGTCGGCTCATCTCTTCCGCGCACAGCACCACGTTCTCGTTCGGAAGCTGCACACAGGTTTCCAGCAGAGCTTCGGCCCTCTCCTTGCGGACGACACTCGCGAATGTGGCAAGGAATATTGTGCGAAAATGCCCGCGTCGTGGGCTTCGCTCTTGATTCTCGATCCAACTTCGGGCAGAGTCCTCCAAGGCGAAGTAGACGTGTCGTAACTTGTCTTCATCGGTCCATTCGTTAAAAACTGCGACGCGGTCGTACTTCTCCAGCCAACTTTTCGGGTCTTCAGCAGATGATCCGTGAAAGGTCGGTGGTTCCTTTGGGCATGGCCTCCGAGATTAGCTGGCGGCGCCGGCGCCGGCTAATCTCGGAGGCCATGCTTTGGGCGGTTGAGTAGCACGGGCGCAGGCGGCATGGTTGCTGCCATTGTCGCTGTTGTGGTGGTCATGGTCAGGGTCTTCTTGTTCTTGACGGGTAAAGGCTTGCATTCTGGAGGTAGTCCTTGTTTCCTGCGGCTTGCTCACTGCTAGGGGTAGGCATCGATGTCTTCGTTGCTGCCCGGACTGGGTTCACGGCCTGACGGGGGTGACCGGAACATGAGCGAAGCAGCACCTCCACCAGATGTCACGTGGTCGTGACGGGGACGAAGGCACAAGTCAGCAGGATAAGAAAGAGTTTTATTTGGCGAACTTTTGCCACGAAACGAAATAGTCACTTTACAAGCGATGCACAATGAGCACGGATTGCGGCTAAGAAAGCGGCGTCCGTCGATCAACTGACAAGCGCTCAAGCGCGTCGGCTTTTATACAGACGCAGATCAGGCGCAGAGCAGATCCACAACGTTCTGATTTAGACTATGGTGTCCGTTCAGATATTTTGGACTAATACTTCATCCAAAGGAGATGTCCATCCAAGTTCATTTAAAGGAAATGTCCTCAGTCTATTTCGGCAGAGCGGATTCAGTGATTCGAAAAAGCGGTGAGCCGTGATGTCACCTCGCTCATGACCACGTCGCCGCACCGAACCCGCCAGCACAATCCTAGCGTAAGAAGAGAGTGGACGAAATTCATAGAAACAGGAACTTTTCAAGTCTGAATTTGCATATGAACGTGTCCCAGGTGTTTGAGAATGATGCAGGGAATGCGTACCGACCTTACAGCTGCGTTAGACGAGCGACCGCATTAAACCTAAATCGATGTCTAACACGATCAAAAGACATATGCACCGGAAATAGGTTCTCTGAGGGCTGCGTTCGTTGCATTGAAGCGCATTCCGTCCCTATTATTGTGTCGAGAGTGTTTGAAAGCTTCGTGATGTGATGATGGCGCTGCAGAACAAGAACCGGAAACAGGGGGCGCGCTTCTCGCCGAGCTCCCGCTATTCAGCGGCTGCTGTAATGGACAGTTCATTACGACACATCGAGAAGGGCTCCTGCGGCAAAGTGCTGTATTTTGTTTCCAGATTCCCCATTCGAATTAAAAGAAAATACTAACGGCGCCTCGCCGCAATTATTGCGCGGTGGCGGCGTGATCTCTCTTGGGACTTCGGCGGCGGCGCGAGCGGCGTGACCGAAAACAGGCGGCGGCGGTGGCGCAGCGCGGCGGCGCACACCTCTAATTCGCACACCCCTAGTCGTTTAAGTTCTTGAAATGCTTCGCCTTGTGCCGCTCCCCACTTGAATTCCACGTCGGTTTTCGTGAGGTGAGTTAGAGGATCGGCGATCTGTGAAAATCTCTTGACGAAACGTCTAACAGGCGCACAAACCGAGAAATGGGCGTGCGGCCTTCTAGTCGGTGGCCGACGGGAAGGGAGCGATGGCAGCTGTTTTCCATGGGCCGAGGTGAACTCCAGATTTGTTCATCACGTGGCCCAAGAACAAAAGCATCTCCTACGCGATGCGGCACTTTTCTGGCTTGAGAGTGAGTCCGGAGGTTTTTATTTTTG
This sequence comes from Rhipicephalus sanguineus, assembly GCF_013339695.2. Taxonomy (NCBI): domain Eukaryota; kingdom Metazoa; phylum Arthropoda; class Arachnida; order Ixodida; family Ixodidae; genus Rhipicephalus; species Rhipicephalus sanguineus. The sequence continues at coordinate 136,086,859 of NC_051185.1, forward strand.
GAAGTAGAGCTTGAAGCCGCCGCAGGTGCTCGTGGGAGGTTGAGGCAAACACAACGAGCTCGTCCAAGTATACGAGGCAAGTTTACCAATTCAAGCCTGCCAGTACTGCATCCATAGTATGTTGGAAAGCCGCTGGTGCCGAGCAAAGACAGAAGGGCATGAACTTGAACTCGAATAGGCCGTCTGGTGCTATAAAGGCAGTCTTCTCTCGATCTTTCTCTTCTAATTCGATTTGCCAGTAGCCGGTCTTGAGGCCAATCGAGGAAAAGTACTTCGCGTTGTGGAGTCGATCCAGGGCGTTGTCTATACGTGGGGAAGGATACACGTCCGTTGTGATTCTGTTCAGGTGGCGATCATCGGCACAGAAACGTAGGATTCTGTCCTTCTTCTTCACTAGCACCACGGGTGACACCCACGGACTCTTAGAAGGGTTTTCGCCGTCTTTACGGCCTCGCGTTCTCGCGTCGCAACTCTGTGCATGCGCTGACGGAGTGGTATGGCACTTTCCTCTGTAATGATGGGATCTTTCGCGACTGGGGCCTGTCAATTTTTGACGACGAGCAAAAACAGTCCTTGTATTGCAAGAGCAGGGTTTTGAGCTGCGCTTGCTTCTGCTTCAGAAGGCTGGGATCGACGTCGAAAGCTGGTTGAGGAGCTTGGTTCGTCGGAGTAGACTCGGTGAGGGCAAAAGCATTGGTGGCTTTCAGAATTTTGTCGATGTAGGCGACTGTCGGGCCTGTGTTGACGTACTTGTACTCGTTGCTGAAATTCGTGAGGATGACTGTTGCTTTCCCTCCCCGCAGCTCGGCTATTCCTCTTGCGACGCAAATCTCGCGGTTAAACAACTGGTGCTGGTCGCCTTCAACGACGCCTTCGAGTGTTTGTGAGTGCCGACGGAAATGATGACGCTGGAGCGAGGGGGAATGGTGACCTCATCTTTCAGCACATTCAAGCCGTGCTTTCCTGGCGGTGTGTGCGGCGGTAGTGTTTTTTTTTTTGCGGATTGTGTTATCGACTTGGATCTCAGGTCGATCACTGCACCATGCAGGCCTAAGAAGTCCATACCAAGGATGATATCTCTCGAGCAACGCTGTAGGGCAACGAAGCTTGTGGGATAAATCCGGTTGTTAATGGTTACTCTCGCTGTGCAGATCCCTGCCGGCGTTACTATAGGTGACCTCCAGCTGTCCGATTTCGGGGCCTTCCCAGGTGGTCTTGACTTTCGTCAACTTCGTGGCGAATGGTCCACTGATGACAGAATAGTCGGCTGCGGTGTCGACGAGAGCTGTGGCGCTGTGGCCGTCGATAAGAACGTCGAGGTCTTGCAGTTAGGTCGTGGCGTCGGATCATGGCTACGTTGGTTTGTCCCGCTGCTTCGACGTTGTGTCGTCAGGACTTCGGGCCGCGAAGTTTCGACGTCAGGGCTCCGTTTGGCTTGCGGCGTGTGATTTATGGCGAATTCCACTGGTCGAGCTGTAGCAAGTTTTCTTGCTCCGCGGTCGAGAACCTGCGTTCCACTGGTCGATTCGGAGCAAGTTCGCGTATTCCACTGGCAGATTCAGAGCAACCCACTCCGGAAGCACACGTTGTTGGGCTAGTCGGTTCATGTTCTTTCAGAAGCCACGGATGTGGCTATTTCGCGCAAAGAAATCACAACGGGAGGATTAAGGGCTCCCTTAACCCTCCCCTTGTGATTTCTTTGCGCGAAATAGCCACATCTGTGGCTTCTGAAAGAGCCCACTCCGCGACGGAGCGTTCCGTGTTGTTCCTTCTTGCAGAGGTGGATTTCGCCGGAACTCCGGGAACGCGATGCCGTCATTTCCGGTGCAGTCGGGCAACACGGTTGTCTTTAGCGCTTTTTGAGGCGGTGTCAGATCACCCTGTGCACTTGTTTACATTCCAAAAAATGGCGTCGTTCAACTCTGCTAGACGAGCTGCTGATCTGCTTCTTGCTGTAAGCGATAAAGAGTACATTACAAGAAATATCGAAGAGTGTCTGATTCTCCTTGTCGACACTTGCAGACGCAACGCTTCTAATGTTCTTTCAATCTGAAAACTGCCTTGGAGATGCGCACGACAAAGTGGCCCTAAAAAATAGCTGCCTGACGCTCGCCTGGCTGTCGACCGCGTTCCCCGCTCGCCCTTTGAGAATTAATGGCCAGGCTAGAGAGAAGACACGACGCGCGTAGCGTTCCTCTTCGCGTTCCACGACGCTTTGAATTGATGTATGCAGGTTACAGCGCGACACTTCGCCCCAGCTTAAAGGGCCACTAAACCACCAGCAGACGCTCGCCTGCTCTTCTCCGTGCCTTTGCTCTGTCGACAACAGCCGCCGTGACGTCACCTGTATGATTAGGTGACGTTGCGAGCAAGAGACGCTGTCAGTGGGCGAACAAGAGCCTGTTTTCTGCTAGCAGATGCTAGGGGCCCTCTAAAGGGCCCCTAAACCACCCAGAGGTCCAAGTTTAGTTGTGACGTTGCAGTCGTGCACGAGTCTACTGCGAACGCTGGCGGAGTTGCACGCGCTTTGTCGTTTCGCTCTTTCCTTCGCTAGGCTGCGTTCGTCGGCTCGTCTATCCACCTCTCCGAGTGCCCTTCCTGAGCGTCCGAGGTGGAAACGCAAGAAGCGCGCGCATCTGCTAGCGAAACCAAAAATAGCTCTGCGACGCGCGCCTGCCTCACCTGGCTGCATAGAGTTTCTTACAATACCCTAGAGAGGACACTGGCGCTGCGATCGTTCAACCACCATGGGAATGATGGGAAGTACAGGCTTCGGATTGGATAGCATTAGCTAGCGAACTGTTTACGGATCGTTTTCTACAGTTTAAGTTTCGTTCTTTGCGAGGCGTGGGTAGTGGGGTGCGTTTCAAAGCACTCAAGCAGTTCCTTTGTTGTTCAAAGAGGCTGAACACCGCTAGGTTTCTTGGTTTGCTGCCACGTCGCAGCTTTACAGGTTGTATTTGGCAGTTTTAGCAAAGCGTCGTGCACTCAAGGCTGCGCATAGATGTAGCGTTCCATGCCAGTGCAGGCAATTGCATACAGTTCAAGTTTTGTGATAAGCGCTTCTTGTCAAAACTCTTTCAAATCGGCTGCAAAACGACGGCAAAGCTAAGTATACGCACCGTCACGCTCCTCTGACTCGACTTCAAAACAAAGCGAGAGATGCGTTTGGGGCAGGCCACTTGGACAGACGCACCTGGCATTGCAGAAGATGATGCGTTAAGTGTTTCTCACTCAATACGGTACTGTTATTTCCATAAATAGAAAATGCGTACTTTCGAGGGAAAAACAAGCGCGCTTGTTTGAAGTGTTGTAAAGGAAATAATTCATTATTTGGTGATGCCAAATCTGGAACACACTTGCAGAGCAATGCATACCCTAGTGGTTGGTTTTGTCCAGGTTTCAGTTCTATCTCACGGTCACGCAAACTTTCTGCAATAAATTTTACGTACAAAAGAATGAAGCAAGTTTTAATTGGAAATAGTTTTATATCGCTTTGTTTTACACTCGGCAAACAAGCGTCGCGAATCTCAAGAACCTAATCCATCCGAAGCAAATCCGAAGCCTGTACTTCCCATCATTCCCATGGTGGTTGAAGCGCCGCTCAAGGAGCCCGCGTAGACACTAGCGCCAGATTCCCCTCTAGGTATTATTGTAAGAAACTCTATGCCTGGCTGTAACACCGCGTTCCCCGCCTACGGGCGCAGTGTATCGGCTCCGCCGATTTTCGGCCAGAGCGTCGGACGTCTCCGCCTGACCACAGCAAGCTCATCACCAACGTGTACCCAAAGTTGCAGGGAACATCTGGGCACCAGTTTGTCTACGGTGGACTCGGTTAAACCCCTTTTAGGGGCGAAGCTCCTTAAAGCGGCACCCGTTCGTCCCCGTCGTAGTGCGTAACCAGTCTTAACGCTAGTACCAGATCTTGACCTCCAAGATGGTGCCGGTGGGAGATTTCTCCTGTGCGTTGTTGAACAATAAACAATTCGCAGCGTGCGCGTTAACTAAAAGCCGAATTCTTCTCTCTCATTCCCCATTAGCAGCCATTGGCATGTTCCAGTAGGAAACGTTAGTAGAAGTAGGATTGTAAGTGTTAGCTAAAAGCCGACTTCTTCTGTCTCTCATTCCCATTAGCAGCCAGTGTTTACCTCCAAGGTAGTGCCTGGTGAGATTTCTCCTGTGCGTGATTAAACAATAAAAATTTCGTTCAAAACGCCGTTGATTGATGAAATAAACCAACGAAAGACCCCAGATGTTTTCTAAAAGCAAAACGAAAAGACGCCAGATATTTCTTAAGCAAAACCAAAAGACGCCAGCTGCTTAACGAAGGACGCCAGATGTTTTCTAAAGCAATGGTTTTCTAAAAAATGAAAATTCACAGCGTACATGTAAAATTAAGGTGAGCTGCAAGTCGTCATAACTCTCATCGAACCTTTAGTATAAACGCGCCCGATCTCACGTCGGTGATGATGTACTGGGCAGAATTCACGGAAGATTCACGGTTTACCGATGAACCTCCGCAGCTTCGATCACTCATCATCATTCACTACGTGAATATGCTGTTTTTTTTGGGGCAACACAAACTGCCTTCGCCGGCGGCGCAGCTAGGCCTCATGACCGCACCAGCGTCCAGTGCATCGGGGCCCCTGCCTTTGGCTACCGACGCCAGCATGGGTGCTGCCCAAGTCTCCTGTCGGGGCTACGACCCCTAAGGCATGCAGTGGACAACGGTTCCCCAAGCGGCATCTGGAGACCCATTTCCGGCAAGTTGTCGCAGCGCCGCGTTGAACGCTGCGGTGCTGCGCCGAGCGCAGGGCCGCGTCGCTACCGACGCCGGCGATCTCGTGGGAAACCAGCAGCCACCCGCTACTCACGCAGCGGCACGCAAGGGGTGACTACTTACGCAGTGGAAACCGCCTCTGATCCCCAAACCTGCTCCAGACAACTACGTAGTCGTCATCAAGCCTCGTACCCGCGTCTCGTTGTGCGAGACGTTCCAGGAGACCGGCTATGGCCGGGCCTTCACGGCTCTCCTAGGCCCGCAACCCGCATCAGACCTTACCATAATACCGGGAAAAGAACAAGATATGATTATCGTTCATACCGCTAAGCCCGCGCTAGCCGACCGTATTCTCGGGGAATTTGAACTCAATGCACCCAGCGGGCGTGTCCCCCTTGTGGGACACCTACGCCAACATGGAAAGGATGTCTGCTACGGCGTCGTCACCGTCCGCAATGCTGACACTACGGACTCGCTTCGTGCTAGCCTACAATGGCGCCACGGCACCATAGTGGAAGTGCGTAAATTTGGGAACTCCAACAAAGCAAGGCTCACTTTCGCCGGTACTGAGAATCCACGTTTCGTACATTACGACTCGGAGCCTGTGCAAGTTAGGCCTTACCAGCGAACCATTCCGGCCTGCGGACATTGTGGTGTGGTCGGGCACCGCCCGGACGCCTGCCCCAGCCAAAGGCCGGACCGGTGTGGCCTGTGTGGACAGCAGGCTCCGCTTGTTGAGGGGGTACGGGCCCCTCACGAGTGCAACCCAAACTGCGCAGTCTGCGGTGGAGCCCATGCCACGGGGGCACGTGCGTGTACAGCTAAATATCGTGATGCCCAGCACGCTCATCCAAAACGCGGGCCTAAATCCAAGCGGAAAAGACGCAGGCGTGGCAAGCGTCGTGCGAGCAAGCCCAAGGACAATGTCGTCGACCCTACAACGACAAAGTTTATGACCCCACCCACCGGGAATCAAAGGAAACCTCCGCCGCCAGCTCCTCGTGATGGTGCATCGAAGGAGCCTGGACCCCCCAAACCGGCGGCCCGAAGACGTGGGTAAACGTCGTCCAGCAAAACTCGCAGGTGAGCGGCGCGGGCAGGACAGCTCCTCCCTTCCCTCTCCCTTCCCGTTCCCCACAAGCGGCAATCTCTGCCGAACAAAAAGACATATCTGCTCTTCGCGAGCAGGTTGCAAATCTTCAGAAGCGCCTAGCGATCGCGGAGGCCCGCCAAAATTCCCCCAACCACCCCTCTGCCCCACCCGCAGCAGAGGCGATGGAGAGCAATACCACTCCCTCAGGACAGGCTGTGGACGCCCTCGCGGCGCTCGAGGCGAGAGGGAGCGCGCTCGACACCCAGGCTAACTCCCAAATATCTGCATTGGAGACGCAAATTAATGCCACACTTAGTTTGGTAGTTGACAAAATTAGTCAGCTTACAGAATCTGTCCCAAGCATCATAGCTACTCAGTTGGCTCAACTCACCCGCCCTACCAAGCGCGCTAGCCCGCTGAAAACTTTCGCGAGTCGGCACCTCAAAACGTCTAGGCGCAGACCACTGACGACGAGGAAGAGGTAACCTACAGCATCCCCAGTATGATGGAATCGCCTCTCCCTGTAGCCACTGGCTCTCAAACCTCCCCTCTCCAAACTATTAACGCTACCCTTGACCATGGCGGGCACCCCCAGGAATAGGAAGCATCCGCAACCCAATTCGACATCTATTCAAATTTTACAGTGGAATTGCCGCGGATTCAAAGCACGCACCAAGCGAGCTGATTTACGCCTTTTCCTTTCAACTTTTGCCGAGTTACCTGCTGTGGTGGCCCTTCAGGAGCCAGGAAACGGGGCCACTCTCACCAACTACTTGGTGTACCAGCGGGATGCGCAGAGCTGCCTCTGCGTACATAAAGATTACACGGCCTCACAGGTTGACCTGGATCTTAGCGCAAATTTCTCTTATGTAATGGTGACAATCCTTCCGCTACGCAAACAGGACCCCCCATTACACATACTTAACATTTACTGTCCCCCAAAGCTCCCGAATGTTAGCTTTGCAGATATCTTCAGCGACTTCAACGCTCCCAGCACCTTATGGGGATACACACGTCAAGAGAAACGTGGACGCAAGTTGGCGGAGCTTGTGTCCACATTGGGCTTGACACTTCTCACAGATCCCGCGCAATCCCCTCGTATAGGTAACTCCGTTACACGTGATACGTGTCCGGACCTAACCTTTACGAAAAATATTCGGCATACAGATTGGAGCAATACCGCGGAATCCCTCTTTAGTGACCACTGCGTAATTGTCACCACCATACGTACCAAGCCACTCACAAGACCACATTCCCATGCAAAACTACCCGACTGGACCAAGTTCCGGGCCACCTACGTAAACCCCTAGTCGATAGTCGACCAGGGATACTTAGCGTGGTCCCAGCATTTAGTATCACACTTGAAATCAGTGGAGCAAAATGTTAAACTCTCAGAGGTGAATACGGTGGTGGATAACCACCTTCTCCATCTCCGGGAGGCACCACACAGCCTAGTCCGCCGCTGGCGTCGTCAAAAACACAACCGGCAACTCAAAATTCGCATCGCGGAGATCACCCGACAGGCGGCTGAGTACGCGGCCCAACTCAGCGACTCCAATTGGGTAGACCGATGTAACCAGGCAGCTCGGCAAATGTCGAGTCGCAATACGTGGCGTCTCTTCCGCGCCCTTATCGATCCGGCACAAACCCGTACAGAGACACAAAAACACCTTCAAAGGGCTATCTATAACTTTAATGGAGACACGTCCAAGCTGGCCGAAGCACTCCGCGACAAATATTTGAGCATGCACCAGGATCCCCGTGGTAAGGCGTACTCGTATGCAGGTTCCGAAAACGCCGAGTTGGATCAACCGTTCCAGCTCCATGACCTAAAAGCGGCCCTGGCTAAAATGAAGCGAGGTACAGCACCAGGCCGCGACAAGGTGACGGTAAAGCTTCTTGCCAACCTCCCCGATCCTGCCTACGACATGCTTCTCGATTACTTCAACATTGTCTGGCTTGGAGGCCTCCCTATCGATTAGTAGTAACTTTCATTCCAAAACCGGGTAAAGCCATCAACACCGACAACCTCCGGCCCCTCTCTCTCCCTTCGTGTGTGGGGAAGCTGATGGAGACAATGGTTCGTGACAGACTGTCAGTATTTTTGGAACAGCAAACCATTTTTGCAGACACCATGTACGGTTTCCGCCCACACCGGTCCGCACAAGATGTCCTGCTGCAACTTCACAAGGAGATCCTGGACCATGTCGAGCACCCCAGCAATGATAAAGTGGTTCTCGCACTTGACCTGCGGGGTGCCTTCGACAATTTGACCCACGAGATTATCCTATCCCACTTGTCGCAAACGGGCTGTGGGCGTAATACTTTCCGTTATATCAAACAATTCCTCACAAATCGGCAATCCTATATCCGGCTAGAAGACAAAGAACATGAGCCATATCAGTTAGGCACACGAGGGACCCCACAGGGAGCGGTTTTGTCCCCATTATTATTTAATCTGGCCATGATGAAGCTCCCTAACCAACAGGCCCAATTCGCCACAATTCTGAATACTCCCTACCCAGTTGGCTGAGGTCGCCGGTGTTCAGCACGCGCTGTATGCGGACGACATCACCATCGGGGCAACACAAGGATCGGTTGGAGAGATCGAGACCAACCTGTAACAAGCGGCAGCTATTGTGGACGAATACGCTCGTCGCTGTGGTCTTCAGTGCTCCCCGAGCAAATCGGAATTCGTGCACCTTCGCCCCAACTCGAAGTGCACAACCAAAATTGCCCTCTCCCTACTTAGCGGACCGATACCCGAACGCGAGGAAATCCGCGTGTTGGGGCTTTTCATTCATCAAAGGCGCAAAATTGACACTACCCTACACAAGATACGAATGGTGGGTGACCAGGTGGGCCGGATGGTTCGTCGGGTATCCAATAAAAGGGGGGGACTACGATGCAAAGATGCCCTGCGGCTGGCTAATGCATTCTTCACCAGCCGAATTTTATATTCGGCCCCATACCTCCACCTACGCAAATGCGATGAGAATGCCTTGGATGCAGTTCTCCGCAAGGTTTACAAGAGAGCACTCGATCTCCCCATAACGACGTCCAACCATAACGACGTCTCCTCGGTTTGGGGATGACCAACACGTTTGGGGAGTTACGAGACGCTCATCTTACCAATCAATACTTGCGCCTCAGCAAAACACTTGCGGGGCGACGCCTTCTGACCCGCTTACATATATCCCCCGTTACGCAGACGGAAGAACGGGTCCGCATCCCCGAAGCTTGGCGCTTCGCTCCCCAGGTGCGACCCCTTCCGCACAACATGACTAGAGGCACCCATGATGGTCGCCGCCTTGCGCGGGCGGAAGCCGTCTCTCAACTGTATGGTGATAAGCCAGGTGTCTTCTATGTGGATGCTGCCGGCCCGCACCTTGGGGGTTGGTTCACGGCGGCCGTCATCCACCGAAATACTACAGTTCAAGGCCTTACTTTCCGTGCCCCAAACATTACATTTGCGGAGGAGATCGCCATTGCACTGGCCGCCGCATATCCAGAGTCCCGGGTCATTATCAGTGACTCCAGGGGCGCCTGCCGCAATATTGAGCAAGGGTATATTCCATACCGCGCATTCAAAATCCTCCACGCTTGCGAGTATACGGGGTATCCAACCCGTCGTACGATCGTGTGGGCTCCGGCTCATGCGGGTCTTGAGGGAAACGAGACAGCCGACGCTGCCGCCCGCGCGCTTACTCACCGGGCATCGCCTCGTCCGCAGCCAGCTCCGGAACCCGATTTCAATCCGGCCACCACCTTTAGAGAGATCACCTCTCTTTATCAATCTTCGCATGGCCTCTATCCCCCCGTTTGCAAAGGCCTCACCAAGGCGGAGGAGCGCTGGATTCTCCGCCTTTTCACCTACAGCTACAGAGATACCGGACTAGGGATCCCTCCTAGTGTTTGTGAAGGGCGGGCCCATCCGGGTCACCCCGTCCACACCTCTCGCTGTATATAGCGCAATAAATGTTTCCACCACCACCATCTGCTAGCAGAAAACAGGCTCGTGTTCGCCCACTGACAGCGTCTCTTGCTCGCGGCGTCACCTAATCATACAGGACACGTCATGACGACTGTTGTCGATAGAGCAAAGGCACGGAGAGGAGCAGGCGAGCGTCTGTTGGTGGTTTAGGGGCCCTTTAAGAACCTGGCGAGCTAGATCCTAAAAACTTCTGCTCAGAACATGGCACATTTTTGCGGGCGCCGATTGCGGCTGCTGCCACGTGCACATATATACTGGCCAGTTATGTGGCCAGCCGTCATAAACAATTATTGTCATTTCGTGCAGGACTTATGATCAGTGCCAAGTACGTGGCACTTTCCTCTGAACTCAACCCCACCGTTCGTAAGCCCGCCCAGCAGCAGCCGACGCACAGCCGGAGAGATGTCCTTGTGCTCGCCCATATTTGTCAGCGCAACACAAAAAATCACAGCATATCCACGGAGTGAATGATGATGAGTGGGTGAAGCTGCGGAGGTTCATCGGTAAACCGTGAATCTTCCGTGAATTCTGCCCAGTACATCATCACCGACGTGAGATCGGGCGCGTTTATACTAAAGGTTCGATGAGAGTTATGACGACTTGCAGCTCACTTTAATTTTACATGTACGCTGTGAATTTTCATTGTTTAGAAAACCATTGCTTTAGAAAACTTCTGGCGTCTTTCGTTAAGCAGCTGGCGTCTTTTCGTTTTGCTTTAGAAACATCTGGCGTTCTTTCGTTTTGCTTTTCGAAAGCATCTGGCGTCTTTCGTTGGTTTATTTCATCAATCAACGGCGTTTTGAACAAAATTTTTATTGTTTAATCACGCACAGGAGAAATCTCACCAGGCACTACCTTGGAGGTAAACAATGGCTGCTAATGGGAATGAGAGACAGAAGAAGTCGGCTTTTAGCTAACACTTCCACTTCTACTTCTACTAACGTTTCCTACTGGAACATGCCAATGGCTGCTAATGGGGAATGAGAGACAGAAGAATTCGGCTTTTAGTTAACGCGCACGCTGCGAATTTTTTATTGTTCAACAACGCACAGGAAAAATCTCCCACCGGCACCACCTTGGAGGTCAAGATCTGGTACTAGCGTTACGACTGGTTACGCACTACGACTACTACGATTACGAGGGACGAACGGGTGCCGCCTTAAGGAGCTTCGCCCCTAGAAAACGGTATCCCTGCTTTCCACGACTGCGTGGTAGAAATGCGCGCTTTGCTGTGGCGACCGAAGTTACCATGGAAACGTAGAGAGCGGAAGAAGAAATCGTTTCTGAAACCGGTTACGTGACGTATGCTAAACAACTTCCGGAGTGACCTCACGTGGAGCGTTGACGTGTTCCACTGGCAGATTTGGCTTGGTGCAATCCGAGTGCTCGCTCCAGGATTTCGGCGGCCACTCCGGATCTCCCAGTGGAATTCGCCATTAAATTTCGTCGCGGCGTTGTCTTCGTCGGCGGCAGAGGATCTTCGGTACTTCGACGTACAGCAACCGCATCTCCATCGGTCGCTGCCCTTAGTTTTCCGGGAACGGGCTAGGAACCGGCTCTGAGTTGGGCCAGTGTATGGTCGGCGTTGGGGAGAGACGTAGCGGCTTGGCGACGGCAATTGGGAAGGTCCTCGGGGGATCCACTGCGCTCCTGCGAGATTGTCACCGATGTCGCGTGGCCATTCACCTCGTTCTGGACATGGCGCATTGATGGCGAAACCACGCAGTCCCATCTGTCGGTACTGGCAGCGGCAGTAGATATAACCAGCTTCTCCGCAGTGGTAGCAAAGTGGGCGCAGGTCGAGGGCGCGCCAAACGTCGGTCTTCCTCAGGGTGTAGCACTGGCCGACAGCTGGGCGGTATGGCGTCGGTGGCGTTGTCTTCACGTGCGGAAGGGGAGCGTTAGGCCGCGCTGCAGCAGGGTAGCTCATGCCTTGAGTGCTGAGGCTGTGGCGGTCTAAGGGTGCCCAGCGACCGCTACATTTCTGCTCTAACGACGTCTGCGGTCGAGTCCACTTGAGGCTGTGAGTGATCGTTTCGCGCAGGTCGTCGGAGCCGAGGGAGTGAACGGCTGGGCTATCTGTAATCGTACTGGCGGGTTCGCTTTTCTAGCATCTTCTCGGTGGCCGTTCCTTCTGACACAAATTATCGAACTCTCGAGGGGGGGGGGGGGGAATCCGCATCAGCCCAGCGAAGGGCCTTTGCTTTACTCATCGCATGAGGACACGGACCTCCTTCTCCTCGGTCATGACAGGGTCAGCGCGGCGGAAAGGTCGGGTCATTTGCTCCGTGACGATGGTTACACGTTCGTTCGGCAGTTTCAGTCGTGTCTTTAGCGAAGCTGCGGCCCTTTCCTTTCGGGCGACGCTTGTGAACGTTTCCAAGAAAGCTCTGTAAAAGAGGTTTCAGGTTCGAAGAGTGGGCTCCCGATTCTCAAACCATGTCCTTGCTGCACCTTCCACGTAAATGTAGCGTGGCGCAGCTTGTCCTCGGCGTTCCAGTTGTTAAATGTTGAGACCCTTTCAAACGTCTCCAGCCCGGTTTCGTGGTCTTCATATGGCGAACCACGGAACGTCGGCGGCTCCCTGGGTGGCTGCCTCACGACAGCTCATGCCCGTTGTCTTCGTCGCCGTGGCTTTTGGCTTGTCCGGCAGGAGTACAAATTGAGGGGGTAGTCCTTTCAGCCTGCGGCTTGCTCGACTCTCCCTGATGATGTCGGCGTCTTCTTCACGAATGAAGCTGGGTTCACGGCTTGACGGGGTGTCCGGAACATGAACGAACACCTCCACCAGATTTCATGGGCTCGTGAAATCGGCGAAGGCAGCAGTCGGCTTGTTCAAGACTAAACTCTCTATCTGGGCGAACCTGTGCCCGGTAAACGAGAAGTCAAACTACATGCGATACAGGCTTACACTGACAGTGGCGAATAGGGCGTCGGCCGGCAATAATATGATCTGCAGTAAGGCGCGTCGGCATTTATAAATGCGGCATCGAACGTTCGAGCCTTATCGTTGTTGGCCGCGTTAGTTCCAGAATAATCTCAACTCTTCGAGTCTGCGCGCTTAAGCCTATAAGAAGATTCTAAAATAATCTGGAAGGTTCCCAGACATTAGGGCACTAGTTACATGAGAACAACAAAAGAAGCGCGCGTGGCAATCTTGTGCTTCGCTCCGAGAACACCAGCGTGGTATACAGTGAGTCTGGTGGGCGAGAGAGCAAATACAGAGAGTGTGAAATAGAGAGAAAGAATGACAGATGAACAAATACTTGGCGCAAAATATTTCTTGGCGAGGCGGGATTCGAACCCGTGTAGCCACAATCAGAAGGCGAGCGTCCTATCCACGCAGCTATCTAGGCACGCTATCAGAGCATAGCATGTGGGGCAATCGGGAAGATGCCTCAATGAAAGGCTCAAAGAGCATCGCTACGCATACCAAGCAAACGGCAGTCTTGGGCAATGTTTCCATGCACTGCAGGGAGTGTGGGCGTTGCCCAAGCCTTGAAAGAACACGAATGTGAAACGTGTCTTCACAGCGGTAGTTGAGCATTTATTGTGCATTGTTTCACCACAAGGGCGAAGGAATGAATGCTATAGCAACAAATTGTAATGTCACGCAAAGAACGGCACGCAGCTCGAAACCTGCAGCGCGCTCTAAAGCAGAAAGGACCCACGAAAACTACATACACAGAACGAGCGCGAACTAACAACTGTCACAATCGTTACTTCTTTGTGTGTGAGCAGCGCGCTTCTTTCGGAAACACGGCCGTGGCCACGAGCGAAGTGACGTTCGTGTTCTCTGTAACGTCAACGGAAACTTACGGTGAAAGCACAAGACGTACAAACCGCCCTCATCACGAGATAAGCGCGCGAGAGAGAGAGACGCCCCCTGTAGAGGCGCGCTCGCATCGCAAAGCGCGGGGCGACGACCTGTAAACACCCTCCGCGCCATCTCGCAAGTGATAACAAGAACATGCTGAAGCCACTGATCTCTGAGTACGGCGAACGGTAAATGGGGTATATAAATAGCTCGCCGTTAGCAAGCTGCAGACCGTACGCTCTGTGGCCGAGTGGTTTCGCGCCGCGCGCTGCGGAGCGAGGGGTCCTACGTTCGACTCCCGGCAATGGCATTTTTAAATGCGAAGCATTTCTTAGCGAACTTCTGCGACTTTGAGCGTATCTATCTATCTATCTATCTATCTATCTATCTATCTATCTAGCCGCCTACGACTTTGTGCTCTCCTGGTCGCTTGGTTAATCGAATGTGCACCAATATTGGTATGGCGTAACATGACTGTATGACGAACATAAATGACAAGTCATAACATGAAAATCATGACACGCATGTCATGTACAGCATGATTTACATGCTACGCTCATGGTGCGCTGGCGGCCGTTTCGCTAGCTTTATATACACCAAAATTGGTATTGCGTGACGTGACTGTGTGACGGAACATGATAACACGAGTTAACATGAAAATCATGACACGCATGTCATGTACAGCATGGCTTACGTGCCACGCTCATGGCGCGCTTGCGGCCGTTTCGCTAGCTTGATCTACCCTGGAATTGGTCTTGCGCGACGTGACTGTGTGACAAACATAAAAACACGAGTTAACATGAAAATCCTGACACGCATGTCATGTACAGCATGATTTACGTGCCACGCTCATGGGGCGCTGGCGGCCGTTTCGCTAGATTGATATACACCAAAATTGGTATCTTGCCATGTGACCGTGTGACGAACACAAATAATACGAGTTATCATGAAAATCATGGCACGCATGTCATGTACAGCATGACTTACGTGCCACGCTCATGGTGCGCTGGCGGCCGTTTCACTAGCTTGGTATACACCGAAATTGGTATCCTGCGACGTGACTGTGTGACGAACATAAATAACGCGAGTTAACGGAAAGTCATGGCACGCATGTCATGTACAGCATGAAGTAAGGTGGCAAATTGGGCTAGTTGGAACGTACTCGCGTTTTCGTGTTCCTTTTTTTGCGCTGAACATGGCGATGACTTACGATGACATGGCATGACTTACGTGCCACGCTCATGGGGCGCTGGCGGCCGTTTCGCTAGCTTGATCTACCCCGAAATTGGTATTGCGCGACGTGACTCTGTGACCAACATGATAACACGAGTACACATGAAAATAATGACACGCATGTCATGTACAGCGTGACTTATGTGCCACGCTCATGGCGCGCTTGTGGCCGTTTCTCTTGTTTGATCGACCCCGAAGTTGGTATTGCGCGACGTTACTGTGTGACGAACATAAATAATAGGAGTTAACATGAAAACCATGACACGCATTTTCCTCAATGACATACAAGACGATGTATGCAGCTCTTTGCTGGCTGCTTCGCATTACATCGATTCCCACAATGCGTGGGATCTGTCGGCTTTTTTTCTTCTAGTTTTTTTCTTCACTGTCTATTAGTGTATATTTTACAACGTCATATTCGTGAAGGAAATACGTCATTGGAACATAGAGCAGGTAGCTCAAAAGAATACGTAGACACAATCTCTGGAACATAACCACGAGACGAGCGCTAACTTCAAACTAAAGTATATTCTCAGAATCCACGCCCACTTATCAAGCAGCAAAGATCAAAACACCACGTCGTTACCCAAGAAAGTACATCTCATCCCATAATGACGCCACAACACAGCATGACGCCACAACACCTCGACCGGCTCTTACAACAAAAATGATACACGCAAAAGACAACGCAGTCCAAAGCTAAAAACTGAACGCGAGCAATTACGGAACGCGTGCTCAGACTAGAGAAGAAATTTTAGTTTAAAGTTAGCCCTCGTCTCGTGTTTGTTCTTGGCTTGTGTCTACGTATTTTTTGCGCTACCTGCTCTATGATGCATTCTTACAAACTTGCCCAGATTTCCGTTCACGCCAGTGGAGCCGTGGTGAACCCCGGCATAAAACACTTTCGTGCTAAAAAACTGAGTTTTGGCAAATTGGACGACTGCACGCGAAATATTGGAAGCCTTCCACATATCGAACCAGCAGAGCGCATGCGTCAGTTCAGCCTCCATTCTGCTGACCCCGCCAGAAATTGGCTTTAACACAAGCAACGCGTAGCAATGAAGCCAGCCAATTCGGAAAAGGGATTTGCAAGTCATCGCCATATCCCGTCATCAGCCCTCACCCAGCGTCAGAGGCAAGATTGTATGCCCCTCGGCCATAGCAAACTATCAGCCTATACTTCCTTTTCATCGAGTTGTTCTTTTCCCTTCACGCTTCTCTTTTTTTTTCAATATATCCTGTCGATAGTTTGCACTGGTCGCGTCTAGTTCGTGTCCTCACTCTAAGAAAAGATCGAGTAAAAAGGGCGTCTTTTTGTCCCACAACAATAATCGTCATCTGGCTTGCTTGCGTTTCCTTTCTTGAAAACTCGGCGCTGGCCACTTTCCTGCCAAGAATGCTATGTCACGCTGATAGCGCGCATGTCGTTCGTGACCGGAAAGTGCCGGGCGCGCGGCGATAGTGCAAGGAAAGGAAGGCAAAATAAATGACGATTATTGTTGTGGGACAAAAAGACGCCCTTTTTACTCGATCTTTTCTTAGAGTGCTGTGTCCTACCCAACTTCTTGTGTCCCTGTAACCGTAGGGCAGTTTTTTACCCAAAGCCTTCCATAGTACAGTAAAGCAAGGCTTTGGCAAATAGAAGCAAGGATCGGGAAGAGGGTAAGGCATAGCGTTGAGAAATGGGGAGAGAGAGGAGCGAGAAAAAGGAATGGAAGGATCTGAAAGCGCGCGCGCGAGAGAGAGAGAGGGGAGAAACAAAGAGCTCCTTCATGCGTGACAGCGCGGAACAAATACTGGTGGGCGCTTCTTATTTGTGGACCGGAAACAACTGCAAAGTGGAAAACAGGAAGCTAGCATGAATACTGAGGTGTTTCATAATACCTCCGAGAAGACACGGCATGCAGGGCCTAGATGCAGACAGTAAGGGGGCTAGGCCTAAATGTGTTGGGTAAAATACCACGTGAGAAACCTGGAACAGGCAATCGTTCATTGCGTATGGTTTAATCACCGAAGGAATTTACGAAAACGTGAGCGAACTGATGGGTACAGCAGCAGCAGCTTGGGAAGCAGTCACGAAAACATAGCTTTGCAAAACTGATGAATATCCCTTTTTCAGACTGGAAAACGGGGCATATAGAATCGATGTCAGGTAGCTGATGCGTAAAACGCAAAGAAATAACAAACATATATACAAGAGCAAAGATAGAAGTGTGCGAAATGACGGGCAATAGTGAGCTTCTACACGTAATGGTGGCAGAATTAACTAGAAGCAAAATATGTGATAAAAACACAAAGGACAGCCGAAAAGCTGCGTTGACGAAGTAACTACCGCACCCCGTATATAAATGACTCGTAAAGAAATACACAGGCAAGACAAAGTCCGGCTGCCGCAGGAGCAGGTGAACAAAACACCGCAACTATCTATCAAAGAAAAAGAGTCGCAGATTCTGCGCCAGGGCGAAGCATTGAATGCGATAGCAACAACCTGGAATGTCACACGAAGAATGGCAACCAGCTCGAAATTTGCAGTGCGCCGCTAAAGCCCAAAGGACGAGCGCGAACTAACATCTTTCACAAATGTCGTGTTTTGAGCAGCGCTCTGCAACGGCCGACTATGCACAACTCAGCACTCTTATACATATATATACTCGGGCGCTTTTATTAGCCTATGAAGACTCGCAAATTGACAAAACTGTTGACTGCTCTACGCTATGGACATTTCTTATGTTGATTCTAGAATTTAACAACTTTGAATTTGATGGGGCTCATTACGTGCAAATCCCAGGAAAGGAGAATTGGTCCTAATATATGCATTTATGGCTGTGCTAGAAGAAGAATCCATCGGCTCGGGCAGCTTAAAGCCACTCTACTATATACACTTTACATTGACGACACCTTCATATAGTCTGGCACCACGAGGACCTTCTCTTGCTATTTCTTTTTTTCATGAGTACTCGGGCCATAGCATAAACTTCCTACACGTTACTCTTTCGTTATCCAATAACAGATTCGCTTTCAAACTTTACAGAGAGCCAACGGACACTCATCAATACTTACACTTTCATAGCAGTCATGTGAGACACTGCAGGACGATCATTCCATACAGCCAGGCGCATCGATTCAAGCGGGCGTGTTCGAACAAGTTTGATTCTAACTGCGCGCAAATCCCCGCAGGGGCGTCTGCGCAAGCAGGCGTTTGGTGTGTAGCGAAACCACGGACCCGAGCTAACGGGGGGTTTCGACCCCTCCCACGTCTCGCCGTGCGTGGCTTTGCCGTTTCCGGGGAAATGGGGATCCTGGGGGTTGAGCCGACACCGGGTGATTGGACCTTTAAAGGGACCGACAACTGATTTTTCTCGACCCAGTTTTTTACGGCGCGACACGAAGCTCACCCTTCGTAGCGTTTGTAGCTGCAGTGGTTTATCTGAAAATCACGTAGTTATTTTATAAGCAGTATTTTTCGATCTGAAAGGCTCCAAACACGCATGCAGGCTTGCTCCAGCAACGCTGAGAATTGATAGCGATGCCGCTAGCCCTTGTGAAAGCTGTCGTTGTTCTCCTTTCGCAGGAGTTAGTGTAACTATGCTTAACCACCTTTATTTTGAGCTTTCCAACCATTTTTGAAAATAGCAAGTTGTTACAATGAGATGTGTGGCTTTATACGCCTTCCCGGTATTTATACAGCGTTGTGTGCGCCTGCGCCCAAGGTTGCCTGCGCCTGTGTCATGGATGGCTTGTCCCGGCGTCGTTACTCTCTCGATACACGAGCCAAGCCAAGTAATCGAAAACGTAACTGTGCATATGCACAGCCGCACCGAGTAGCAGCGCGCGTCATTTCTAAGACGAAGTTTAGGTAGCAAAACTATGTCGCTCCAAAATCTTAGCGACCTGGAAACTGCGTGCACGGTTTCATGAGCACGCTGAAAAGTTGCTCAAGACGCGCTGACGAGCATGGGATCATTACGTCACGCGAAGGCAGCCCCACTTGAATGCATACTACTAACGCAGGCCTATATGTACATTATTATGGAGTAATACCTTTTAATATAAAGAAACAAACAATATTTATTACTAACAAAAAATCGTCGACCGCGAACAGCAATCAACGGTCACGTGGCCGTCTTCATCGAATCATTCATGTTTGCCACCAGAGGCGCCACAGGTCATTTTTCGCGACTTTCAATTAAGAAATAAAAATATAAATACATCTCTCACGAAAAAAACAGGCTTGGTTTGAGTCAATGCAACGGACAATCTTTACATCAGTGGAGTCAACTCATTTCATATTCTGGGCAGTTGTCGGTCCCTTTAAGGCCCCCCGGCAGAGGCAACACACCCCTTTGGCCTCTGCTTCACGTAGACGGCACCCATGGACTGACCCACCCAGGGGAAATCGGCAGTCGCCTTTTCCTGTCTCTCTCTTCCTACACGTTCGCCTTTTGTCACTCGCTTTTAATCTTTCCTGTCTTCTCCTCACTTCTGTTTACTTCCGTTTTTTCCTGGCGGCAAGCGTTAACCTTGTGTGGATGACCAGTCTTGGCTCACCATATATGGTTACAGCGGTGGTGTACGGCTGGCGCTGGCAGGCTTGTCTTCACACGTCTCCTGTCGCGTCCCCTTGTTGGGCTCGGTGGTGGGCGGTTGGCACCGTCGCCGAAACACAGACACAGGCTATGTTAAGTTCATCTTTTAACACGAAAGTGTTTTATGCCGGGGTCCACCAAGTACATCCGTCACGGATATGACGTTGATAAAATGGACGCCAACGGGTGAGAAAGAAAAAAAAACAAGAAAAAGATACCTCGCTGGGAATCGAACCCACGACTTTGCGGCCGCGACGGCAAGCGCCCGACGCACTACCGACTAAGCTAACTCGGGAGATGCTAGACACGGCGCGAACGCGCCTTATGTCTTTCGCACATTCTCTTTCGCGGCGGGCGGAGCGGGGCGGTGCCGCCGTCTATGAGATGTGAAAAGAAGTAATGCTTCACGCTCGACACTTACTAGCGCTTACTCCGAGATTGCACGCGATATCGGAGTTCATGGTTAAAGCGTCTCGATACCAGAGCGGTAGACTGGCCGCGCTGGCGTCGCCGAGGCACCTTTGACGCGGTTACGTTCTTTGCCATTGGCTTCGTGTTAGCGTGCGTCGGCTCATCGGAGTAGTGCAGCTCCCACGTGCACCAACGGGATTTCTCCGCCGCCGACTGCTTCAATTGCGAGAGCACCGACTAACTAACTGCTGCAATATGCATTGCAAAAAGGACGCGAGTTCGACGGGCGAATGTCGTGCCTTGGTGGAGCGAGAGCAGCGCCTGCGAGACAGAAGCCAGCGGGACGCACGCGTTTGCGGCTCAGGCTACGAACCTCTACCTCCCGTGTTGCTGAAGCGCAGTGTGTGTTATGTATGCATGAGCACAGGCGTCGGCTACCCATTACTAGAAAGCGCACACCGTGCCGTTTCTCTCCTTAATTGACGACGCTTTGAAGAAGTGCATACCGGGTACCAATGTTGATTATGAGCTTGTTGATATCATCCTTACGCGGGATTCACGATTCGCTGTGTCCAAATATATGTTCACACCTTCAGCTACCGTGCGCAACGGTTTAATCATGATCATGAGCGTTAGTCGTCGCGATATAGACATGCTGTCAACATGGGTGCATCCACGTCAAACGGTGCTATAACTGCCAAACACGAATAGACATTGTACAAGCTCTCATATATCACTACACAATAAGCAGTACTTCTGTGAAGACAGGTGTCACTTTCGTGTTATACCGATTCCTATGACAGAGGAATCAGCCATGTTTTTTTTTTCGAAAACCGATCGTGCCCTCAAAAGGGTACGCACCGAAGCATCCCTGCAGCTTTTCCCCAAGACCCACGAACATTTTCCAAAGTACCACGTTGTCCACAGCGAGCAGTCAGATGAAAAAACCAGAACCATTTCACCATTTCTGGTGGCAAAAAGTCTTACGGAAAAGCTAGGACCAGGCTACAAGGCGACTAAGATGGCCAGTGGCGATCTACTCCTTGAGCTCAAAGACAGAAAACAGTACGAAAACCTCACTAACCTTACATCATTGGGAAGCATTCCTGTCACAGTCACCCCACATAGGTCCATGAACACCGTCCATGGTGTCGTCTCAGATGAAGACCTCTTGAAACTCTCCGAACCTGAACTTCTTGATGGATCGAAACACCAAAATGTCGTCAACGTTCAAAGAATCAAAATAAGAAGGGACAACCTAGAGAAACCAACCAAACACATAATACTAACATTTGGGACGAGGGAACTACCGGAGACCATAGAAACAGTCTACACAAAACTAAGAGTCCGCCCATACATTCCCAATCCACGAAGATGTTTCAACTGCCAAAAGTATAGACACAGCTCTCTAACATGCAAAGGACAACCCACGTGTGCCAGGTGTGCTTCTAAAGACCACGTGTCAGAGAAATGTGAGGCTGCAGCTCACTGTGCCAACTGAGGTGATGATCACCCCGCATACTCACAATCCTGTGTTGCATGAAAGAAAGAAAAGGACATTATTTCTTTGAAAGTGAGAGAAAACATCTCCTTTAGAGAAGCCAGGAAAAGATGCGCACCCTTCTTTGGCACAACTTATGCGGATGCGGCGCGTCAGGGGGCAGCGTCGCACCGACCTCCGCCACTCGCCCGGCCCGTCCTGAGCGGACCGTCGGCTGTGGCACCTGCCCCCAAGGCGGCAGTAGTTCAGGCTACTCCGCCAGCTTGCGAACAGAGCCCCGCGACTCCAGGGTCGTCGGGTCTCAAGGCCTCGTCTCACCAGGCGAGGCCTCAAACCCGAACTGCCAGCGCGCGCGTGCGGGCATCCAGTGCCTCGCAAGAGGCAATGGACACGACGTTGGCACCTCTGGTGCCTAAAGAACGGCGCGGCTCTTCCGACTGCGCGAAGAAAGCAAAACAAGTCATCACGGGGCCGGACGGTGGTCCTGCCTCCTGAAAGAGATTATAATACGCGTAAACAATCGTCAGTTTCTTACTGTACACATAGCACCATTTCATGTACAATATGGATCCACAAATAATACAATGGAACATAAGAGGTCTTCTTAGGAACCTCGATGACATACAAGAACTACTCCACGAATACAATCCAAAAGTGCTGTGTGTACAGCAGACACACCTGAAATCCAAACATACGCACTTTCTATGTCAATACGCCATTTTCCGAAAAGACCGCGATGATGCCGTGGCGTCATCTGGTGGCGTAGCCATTATAGTAAACAGAAGTGTAGCATGTACTCACCTAAAACTTCAAACATCCCTTGAGGCAGTTGCCATCCGAGCTGTTCTCTTAAATAGACTCATTACCATTTGCTCACTGTACATACCACCTCATCATCAGCTCCACAAAAGGGACCTACAATTATTAATAGATGAGCTCCCAGAGCCCTATTTGCTTCTTGGGGATTTTAATGCGCACAGTGTTCTTTGGGGCGATTCTCGCTGCGACGCTCGAGGACGTCTTATTGAAGAGCTCTTTTTTTCCTCGAAGTTATGTCTTTTTAATACGAAGGCGCCCACATATTTTAGCCTCGCAAACAATTCATACTCTTCCATAGATCTTAGCATTTCATCGCCGTCGCTTTTAACCTATTTTAAGTGGAATGTTCTTAAAAACTCCTATGGAAGTGACCATTTCCCGATAATTCTAAGTGCGCCGAACCAAAAGAACCACCTTCCACGGGCTCCTCGGTGGAAGCTCGACTCAGCCGATTGGGAGCGGTTCCGAACTATTACTCACGTGACGTGGGCCGAGATGTCCGGTCTTACAATAGAAGATGCTGTGAAGTATTTTACAGCTCTTCTTATTGATGCTGCTTCTCAATCCATTCTCGAAGCGAGTGGCTCAGGCTCTAAACGACGTGTTCCCTGGTGGAACGATGAGTGCAGAAAAGCGAGGAACAAGCAAAACAAAGCGTGGCGGTTACTCCGGGATTCTCCGACTGCGGAGAACCTAACTAACTTTTAAAACGTAAAATCCCAAGGAAGGAGGACACGCCGGCAGGCTCGAAGAGAAAGTTGGCAAAAGTTCCTGTCGGGAATCAACTATAATACAGACGAAGGCAAAGTCTGGAACAGGGTTAATAAGATACATGGACGAGAAACACTCCCACTTCCTTTGACTAATATGCAGGGTGAAACGCTGGAATACCAAGCAAATTTCCTGGGCGCCCACTTCGAACACGTCTCCAGCTCGTTGCACTATTCTGAAAGCTTCCAACGCTATAGGGCAAGAATAGAAGGACAGAAACTAGAATACAAGTGTACAAAATACGAAGAATACAATAAACCTTTCTGCTTGCCTGAGTTGCAGGCATCGCTAAATTCCTGCAACAAATCTTCCCCAGGTTCCGACCGTGTAGTATATGAGATGTTGATACATCTACCTCCCGAAACACAGGAAATTCTCCTCTCCCTCTACAATGCCGTATGGTTTTCCAGCGTAATTCCTACCTCCTGGAAAGAGGCAATTGTAGTTCCTATCTTGAAACAAGGCAGGGATCCATCCTCTGTTTCGAGCTACAGACCAATAGCTCTGACAAGTGGCCTCTGTAAGCTTTTTGAGAAAATGATAAACTGTCGACTAATACATTTCCTGGAATCAAAGTGCCTGCTTGATCCACATCAATGTGGCTTTCGAGAGGGACGGTCCACTACTGACCACCTCATACGGATTGAAAGACAAATCCGTGACGCTTTCATTCACAAACAATTCTTTCTTTCCGTGTTTTTAGACATGGAGAAAGCGTACGACACTACATGGCGATTTGGAATACTGAGAGACCTCTCAGAACTCGGTATTCGTGGTAAAATGCTGAACTTTATAGAAAGCTACTTGTCGAACCGCACTTTCCGTGTTCAACTGGGCAACGTTTTGTCACGACCCTTTGTCCAGGAAACCGGTGTACCGCAGGGTGGTGTGCTTAGCTGCACGCTTTTTATAATAAAAATGAATTCCCTACGTCCATGTATCCCACGCACTATGTTCTACTCGACATACGTAGATGATGTCCAGATAGGCTTTAAATCGTGCAGCCTTGCAATGTGCGAGAGGCAGGTTCAGCTTGGTCTCAATAAGGTATTGAAATGGGCAGACGAAAACGGCTTCAGCATCAACCCACAAAAGAGCACCTGCGTCCTTTTTTCCCGGAGGAGAGGCCTACATCCCGATCCCGATATTGACCTGCAGGGCCATCGTCTGCCTGTAAAAACGGAACATAAGTTTCTAGGAGTTGTGCTGGACATGAAACTAACGTTTATATCACATATAAAATATATTAGAAACAAGTGCATGAAATCAATGAATATTTTAAAGGTTTTGTCACGCACGAACTGGGGCAGTGACAGACAATGCCTCATGAATATATACAAGAGCCTTATACGCACACGTATAGACTATGGAGCTATAGTCTATCAGTCCGCCACCACAAGCGCTTTGAAGATTTTGGATCCGGTCCACCATCTAGGCATCCGCCTTTCTACAGGCGCCTTCAGGACAAGTCCAGTACAAATCCTTTACGTAGAAGCAAACGAATGGTCGCTGAAGCTGCAACGAGCATATTTGTCGTTCACGTATTTCCCAAAAATAAACGCAAATGACAAACATCCTGCATACAGTGCTGTAAACGACCTGTCCAGCTCTCCTTTGTTCCAAAACCGTCCTGCAGTGAGAAAGCCATACTGTCTGCGTGTAAGAGCTCTAGCTGAGGAAATGAACGTCCCACTTGTCGAACACCAGCTGATGGCTCCTGCTGAACAGCTCCCGCCGTGGCAATGGCAGCTTATAAACTGTGATTTGTCTTTCATGGAAATTAGAAAGCACGCGCCTGCTGCACCTATCCGCATGCACTTTCTTGAACTGCAACACAAATATCGTTGTCCTGAATTTTTCACAGACGCATCGGAGTCTCATGTTGGCGTATCCTACGCGGCGGTCGGCCCATCCTTGCGGGATGCTGGCATACTCCACTCAAATGCAAGCATATTCACGGCAGAGGCCTACGCGATATTAGTGGCTGTTCAGCACATTAAACAATCAAACATGCCCAAGGCAGTTATATACACGGACTCTTTAAGCGTCGTGAAAGCGTTGAAAACTCTGAAAAAACAAAAAAAAAATCTAGTAATCGTGCGGCTCTATTCACTTTTATGCACCATTTATTCGTCCCAGCATAACGTTGTGATATGCTGGGTACCTGGACACCCAGATATCGAGGGCAATGAACTGGCTGACAGGCTTGCCACATCTGCTCATGCACACGGCTCTGACACGTCCAGGGCGGTCCCTGTACTAGACTTAAAGCCCGCTCTGAGGAAAACACTGAAGTCACACTGGCAACATCAACGGGACAGCCAAAGACAGAATAAACTGCACATGGTTAAACCAGACCTTGGTAACTGGCCACAAACATCAAAAACGCGTCGTACAGAAGTCACACTGTGCAGTAAGAATAGGGCACACGTACAGTACACACGCACACCTTTTGTACGGGAGTGAGTCGCCCAGCTGCGATAGATGCGGTGAGCCACTGACCGTGCTGCATATCCTCCTACAATGCACACAACTAGAGCCGTATAGAAGAAAGCATTTCCCATTACTTTACAAGCAGCAAATTCCCTTGCATCCCGCAATGTTTTTAGGCAGAGAACCTTTTATTAAACACGCGTCACTTTTAGAGTTTTTAAAAGATGTGCGTACTTTCAATGTCATACGTCCGGGCAATCCGTAGCACGGCCTCTCAACAGAGGCTGCTGTTGCGGCATCTGCACTATAGAAAGCACCTGCCTCCCAGCCCTTGGTCTCAAGGGAATTGACGAGGCATTCGTGCTAATTCATTATTCTTAAAGTGTTATATGTACGACCTCTCGCCACTCATTCTCATTATGCTCACTCATGTCAATCTCATGATTTTAACAACTGTATGTTTTACGCACTTTACCGCGCAGTATTTTAGGCCCATATACAGCCGCTTAACACCACCATCGTCCACATATCATATCATGTACTGGCGCTCTTTGGCCATCAGTGGCCCTTGCGCCATAAAGCACCATTTATCATCACTGCGCGCAAATAAAGAGCGTTCTCACTAGACAGAAATACCCCGAAAGAATAATTGATGTTGCTGTCAATCGAGCTGACATACTTGACCGCACCCAACTACTTAAAAACCCGCCACCTGT
Organism: Rhipicephalus sanguineus; assembly: GCF_013339695.2. Classification (NCBI taxonomy): domain Eukaryota; kingdom Metazoa; phylum Arthropoda; class Arachnida; order Ixodida; family Ixodidae; genus Rhipicephalus; species Rhipicephalus sanguineus. The sequence goes on from NC_051185.1 coordinate 136,113,013, forward strand.
GAGAGAAAATCACAATGATTTAGTCGTCACTCACTCTGCATCTGTGCCAAATGTCTTGTAGCGAGAGAGAGAGAGAGAGACGTGAAGGCGGCCGACGTGGCCGTGCCAAAATCTCGCCACTTTAATCGAGAGACGACCGACCTTGCGACGGCGGCTGCAAACGTCCAAACCGGCAGGAGCGTGAGCTCGTTCTACTGCTCGCGCCTCGAGCTCTGAGGATGAGCTGCTCGAGAGGCGCGGCGCGTAAGTGGAAAAACGATGATGATGATTTTGAGGGATGGTGATTATGCCGCTACAGATTACCCCCTTAGAATAACAGAGAGCTGAGCTAGTTGGTAAGTATTCATTCTGAAAAGACAGGGTGTGCAAACACGGACACAAGAAAGAAGTCAGGACACGACAAACGCCGTTTGTGGTGTCCTGACTTCTTTCTTGTGTCCGTGTTTGCACACCCTGTCTTTTAGGGGCGAAGCTCCTTAAGGCGGCACCCGTTCGTCCCTCGTAGTCGTCGTGGTCGTAGTAGTGAGTAACAAGTCTTACGCTTTGACCTCCAAGGTGGTGCCGGTGGGAGATTTCTCCTGTGCGTTGTTGAACAATAAAAAATTCGCAGCGTGCGCGTTAACTAAAAGCCGAATTCTTCTGTCTCTCATTCCCCATTAGCAGCCATTGGCATGTTCCAGTAGGAAACGTTAGTAGAAGTAGAAGTGTAAGTGTTAGCTAAAAGCCGACTTCTTCTGTCTCTCATTGCCATTAGCAGCCATTGTTTACCTCCAAGGTAGTGCCTGGTGAGATTTCTCCTGTGCGTGATTAAACAATAAAAATTTTGTTCAAAACGCCGTTGATTGATGAAATAAACCAACGAAAGACGCCAGATGTTGTGTAAAAGCAGAACGAAAGAACGCCAGATGTTTTTCTTAAAGTGTAGTAGTAGTAGTTCTATGTAGCCACCTCGCCCGATCGTCAACGGGCGAGGTGGACCGGCAACGGCGCGAGGACCCTGCCGTACGAGAGTTAAATCACACTAAAAGACATACTTTGCGGGCGATACACTCTAGTGAGCTTTCAACTTTTCGTCTTAGTGTACATGATAAAGAAATTATTTCTACGAAAAACGCAAGGCACACCTTGAGCAATATGTTTGGTTTTGGGACGCTAAATGGAACCATGGGGCGATGCGAAGCCGGAGCACTTGCACGATCGCGTTCCGTTGGCTTTCGTTGGGCATGCTACCGACCTCGCGTCGTGGAACGCGCGTCCTGTCTTCCCTCTAGCCTTGCCTTTAATTCGCACAGGGCGAGCGGGGAATGCGGTCGCTCTTGGCGCTCTTTCGCTCGGGAGCGGACTTCTTTCTTGCATTTCACCGATCACAAGTGATAATGAAGGGACCACGTAAACCAATAGTACAATAAAAGTTTGATGTTTAATATATACACGATGTTTCACACTCTTTATATTATGTACTGGGCGCATTTCACGGAAGAGTTTCACGGTTTACAGATGATTCCCTCCGTAGCTTCGCCCCACTCATCATCATTCACCCCGTAGATATGCTGTGATTTTTTTTAGAAAGATTACCCCCCCCCCCCCCCCCGCAGAAATGAATCCGAAATGAAAAACGATGGGGGCGTATATACAAGGCTGGTGACGCGAGACAAAATATCCGTGGGCAGTCTAGGTCGTCAACGGTAACGGGCGACTCTGGGAGAAGCGCTGCGGGCGGAGAACTGGGCGAAAGTACGCCGGGGTCGTGCCCAGGTGGGTCTCACGACGATTTCATGGGGCCTTTCGGTAGCGCACCGGGTGGCGCGAGTGAGCGCGGCTGGCAGAGGTGCCTGCAGATGGAGTGGAGAATGTGTGCACAAGGGCCGGTGCGGGCGATGTGCGCGAAACAACGCGAAATGGCACAGCGAAGCCACGACGAGCAGCCATTGACGAGTAGGTTTTGCGATGGGTATTTCCTGTGCGGGCAAAGCGCTGACGCGGATGTCGGAACGTGGACCTGAGCGGTGTCCAAAGGGTCGACTTGGCCGCTTACGTGGGTAGTGGAGGGGTAGTGATGGAGACTTCGGTGACGGCGCAACGCCGACCTCAGCGTTGCATTGCGGCCGGCGTGCTGGCACGGGTATACAAGTCGACGACGCGGGAACGTCGTTGTTGCAGAACCATGCCACGCGCAATGCCAGTATAGTGATTAGGTGTACGGCACGTGGTAGGTAAGCGCATCGGGCAGCGGTAGAAGACGCTTGCGCCGTGTCAAAGGGCATGCCTGCATTGAAGGTGCACTACGGCTGGTTCGTGTCCCCTGTTAAGAACTGCGTAGGAGGGATGTCGTGGAAAACCGCAAGCGTGGGTTCTGCCGGAGGGTCCGACAGCCCGCCTGTGCCCGTTGAAGCACCTTGGTTTGGCGGCACACGAGGGCATGTGCGTAGGTCGGCGTCTTGAATGTCTGCCTTTACGGCAGGCGTGGCATGTGCGGTTTGCTCTGCCATCGGCGAACCAGGAAATTCGTCCTGGTTTGCGTGGTTTTATGTGTGCCTATTTTTGTCCGGGTCCTCGCGCTGTTTCCTCCGACGATATGTTCAACCAACTAGCCGACAAGTTCACCCTTCAAGACGCTTCCATAATTGTAGCAGCGTCTCGCAAGTTCGGCCGGTCTTGGTTCGGTGCTCGAACTTCAGCTGCGGTGGACTGCGAGGTCAATGCTGGTCGCTGCTGGCAAGACGCACATAGTGTCGAGGTTGTTGAAACGTGGTGATGGTCGATGGACGAGGACGGCGAATCCGCCTCAATTGGGGAGCGAATAGCGGACGGTGCGATGTCCGTTCCGACTCCAGGGTGTGCTGCAATGTAGCGGTCGTGCAGTCTGATGGCTCTGAGGTGTCGCGAGCCGTCGAGGTCGCACAAGACATGCGGATGACGGGCATGCCACACGGACCGTCGGCCGAGGGTGGCGAAGGAACGCATCTCGTGGAGGACTGGTCGAAGGCAGCAGCAAAGTTCGGAACATTGTCGGGCGGGTGGTCGGGCGCAGGAACTGCTGCGCTGGTGGCCGGATGAGAGCTAGAAAGAGACATGGCCGGGGAAGGTAGGTCGCGGTCATGGGAGGGCTGCGGGCCGGGTGGTACCACTCGTGTTGGGGCAGGGCAAACTCGGAACTAACGGGTTCCCAGTAGCGGGCGGTACGTCTCGCCGTAGCGGGCCAGTACCGCAGCGCACAGTTCGTCATATGGTTGCTGGCTGGAGGACGACGCGGCGGACAGATGACGCAGCTCAGCCGGGAGGGCGTCAAGCAGGATGTCGTGCATTAAAAAATTAGCCGCGTATCTGCGTGCTTCGCTGCAAATGTCGTCTAAAGACGATAGAAGAGGCGCTGCGTGAGATATGAACGCCATCTGGCAATACGTCGGGAAACATGAATGCTGTGTTGCGGGCTGGTAGTCCCGGCGCAGCAGCAGGCAAGACCAGCGGTGACCAACGTGACCGGCGGGGACGCCAGCCAGCTCGAACACGCGGTTTGGCGCGAAGCGCCGAAGCAGAAGAAACGTCCGCACTCAACGAGTACTCTCCACACACTCTTTTATATTCACGTCGCCTGGGTAAAGCAGGAATGCCAGAGCGGCGCCCCATGGCACTCGTACAGTGCAATACTGAACTGAAACCGAAACACAACAATGAGCTCGCGCAGAGGCCACGGAGGAAGCCACGTTTCGGCGCAGTCGCATTTTCAGCGCAGCTTAAGAAACTAGGGTTTCTAGAATTACGTATCTATGTATTTTCTATTAAAGGAACACACCAACTAATACTTACCTAGTGATGTTGCGCCTCAGATATGCGTAACGTTTGCTTTTTGATCAACCATGTACACAAGTATGAACCTAGTGAGCCGTTCACGATGGCTGGCCCTTGTGCAAGTGATTCAACTTTGGCCGAGTGGCTGAATCGAGGGACGTGCCGACAAACAGAAAGACAGACCAAAATTTCTGCGTTTAAGTTCCCCAAGAAAGACTATCGTCTTTAAAAACTGCGCGGTGACACCATTTACCGCGAGGATGGCGTCGAGCTGTAAGAACCACGCTCGTGGGTAGGCAGGAAGGGACAGCTTCACCGGCGGGCACAGTCGCGGAAGCATTGCAGCGCCGGTCGTCGAAGGGCGCGGTTCTCCGGGTCACCAATTGTAGCGAGAGACGAAGACGTGAGAGAAGACGTGAGACGTCAAGGCGGCCGACGTGGCCGTGCCGAAATCTCGCCACTTTATTCGAGAGACGACCGACCTTGCGACGGCGGCTGCAAGCGTCCTAACCGCTAGGAGCGTGAGCTCGTTGTACTGCTCGCGCCTCGAGCTCTGAGCATGAGCTGCGCGAGAGGCGCGGTGCGTAAGTGATAAAACGATGATGATGATGCCGCTACTGTGTCATCTATTGTTAATGTGTCATCTACTGTGGTGTACGCTCTCCCATGCGCGGATTGTGACGGCGTATATATTGGTGAAACTGGTGACTTTGAATGGCGCCTCAAGCAGCACAATTACGACGTGAAGAAAGGAAATATGAAATCCGGTGCTTTGGCTGAGCATGCGCCAGGTGGACACACAATCGACTGGGGGAGGGCACGTGTTCTCGCTAGAGAAAAGGGACTGTCACGGCGTCTTCATCTTGAGTCGCTCGTGATACAGACCACAGCGCGCACTCTCAAGAGGAGCAATGGTAATCTGCCACCAGTTTATGCGCGCTGCGTGCGTGACATATCCAAGCGTACATAAGGCGAACTGCTTGACACATGTTTTTCATTTCACGTGTGAAGGAGGCTCCCGTATGGGAGCCGAAACCTCTTTTCTGTGTGTTAGTCGGCGCAGTGCCTCGGGGTTTTTTATCTTCACCATTTTTAAGAAACATCACAATATTCTTCCCCAAAGTGATCTGCTTAGGCCTGTGTTCTTAGAACCACCTCGCGTCGTATACAGACGAAATACCAATTTACGCGACATATTATCAAAGTCCACCTTGAACCGGAGCCCTGGTACTGTCGGCAGGGCATGTAATAAACCAGGTCGGCAGATATGCCCCCACATGAGAACCACACAAAAAGCACGACGTCCAACTTTTCTTTTTAAATTAAGGGAAACTGTGCTACTGATGGTGAATTCCATTGGCATATTCGGAGCACTTCCGGTAGCAGTTTTTCTGCTCCATTCGGAGCAAGTCTGTTCCATTGGCAGATTGAGAGTGCTCCCTGTGCGTTTCATTGGCAGATCCGGAGCAGCTCCGCCGCCAGATTCACTCTACGGAGCAGCTCTCTCTACTCCGCGAAAAATGGCGGATTCGACCGGAAGTCGCAAGCTCCCCGCTCGTGCGCAGAGCGTGGCGTACCACGTGCGTGATGCAATGCATTGTCCGACCGCGCCCGTTCTCTACGCTCGCGCTCGTGAAGGCGAAAACGTCGTGAAACGCGAGGAATGCTGGACGCTTGCGAAGCAGATGTGTGCTAGCGCCCCCTACCATTTACTCTGGCAATGGCGCTTGTGTTTCATTGGCAGATTTCCTTCGTCTGCACTCCGCCGGAGTGGAGTGCTCCAGCGCAGAGTTCGTCGGCAACTCCGAATCCGCCAATGGAATTCACCATGAGTGTACCTACTCGAGTGTACCAGTCACAGTCAACAGCACATCGGTCAGACACCTTTCCGTATTCGATTCAATCACCACAGGGTGCACTCGAAAAGTTCTCTCAACTTCCCCCTATCAAATGATGTGCGCCTTCCTGGTCACTCCTTCAACGATTTAGAAGCAACTATATTCGAATCGGTTTTTCGAACACATCAGGACCACGAAATTCGAGAGTCCCTCTTTCATATATGAATTCAATAGCGCCACGTCGGGTATCACTGATAGCATGGGCGAGATTACATGCGTTCCTAGTGATTAGAATAAGTTTTTTATAAGGAGGTCCGCTTGAATCGCATTCCCTTGCGGCCCATCCTTCATGGCCTTTCTTTTTGAGGAGAAAGGCGTTTCTTCACTTGTCCCCCCACCCCTTTATTATTACTCCTTTTATTTTTCATCTTGTTTATTTATTTATTCTGTAGCGAAGCCTTGGAACATAGTAATGCGTTGCTCTCTCCAGTGCCTTCTAGTGGGTCGTCCTCTTTGGCTTCTGGAAGGACGCCGCTCGCGCAGAAAGTTCGTGCCTTGCCGTGACATTCGCCATTACTCATTGTCGTTGAGTGTCGCCTGTTAAACACCTTAACAGTTTTGTGGAGAGTGTTGTTGTCGCATATCTGTACACGTGTGCTTGTGCGATACTCTGTCACGCGGCCCATATCGCAACACCCTCGCCCACGATGTGAATAAAAGCGCTTGGCGCGCGGTGGGGCGGGGGCACTTTTCCTTCGGCACTCTTGGTTATCGCTATGTTGCTGGCATGCGAATAAAGCATGTTCAAATACTGTCGGCGTCTTCATACCCGGAAGCCCTGGAACACGACATAGTTCTTGGCGACGAAGTTCTTGGGACCCTGGTGGACTGCCACAAGAAGACAAGTCAGCGAAACGATGTCGGCGCACTTGGGGCAAGTAGAACCCTTCGATGAATCTTCAGCAGATTGGGCTAGTTATGAAGAACGCCTCCAAGCATTTTTGCGTGCTAACAAAGTCTCGGAGGACCAGAAGGCTGATACCTGGATAAGCCTAGTAGGACCGAAGACATACGCATTGTTGAAGTCGTTAACGTCTCCTGAGACTCCCGCTAAGAAGTCTTTTGAAGAACTTCTAAGCTTACTGCGAAACCACTTTGTTCCTAAACTGTCCATTATCGGCGAAAGAGCCACATTTCATCGCCGCTCACAACTGCCGCAAGAGACTATTACTCAGTATGCCGCAGAGCTGCGTAGACTCGCGCAAACTTGTGAGTTCGGTACTTTTCTTGATCAAGCGTTAAGGGACAGATTTGTTTGTGGTTTGCTTCGGGCTGACATACAACGAAGTTTATTTGCAGAAGACAACCAGTTAAAGTTTCAGACAGCAGTTGATCGTGCGATAGCCATTGAAGCTGCGATTCAAAGCGCATCTGCTACGCGCTCAACAGCACAGCAGGAATTTCAAGTGCACAAAGTTAAAAGCACTGGGGAAGCTTCTACCTCTTGTTATCGCTGCGGATCGGTGAAACACACCGCCAGCTCTTGTCCGTATGCGAATGCCAAATGTTTTCATTGCAACAAAAAGGGCCACATCAAGAGTGCTTGCCGGAGCAAAGAGCTAAAAGAATCGAAAAGTAAAAATAAACGGCATGTTAGTACCTTGTCACTGCCACGCACCAATTTGAAGAGTGTAAAACCTGCTGCAGACGCAAGACAAAAACCAATCATGGTCGAGGTCGCTATTGACGGCGTACCAGTGAATATGGAACTCGATACAGGGGCTGCTGTATCCGTTATGTCTGTCTCACAGTTCTGTTCTTTTTTTCCCAGAGCTCACTTGCGCAGGACAATTCTCACCTTGAGAACCTATACAAATGAACCCGTGAAGCCCTGCGGAGTAGCATTTGTTGCAGTCCAGTACAACGCGCAGCGCCAACAGTTGCCTTTGTACGTGCTCCGCCAGGACGGCCAGCCGCTGCTGGGGCGCAGTTGGCTACAACACCTCAAGCTGGACTGGACGCAAATACAAGGTCTTCACCACATGCAGGTGGGAAACAAATGGCTCTGAGAGATCGCCTAAACTAGAGTCCTTGCTAAACCGCTATCAGGACCTGTTCAAGGACGAACTCGGCACAGTAAAGGGAGAAAAGGCTACTCTTTTCTTAAGGGGTGACGCGAAGCCAAGATTTTTCAAAGCAAGAAGCGTGCCTTTCGCTCTAAAAACTGCTGTCGAGCAGGAATTGTCGAAGCTGCAAGAGCTAGGGATTATTACACCCGTGACCACAAGCCCGTACGCAACGCCGGTCGTGCCAGTTGTTAAACGCGATGGTTCAGTCAGACTGTGCGGTGATTACAAAGTCACGCTAAACCCGATACTGGACATCGAAAGGTATCCGCTACCGAAAGCGGACGAGCTATTTGCCGCGCTGGCAGGCGGACAACATTTTTCAAAGATTGACCTAAGTAGAGCGTATCAGCAGGTCGAAATGGACGACGAATCCAAAGAATACCTTACGCTGAATACGCACAAGGGTCTGTTTCTGGTCAACCGCCTACCGTTTGGCATTTCATCGGCTCCCGCAATATTTCAGCGTATTATGGATAATGCGCTGAAAGGACTAAACGGCGTAACTTGTTATCTCGATGACATACTGATCACGGGCCACACAGAAGCAGAACACTTGCTCAACCTGGAAGCTGTGCTGAAGCGGCTATCAGAACGCGGATTTCGCGTCAAATCTTCGAAATGCGATTTTTTTCGCAATGAACTGCAGTACTTGGGTCACATCATCACAAAAGACGGTGTTCGCCCGACGGATGAAAAGTTGGTCGCAATTGCAAATGCACCAGCTCCAACAGACAAACAGCAGCTGCAGTCAGTGTTAGGACTCATAAATTACTATGGAAAGTTTGTTCCGAATCTCTCATCCATACTCTTTCCTTTGAACAAGCTCTTGAGTAAGGACGAACCTTGGCAATGGAACGCCGCTTGTCAAAGTGCGTTTGCGCAAGTAAAAAAACTGCTGTCGTCAAAGCCTATTCTGATTCACTATGATCCCAGTTTGCCATTGCAGTTGTCATGCGATGCTTCTTCCTACGGAATAAGCGCAGTTTTGTCACACGTTTTTCAAGGCCAAGTTCATCCAATAGCCTATGCTTCACGAACGTTAACAAAAGCTGAACAAGGTTACAGTCAATTGGAGAAAGAAGCATTAGCGCTTGTTTTTGGAGTCAAGAAGTTCCATTACTACGTTTACGGACGGAAGTTTGTGTTGCTCACGGATCACAAGCCACTTGAGACGATCTTTGGCCCCAAAACAGGCATTCCTGCCATCGCAACTGCCAGACTGCAACGCTGGGCAGTCACGCTTTCTGCATATTCTTTTTCTTTGCAGTATCGCCCTTCAGCGCAGAACGTGGACGCTGATTGCTTATCGCGCCTTCCAATGCAGCAACCGGGAACAGACGGGGCAACAGAAAATTTTCTGGTTTTGCGTTTAGTCAGCATGCCCGTCTGCAGTAAACAGATCGCAGAGGAAACTCCACGGAGTTCGAACTACCCTTCAGTGAAAGGCAGCAAGAAGTTCCCGCACAGGTCCCGGCCTGCGACTCATCACATGACGTCGACAGCTCGGCCACCGCACAAAGTGAACCGGCGGACACTTCAAACGCTTCTAGCGAACGTCGCTACCCGCAGAGACAGCGTCGCCCACCTGATCGCTTTGTGCCGTGAACTTTTTGGACGATGCTTGGGGATCCAAATAAGTGTGGGGGGATGTCGCATATCTGTACACGTGTGCTTGTGCGATACTCTGTCACGCGGCCCATATCGCAACACCCTCGCCCACGATGTGAGTAAAAGCGCTTGGCGCGCGGTGGGGCGGGGGCACTTTTCCTTCGGCACTCTTGGTTATCGCTATGTTGCTGGCATGCGAATAAAGCATGTTCAAATACTGTCGGCGTCTTCATACCCGGAAGCCCTGGAACACGACAGTTGTCCTCCCATTCAATGCCCTTGGAGCTTCGATCCCGTACCCTGCCATCTACCATGCTTCAAGACGCCGCCCAGCAAAGGCCTCCTCCCGCAACGACCACATGTCCCGGTGTCCCCCGTATACGCGATCCACCTATCTTCACTGGCGCCGATAGCACTGACGTGGAGGACTGGCTCGCAATTTACGAGCACGTCAGCATACCCATTAAAAGGGACAAAGAAGGCAAGTTGAGCAACTTGGTATTCTACCTCGCGGGAGTAGTAAGCTTGTAGTACAACAACCACGCGTCCGACTTTGCGACTTGGTACGATTTCAAGACCGCCGTCATAAGCGTTTTTGGCCGCCCAGCAGTTCGTAAGCTGCAAGCAGAACAGCGCTTACGCGAACGAGCTCAGCAGGCCGGTGAATATTTCAAAAGTTATGTCGAGGACGTCCTCGACTTGTGTAAGAAAGCCAACGGAACCATGTCTGAGTCTGACAAGATCCGGAACGTAATGAAATGCATTGACGATGATGCCTTCACCATGCTGCTCGCCAAAAACCCTGGCACTGTGGCCGAGGTCATAACACTGTGCCAGAGCTACGAGGAGCTCCGCCGGCAGCGTTCGATGACCCGTCGCTCCCCATCACGCAACGCCGAGCTTGCTGGCTTGGCGGCAATATCTGACCAGGCCGCGTTGCAGGCAGAAGTCAAGTCATTTGTGCGCGAGGAAATTCCACGCCAGTTCTCCGTCCTCGCCTTTTCCCACCCGGCCCACGTTCAACAGTCGTCGACCACTCTTCTTCCTCCCCTCCGGCGAGCGATTCAGCAGGAAATTGCGGAGGTCATGCCTGAGTACCACCCGCAACGTCCAACTCCTGCGCCCCAGAGTTACGCTCAAGTTGTCGCCAGGACGCCCCAAGTAATTCCTGCGGCTGCTGAAAGGACCATGCAGTCCTTTCAGCAGGCGCCCGGTCAATCGCGTCCTGCGACATGGGCGCGACCTACCCCGGCGTACCGATGGCGCGCACCCGACAACCGGCCCATCTGCTTTGCTTGCGGTTATGCCGGTCACGTGGCACGTTATTGCCAACGCGTGCAGCCGCCTCGAGTCGCGTCACCTGTCACCAGCCAGTCAAGCCGTGCATTCTACGACCCACCTCCACTTATGTCACCGACGTCACGCCCACCTCCACCTCCAGCTACTCGCCGCTCTCCGTCTCCACGACCTCGCTCACTATCACCCATGCGGCCACGTTCGCGCGCACGAGAGCAGGACAACTAGTCGTCGCAGTCCCCGAGACAAGGACTGCGATGCTATCGAACTGTGAAAGCCTTCAGCGAAGTCCATCGAATGTAATCGACGTGTTTGTGGACGGTGTTCGCGCATCGGCCCTTATCGTTACTGGAGCCGCCGTATCCGTTATGGACGCAAAACTTTGCCGCTTACTCCGAAAGGTGATGACGTCACTTTCTGGGATGTCCCTCCGTACCGCAAGCTCCCAGAGTATTCATCCTACAGCAGTATGCACTACTCGCGTTATCATTCAGGACGTTCTGTACGACGTCGAATTCATCATGATTGCGGCATGCCCTCACGACGTCATCCTGGATTGGGATTTTCACTCCCGCCACGACGCCGTAATTCGTTGCGCACCAGGCGAAATCGAACTCTCACCGTTCTCAAATTTGACGCCTCAATGGCTGTGTTCGTCTACTGCACCGGTCTCTCCGACACCATTGCACTCATTTCGCCATTTGACCATATTTGCACTAGGAAAGGGTTGCTGGTACCTTTCGCGACCGTGCGAGTCACTCAGGGCAGCATGCTATTTTTCTTACCAACCCATCCCGTACATGGTTACGTTGGTTTGAGGGGAATGTCTGGGCAGAGTGGAACCCGTTGAAGACGCACAAGTTCTGGAGGCACCCAATGACTCGCACTGTACCAGTTTCCTTACCATCAGTGCTGTTTCCACGCCTGATTCGTCCCCCGCTGTATTTGGTCCCTCCATTGCTGACAACCTTACGTCGGTCCAGCGTTCCCAGCTTATGTGCTTGTTGGATGAATTGCGTCATTCTTTCGATGTCGGGCAAACTTCGCTCGGCCGCACGTCCGCTGTTACGGATCGCATCGACACCGGCGCCCAATCACCACTGCGGCAACGCCCATATCGCATGTCTCCCGTAGAACGTCGGGTAATTAATGAGAAAGTGGACGATATGCTTCGACGCGACGTTATTGGGCCCTCGGACAGCCCATGGGCGTCTCCTGTTGTTCTCGTTGCGAAGAAGGACGGTTCTGTGCGGTTCTGTGTGGACTACAGACGACTCAACAAGATCACACGTAAGGACGTGTATCCACTGCCGGGAATACACGACGCGATTGACAGCCTGCAAGGCGCCGAATTCTTTTCATCTCTCGATTTGCGCTCAGGGTACTGGCAAGTACCTATGGCTGATGACGCTCGACCGAAGACAGCCTTTGTCACGCCCGCCGGCTTGTACGAGTTCAACGTCATGCCATTTGGTCTGTGTAATGCGCCCGCGACCTTCGAGCGCATGATGGACACCGTTCTGCGCAACTTGAAATGGCACACGTGCCTGTGTTACCTGGAGGACGTCGTCGTCTTCGCACCGGACTTCTCCAGGCATCTAAAACGTCTGCGGCATGTTTTGACACGTTTGAGCAACGCCGGCCTCCAACTGAATCTGAAGAAGTGCCAATTTGCGGCACGGCAGCTGACAATCCTCGGCTACGTCGTGTCCAAGCACGGAATCCTTCCCGATCCGACCAAGCTTCGGGCCGTGGCCGAATTTCCCAAACCTACGTTCGTCAAAGAACTGCGCAGTCTTGTAGGATTGTGTTCATACTTTCGACGCTTCATACGAAACTTTGCCACCATCATATCGCCGCTGACAAAGCTCCTTGGCAATAACGGACCCCTGAATTCGTGGTCGTCTGAGTGTGACGACGCGTTCACAAAGCTCCGTCGTTTGTTGACGTCTCCTCCCATACAACGCCGCTACGACCCTACGGCCCCAACGGAGGTGCACACGCACGCCAGCGGCGTAGGCCTCGGCGCTGTCCTTGCGCAGCGCAAACCAGGGTTCCCCGAATATGTCGTGGCATACGCAAGCCGTACGCTTACTAGAGCCGAGACCAAAACACCGTCACGGAAAAAGAGTCCCTGGCGATCATCTGGGCCCTTACAAAGTTCCGACCTTATTTGTATGGACGCCCATTTGATGTTGTCACCGACCATCATGCACCATGCTGGCTGTCGTCATTGAAGGATCCCTCAGGCCGTCTCGCCCGCTGGGCATTTCGCCTGCAAGACTACGACACCCGCGTGCTGTACCGCAACGGACGCCAGCATGCTGACGCCGACGCCCTCTCGCGCTCCCCCTTGCCTGACGACAATGCCCCCTGCTCAGTATCTTACATTGCTGTTTCCTACATCTACGTTCACACCGTTGCTACCGAACAGCGCAATGATAAATGGCTCGCCTCGCTGATCGACCTGCTCGCTGATCCGTCGGCAACATCATCGACTTGCGCTTTGCGTCGTCAAGCCCACCATTTCGCCATTCGCGACGACCTCCTTAACCGACGCAATTACAACGCCGACCGCCGCCAGTGGCTACTTGTGATACCCCGAAGTCTGCGTGCTGAAATATGCGAGTCCTTCCACTCTGATCTGCAATGTGCGCACTCTGGGGTATCCAAAACTTACCACCGCATTCGACAACGATACTTCTGGCGAGGGATGTATGGCTACGTGCAGACGTCCGTTCGCTCATTCCTCAGTTGCCAACGCCGAAAACTTTCAACGCACGTGTCGCCAACTGGTCTACAACCATTACCTTGCCCTAACCATCCGTGTGGGCGCGTGTGCATCGATTTGTATGGACCACTTCCTCTGACGTCAGCTGGCAACCGCTGGACCATCGTCGCTGTTGACCATCTAACGCGATACGCTGAACCCGCCGCCCTCCCAGCGGCTACAGCGCGTGATGCTGCCTCCTTCCTGCTACACCGATTCATGCTGCGTCACGGTCCACCCCAGGACCTTCTCAGAGATCGAGGCCGTGTCTTCTTGTCGGCCTACCATTTAGGCGACTGCTCCGGCTGCTCAGAGGCCACATTCAAAGCTAAAGGCGAAAAGGGCCGCCGACAATGGCGATGCACAGCGTGCCGCACGCCTAAATCGGAAAGTAACGATAAGGTGAGCTTGCCGTCTGATATTACGTTATTTATGGCAGACATAAGTCGCAGGCTTAGTGCCCTTGGTGATATGCCATCTCAGTTGGAAGACGTTAAGGTATCCATTAACCTCATGTCAGAAAAGTATGATGAAATTCTTAAACGACAGGCGAAGCAAGAAGGTGAAATCCGAGACATACAAGAGAGAGTAACTAAGCTTGAAGAAGACCGTGAAAAGGAAATCCTTGATGATCTAAAACAAACAGTTGACGATCTTGAGTGGAGAAGCAGAAAGTTAAATCTAGAGGTTCACGGTATTCCACTAACACAGAATGAAAACTTGCTTGAAAAGTTGAATGCCGTGGCTAGTTCTGTTAACATTTCGTCCCTGACACTAAATGATGTTGAGAAAGTGCATCGGCTTCCGTACAAAAGTGGGCAGACACCAGGAATTATCGTGCGCTTTGCAAGGCAGTCTACTCGAGACATGTGGCTAAGCAAGCGAAAAGACCTCCGGGCTCTTAAATCTAATATCCAAGTTGTAGAAAACATGACCAAAAAAAGTCGCGATCTCTTGCGCCAAGTCAGGGGATGGGTAGCGAACAATGGTTTTCGATTTGCATGGCATGCAAATGGAAAGGTTCTCGTCCGTCGTACTGAACATGATCGAGCGATAGTCGTCCGGAATTTAGCGGACCTTCACATGCTGCTCGAAAACTGCGACACGAAATGAAACTGCCTGTATGTTTCTTTTTATTTTGCCTTTTGCTTCACTAATCAGTTATGAACTCCTTACTTTCTGAAGCGATAAGCTTATCAGAGTTAAAAAAATTCTCGCAAATAATAAGCCGTGCTTGAACTGTATCCACTTCAACCTTCAATCGGGCCGTAATAAGCGGGAGGAACTTGACTGTTTTTTAGGCGATTCCCCAGGGCTGTTTAATGTGATTATGTTCTCTGAGACGTGGTTTCTTTCGGAGCATGACGTTTACACTCTTCCCATGTATAAGTCGTATTACATGAACCGATCCGACAAGCGTGGTGGCGGTGTGTCTATGATGCTATCAAATGACTTAGACTCGGAAATGCTTTCGGATTTTTGTATTGTAAATCCCAATTATGAAGTTCTCACAGTGAAGTCCCGTGCACAAGTATTCTGTGTATGCTATCGCCCTCCCGCTAGCGATTGCTCTCAGTTCTTTTCATTTTTAGAATCGTTCTTTGAGTTTGTTATCGTGAACCGATACCATTTGATTTTAGGGGGAGATTTCAACATAAATATGTTAGATGTAAATAGCACAACACGACAATTCATGTCTCTTTTGAATATCTATTCATTTGACAATGTTATAATGACACCTACAAGATTGACAAACACATCGATGACTCTCATAGACCTGTTTATAACTAATTAAGAACAACGGTTTATACGCTCTGGCACTATTATTCGGGCCATCAGCGATCATTTGCCCATATTTGTATCTACTAATCATACCGTGAACCTATCTTCGTGCCCCCCCCCCCCAACAAGTACTTTCTTATAGATCTATCAATGCTGAAACATTGTCTCTCTTTAGAGAAAAGCTACTGCAAACAAACTTGCATGTTGTGCTAGAAGAATGTAATCCAGACATCGCATATAAGCTATTTTCAAGTATAATTCTAAAAGTCTACCATTCTTCATTTCCCTTAACAAAATGCCGACGCTCAAAAAAATGTAGGAAACCCTGGATGACAAAGGAATTACTCAGCCAAATCAAAAAACGAGATCGATTATATCAGGTTTTCATCAAAACTAGAAACCCTGAGGCTCTAAAGGCGTTTAAGGAGTTTAGGAACTCTGTTACAAAGCAGCTCCGGAGGGTTAAAAATGAATACCTACTACACCAGTTTAATATGACAGCGGGACGCTCTGCTAACATTTGGAAGACTCTAAATACAATGCTCGGGAAATCACAGGAACAAACAATTAAATATTACAGAACGGCGTAGAAAAATGGGTCGTGATTTGGCAAACAGTTTCAACGACTTCTTTCTTACCCTTGGCATTCTTTAGATAATAATTCAGATATTACTTATATGAATTCTCACACAGAACATACAATATTTCTTACACCGGTGTCTGACAATGAAGTTATCTCGTCTTTTATGGCATTAAGCAACAGTAAAGCCACCGATGTGTCGGCAATTCAAGTACAACCAGTGAAATATGTAATAGATATTCTAGCACCATTTCTAACACATATATTTAACCAAAGTTTGTCATTAGGAATATTTCCACGTGACATGCAAATTGCTAAAGTGACAGCGATATTCAAAAAGGGGGATAAAAATGAAATGAGCAACTACAGGCCAATATCCATATTCCCAGTGTTCTCGAAAGGTTTCGAAAAAATAATTTTAGAGCGCTTGTCATCTTTCGTAGACTGCCATAATCTTATGCATCCGGCGCAATTTGGTTTCCGTAAAAAGAAGTCCACCGAGCTTGCCCTCCTTGAACAGAAAGAATTTATATTAGAGAAATTTGAATGTGAGGAAATGGTGCTGGGTATGTTCTTAGATTTTTCAAAGGCATTTGACCTTGTTAATCATAGCATTTTGTTGAGAAAGTTGGAAACTTATGGCATTAGAGGCATAGCCCATTCATTAATTTCATCATATTTGAAACATAGAAGTCAATCAGTAATTGTTGCGGGAGAAAGATCGGATGAAAAACCGGTCAGATGTGGTGTTCCCCAGGGAAGTATCTTAGGACCATTTTTATTTTTACTTTATATTAACGAAATTCCTACGATCGATGATACAGCCAAATTCATTATATACGCAGATGACACCAGTCTATTTTTTTCAGGGAACTCAGAAACACACCTAATTAATAAAGGTAATGAAGCGCTATCAAAAATAAGTTACTGGACGACTCAAAACCACTTAAAAATTAACATTAGCAAAACTAAGGCAATATTGTTTCGACCGCGGAACAAGAATGTTCAACTAGCACCATTAACGTTAAATAATGCAGAAATTGAGTTCGTACCATCAATAAAAACTTTAGGCGTCTATTTCAACGAGCACATGACATGGGGTGACCACATAAATTACCTAATTAGCAAACTATCTAGTACAATAGGTGTGATGCGCCGTGTCTCTTTTGAATGCCCTATAAGCATCAACATGTTCTTATATAATGCTCTGGTCGTACCAATACTTAATTATGGATTGCTAGTTTGGGGTACTACAACAAAAGAAAACATTGACAAGCTCGCAGTTTTACAAAAACGCGTGATTCGATCAGCATGCAAGGTTTCATACCTCTCACACACCAGTGACCTCTTTATAAAACACAACATTGTCCCGGTAAAGTCAATGTTTAACTATAATCTATGTCGGCAGTATAAATCTAGCTTAATGAAAAAAACTAGTACACTACAAACGCTAGCAGGATTACAGGCTACCCTACTAAAGTATAATATACGCAAACCTGAAGAATGGCAAATTAAGAAATGTCGCACTAACTATGGTCAACAAATGCTTCGGTTCACGCTCCCAGCTTTATTAAATAGAATCAGTAAAGAGCAGCTTTTTAACATCCGGGAAACATCACTTAAAGAACTACGGAGAATTTTCACCACAATATTATCATAAATATTCCTCATAAATAACGCCGTCTTTTTCTTTTTCGTATTTCGCTGTTTCTGAAAAGAAATTCATTTTTTATTATGTTTTCTTTATTATGTCTATAAAAGCACGTTACTTCTTTTTTTGCATGAAGGACAGTCTTGTATAATATATTATGTGTACGTTGTTTTTTTTTTTGCATGAAGGATATTCATGTACAATATATTATGTGTACATTTCATTTTCCTGTTCTTTTTTTTTCTTTTTTTTCGTTCGTTACCACCTCTTACGCTGTAGCACGTGTAGGGTGGCCAGGACACCCTCAAGCTGATTGTATCAGCTTTTTCCCCTGGTCTCCCACAACATTGTGTTGTAAATAAACAAATAAATGAAATGAAAAAATGAAATGAAGTCGTCGAAGCCATTCTCAAAGGGTGCCATGCTGTTCACCGCAAAACTACTGCTTACCACCTGCAGACGAATGGCCTAACCGAGCGCTTTAAGCGCACGCTCGGCGACATGGGGCGGTATTTTCAAACGGCGACAATCCCAAAAGTATGGCCTTTGGTGCGCGCTGATTGGCTATTGACCAAAACAGGAAAAGTTAGGGCGCCATCTAGTACTTCCGTCGACGTGACGGTGCTCTACGGCGCTCCTGCAGTGCCTGTAATAAACGAACACACCTTATCATCGTCCGTTGGTGGTGAAGACTAGCATTTCAGTGACGTAGGCGGTTGCTTCTAGTATTCAATCCTCGGTGGATGTACGCAGCATTTTTGGCGCTGAAGCTTTCAGCGAGCAGCAACTTGGGGTGTTATCAGCATTCGTTCTTTGCCACCGAATGTTTTTTCGTGGTTTGAACGTCCCAGGAAAATGAACCGTGCGTTGCTGGCCTGGCTTGTTGCGAGCCGGCAACTTGCTGAGATGTTGAGACGATATCGCTGCGGCGGCACACTACAGCTGTACTCTCCGAGTACGCCGTGTTAAACGCTCAACGAAAATACATTGCACGCAAAATTGCATTCTTTAAATATTATACTGTGCATTAAACAATCGCACAAAAAACGTTGAAAGCACTTTCAACACGTCCTCTATATCAAGTAGCCACAGCCAAGCCTGGCCACAGCGTAGAAGCCAGCATACGCTCGAAAACGCCCCACTCGGGTCGCTCTGCGCTCGTACGGTATACACTCACTCCTGTGTTGTGAGACATTCGTAACACCGATGGCCAGTGCAACAATGACGTCACAGGCAAGTGTTTCTTCAGTTATTGAATGGATTAGATTCTATGTCACCAAACGCGATATTATTGCTTTTTGCGATCGTTTGAGAATACGGGCCATGCTCTCAATGTACGTCGCCACCGATCACACAAAATGGGATGTCATTGTGCCCTTCGTCACCTACGCCTATAACACCGCCCCTCAGAGTACTACTGGTTTTTCACCCTTCTTCTTACGGTACGGAAGGCACTCGTCGCACAGCATCGACACGATACTTTCATACAAGCCGGATCCATCGGAGTGTGCGCCTATTTCTGACACAGCCAGGCTTCCTGAAGGGTGTCGCAAGCTTGCCAAGACCTTTACGACGCATGAACAAGAGTTGCAGAACAGCATTCGTGGTGACACCACCACTTCTGCGCCCACGTTCCTCCCTGGAGCACTCGTATGGCTTTCCGTCCCTACCACTGCAAGTGGGCTCTCGTCAAAACTGCTGCCGAAATACGAAGGCCCCTTGCGTGTCGTCGAGCGCACATCCCCGGTCAACTACCTGATCGAACCCGCCGAACCATCTTCCGACATGCGCAGTCGAGGGCGCGAGATTGTCAACGTTGAGCGCCTCAAGACCTACTATGACCCGCTCATAGTGACCAGTTGTTAGGTCGCCGGGCGGCTCCCTTTTCGTACCCGGGGTGATTGTAGCGAAGCCTTGTAACATAGTAATGGGTTGCTCTCTCCAGCGCCTTCTAGTGGGTCGTCCTCTTTGGCCTGTTCTGGAAGGACGCCGCTCGCGCAGAGTTCGTACCTTGCCGTGACTGTCGCCATTAAGCATTGTCGTTGAGTGCCGTCTATTTAACACCTTAACAATTCATTTATTTATTTATTTATTTATTTATTTATTTATTTATTTACCGCGTTGATGTGCGTTGAAAACCACTGTGGCACATTTTAAAGCACGTGTTCGAACATGCAGTCACTGCCTACTTATACTGACTGACTTTCTCACTATGGTTCACACTAAGCTGATAATCCCTCGGGGGTGGGAGCGGTTCGGTCTTTCTGCCACTGTGAACGATTCCATCAGGCGCCATGACTAATTGTGGTATATGATGTCTTCTTTGTACATGCACGTGTCCAACCGCACCTGGCTGCTGTTTCGCAAAAAGCTGCAACTTGATCTCGCGCCCTGCATGGCCTCTCTTTTCGAAAAGACCATGCGGATTATGTCTTTTGTGCACGCGCCCAAATGCCTCCGGCTACTGCTGCACAGAAAGGTGCAAACGTGATCTTTTGCAGGCGCATACTTGTGGCGCCCCCCACGGGCATTCCTCTGCATTTGTGCCCTTTTCTGAAAAAAAAAAGGACTGTGGTGTCGTCATAGGGCATAGAAACGACGGCGCACTCTAGCCATATTCACTCTGACGAAGGTCGATCCATCGGCCGCAACGTGAGTTAATAAATGATCAGTTAGTTTTGTTTGTCTATCTCCATTTGCAAATATTTCTTCTGGTTCCGCCAGAAAAGTTCTTCACATATATATTGTCATGAGCGAGACAGACAACACCCGCACTTCGGGCGAGCTATTCGGATCTGCCACGGTTTTCTCCGCGTCGCACTAGCTGCCCGCGCGCCCGAACCCCAGTGTCGTTCTTCGGCAGCAGAGTGTGTGCGTGTATCTATACGCATATATATATATATATATATATATATATATATATATATATGTATATATATATATATATATATATATATATATATATATATATATATATATATATATATATATATATATATATATATATATATATATATATATATGTACCTACATTTCAAGAGTAGCCATCCAAGACATCAAGACGGGTATTTCATATTGTCAGGCCTACCGGTATCGAAGAATATGCACCGATATACAGGAATTTGACAAACACGCAGAACGCCTAAAGAATTCCCTATCACAACAAAATTATCCCGAAGACATTATTGACGATGCCATACTACGTGCTCGCAATATGAACCGGAATGACATAATTAAGGAGCCAAAAACAGTATCCAAAACAACTTCCCAAACAAATCTTGTACTAACTTACTCCTCATCGGTGCCACGAGTTAACAACTTACTTTCCCGCCACTTCAACATAATTAGGCAAAGCAAACGACTGACTTCCATCTTCGCGGAGCCACCTCGCGTGGTGTACCGCAGGGATAAAAACCTGAAGGACATTCTTGTCAGAGCAAAAAGAAACCCCGCCAAAATTGAGGCAGGGTGCCGCCCCTGCGGAAAAGCTCGTTGCAAGGTATGCCCACACATTGTCACAACGCGTGAATCAAAGGCAAGCTTCTCAGATTTCGAATTGAACATCACCCAAAACCTAAATTGTGACTCCAGCAATGTGATATACATGTTACATTGTAACGTCTGCGGGCAAGAATACATCGGCCAAACGGACACGCCATTTCGACTGCGGTTTAATAATCACCGGCACCACGCCACTTCACTGCCGAAGCTACCCTTATCCAGACATCTGCGCTTGCCAAACCACAGCTTTGAAAATATCAGCGTAACTATTTTACAGTCCGGTTTATATACCCATATATATATATATATATATATATATATATATATATATATATATATATATATATATATATATATATATATATATATATTTATATATATATATATATAGAGAGAGAGAGAGAGACAGATCTAACAGTCAAAACGGAAGTGTTTATTTCGACAGTCAGCCAGAGTCTGACCTCCATCAGGAATAAGGGTGCACGTTGCCTGCGCTCACATTTGTACAATCTTCCATTAAAAAATTAACACCATCTTCCCAAAGGGAACCCTGATGGGATGCGAAGCAGCAGCGTTGCGCACGGGTGGCGTCACGGGCTGAACGGCGCTAACGCGGGTGCTGCGGTGAGCGCTGGAAGATTCGTTTGAAGCGATCGCTGGCGTAGGTCTTGTCGTTTTTTCAGAATTGACACGTGCGCTGGACCGGAGCTGGCGCGCGTTTTGCCTTGACTACCACGGCCTTGTGATCGGTGAAGTGCACGCTGAGAGGTTCCTGCAGACATTCGACGTCGAAGTTGAAGCGAGAGAGAGAGGTGACACGTAGAGACATGCTTCAACGCGTACGTTAGGCGCGCGTCAGATTTATTGCGCGTGAACCGACGAGTCGGCAGTGTAGCGAGCGGCGGTCGCGGTAGCGGAGCGAGCGGCGGTATCGGCAGGTGTTGCGGGCGAACGGACGAGGCAGCAGCTGCGGGCGCTGCCAGGGGGAGGTTACTCCGTATACCTCCCATAGGGCGCCCTAATTCAGGACGTCAGCGCTGGCAGCGCCAAACGTCTCTTCAGTTACTATCCTAGCGGCTGGTATTCAGAGACTCATACTGCAGAATGGCGGCGCACACGGTATGCGTCGTCATGGCAACACCAGCCGCGCCTCGCACCTCCTCTCCTAGCTCTCTCGCATGCGCCGTTTTTTTTTTTCTTCTTTTTTTTTGTTTGCGTGCGCATGCTGCGCAGCCTCCTCCCCCACTCTTTTAGGGGCGTAGCTCCTCTTAGTCTAACCTTGTCACGTCTCCGTTGTCCGGCGTCACCGGCGCTAACGGCAGTATCTCCCGTATAATGCAATAGATGGCGCTGTCTCATAGAAGTACATACAAGCTGCAGTTCAGGGACAATATTCTAGATGGCGCTGTACACAATCTATGTCGTGTTGACGTGTTGAATGAAGAATCTTCAGGACTAGCGACGACCTTGGTGAAAGGGGTCGATAAAATGCGCACCGTGTCCCCCCAGGCGCAAATTGTAGTATGCACAATACCAGAAGTACCAGTGCGCAATATCAACTTGCAAAGAGCGGTTGTCGACGCAAACAAAGAGGTATGGCGAATTAGTCGAGAGAAGGGTTTCGAGGTAGTGGATATAAACAGAGAGGTGCACAGGTGGGGCGGTTTCCAAAGAGACAGAATTCACTTCGATAAGAGGCTTGGTCATGAGGTGGGCTGGCGGCTGGCAGGACGCGCAGTAGCTTTTTTGGGGGGCACGCGGGCCCTTCAGAGTCCGGGGTAGCTAGTAACAGGGAAAACAACCAGGACTCTTTGACAGGTAGTATTGGGAAAAACCAGAAAAAATGTAAAAGAAAAAGGGATAAGGCGCGTGTTGCAATTAGTTACATAAACATGCAGGGTGGCAGAAAAAAGGCAAAATGGTTAGAGATTGAGGAGCAGTTAAACAAAGAACAGATAGGCGTTTATGCGGTTACAGAAACACACCTTAGAGACATGGAAGAGACACCACATATTGAAAATTATGTTTGGGAAGGGTGCAACAGGATCATATCAGAAAGGAAAGGTGGGGGTGTAGGAATGCTAATTCACCGCGGCGCCAAATGGGTTAGAGTGAAACAGACGTGTTCAGAGCACCTCTGGGTTTTGGGCACAGTAGGTGGAAAGAAAACGTGGCTAGGGGTTGCCTACTTGTGGACGGGAAATAACTGCAGAGAAAAGAATCAGGAGATAGTGGATTGCATGAGTGAGGATATTAAGGAATTTGGTAAGGGGGCTGAAATCATCCTTCTAGGGGACATGAATGCCCACATACACGACCTTGACGGATATTCAGACACCAATGGGAAGTTATTACTAGATCTCTGCGAGCAACATAGTCTGGAGATAGTTAACACGGGGCCTAAATGTGACGGCCAGATCACGTGGGAAGTCGGAAACAAACAGTCAAGTATTGATTATTGTCTCATGTCTGAAGGAATTTATCACAAACTGAGAGAAATGAGAATAGACGAGGAAGGGATTAAAAGCTTGGGTAGTGATCATAAACGAATAACATTACAAATGGGATATAAAACTGGAAATGAGAGCATAGAATCAAAGTCTGGCACCTCGTATTTAAATGACAAACAAATAATAAATATAGCCACAAGAGTCGAGGAAGAAGTAGGCAAAATACCAGGCAAGGACTGGGAGTACAGTGACCTATTAGATCTAATGACGAAAGAGATAGGGAGAGAGAAGAAAACTATTTGCTGGAAAGGAAAGAGGAAGCCAAAAAGTTGGTGGAACAAGGAAATCCGGGAAGCGATCGAGAAGCGGCGTGAAGCATCACGGAATCATAGAAGGGCGAAAAAGGACAAGCGACCGCAGGACGAAGTCAACGAAATATGGGAAATATATCTAGAGAAAAAGTCCATTGTACAGAAATTGGTCGAGGCAAAAATTAAAGGCGAAAGTGAACGCTGGGTGACAGAGATTCACGAAAAAAAGGAGGCCGCACCTAGGATATTTTGGAGCCACATAAAGGCGCTAGGTAGGAAGTCTGTCACAACGCAACAACATATTCTCGATGAAGGAGGAAATCAATTGGAAGGGTACGAAGCGCTAGGTTACATTCGAAAGGTAACAGCCGATTCGTTTAAAAAGAGCGTCCAGGGGATTTCCCCGGTGAGTAAAAGTGTGGCGGAAAGAGCAACCGAGGAAGAGCTAGTGCTGGATAATTTCAATTGGAAAAAGGCTGAAGGAAAAATTCCAAAGCGCACTGCCGCGGGTTTAGATGGGATTCCTGTTAGCCTCATTAACGAACTAGGAAATAGCACTAAAGAAGCACTGCTGAAAGCTGTAGAAAAATGCTTAAAGGACAGGCAAATACCGGATAGTTGGCGAAAAGGTAGAATGAACTTAATCTATAAGGGCAAGGGAGAAAAAGATAACATTCGCTCGTATAGACCACTAACCATTACATCGGTACTATACAGGTTGGCGATGCAAGCAGTAAAAATGAAAATAGAAAAGTGGGCAGAACACAACGATATTTTGGGACAACTCCAGAATGGATTTCGAGTCGACAGGCGGTTAGACGATAACCTGTTTGTTCTCACTCAGTGTATAGAAATATCTAAAATAGAAAATAGGCCCTTGTACATGGCTTTTCTAGACATCGCTGGGGCGTACGACAACGTTAATCAGGAAATTTTGTGGGGTATATTGAAAGGAATGGGCATAGGCGACGACTGTATACAGCTTTTGAGGGAGATATACCGAGAAAATACAGTTTGCATAGAATGGGAAGGAATGAGTAGCAAAGAGAACGTTGAGATTAGCAAGGGGCTGAGACAGGGATGTCCTTTGTCCCCGCTGTTATTCATGCTGTACATGGTGAATATGGAAAAAGCGCTAGAAGGTAGCAACTTTGGTTTTAATCTGTCACACAAACAGAGCGGCGTGATGATTGAGCAGAAGCTTCCAGGATTATTTTATGCTGACGATATTGTCTTATTTGCTGACAGTCGAGAGGATATACATCAGCTGGCGAATATATTGCCACGCCCACTTCTTGTCCTATTTTGATGTTTTTTGGGTTTGACCAGCAAGGGCGGTTATCAACGCTCGAGGCTGCCCGCGAAGCAGTGTTCGAGAGACTTCTCGATTGTAGTAGATCGTTTTGTTAAGATTTCGCGCCGCACGCGAATGTTCCAGCTTTATCGAGAGATAACGCCGCCACCAGCGATATCGCTGGAAAGTTCGATAGCACCTGTATAAAAAACCGACGCACTTGACCGCATGTCAGTTGATCGACGGACGACGCCCTGTTCGCCGCTATCATTGTACAGCGTGTATTGCTGTAGTCCTAGTTCTCATTTTCCCGGCCACAAGTTCGGCGAAATAAACAGTTTCATTCTGCAAACGCCGACTGCTGTCTTCGTCGACGTCACGACCACGTGACATCTGGTGGAGGTGCTGCTTCTTCCATGATCCGGACGCCCCCGTCAAACCGTGAACCCAGCCCACGTCGCGAAGAAGACGCCGACACCATCAGCGGCAGTCGAGCCAGCCGCAGACTGGAAGGACTACCCCCACAATACGGACCCCTACCGGACAAGACCAGGATCACAACGAAGAAGACAACAGCCACAATGACAGCCGCTGTGGCACCTGCAACGGTCGTCATGCATCAACCGAGGGAGCCGCCGACATTCCGCGGATCACCATGCGAGGATCCAGAAAGCTGGCTGGAGGCATACGACCGGGTCTCCACGTTCAACAACTGGGACTGCGACGAGAAGCTACGCCATGTCTACTTCGCCCTTGAAGATGGCGCAAGGACCTGGTTCGAGAATCGAGAGTCCACGCTAACATCATGGGACCTCTTCCGCACCGGATTTCTCAACACCTTCACGAGCGTCATCCGGAAAGAAAGGGCTGAAACCCTTCTCGAGACCCGTGTACAGCTCCCCAATGAGAACGTCGGACTGTACACCGAAGAAATGACTCGCCTTTTCCGCCATGCCGATCCAGCCATGTCCGAAGAAAAGAAAGTTCGCTTCCTGATGCGGGGAGTGAAGGAAGAACTCTTCGCCGGACTTGTGCGCAACCCGCCGAAGACGGTCTCGGAATTCCTTTCGGAGGCCACCACAATCGAAAAGGCACTAGAAATCCGCACTAGGCAGTACAACCGCCGCATTCCTAGGACGACCTACGGGGAGGTTCAGGCGCTGCAGTCTGATGACCTGCGTGACACCATCAGAGCGATTGTGCGGGAGGAGCTGCGCAAACTGTTACCTTCGCCGCAGCATCAAGTGGATTCAATCGCCGACGTTGTCCGCGAAGAAGTCCGGCAATCGCTTGGAATTCCCGAAGCACCGCAGGCTCAGCCGGAAGCCATGAGCTATGCTGCTGCAGCCCGACGCAACGCCCCCCCTCCTCGCCCACGTCAAGACGCCGCGCCGCCGCAGCAGTTCCGCCGCCAGGCACAGCCGCCACCACCACCGACGCCATACCGCCCGCCGACAGGACAACGCTGCGCCCCCCGAAAGACCGACGTTTGGCGTGCCCCTGACAACCGACCGCTCTGCTATCACTGCGGGGAAGCCGGCCACACATACCGCCGATGCCAGTATCGACAGATGGGGCTACGCGGATTCGCCGTCAACGCGCCGCGCCCGCAGCCAGGGGAACGGCCTCGCGACATCCACGACTACCTCACCGGAACACAGTGGGAAGAACGACGACCTTCCCGCTCGCCGTCGCCCGGCCGCTACATGTCACCGCACCGCCGGCAGTACACTGGCCTAAACCGGGGCCGGTCGCCTAGCCCGTATCCGGGAAACTAAGGGCAGCAACCGATGGAGGTGCGGTTGCTGTACGACGAACTGCCGAAGATCCTCCGCGGCCGCCGACGACGACAACGCGACGAGACCTTCAGAACACGATGCAAACCGGACGGAGACCTCACGACGAAACTTCGCGGCCCGAAGAAAACCTGACGACGCAACGTCGAAACAGCGGGACAAATCGACGAAGCCGTGATCCGACGCCACGACCTAACCGCAACGCAAGACGACGAACAAGCGACCTCGATGTTCTTATCGACGGCCACAGCGTCACAGCTCTCGTCGACACCGGAGCCGACTATTCCGTCGTCAGTGGGCCATTCGCCACCAAGCTGAAGAAAGTAAAGACCGCTTGGAGTGGACCCGAAATCCGGACAGCTGGAGGCCACCTGATAACGCCGATTGGTGTCTGCACGGCGAGAGTCACCATCAATAACCGCACTTATCCTGCGAGCTTTGTAATCCTACAAAACTGCTCCAGGGATGTGATACTCGGAATGGACTTCCTAAGTGACCACGGCGCCGTTATCGACCTGAGGTCTGAGTCGATAACACTAACCTCAGACAAAGCGCTCCCGCCCCACGCGACGCCAGGGAACCATGCACTGAATGTGATAGAAGAGCAGGTGACCGTTCCGCCACGCTCCAGCGTCATTATTTCCGTCGGCACCGAAAAACCTGCGAACCTTGAATGCGTAATCGACGGCGATCAACAACTACTCCTGAATCGTCAAATTTGCGTCGCAAGAGGTATCGCCGAGCTGCATGACGGTAAAGCAAAGGTACTGCTGACAAACTTCAGCCACGAATATAGGCACCTCAACATTGGTACGACGGTTGCCTACATCGACGAATGTGTAGCCGCCAGCGATGCTTTCGCCCTCTTCGATGCTGTCGAACCTGCTTCGACGAATAGAGGTCCCGAACGGGATTTTGACGTCAACCCGAGCCTTCCGAAGGTCAAGCAAGATAAGCTCAAAACCCTGCTCCTGCAATACAAGGACTGTTTCTCGTCGTCATCGCGGGTCCGACAAACGCCCCTTGCTAAGCACCGCATTATAACAGAAGAAAATGCTCGACCACTCCGCCAGAGTCCCTACCGGGTTTCGACGCGGGAACGGGAGGCCGTGAAGAAACAGGTCGACGAAATGCTATGCGACGACATCATCCAGCCGTCGAAGAGTCCGTGGGCATCCCCCGTGGTGCTAGTGAAGAAGAAGGATGGGACTCTTCGTTTTTGCGTCGACTATCGTCGCCTGAACAAAGTCACGAAGAAGGACGTGTATCCCCTTCCCCGGATAGACGACACCCTGGATCGATTACACAACGCAAAGTACTTTTCGTCGATGGACCTCAAGACCGGTTACTGGCAAATAGAAGTCGACGAGAGAGACCGAGAAAAGACTGCCTTTATAACGCCAGACGGCCTGTTTGAGTTCAAGGTCATGCCTTTTGGTCTTTGCTCGGCACCTGCGACTTTTCAACGGGTTATGGATACAGTACTGGCCGGCTTGAAGTGGCAGACGTGCCTCGTGTACTTGGACGACGTCGTAGTGTTTTCCTCAAACTTCGACGAACACCTTCGGCGCCTTGAAGCTGTACTTCAAGCAATCAAGACCTCCGGACTCACTTTGAAGCCTGAAAAGTGCCGCTTCGCGTACGAGGAGCTCTTGTTCTTGGGTCATGTGATTAGCAAGGATGGTGTTCGCCCGGACCCGCGGAAAACAGCTGCCATCGCTGACTTCCCGACGCCCACCGACAAGAAGGCCGTACGCCGTTTTCTCGGCTTGTGCGCCTATTACAGACGTTTCGTCAAGGAATTTTCACGGATCGCCGAGCCACTGACGCAACTCACGAAGGCCGACGTCGAATTCAGGTGGGAAACGTCGCAAGTTCAGGCATTTCAAGAATTGAAACGACGCCTGCAGACGCCTCCGATACTTGCGCATTTCGACGAGCACGCCGATACGGAAATCCACACCGACGCAAGCAGCGTAGGACTCGGCGCCGTCCTTGTGCAGAAGACCGACGGATTGGAAAGGGTCATCAGTTATGCTAGCCGGTCGCTATCAAAGGCAGAATTCAACTATTCCACAACAGAAAAGGAGTGTCTGGCCATCATCTGGGCTACATCGAAGTTTCGCCCCTACATCTACGGCCGGCCCTTCAAAGTTGTGAGCGACCACCACGCCTTGTGTTGGCTAGCCAACTTGAAGGACCCATCAGGGCGCCTCGCACGGTGGAGCCTAAGACTCCAAGAATTCGACATTACCGTCGTTTACAAGTCCGGAAGAAAACACTCCGACGCCGACTGCTTGTCTCGTGCCCCCGTCGACGCACCGCCGCAGGACGACCACGATGATGACTGCTTCTTGGGAACCATAAGTGCCGACGACTTCGCTGAACGACAGCAAGCCGACCCGGAACTCAGGGGCCTTGTGGAATACCTCAAGGGCAGGACCGCCGTTGTTCCAAAAGTATTCAGGAGGGGATTGGCGTCATTTCTCTTGAAAAATGACGTCCTCGTAAAGAAGAACTTCTCTCCGGCCCGGGCCGACTACCTCATCGTTGTACCTTCGGCACTGCGACCAGAGGTTCTGCAGGCCCTGCACGACGACCCGACGGCTGGCCACCTCGGCTTTTCCCGCACGCTCGCGAGGATACAGGAAAAATACTACTGGCCACGCCTTCCTGCCGACGTCGCCCATTACGTTAAGACTTGCCGAGATTGCCAGCGACGGAAGACACCGCCGACTAGGCCAGCGGGACTTCTGCAGCCAATCGAACCACCTCACCGGCCGTTCCAGCAAATCGGGATGGACCTACTGGGGCCGTTCCCGACGTCGACTTCCGGCAACAAGTGGATCGTCGTAGCAACTGACTACCTCACCCGCTACGCCGAGACAAAGGCTTTGCCCAAAGGCAGTGCCGCCGAGGTAGCCAAGTTCTTCGTGGAGAACATCATCTTGCGTCATGGCGCCCCAGAGGTCCTCATCACAGACAGAGGTACCGCCTTTACTGCGGACCTAACTCAGGCGATCTTAAAATACAGCGAGACGAGCCACCGCTGCACCACCGCCTACCACCCGCAGACCAATGGCCTCACCGAGCGTCTAAATAAGACCATCGCCGACATGCTGGCCATGTACGTCGACGTTGAGCACAAGACGTGGGACGCCGTCCTTCCGTACGTGACCTTCGCTTACAACACGGCCGTCCAAGAAACGACGCAGATGACGCCGTACAAGTTGGTCTACGGAAGGAGCCCGGCGACGACACTGGACGCCATGCTACCGAATGTCACCGACGAAGAAAACCTCGACGCCGCCGCTTACTTACAACGTGCCGAGGAAGCTCGACAGCTCGCCCGCCTGCGCATCAAGACCCAGCAGCACACCGATAGCCGTCGCTACAATCTGCGACGACGCTTCGTGGAATACCAGCCCGGCGACCGCGTCTGGGTCTGGACGCCGATACGCCGACGTGGCCTTAGCGAAAAACTCCTTCGGCGATACTTCGGACCCTACAAGGTTCTTCGACGTCTCGGCGCACTTGACTACGAGGTCATCCCGGACGGCATTACGAACTCCCAGCGACGCCGCGCACGACCTGAAGTCGTCCATGTCGTGCGTCTTAAGCCGTTTTTTGCACGTTAGCGAATCTGGAGACTCGACTTTTACCTTTGTTATTGTAATTTATTTATGTATGCACTTGTGTTTTTTTTTTCTCTTCTTTGTTCTTTCACAAGCATCGGGACGATGTTTTTTTCAGAGGGGGGCAATGCCACGCCCACTTCTTGTCCTATTTTGATGTTTTTTGGGTTTGACCAGCAAGGGCGGTTATCAACGCTCGAGGCTGCCCGCGAAGCAGTGTTCGAGAGACTTCTCGATTGTAGTAGATCGTTTTGTTAAGATTTCGCGCCGCACGCGAATGTTCCAGCTTTATCGAGAGATAACGCCGCCACCAGCGATATCGCTGGAAAGTTCGATAGCACCTGTATAAAAAACCGACGCACTTGACCGCATGTCAGTTGATCGACGGACGACGCCCTGTTCGCCGCTATCATTGTACAGCGTGTATTGCTGTAGTCCTAGTTCTCATTTTCCCGGCCACAAGTTCGGCCAAATAAACAGTTTCATTCTGCAAACGCCGACTGCTGTCTTCGTCGACGTCACGACCACGTGACAATATGCGGAAGGGAAGGGGAAGCTCTAGGACTAGGATTTAGTGTAAAAAAATGTGGATTGATGGTATTCAATGACCCTTGTGATCAGGCGGTGTCAATACAGGGCCAAGAAATACCGAGGGTGAGCGAATACAAGTACCTCGGAGTATGGATAAATGAGGGTGACAGGTACATGGAGGTACAGGAAAAAGCCTCAGCAGCAAAAGGAAAGAGGAATGCTGCAATAATGAAGCACAGAGCATTGTGGGGATACAATAGGTACGAGGTGCTTCGAGGTCTGTGGAAAGGTGTAATGGTTCCGGGGCTTACTTTTGGGAACTCAGTGGTCTGCATGAGGGCAGAGGTGCAATCGGGAATGGATATAAATCAAAGGACTGTGGGACGCCTCGCGTTGGGTGCTCACGGGAAGACGACAAATGAGGCTGTAAAGGGCGATATGGGATGGGCAGGTTTTGAGGCGAGGGAGGCTCAGAGCAAAATAAGGTACGAAGAAAGGCTAAGGAATATGAAGGAGAGTAGATGGGCAGAGAAGGTGTTCCGTTACTTGTATAGGAAGAGCGTGGACACACAGTGGAGAAAAAGAACTAGGAGGCTCACTAGTAAATATACGGCTGGTAGTGTAAGCAGTATGTCAACAAAGAGCGTTAAGCGAAAAGTCAGAGAGGCGGAGAGGATTTACTGGATGGCAGCTATGGAGAAAAAACCGGCTTTGAGTAACTACCGAAAGGGCAAAAATGAAATAAGGAGGGAGGCATTTTACGACAATTCAATGGGAAGCGCTTTACTGTTTGAAGCGAGATCGGGTTGCCTTAGAACGGGTAGTTATAAAGCGAGATTCAGTAAGGTCGATTCCACGAAAGATCGAAAAAGGGTGTATATTTGATGTTTCCGATTTTCCTGATAATTTTGTATGTTGTGCACATATGATTGCACAGCACGAAATAGCAGTTCGTTTTCAAATAAAAAATTTTTTCAACACAGCGAAATTCGACAAGTGTCGCCGGTTGACGACGACCATTTAACGAAGAGTGCGTTTTCGTAAATTCGCAATCATGCTGGCAGCCACTGAAGCTATATATTACAAATATCTTTCTTTTTGGCGGAAGTAGAAGTAAAGAGGAAATAGCTCTTATCATTTCATGGAATTCTGAGTAAGTTATGTATTTTTTAAAATTCACGAAAACGCTGCGTTTTTGAAAATCAGTCAAATTTGGGACGCTATGGCTACTTCTGTGAACATCTTAGCTTGTTCATATTTGCAGTATGAATAGGCCTTTATGTGAATAATGAACCTCTGCATTTGTATTTCTCTAATAATATTCAAAGTAGTAAATTTTCATGCTCGAAACACCAAAAAGAGAAAAGTGCTCCTCCATTCAAAAATCTATAATAAAAAAAACCCAATCTCAATTTCGTTCAAAGTCCCCCAAAATGTTCTCAAAGGACTGCAGAATGCTATTATGAAAAAATATGTTGCATCATTTTTATTAGAACAAAAGCAGAAAATGTCAAACATTGTGTTTCCAGAGCGTGGTGGCCACTGCGTAAAGGACATCTCTAGTAACAAGAAAATACAGTAACACGTCTTTTTTCTTCTCTGAGCTTCGCTAAACAGCAGTAATGATCTATTGTTGGAAAGTGGGAACTGTTTTCTAAAGAAAAAAAAAGATCGTTCCAATTAAATGCATTTGCGACACCACTTACATTCCTCGTCGACGGGCAGCACGGACATTTTCATTCCTCTGGATAATTTTTTTTTCGTAAATGCGCTTATATAAAAGTAACGAAGCTAAACGCGAAATATGTGCAGCTGAGTCGATCATGCATTGTAAGAATGTGAGAAATCGCAAATGGCGGCAGTGGTGAACGGCGAGTACCGCAGTGAAACCTAAGCACAGCAGCCACACATTGTTTGCTAGGCTTTGTCGCTATGCTCGAGAAAATGCTGGGGTGTCGATTGCGTTGGTTACACGATACATTTTTCACCGCTCGTCGCTCTCACGCCCGGTCTCTGGATCCGCACAGTGCGGATCGTGTGGCCCGCGCTACAAGCACTCGTGTAAACGGAGTAGCATGCGTTAGGCGGACAGGTGCAAAGGGCGGCGCGATGGACGCCCGCCTGAGCAGACGACAGCAACGAGTACGGCTGTGCCAGTCAGCCAAACACCACCTGAGATAGAAGTTAAGCATCCAAATTGTGCTTCACTTTGATGCGATCACTATCCTACGCTCTGAAGGTGGCTATGGGTAGGCGTTATAGCCATGGCCGAGATTTTGTACGGACGGCCTCATGGTGCACAAAAAGAAAATTCCGCTGCAGCAGAATTTTCGTTAAGATATCGGATCGAGACTCTTTTGCGGAGGGTCATGAAGCAGGATGCGCGCTCAATTCAAGAGGGAAACCAGATCTGTCAGCACTCCTTCAAGAGAAAGAAGGATATGCAAAACAAAGCAGATGCAATGCAAACAAAACGTGTTTTGTCCGTGGCCAGAACTGCTGCCACCAATCTTCACGTAATAGATTCTTTTTAAACTCTGCATTGATCACATAAGGTTTGACAATGTACACATTTGGGCCAACAAAAACCACACCTCTTGGCGACCGCTCTCCAGAAATTCATTTCCATTCATGAAGAGATCTTGGCTTTTATACCAATCTCTCAATTCTGGCACAGCACATCATCATAAGATATTCATGGAGGGAATGCGTTCTTTAGCACTCAAGATATGAATTATACTCAACTGAAATAGATGAAAGAAGAGGAGGCTACAACTGAAAGTGCATACTGTGGACTGAGGGATGTCTAACACTGGCGTGAAGTCGCAAACCACGCGAATGCATTTAATTGGAACGGTCTTTTTCTTTACAAAATAGTTCCCAATTTCCGACCATAGATCATTACTGTTGTTTAGCGAAGCTCAGAAAAGAAAAAAGACGAGTTACTGTATTTTCTTTTTACTAGAGATGTCCTTTGCGCAGTAGCCGCCACGCTCTGGAAACACAATGTTTGACATTTTCTGCTTTTGTTCTAATAAAAATGATGCAACATGTTTTTTCATAATATCATTCTGCAGTCCTTTGAGAACATTTTGGGGGACTTTGAACAAAATTGAGATTGGGTTTTTTTTATTATAGATATTTGAATGGAGGAGCACTTTTCCCTTTTTGGTGTTTCGAGCATGAAAATTTACTACTTTGAAAATTATTAGAGAAATACAAATGCAGAGGTTCATTATTCACATAAAGGCCTATTCATACTGCAAATATGAACAAGCTAAGGTGTTCACAGAAGTAGCCATAGCGTCCCAAATTTGACTGATTTTCAAAAACGCAGCGTTTTTCGTGAATTTTTAAAAATACATAATTTACTCAGAATTCCATGAAATGATAAGAGCTATTTCCTCTTTACTTCTACTTCCGCCAAAAAGAAAGATATTTGTAATATATAGCTTCAGTGGCTGCCAGCATGATTGCGAATTTACGAAAACGCACTCTTCGTAAAATGGTCGTCGTCAACCGGCGACACTTGTCGAATTTTGCTGTGTTGAAAAAAATTTTTATTTGAAAACGAACTGCGATTTCGTGCTGTGCAGTCATATGTGCACAACATACAAAATTATCAGGAAAATCAGAAACATCAAATATACGCCCTTTTTCGATCTTTCGTGGAATCGACCGTAAAGAAGAAGAACAATGCACGTGCTGTGGGGAAGATCAGGAAACTGCGGAGCATGTTCTGATTGAATGTGGAGATATCCGCCCAGGTGTACGTTTGGGCACGAGCCTACATGACGCCTTGGGTTTTAGAGACAATGGAAAGCTGAACACACCCGCGATTGAAATAAGTAAGAGACGGTTAGAGTATTGGTGGCAGAAAACTAGAGAGAAAGGACAAAAATAAGTAATGGGAAAAAATAAGGACATTCTACCGTAAAGGGCACAGAACGGAGCTGAAAACTTAACGTTTTTTTTTCTTCTGGAGTAAAACAGTTTTAATTGAAGTAAAGACACTAGGCCAACGCTAAAAAAAAGGAAAAGAGTAAAGGTTGTTTTTTTTTTTTCGAGCCTGGTGACACATTTGGCACCGCCCCGTTATAAAGGGGACGCTCATAGCATCCATCCATCCATCCATCCGTCGTCATCACCATTTCTCGTCTCATTTCCTAGATGGCATTGGTCCAACAGAATTGTGTGCAATATGGCGCTTGTGTGAATCGACAGTAGATGGCGCTAGAAGTGCCGCTGCTCTCTGATTGGCTGCTGCGCGGGCTGCGCGGGGCTGCGCGGGGAGCGAGTGCCTCTCTCATTCTCCTGGATCGTCGCCGTACGTGTCGGATCGTTGGTGGAGCATGAACGAAGCGCCGCGGCGGGCGCGCGCTTGGCGGCGGCTTCGCGGGCGCGCCTCGCCACGAGATCCGCCTGGCGCCGCGCTCGCTTGCTTGGCGCTCGCTCGGCGGCAGCCAGGCGGATCCCGCGACGGTGCGCGCCAAGGACGCCGCTGCGAAACGGGCTCAACGAGAAGCGGATACCGAGACCATGATTGCTTCAGGAGCTTCGCCCAAGCTCTTCATCATTCACCCGTGGATATGCTGTAATTTTTTTATGAACCCGCTCGCTCGCCCGCCCGCTCGCGCGTGCTGCGCCGGCGCTTTTAACGCGATAGCGTTAGAGCTCGTATCGCAGAAATTCCGCCGTCGGCATCGGCGTCTGTGACGGCGCCGTTAGTTGTGAGAGAAAAATAATCATCTTGTCCGTGACCGAAAAATCGAAAAAGCTGCAAATAAAATAAATAATAAAAATGGTGGGTCCGAGTGAGAATCGAACCCTGGCCTTCTTCGTGACAAGCAGGTGTTCTACCACACAGCCACGCCTCTGCTTGGAGCTGCACTGAAAGTAACTTTCATGCTTCACAAAAACACACGTCTGTATACGGGTGTCACAGTACGAGATGTAATATCGCACTAACATTGCGTGGTACAAGCGGACGTTGCCGTTGGCTTCGCGTGCGGATCGCCCAAAAGCGCCGCCGAGCTTTTCCGTACTGTCGCGCGACTCCGCGTCACGGTCAACTCCATGACAGCGTCGAGCTCTGCGCTTTTTCCTGTCATCTTGCCGGCGTTGAGTGCTATCAGCGCCATGTTGGATGTAGCCGCCTCACAAGACGTTGAGGCTAGCCCACCCGAGAACCGCAGAGAGTTGCGGCGTACTCTCATGCTGCTCTCAAACCAATTTGGCTGCTGGGCGTCGGCGTACTCCAGATATTCGCCTGCCGTTCCACCATCGCCGTCTTTCTGCGAATTAGCCGACAAGTGGGTGGCCACCATCAACGCCCTCGGAGCTTGCGAAGCCTGGACGGACCAACAGAAATGGCGGGTGGCCATAGACCGCCTAGGAAATGGTGCCGCGGCGTGGCACAGCTACGAAGGTGTGAGGCAGCAAATCTGGGTGGAGTGAAGCACCAGGCTCATCGCTGCTTTTGAGCGGATTGACTGTGGCCTCTCTGCCACCACCCAGTCCAACATGACCGCTACCGAGGATGGAGCTCAGGAGGGGCACCACCTCGAGACTGCAACTATGCATTGCAGCTCACCTGCAGACAATGTCGCAACACTGCCCTGGGACAAACACACACCTGATACCAGGGTCACCACTTCACACCACGGACTCGGCGTCGGTAACCAACATTATAACGTCTCTGACAGACCTCGAGACTACATCTTGTTCACAGCCGCTGCAGAAGTGGTCCCGAAGCTCACCATCGTGTGAGCACGTCACTGCGAGCTCTTTCCACCAGCGAGAGTCGGAGAAGCGGCCCTCACTTCACGCGCAACCTGACCTCTCTGCGAATTCTGGGAAAGAGGTCCTTCTCATCGCGTCAGTTCATGGTCCTACGCTTTCAACGCAGTCATTGGCCGAGTGTGCAAGCGTTTCATTCGCAGAAGCCAATGCAAACGAAGTCATAATTGTCGAACGTCTGGCCGTTTCGTCAAGATCTCCTAACGACATGGCCGGGTCTATCGATGCAGACGGTGTCAGCATCGACAATTCCGGCTACATGGCGTGCGAGTCTGCTGATGACGCGACGCACTTCATTCTGACTGCCGATGTACCGCCTGAACGCCGCGCAGATCACGACGAAGCTGTTCTCGTCGCTACAGGACTCATCACTGATCGTTCGGACAGTCACCGCAG
Source organism: Rhipicephalus sanguineus (assembly GCF_013339695.2). Taxonomy (NCBI): domain Eukaryota; kingdom Metazoa; phylum Arthropoda; class Arachnida; order Ixodida; family Ixodidae; genus Rhipicephalus; species Rhipicephalus sanguineus. Next base: position 136,150,169 of record NC_051185.1, read on the forward strand.
AGCAAAAGAGTACGATGACAGCGAGGGAGAGGCTGCTCTGTCGAATTACGACGATCCCGTCCCGCTGCCTTCTGAGTTCTCACGCGTTCTGCGTTACGCAAGTGTTCACCGGCTCAGCACGCAAACGCGGATAATGACGAGAGTGTCAAGCTGAGACGGCCCAGCGATTATCTGCTAGGCGTGCGACGACCACTGCATCACAGCCAGGGTCGCCCACCAGACCCACTTACGTCAGATCGACGAGCCAAGCCGCATCGTCGCAGGCAACTTCGAATGCCGCGAAAGTGCCAAGTCTGTCCACCAGAGGAGAATGAAACCGCTTGCCCTACAAAGTCGGAGAGCGGTCGAGGTCGTCGACCACATAGATGCAGCCAGTGCAGCCCTCCAGAGATACTTCTCTCATATCTACCACACAAGTTGCAGCGTCGTCGTGACCGCCCACCGCGATGCAGCCAACACCGCCCACCAGAGACATTGTCGGCTGTTCCGCGCCCTCGCAGTCATGGCCGAGTGTGAGGACGAAAAGCGACACCGGTGCTGTGGCGCGCGGGCAGCTAGATGGAGGCAGAGGAAGAAAAGGTCAGACCATAGAACAGCTGGCCCCGGATCGGGCGTTGTCTCTGTCTCGCTCCTCACAATATATATGTATGTATATATATATATATATATATATATATATATATATATATATATATATGGTGGGGTGAAATTCAATGGATCCGGTGGAAAATGCGGTAGAAAAACAGGTCGACAAACGTGCGAAACACAAGTTTTACTAACGTTTCGGCAGGAGGGCCTGCCTTCGTCAGAGTGGCTAGAGTCTGACGAAGGCAGGCCCTCCTGCCGAAACGTTAGTAAAACTTGTGTTTCGCACGTTTGTCGACCTGTTTTTCTACCGTATATATATATATATATATATATATATATATATATATATATATATATATATATATATATATATATATATATACGGATCAAGATAATTCAAAACAACCCGGCGCCGGGGTGCCAACCACGCACTGTGAAAAACGAATTATTTACCTCATTTGTGTCATGGATAACAAGTGTAAAGAAGAACAAATAACCAACAAAAACACGGAAAAGCAGGTGAGGGCGAAAGGACACGTCACACAAAACCATCTAAAAAGTCAACCTCAGCGTCCGTTAATGTGACTGAAGGCGTGCTTACACATTGATCGGCAGCTTTCCTAATAAAAAAATCACAGCATATCCACGGGGTGAATGATGATGAGTGGGGCGAAGCTACGGAGGGAATCATCTGTAAACCGTGAAACTCTTTCGTGAAATGCGCCCAGTACATAATATAAAGAGTGTGAAACATCGTGTATATATTAAACATCAAAGTTTTATTGTACTGTTGGTTTACGTGGTCCCTTCATTATCACTTGTGATCGGTGAAATGCAAGGAAGAAGTCCGCTCCCGAGCGAAAGAGCGCCAAGAGCGACCGCATTCCCCGCTCGCCCTGTGCGAATTAAAGGCAAGGCTAGAGGGAAGACAGGACGCGCGTTCCACGACGCGAGGTCGGTAGCATGCCCAACGAAAGCCAACGGAACGCGATCGTGCAAGTGCTCCGGCTTCGCATCGCCTCATGGTTCCATTTAGCGTCCCAAAACCAAACATATTGCTCAAGGTGTGCCTTGCGTTTTTCGTAGAAATAATTTCTTTATCATGTACATTAAGACGAAAAGTTGAAAGCTCACTAGAGTGTATCGCCCGCAAAGTATGTCTTTTAGTGTGATTTAACTCTCGTACGGCAGGGTCCTCGCGCCGTTGCCGGTCCACCTCGCCCGTTGACGATCGGGCGAGGTGGCTACATATAACTGCTACTACTACACTTTAAGAAAAACATCTGGCGTTCTTTCGTTCTGCTTTTACAAAACATCTGGCGTCTTTCGTTGGTTTATTTCATCAATCAACGGCGTTTTGAACAAAATTTTTATTGTTTAATCACGCACAGGAGAAATCTCACCAGGCACTACCTTGGAGGTAAACAATGGCTGCTAATGGCAATGAGAGACAGAAGAAGTCGGCTTTTAGCTAACACTTACACTTCTACTTCTACTAACGTTTCCTACTGGAACATGCCAATGGCTGCTAATGGGGAATGAGAGACAGAAGAATTCGGCTTTTAGTTAACGCGCACGCTGCGAATTTTTTATTGTTCAACAACGCACAGGAGAAATCTCCCACCGGCACCACCTTGGAGGTCAAAGCGTAAGACTTGTTACTCACTACTACGAGCACGACGACTACGAGGGACGAACGGGTGCCGCCTTAAGGAGCTTCGCCCCTAAAAACGCTTCAACAAGTTCTCGTTCTGTCCTGTCTTTGGCTCTTTTCAGAAACTTTGTACTGTTGAAATTTGGTGTGCAGCCGCAACGCTTGCAGTGCTCAGCTAGGAAGCCACCAGCGTTATTGCGTACATTAAGGTTGTGCTCTTTTGCTCGCTCATTAAAACATCTGCCTGTTGTGGTAGCCTCGATGCTCACCGGAGCCGAAGACTACCGTGGGTTCAGGCTTAGCCAGCCACAAGGCCGCGTCTACCGTCGCCGGCTTACGTTTAGCGCACCGCTCCACGCGCGCTCAGCTAGCAAAGGCGTTGAGCGCCGCGCAGCATAAACACAGTGTTCAGATAACACACACAGAAACGCTTTATTTGCCTTCTGCGGCACCCCAACACACACAGTACAGCGTCCGCTCCCGGGGCGCGGGGAGCAAAGGGCCCCCGCAGGCGGACGGAATACTCCAAGGGGTTCCGCGAAGCACGTCGCAGCTCGCAATGGCGAGCTTTGACACGCCGCTCGGGAAAAAGGTCCCTCGCGGCTATGCTGCGCACTCTCGCGATGACCACTGGGTCTGGCCGCGAGAGTTAGGGCAATCTCTGTACGCGTGGGCCTCCGGCAAGTGCGACTCGGCGTGGTACGACCGCGCACGAGCACTAGGCACCGCTCTCTGGCTTAGCGTACGAACCGGAGCTAACACTGAGGTAAACACGCCTGCAAGGATGCCGAGGCACCCAGGCAGGCTACAGTCCAGCGATTCCCAAAGGGGACGTTGGACCGGAAGGAAATACGTGCTTACCCAGCGGCGTCCGAGGAGAGAGAGAGTTCGTCCCGGCCTACATGCGCGTCCGTCGCGCTGAATTTCGCGGCTCTCAGACCGCGTGCAGCGCCACCACGAACGCCGGCGCGTAGCGCAAGATGGCACCACTTGCCGTCGCGGGAGAACGGGAGAGGGAAAGGATTCGCGGAACGGCGAAATGCCCGCGCAGTGGCTTCGGGCGCGCCTCGAATTCCCACATCCTCCTCTCCTTAAATTACCCTATACCGGTCTGCAAAGGCAGCCAGTCGTCGCCCATGCATGCAAAGGCGTTATGCAATGAGCAACAGCTCACCTCAGCCCAGGCCCACAACTGCTGCTATTTACCCTACAAATAACAAGGAGAAAAAAAATAATAACACAATACACTTGAAATACACTATACTATACAATATGGTGCTACGGAAGGGGGTAAAAGAAATTAAGACGAGTGTTCGTGATGCTCACACGGGAGAGCGTCCACGGCGCGGTGGGGAGGCGGCGCGTAATGTTGCTGGCCAGAGTGCGAGGCAAGAGGCCTGTTTGATGTCCGCATGCCCGGAAAGGGCTCACCTTCGGCTCGTCGATCTAGTCGACGACAGATCCGCGAGTCCGACGAACGCCGCTTCGGTGGTGGTTCGGAGGTCCCGAATTTCAGGCTGGGTGACCAAAGACCTCCCTGGGGCCTGCCCCCGAACTTTGCACGCGACACGGATCCGACGCCTCTACTGCACAGGCAGTTGTATACGCCGGCGGGCTGATGAACGGCTTGAGCTGGGAAAAAGGTCCGTCGCGATAGCCGCCATTCGCGATGTCCACAACGATACCGGTTTTTAGGAGAAAGTCCCGACCGAGAATCACAGGAACACTGAGCCCTGGAAGATGAACGAAACGCGTGCGTCTCCTTCGATTTCCCCTTGTGACAGTCAACCTTGCGGCGCCAGCCGACTGGGCCACGCCTTTCGCGATGGTGAATGTCGTTCGGCTGTCCCGCAAGCGCACCGAGAGCTTGTGCAAGTGGGACAACACCTGTTCGCCAAACAACGAAGCGCTCGCGCCCGTGTCCAGGAACGCCGAAAATTCGCGGCCGGCAATGGTGACCGAAATAAACGGCGCGTGCGCACCAGCAAGACTGCTTGCCCGGTACGCGGAGGGGAGAAGCAAGGGTTCGGCCGCTCGTGCCTTCACGAACGACCCGCGCCCCCGTTTCCCTGCCTCACAGGAGGCCTAGATACGGGACACTCCCTCGCTATGTGCCCTCGCTCGCGGCAGCGGAAGCAGCGCATTCCGTCCCGGGAAAGGGAAGATGCGCCGTCGCCGCCCCTCTCCCGAGGAGGAGCAGCCTCTAGCGGCAGGGGTCGGTTCGCCTGTTGATCAAAGGATCTGTTATGACGAGTGTCACCCTCATCGATGCGCTGGGTCGGATAGCGTCTCTGCTCGCGCGCGTCGAGTTGCGGTGCAGCACAGGCTGCTGCGCGCCTCGCGTACGCGTAGGGATCTAGAGCGCGATCGCTCAGCTCCCAACTGTGCCCGCTTCTAGCGGGAGCCGCAAAGGCAGCTCCGGCGGGCTGTTGCCGTTGGGAAAAGGGCACGGCCCCTCCCCACGCGCAGCGCGGTTCAAGGGCCACGCTGGCTGGCGGTGGCGGGCGATAGGCGCGCGCGGCGAGAATGTCGCCTTGAATGCGCTTCGCCTCGGCGGCCAATTCCTCTAAATCTCGGAAGCGGCTGCCGCGCAGGTACGCCGAAAAGGTCGGATGTGCCTGCCTGATCACCCGTTCGACGCGTTCCTCGTTCGAAGCTCTGGGCTCAGCGATAGAGAAAAGGTCTTCCATCGCGCGTACGTACTCCTGAAGCGACTCATCAGGAGCTTGCGTGCGGAGCTCGAGCTCGCGCCGCATCCTACTCTCGTAGTCAGCGGGTAAGAATTCGCGCAGGAAGGTCGCGCGGAACTCATCGAGAGTTGCTGCACGGTGGCCTGAAAGCCGATGCCACCTCGCCGCCGTGTCAGTCAGTGCAGCCGGGACAACGCGCCCGTGCACCTCCCGATCGTCCAAACCCATGGCTCTCTGATAACGTGACAGAGAGTCCAGGTAATCTCGTGCACTTTGCAGATCACCGTAGCCGCTGTAGGTCGGAACGGCCAACATGACAGCGGGATGAGTGCGTTTCGGAACAGCCGAAAGCGTTTGGACTGCCCCTGTGAGCGCCTGTATCATTTGGGCGGCATTTTGCAGCAGCGTCTGTGCACCCGCTTCAAAGGAGGCTGTCGGTGCGTTAACGGCGCGTTCGAGCGGTGGGGAACTGTCTAAAAGGGATACCGGCCGTTGCACCGTTCTCGGGGAGCGCCTGTTGCGCATGCTGCTCGAAGGGGGCACTGGCCCTGTTCTCGAGCAAAGCGGTATCTGCTAAAAACGACAGCGGACAGAACTCACGCCTAGCAGACATAACGCGGGTAACACGGCGAGCCTGATTCGCAAAGGCGTGCTGACTCGGCTAAGTCTAACCAAAGGCTTAATGAGCCTTTGATACCGCGTTGGGCGCCAGTGTGGTAGCCTCGATGCTCACCGGAGCCGAAGACTACCGCGGGTTCAGGCTTAGCGAGCCACAGGGCCGCGTCTACCGTCGCCGGCTTATGTTTAGCGCACCGCTCCACGCGCGCTCAGCTAGCAAAGGCGTTGAGCGCCGCGCAGCATAAACACAGTGCTCGAGATAACACACACACAAACGCTTTATTTGCCTTCTGCGGCACCCCAACACACACAGTACAGCGTCCGCTCCCGGGGCACGGGGAGCAAAGGGCTCCCGCAGGCGGACGGAATACTCCAAAGGGTTCCGCGAAGCACGTCGCAGCTCGCAATGGCGAGCTTTGACACGCCGCTCGGGAAAAGGTCCCTCGCGGCTATGCTGCGCACTCGCGCGATGACCACTGGGTCTGGCCGCGAGAGTTAGGGCAATCTCTGTACGCGTGGGCCTCCGGCAAGTGCGACTCGGCGTGGTACGACCGCGCACGAGCACTAGGCACCGCTCTCTGGCTTAGCGTACGAACCGGAGCTAACACTGAGGTAAACACGCCTGCAAGGATGCCGAGGCACCCAGGCAGGCTACAGTCCAGCGATTCCCAAAGGGGACGTTGGACCGGAAGGAAATACGTGCTTACCCAGCGGCGTCCGAGGACAGAGAGAGTTCGTCCCGGCCTACACGCGCGTCCGTCGCGCTGAATTTCGCGGCTCTCAGACCGCGTGCAGCGCCACCACGAACGCCGGCGCGTAGCGCAAGATGGCGCCACTTGCCGTCGCGGGAGAACGGGAGAGGGAAAGGATTCGCGGAACGGCGAAATGCCCGCGCAGTGGCTTCGGGCGCGCCTCGAATCCCCACACCGTTTGCCCTATGTACCGGCGGCCACAGCTGAGGGGAATGTCGTAAACGACATTTGCGACACATTCTGTGAACCTGTTTTTGTGCTTAGTCGTGCACTGGGGTAACCCTTGCCGATTGATCATGCTGCACAATTTCGACAACTTACAAGGGGCTGAGAATACTATCTGAACATCGTGTTTTGATGCCACCCTCTTGATATTGTGTGATATTCTATGAATGTAGGGAATCACTTGTACCTGCTTCTTTTGATTCTCCCGTTCTTTTCCCCCGTCAGAACGCTTAATCTTTTGAAGCAACGAGTCGGACACCTCAGATACCAGGAAAGACGGGTACCCTGCGCTCCTCAAACGTGTTACCTGATCTTTGAAGCTTTCAGACATGCAATGTTCACAAGATTTTGTTAGCGCGGACTGGAGAGAATTCGTTACTATTCCTCTCTTGACGTTACTATTCCTCTCTATTCCTCTATTGGCATGTGATAATTTTTTTGCTTACAGCATCATTAAGTCCTTTATCGTTTTATCGTCGTTTATCTGCTTCTGTGTGATGGGTGATACAGGCTGGGTTCGTGCATACAAAAAGGCCTGTCGAAGTGCAAATAAACTCAGTTGTAAGTCGGCGCTCGTCTGTGTTTTATGTGTCTCCTGTCTTCGTCTAAGTCGCGCTGCATGTATCCGAGTATGTACCAACTCGCTCAAGTTAAAGTTTTATTGGAACAGATTTCTTCTACATTCGGCCCCCTTCTATCTGGAACTTTCCGCACTGACCCGGCCTTAGCTTGTGCACACCTTATTGCCATATCTACCTGCCAGTCAAGAGTTATTTCGTATTGCATCAAGCATCGAATTGTTCCACTCGAAGTGCAAGCCCTTTTTGGGTTCCTTCAGCCGTCGTGGGGTCATTGCAGAAGGGTCTGCAAAATATTGAAATCTGAGTATTGGAGGCAAGTTAGGCTGCTTCATGACTGGCTCCAGGTTCTTGTGTTGATTGGACGGGATCCTTCCAAAGAAGCGAGACGGTTGGAAGCATTTAAGAAGCAGGCGGCAACGTCAACTGAATTTCTATGGCAAAGAGCCCTCATGAGTTTCGGGAAAAGACAAAAAGAGCCAACAGGTGAAGGTAGTCAGGTTAAGGTCTTCGGTGAAACAGATCTTCCGCCGGATATCAAGAAGCTGTTGGACAAGGGGCCAAAATAGTTTCAAACCTTCCGTTCGCCGTCAGGAAATGCTAGCCATGGTACGCAGGATTGCGGACCGCAGTGGGGAGCACAGCAGAGACGCCGCGTTGTCGGATGGTGTGGCCTGCCTAAAGCGAAATGTAGGGTCTTTTCCGTCGTCAAAGCCCCCTCTCGGAAAAATTTGCAGGGCCATCGAGGAACGCAACCTTATGGTTCTTCTTGATGATAAAGAAGGTGGGTTCTCGGTGCTTTCGAAACCCTTGTTCAAAGAAAAGGCTGGTATTGCAATCGGCAAGAATTTCAAGCAAGTTGATTTCAATCCCCAGAAACAAAAAAGAAAGGCACTGAAAATCCTGCAAGGACTAAACCTAGATAGCGTCGAAAAACAAGCAAAGAAGCAGCCGACGGCATCTCTTGAAGTTTTCTTCACGATCAAGACACACAAGGATGGAGCACCTCTTCGAGCCATTGTCTCCGAAAATGGTACGTGGCAACGCCTGGTCGCAAGATACCTACAAAAGCATCTTCATGTGTTGGTGAGCGGGGATCCTTTTCTAGTTAAAAGTTCATCGGACGTTGTAAAGTGTTTAGGAGGTTTGCCTCCAGGTTTGTACACTGGATTTTCCATTGACATTGAAGAGCTGTATTATTCTGTTCCGCATCAGGAATTACTAAGCGCTTTAAAGGAAAAGATATCAGACTTCGGAGAAACTGAATTCCAGAACGCAGCAGGAATACGCAGTGAGGACTTCTTAGACTTGTTAGAATTCTACCTGAAGTCAACAGCTATAAAGTTTGAAGAGAACTTCTTTATTCAAAAACGCGGTATTTGCATTGGGTCGTCAGTTGCTCCGGTTCTTTGCGATATTTTCTTGTCAGTCATAGGAATGCGCATTCAAACCCACATTCAAGGCTCACGCGTGGTAGAAATTCATAGGTATGTAGACGACTTCCTTGTAATTCTAAAAGATGTATGCAGCGAAGAGATAGAAGGTGTTGCGAAGAACATTGTAGATATTTTCACAAAACATGGCGCAGGTCTTAACTTCACGTGGGAGCTGCCAGAACACAACAGGCTTCAATTTCCGGACTTAAGCCTGCTGTTCAGTTCTGGAAGAATCTGCTGGAAATTCAGTCCGAGGTCAAAGAAAGGCCTACTTCCCTTCGAAAGCGCTCATTCGAAACTCGTCAAGAGAGGAATAGTAACGAATTGTCTCCAGTCCGCGCTAACAAAATCTTGTGAACATTGCATGTCTGAAAGCTTCAAAGATCAGGTAACACGTTTGAGGAGCGCAGGGTACCTGTCTTTCCTAATATCTGAGGTGTCCGAGTCGTTGCTTCAAAAGATTAAGCGTTCTGACGGGGGAAAAGAACGGGAGAATCAAAAGAAGCAGGTACAAGTGATTCCCTACATTCATAGAATATCACACAATATCAAGAGGGTGGCATCAAAACACGATGTTCAGATAGTATTCTCAGCCCCTTGTAAGTTGTCGGAATTGTGCAGCATGATCAATCGGCAAGGGTTACCCCAGTGCACGAGTAAGCACAAAAACAGGTTCACAGAATGTGTCGCAAATGTCGTTTACGACATTCCCCTCAGCTGTGGTCGCCGGTACATAGGGCAAACGGTGTGGGGATTCGAGGCGCGCCCGAAGCCACTGCGCGGGCATTTCGCCGTTCCGCGAATCCTTTCCCTCTCCCGTTCTCCCGCGACGGCAAGTGGCGCCATCTTGCGCTACGCGCCGGCGTTCGTGGTGGCGCTGCACGCGGTCTGAGAGCCGCGAAATTCAGCGCGACGGACGCGCATGTAGGCCGGGACGAACTCTCTCTCTCCTCGGACGCCGCTGGGTAAGCACGTATTTCCTTCCGGTCCAACGTCCCCTTTGGGAATCGCTGGACTGTAGCCTGCCTGGGTGCCTCGGCATCCTTGCAGGCGTGTTTACCTCAGTGTTAGCTCCGGTTCGTACGCTAAGCCAGAGAGCGGTGCCTAGTGCTCGTGCGCGGTCGTACCACGCCGAGTCGCACTTGCCGGAGGCCCACGCGTACAGAGATTGCCCTAACTCTCGCGGCCAGACCCAGTGGTCATCGCGAGAGTGCGCAGCATAGCCGCGAGGGACCTTTTTCCCGAGCGGCGTGTCAAAGCTCGCCATTGCGAGCTGCGACGTGCTTCGCGGAACCCCTTGGAGTATTCCGTCCGCCTGCGGGGGCCCTTTGCTCCCCGCGCCCCGGGAGCGGACGCTGTACTGTGTGTGTTGGGGTGCCGCAGAAGGCAAATAAAGCGTTTGTGTGTGTGTTATCTCGAACACTGTGTTTATGCTGCGCGGCGCTCAACGCCTTTGCTAGCTGAGCGCGCGTGGAGCGGTGCGCTAAACGTAAGCCGGCGACGGTAGACGCGGCCCTGTGGCTGGCTAAGCCTGAACCCACGGTAGTCTTCGGCTCCGGTGAGCATCGAGGCTACCACAACGGGCAGATGTTTTAATGAGCGAGCAAAAGAGCACAACCTTAATGTACGCAATAACGCTGGTGGCTTCCTAGCTGAGCACTGCAAGCGTTGCGGCTGCACACCAAATTTCAACAGTACAAAGTTTCTGAAAAGAGCCAAAGACAGGACAGAACGAGAACTTGTTGAAGCGTTTTTTATTAGGAAAGCTGCCGATCAATGTGTAAGCACGCCTTCAGTCACATTAACGGACGCTGAGGTTGACTTTTTAGATGGTTTTGTGTGACGTGTCCTTTCGCCCTCACCTGCTTTTCCGTGTTTTTGTTGGTCATCTGTTCTTCTTTACACTTGTTATCCATGACACAAATGAGGTAAATAATTCGTTTTTCACAGTGCGTGGTTGTCACCCCGGCGCCGGGTTGTTTTGAATTATCTTGATCCGTTCACAGTCAATTGTATTGAATTTGTCTGCTTTTGGTTTTGTATTGCTCGGTTTTTTCGGTAAGACCGCAAGCAGTCTGTTGGTTTCACTACCTGACGCCGATTTCTGATCTCTATGTTGCCATTGAGTGTTTCATCCTCTCATGCTTTTCCGTGGTTGTTGGTCATTGTTCTTTTAGTTGCATACTTCACTCGTCACCAGGACAAGTTAGATATTTCACGCTGTGCGTGTGTTCGGCTTGGTTTTTGTTGGCGCGTTTTCTGGAATGTGTAATTCTTTGCGCTGTCTTGTTATCAAAAAAAATTAGTTCGCTTGTGTGATATAGGTGCGCATAAACGGTGGCTTTTCGTCTTGCTATTGGCATGTGATAATTTTTTTTGCTTACAGCATCATTAGGTCCTTTATCGTTTTATCGTCGTTTATCTGCTTCTGTGTGATGGGTGATACAGGCTGGGTTCGTGCATACAAAAAGGCCTGTCGAAGTGCAAATAAACTCAGTTGTAAGTCGGCGCTCGTCTGTGTTTTATGTGTCTCCTGTCTTCGTCCAAGTCGCGCTGCATGTATCCGAGTATGTACCAACTCGCCCAAGTCAAAGTTTTATTGGCACAGAAGTTGGGAACGCTGGACCGATGTGAGGTCGTCAGCAATGGAGGACCTAAATACATCAACAGGTGACGAATCGGACGCGGAAACAGCACTGAGCGTACCGGAACTGGGACAGTGCTTGTGATCGGGTGCGTCCATAACTTGTGCGTCTTCGAGGGGTTCCACTCTGCCAAGACATTCCCCTCGCACCAACGTAACGATGTATGGAGATGGGTTGTTAACAAAAATAGCGGTGCTGTCCCGAGTGACTTGGATGGTCGCGAAAGGTACCAGCAAGCCTCTCCTTGTGCAAACGTGGTCAGATGGCGAAATGAGTGCAATGGTGTCGAAGAGACCGGCGCAGTCGACTGACACAGCCGTCGACGAGTTTGGAGGCACTTTGGTATTGTCTTTGACGAGGATCTTGCTCGATGCCGATGAAGTGTCTGCCGGCGTCAGATCTGAGAACGGTGAGCGTTCGATTTCGGCTGGTGCGCAATGAATTACGGCGTCGCGGCGGGAGAGAAAATCCCATCCTAGGATGACGTCGTGAGAGCATGCAGCAAATATAATGAACTCGACGTCGTGCAGAACGTCCTGAATGACGACGCGAGCGGTGCATATTGCTGTAGGATGAATACTCTGGGAGCTGGCTGTACGGAGAGACATCCCAGAAAGTGGCATCCTCACTTTTCATAGTGTGGGATGCGGGGTCGGTGAAGGACGGATCCCAACATAAAACAAAACGATGTTTATTAACGTAGTAGCAGCAGCAGGGCAAGCATGCCGATGCTGCGCTCAGTCGGGTAGCGAAGGAATGATCACTTCCGAGCTTGGCAGCTAGGTTTTAAAGCCACCGTCGGTGACGTAAGCTTCCGGTGACGCTGCGGTGGCGCTGTCCCTTATCGGAGGCGTGGTGTAGCATGAAGCCGTGTCACGCCGGGCTGGATAGTGACGAGGCGGAGGCTGCGCCGGTTTGTGCGCAGTGTGCTGCCACATCACCCCCCCGCGGAGTACAGAGCCCTCAGGGTCTGTAGAAATCTGGGAGGCGTACCAGACGTCCAGAGCGTGTCGTGACCGGAGCGGGCTGCGACGTCGGCGGCTGTGGATGTATGCCTGTGGATAGAGTGGCGCTGCCCGGTTCGTTCGCAGCGATGTATGCGGGCTTGACCCGGTCAATCGAGACGCGGACGTCGTTCCCGTTCAGGCGCAGAGTGAAATTTTTGTTGTCGCGATGGACGACCGGGTAGGGTCCGGTGTAGGGTGGCTGGAAAGGCCTGCGGACGGTGTCGTCGCGGAGGAAAGCGTGCGTGCACGATGCTAGCTCCTTGAAGACGAAAGGTGTAGGCTTGCAGTGGTGGGCTGCAGGTGACGGGCGTAAGGCGGCGATGGTGCGTCGGAGCCGGGCGACGAAGTCGGTGGGATCTGACGTCGTAGTGCTGGATGGCTGTGCAGCGAGAAATTCACCTGGGAGACGGAGTGGTTCCCCGTAGACGAGCTCTGCTGGTGTAGCGTGGATGTCCGGCTTGAAGGTGGCGCGAAGACCAAGGATGACGGCTGGGATGGCCTCGAGCCAGGTTGAGTCCGGGTGGCACATAATGGCTGCTTTGAATTGTCGGTGGAAACGCTCGATCATTCCATTGGCGCAGGGGTGGTAACTGGTGGTCCTCAAGCGTTCGAAACCGACGGTCAGCCCGAGGAGCCTGAAAAGGTGCGACTCGAACTGTCGTCCTTGGTCGGTGGTTACGCGGCGGGGGGCGCCGAAACGAGCAATCCAGCCGGTGAAGAAGGCCGAGGCGACGTCTTCCGCGGTGATTCCCTCGAGGGGCCATGCCTCGGGCCATCGAGTGTACCGATCGATGGCGGTGAGGCAGTAGCGGTAGGGGCCAGCCGGGGGAAAGGGTCCTATGATGTCGAGGTGGACGTGCTCAAACCGACCAGAGGGCTGAGGGAATGTTCCGAGTGGTGACGTGACGTGCCTGGTGACTTTAGCGCGTTGGCATTGAATGCAGGAGCGCGCCCAGGTGCGACAATCCCGCTGCATGGAGGGCCAGACGTAGCGGTCAGCCACGAGGCGTGTCGAGGCGCGTATGCCGGGATGGCTGAGGTTGTGGAGCTGGTTGAAAAGGCCACGGCGATGGGACAGGGGTACATAGGGCCTGCTTCGTCCTGTCGACATGTCGCAACAGATTGTGGTTGCCGACCCTGGGATGGGGACTTGTTGCAGCTGAAGTGAGGATGTGCCCTTGAGAAGTTCCTGCAGTTCGGTGTCCGTAGTCTGAGCCTCGGCGAGGACGTCTGCTGTTATCTGCACAGAGCTGATGGCTGCTACACGTGAAAGCGCGTCAGCGACCACGTTGTCTTTCCCGCTGACATTTGGATGTCGGTGGTGAACTGTGCAATGAACGATAGTTGGTTCTGCTGTACAGGCGGGAGTTTGTCGCGACGTTGAGAGAAGGCGTAGGTAAGAGGCTTGTGGTCTGTATAGATGGTGCAGTTCTGTGCTTCGAGAATGTGGCGAAAGTGTTGCACTGCTTCGTATATCGCCAGAAGTTCTCTGTAGTAGGCTGGCAACATTGTCGGGGCGGTGGTCGTGGTTTCCTCAGTGAAACTGGCGCTTGAAGGGGTCGTTTTCCGAGCTTCGAGCTTCTTGGAGAAGAACGCCAAGGGATGCCAGGTGTTTTCCACGCGTTGCATGAGGGCGGCGCCGATGGCGAAGCTGGATGCGTCCGTGAACAGTCCCAAGGGAGCGTCTGGCACGGGATGGGTGAGGAGCGTGGCGGTGCAGAGGGCGGCTTTGCAATCTTCGAAAGTTCTCGCTAACGTCGGTGTCCACGTGACGGGTTGGTTTCCTCGTAGGCCGGCCAAAGCATCGTGGAGGGGAGCCTGGTAGTCGGCAGCGTGTGGCAAGAAACGCCTGTAGAAGTTCAGCATGCCAAGGAAACGGCGAAGGTCATTAGCGGTGGTGGGTTGAGGGTAACTTTGCAGGTCTGAGATGCGTTGGGGCAAGGGCCGAGTTCCCTCAGATGAAACTTCGTGGCCAAGGAAGCGGACGACGGAAGCGCCTAGCGTGCTTTTTTGGATATTGACGAGTAGACCGTGGTCGTCGAGGCGTTGGAACAGCAGACGAAGGTGCCTGTGGTGCTCTTCGGCGTCGCGGGAAAATACCAGTATGTCGTCAAGGTAAACGAAGCAGAAGTCGAGGCCGCGGACGACTTCGTCGATGAAGCGCTGAAAGGTTTGTCCAGCGTTCCTCAGGCCGAAGCTCATGAAGGGAAACTCGAACAAGCCAAAGGGAGTGATGATTGCCGTTTTCGGGACGTCATCTGGATTGACGGGTATCTGTGTGTACGCCTTCACCAAGTCTAGCACGGAGAACACGTGGCAGCCATAGATGCGATGGGCGAAATCCTGTATGTGGTGGATGGGGTACCTGTCCGGGATGGTGCGCGCGTTGAGGGCACGGTAGTCTCCGCAGGGCCGCCAGCCTTCGGTCTTCTTCGGAACAAGGTGGAGTGGCGAGGCCCATGGACTGTCAGAGCGGCGGGCGATTCCTTCGCGGAGCATGGCCTCGAACTCTGCTTTGGCTATGCGCATGCGGTCCGGGGCAAGGCGACGGGCGCGGCAGAAAACCGGGGGGCCTGAAGTGGTCCGGATGTAGTGCACGGTGGTGTGCTGCACTCTGCGTGGCAGTCCGCTGGGGCGCGTCAATCCGGGAAATTCGGCGAGGATGGCGTGGTACGGCGAATGATTGTCAACACTGAGTACCTTGATGCTTGGCTGTTGGGCGGTCGTTCGCTGGCCTGGTGTGGAATGTCCCGTTGTCGCGTCGATGAGGAGGTCGTTGCGGCAGTCCGGAAGGAGGTTGTAGTGGGCCAGAAAGTCTGAGCCGATGATTGGCTCGGCGACGTCGGCGATGACAAAATTCCAGCGAAAGTCACGGCGTATGTTTCTGAGCTGGATGTGCAGGCAGAGCGAGCCGTACGTTTTGATTGTAGAGCGGTTTGCCGCGCTGAGCTCGAAAGACGTAGGCGGACGAGGACCTTGAAGATGGGATCGCGGGTAGCAGCAAATGTCGGAACCGCTGTCGACAAGGAACCGCTGCTTCGTGATTTGGTCGGTGACGAAGATGCGACGGCCTCCGGGTTGGCAGCTTGCGGCCGTCTCTACGAGCTGCCGTTGGCGTTTTCCGCATGCCCAGCGGAACAGGGTGGTCGACATTGCCGGGCTCTGTCCCCGAAGCGTCGGTGGTAGTAGCACGGGCCGTTGTTGTCGGTTTGCCGCGACGAACTGGTGTTAAGCTCGCGGCTTTGCGAGTGGCGGCGCTGGTGCATCGGAAGACGTTCACCCAAGCGTTGTTGAATGGAGTTGAGCTGTCGATCGATGTCGTCGATGCGGCGTGCAAGCTCCGCGGTGTTCAGCGGTGCGGCGACAGCCTGGATGGTGGGCGACAACTGCGGCAAGGAGACCTCGATGACGCGATCAGCCATCTCCGCAAGTTCGTCAAGGGGTAGCCTAACCTGGGCCTGCAGAATTGCCTGGGCGTGCGGCGGGAGTCGTTGGAGCCAAAGCACTCGCAGGAAGGAATCCTGGACTTGCAAGCTTCCCGCGAGCGCACGCATGTGGCGCAGGAGCTGCGATGGTTTGCGCTCGGCAAGCTCTGCGGACTGAAGTTGCCGCACCTTCTGTTCATCCGAGAGCGACAGGCGGCGGATGAGTTGAGTCTTCAGGTGTTCGTAGTGGTTGGCCATTGGTGGGTTGGCGAGAATATCGCGGACCTCATTGGCATAACGTGCGTCGAGGTGGGCGACGACGTAATCGTAGCGGGTGCGGTCTTGCGTGATGCGCGCCAGGGAGAACTGGGCCTCGACCTGGGCGAACCAGACTTCGGGCGAGTCCGCCCAAAACGGCGGAAGCTTGACGGCGACACGCCAGGCGTCGTATGAGGCAGCGTGCGGGATGCCTTCTGCGGGAGCTCTGAAGTCCTCAGCGGAGCCGGCAGGCACGGCCTCTGTTGTGGAGGCGCTGCGGGAAGGCCGCTGTTGCTGGGTCTGCAGTGCCTGTTGAAGTTGTTGCACTTGCTGGCGCAGAGCGGTGAGAGCTTCCAGGTCGGCCATGGCGGTGCGGTTTGTTCGGTTTCCGGGTCACCAGATGCGTGCCGGGGGCTCGTCTGCCGTCGCGGGCGGTGCCGGGGGCTCGTCTGCCGTCGCGGGCGGTGCCGGGGGCTCGTCTGCTGCGGCGGGTGCCGAGGGCTCGTATGCTGCGGCGGGTGCCGAGGGCTCGTATGCTGCGGCGGGTGCGGGCACGGCTGCTGCGGCGGGTGCGGGCACGGCTGCTGCGGCGGGTGCGGACACGGCTGCTGCGGCGGGTGCGGGAACGGCTGCTGCGGCGGGTGCGGGCACGGTTGCTGCGGCGGGTGCGGGCACGGTTGCTACGGCGGGTGCGGGCACGGTTGCTGCGGCGGGTGCGGGCACGGTTGCTGCCGGTTGCGGTGGGGCTAGCACGAACCCTCGAAGTTGGTCGTATGCCTGCGGCCCAAGAGGAGGCACAACGCGTCGCAGAGCAGGAGGAAGCATAGCTACCGTGATGGCGTACTTGTCCTGCTGCGAGACGATGTTACGCAGGGAGAAACCAGCCTCCATCTTGATGAGCCAGATGGCTGGACATAGCGGCCAGAATTCGGGAAACTCCGGCAGCAGCAAGATGCAGTGCGCCGTGGTTTCATCCGGTCGCAGCGCCATCGTGATAGGCGTGTCAGAGGTCGGTTGACTCGGCGTGAAGGTCCCGTGGAATCTTCTGGAAGGTCATTCCAAGGTCCGGGTCATGGTGGTGCGGTTTGTTCGTTTTCCGGGTCACCAGATGTGGGATGCGGAGTCGTGAAGGACGGATCCCAACATAAAACAACATGATGTTTATTAACGTAGTAGCAGCAGCAGGGCAAGCATGCCGATGCTGCGCTTCGAAAGGTTAGAGAAACAAACATGAAACCAAGCTTGGTAGCTTGGGTTATATAGCCAGCGGTGGTGACGCAAGCCTCCGACGGAACTGCGTGGCGCTGTCTTTTATCGGAAGCGTGTGGCAGCAAGTAGCTGTGTCACGCCGGGCTAATCAGTGACGAGACGGAGGCTGCGTAGGTCTGTGCGCAGTGGTCGCCACAATAGTAATCGGCTCAATTTTTGGTCCATAACGGATACGGCGGCTCCAGTGTCGACAAGGGCAGATGCGGGAACACCGTCGACAAACACGTCTATCACGTTCGATGGGCTTCGCTGTGGGCTTTCTCAGTTCGATAGCGTCGCAGCCCTTGCCTCCTGGACTGCGACGACTAGTTTTCCTGGTCGCGTGCGACCGGACGTGGGCGCATCGGCGACAGTGAGCGACGTGGTGGAGACGGAGAGCGCCGAGTAGATGGAGCTTGGCGTGACGTCGGCGACAGAGGCGTAGGTGGGGCGTAAAATGCGCGGTTTGACTGGCTGGTGACGGGCGACATGAGTTGAGGCGGCTGGACGCGATTGCAATAACGCGCCACGTGGCAGGCGTAACCGCATACGAAGCATATGGGGTGGTTGTCAGGTGTGCGCCATCGGTTTGCTGGAGCAGGGCCCGCCCATGGCGCAGGACGTGATTGACGGGATGGCGACTGATATGACTGCATCCTGGGCTGCAGTCGTGGCCTCTGCATGACGTCGTCGTAGGTAGCCGGCAGAGCCGCTTCGAAGGACTGATGTCTAGTGGCGGCTTCGGCGTAACTGTGTGGGGCTGCCGTAGGTATTACTGGGGACGTCCTGGCGACAACTTGGGCGTAACTGAGTGGTGAAGGAGCCGGATGGTGCTGGTGGTACTCAGGCATGACCTCCGCGATTTCCTGCTCAGTCGCTCGACGGAGGGGAGGGAGAAGAGTGGTTGACGGCTGTTGAACGTACTGAGGTTGAGCAAAGTCCAGCAGAGAGAACAGGCGCGCAATTTCCTCGCGCACGAATGACTTCACCTCTGTCAGCAAGGCGGAGTGGTCGGATATGGTCGACAAGCCAGCGAGCTGGGCGTCGCGGGATGGAGAGCGACGGGTCATCGACCGCTGCCGGCACAGCTCCTCGTAGCTCTGGCAGAGCGTGATGACCTCGGCGACTGTGCTGGGGTTTTTGGCGAGCAGCATCGTGAAGGCATCGTCGTCGATGCCTTTCATAATGTGCCTCATCTTGTCAGATTCCGACATGGTGGCGTCGGCTTTCTTACACAAATCGAGCATGTCTTCAATGTAGCTGGTAAAGGTTTCGCCGGCCTGCTGAGCTCGTTCTCGCAAACGCTGTGCGGCCTGCAGCTTAAGAACGGCAGGGCGGCCAAACACGTTGATGATGGCGGTCTTGAAGTCGGACCACGTCGTAAAATCGGATGCGTGGTTGTTGTTCCACAGGCCGGCCACACCCGCGAGGTAGAAAACCAAGTTGGTCAATTTTTCTGCCTCGTCCCATTTATTGGGGACACTCACGCGTTCATAGATCGCGAGCCAGTCCTCCACGTCGGTCTCATCTCCGCCAGTGAAGATTGGGGGGTCGCGGATACGAGGGACACCGGGACATGAGGTCGGTGTAGGCGGAGGCGTCTGCTGGGCGGCGTCTTGAGGCATGGTAGCTGGTAGGGTACGGGATCGAAGCTCCAGAGGCATCGAATGGGAGCACAGCACTCTCCACCAATTCGTTAAGCGGTTTATTGGACGGGACTCGGCGACAATTTGCTATGGCGACAGTCAAAGACAAAGCACGGGCTCCGAGAGCGAGTGGCGTTTATAAGAGGACGACCCACTAGGAGCCGCTGGAGAATGCAACCGTTAAACAGTATCAATTGCTTCGCCACAAGCCGAATACACTGATCGCGGCGAACAGGGCGTCGACGGTCGATCAAATGACAAGCGGTGAAGCGCGTCGGCATTTATACATGTACCGTCGAATATTCCAGCGTTATCGCTGGTGGCCGCGCAAGTTCCAGAATAAGCTCGAGTGTTCGCGTCTTGCGCACAATGTCAAGGGCACGCCAAACGTCGGTCTTCCTTGGCGCGTAGCGCGGGGCATAGCGCTGGGTGACAGGAGGACGGTAGGGCGTCGGTGGTGGTCGTGGTGGCAGTGCCGTCTGGCGGCCGAACTGCTGCGGCGGCGCGGCGTCTTCACGTGGACGGCAGGGGCGTAGCCAGAAGTTTTTTTCGGGCGGGGTTCAACCACACTTTATGTATGTTCGTGCGTGCGTTTGTATGGGTGCGTGTATATATACGTAAGGAAAATTGAAAATTTTCGGGGGGGGGGTGTTTCAACCTCCCCCCACTTGGCTACGCCCCTGGTAGGCGAGGAAGGGGGGCGGGGCGTTGCCTCGCGCTGCAGCAGCGTAGCTCATGGCTTGCGGCTGAGACAGTGGCGTTTCAAAGTTGCCCAGCGACTGCTGGATTTCTGATCGAAAGAGCTCTGCGATCGAGTACACTTGAGGCTGTGGTGAGGGTAACAGCTTGCGCAGTTCCTCCCAAGCGATCGCTCGGGTCGTTTCGTGCAGGTCGTCGGAGGCGAGGGCATGGCCAGCTGGGCTGTCTTCAATCGAACGGCGATTGCACTGGCGGGTTCGCATTTCCAGCCTCTTCTCAATCGTCGTCGCTTCTGAGACGAATTCTTCGACTGTCGCAGGTGGGCTCTTCGCTGGTCTGATGCGGAACCCTGTCGAAGGTGGGTTCCGCATCAGACCAGCGAAGAGCTCTTGCTTTACCCCTCGCATTAGGAAGCGGGCTTTCTTGTCCTGGGCATGGCAGGGTAAGCGTGGCAAAACAGCCAGGTCATTTCCTCTGCAAAGATGACCACGCTTCCATTTGGAAGTTGGACCCGTGCCTGCAGCAAGGCTGCGGCCCTTTCTTTTCGGACGACGCTTGCGAACGTCTCCAGGAAAGTGGTGCGAAAAACGTCCCAGGTTCGAAGAGTGGACTCCCGATTCTCGAACCAGGTCCTTGCTGTGCCTTCAAGGTAAAAGTAGACGTGGCGCAGCTTGTCCTCGGAGTCCCAGTTGTTGAATGTTGAGATCCATTCCAACGTCTCGAGGCAGGTTTCGGGGTCGTCGCTTGGTGACCCATGTGTGATGCAGAACTGCACCCCGAAGAACTACACAGTCTGATTGTCAGCGCTAAGCAGAAAGGGCTCGTGCTGAACATTGTTGCTGTTCGCGCTGGCTAGTCCTACGATTATATACTGTCTGATATTACAGTTTAACTTGTCGAGGCCATGTCTACGCTCATTATTATAATTGGTGGAGGTTCCTCGGTCTCCTAGAAATCCTGGAGTTGCGCAGCCGGACTCTACCTGCCGCCATAACCACCGAATCCAACACAAGCCCGCCGCTTCCTGCTCCGCAGGCCACCGCATGCTCCGGCGTGGTCCGTCAGCGGGACCGTCCAATATTCAGCGGCACTGATGACCACAACGTCGACGACTGGCTATCAACCTATGAACTGGTGAGTCTCCTTAACAAATGGGACGACGCCATGAAACCGGCCACCGTCGGAATTTACCTAACCGGCATTGCTCACTTCTGGCTTCAAATCGACGTACCGACCTGGGCAGCGTTCAAGACTAACTTCAGCGAAGTCTTCGGCCGTCCTGCTGTTCGAAAGCTTAGCGCGGAACAGCGCCTACAATCGCGATCTCAACAACCTGGCGAGAACTTCACCAGTTATATTGAGGATGTAATCGACCTGTGCAAACGCGTCGATGCCACCATGGTCGAGGCGGACAGAATCAAGCATATCTTGAAGGGCATAGACGAGGACGTATTTCAGATGCTGATTTCCAAAAGCCCGGGTACTGTCGCCGAAGTTACTGAGCTGTGTCAAAGCTATGACGAGCTCCGCCGTCAACGCTTCGTCACCCGCCGCCCTGTCCCACGCCAGGGATCGTTGTCTGGCTTAACTCCCTCGCAAGAACCTGTGCTTCTGTCGCATGGGTGCTATCGCAGAACGATTCTATTTTTTATTCCAATGCTTTTCGTGCTTTTCGCCCTTGGCCAGTGGTCAGAACGACGGTCCATCCGCGTTATCAACGCGTCAGCCAGCCGCGAGTGGTGGATGATAAGAATAGCATAGAATATGGCATTAGAATCTGAAATAGCATCGTTCCGTGATTGCACCCCAGATCAAAGCTTTTGTGCGCAAAGAAGTTGCTCGCCAGCTCTCACTCATCCCCAGCCTGCCGGAACGAAGTACGTCGCTCAGTCCCTCTCTACAACACCTCATACAAGACCAAGTGCCTGAGGTCCTTCCACCAGAGCTGGCACCACCAGTCACCGCACCATTTACGTACGCCGAAGCAGCCGCACGGCCACGACCACGACCACCGACGTTCCGCGCGCCGCCTCCGTTGCCTACTCCTCCTTACGTCACTGCGCCGACACGACCTCCAGTCCATCGAGTCGCCAATTCCTGGCGCACATCCGTCAACCGGCCAATCTGCTTTTCGTGTGGCCTACCCGGGCACGTCGCCCGCCTGTGCCGCTGCCGACCACTACATTTACGTGACGACCTAAGCGCATCTGAGTACGGCCACGCATTCCCCTACGCTTCAGACCGCGAGTTGCAACTTTCGCTACCAAGCCATCGACCAGCTCCTGACTACCGTTCTCCTTCTCCCCGTAGTCACTCGCTCTCTCCGACGCGTCGACGTCCATCTGCACCCCACACGGAAAACTAAATGACGCAGTTCCCGAGGCAAGAACTGCGTCATCGTCGCCAAGTAAAAGCCCACTTCTTTCGCCGTCAAATGTTATTATTGCCGTTCTTGGAGGTGTATCTGTTCTTGCTCTCATCGATACAGGTGCCCAATAACTGTCATCGCCGAAAAACTGTGCCGCTCAATCCTAAAAGTGACGATCCCCTTCTTAGGTCCGTTTCTTCGCACCGCCACAGCACAGCCCGTCCAGCCTGTAGCGGCGTGCACTGCCAGACTCCTAATTCAAGGAGGGCCCTACACGGTCTAGTTCGTCTTACTTCCGCACTGCTCTCACGAGATTATTTTAGGTTAGGATTTTCTGTCTCGTCACCAAGCCGTCATTGATTGCGCCCGTGCAGAAGTCGCCTTCTCATCATTTGACGATGCTCTACCTGCCGACGGTCCTCTTTCCTGCACGAAGGTGATTATCACTAGCGACACCCAGATCCCTCCGCACGCTACTGTCTTGGCACCTATATCATGTTCCGCTGCCTCCGACGCTACCGCCCTCTTCACGCCTTCCGCTGCATTTGTTCATCGCCACCTCTCACCACTCCCAACAGCTCTTCTTGCCCTTCAAGGTGGTGCAACCGACGTACCTGTGGGAAATCCATTCCCATTCCGATTACCTTGCTTCGCGGTGAATGTATAGGCACAATAGAACCTTGCGAAACCATCACTACGTTGGTCGTTCCTGATGGTTCATCAGAGGTCAGCGCCCTCTTCTGTAGTTCCCTGACTGGCACATCCCCTGGCGAAATCTTCAACCATGTAATCGATGACGGTCTAAACTGGCAGCAACGCCGTGGCCTTGTAAGCCTCCTTCACAAATTTTGCCCAGCTTTCGACAGCCAGAGCACTTGTCTAGGCCGAACATCGACTGTATGCCACCAGATCGACACAGGTACTCACCCACCACTACGGCAGCGACCATACCGTGCATTGTCGACTGAACGCCGCGTCATTGATGAACAAGTAGGTGAAATGCTCAAGCGCGGCGTCGTTCAGCCCTCAAATAGTCCGTGGGCATCAGCAGTTGTTTTAGTTAAAAAGAAGGATGGCACGATACGCTGTTGCGTAGATTATCGTCGTCTAAACAAGATAACGCGAAAGGATATTTATCCTTAGCCCCGGATCGACGACGCTCTAGACTGCTTACAAAGCGCAGAGTTCTTTTCCTCCCTCGATCTACGCTCTGGTTATTGAGAAGTGCCTTTGGATACAGATGATAGACCAACAGCTGCATTTATCACACCGGATGGCTTATACGAACTTAATGTGATGCCATTCGGCCTTTGTAATGCGCCCGCGACATTTGAGCGCAAGCTGGACACTATTCTACGATGTCTCTCATGGGACAGATGCTTGTGCTACTTGGATGATGTGGTGGTATTTGCGCCAGACTTCCCCACGCACCTTCGTCGCTAGGAGCAGGTTTTACGATGTCTCACTGAAGCTGGCCTCCAACTAAACTTTGAGAAATGTCACTTTGGGGCACGCAAGCTGACCATTCTCGGACATGTGGTGTCGAAAGATGGCGTGCTCCCTGATCCCACTAAGCTACGTGCTGTTAAAGAGTTCAAGAGGCCCACGTGTTTGAAAGAGTTGCGTAGTTTTATTGGGCTTTGCTCATACTTCCGCCGCTTCATTCGCAATTTCGCCTCGATCATCGCACCTTTGACAGACCTGCTTCAGGGAGACCCCAATCTATCTGCGTGGTCCCCGGCTTGCGATCATGCGTTTGCAACGGTACGTCAGCTACTTACAACACCACCCATACTGCGCCATTTCGATCCAAGTGCTCCTACAGAAATCCACACGGATGCTAGCGGTGTCGGTCTTGGCGCAGTCCTCGCCTAACGAAACCCGGCTACCAAGACTATGTTGTTGCGTACGCGAGTCGCACACTCACAAGAGCTGAAGCGAACTATTCAGTAACTGAGAGAGAATGCCTAGCGATCATCTGGGCCATTAAAAAATTTCGGCCTTACCTCTACGGTCGACCCTTCGATGGCGTTACCGATCATCACGCACTTTGCTGGTTGTCCTCCCTCAAGGATCCCTCCGGCCGCTTGACACGATGGGCTCTCCGGTTCCCAGAGTACGACATCCGGGTTATGTACAGCTCAGGCTAGAAGCATGCCGATGCAGATGCTCTTTCGCGTTCGCCTGTTCCCACTGACATTGCGAGTGTCTCCATTCTAGACAACTTATTTTCATCATGAGGATCCGTCAACATGGCTTTCGAGCAACGCAAAGATTCGTGGATTGCGTCTTTGATAGATTACCTCTCTGATGCGCTCCCCCGTCTATCATCTCGAGCGCTACGCCGACAGGCCTTTCACTTCGCCGTCCGTGATGGAATCCTTTATCGCCGCAACTGCCAATCTGACGGCCGCAAATGGCTACTTGTCGTACCTAGGCAACTCCG
This sequence comes from Rhipicephalus sanguineus, assembly GCF_013339695.2. Classification (NCBI taxonomy): domain Eukaryota; kingdom Metazoa; phylum Arthropoda; class Arachnida; order Ixodida; family Ixodidae; genus Rhipicephalus; species Rhipicephalus sanguineus. Next base: position 136,174,452 of record NC_051185.1, read on the forward strand.
CGCTAGCATATGTGTTGCTTTTCATGCCGATCCACAGTCCGCACACGCTGGTCTGTTTAAAACCTACGTCGGACTACGTCTTCGGTTTTATTGGCACGGCATGTACACATTTGTGCATGTACATTCGATCTTGCACAGAATGCCAACACCGCAAGCCCGATCATTGCCACTCTTCTAGACCAATGCAGCCGTTGCCGTGCCCAATGAGACCATTTCACCGGGTTGGAATAGACCTTTACCGTCCTCTGCCATACACATCTGCCGGAAATCGCTGTGTTATTGTGGCGATAGACCACCTCACGAGATATGCGGCAACGGTCGCTCTGCCAGCCGCGACGGCCCGTGACCTTGCGTCTTTCCTGCTTCATCGCTTTGTTCTACGTCATGATGCTCCTCGTGAACTCCTGAGCGATCGAGGCCGCGTCTTTCTCGCGGATGTTATTCAAGAACTTCTCGCTGAATGCCATATGCTTCACCGCTGTACTACCGCATATCACCCGCAAACAAACGGCTTGAGCGAGCGCGTCGACCGAACACTTGGCGACATGCTTTCTATGTATGTCGCCTCTAACCACACCATTCTCCCCTACCGACCCGACTCATCTGAGGGCACACCACTTTCCGAAGCTGCAGAAGAATGTCGGCAACTAGCTCGTTCCCTTACAACTGGACAACAGGCGCTACAGAAATCTCGACATGACGACGAACGGCCCCCCAACCAGTTTTCGCCCATCTCTCTTGTTTGGCTGTGGGTGCCTCCCACCTCTGCGCCAGGTATCTCCTCGAAGTTTGTCAGCAGGTACCATGGACTCTATCGCGTCCTACAGCAAACTTCTCCCGTCAACTACCTCATCGAACCCCTCACGCCCACTGCGGACCTGCGTCGCCGAGGCCGCGAAACTGATAGCGTGGATCGCCTCAAACCAAAACACGAAGCCCTTGTTCTTACGACACCTTATTACACCTAACTGGCTGCGTCTTCAGCGAGGGGGAAAGATAATAAAGAGCTGAGACACGGCCTCGACAAGTGAAACTAATACCAGACAGTATATAATCGTAGGCCTAGCCAGCGCGAACAGCAACAATGTTCAGCCCGAGCCCTTTCTGCTTAGCGCTGACGATCCGACTACATAGTTCTTCAGAGCGCACTTTTTCATCACACATGGAAGGTCGGCGGCTCTCTGGGCGCCTGCATCATGACAGCTGCAGGGGACGCTACGGCTGTCATCGTGCCCGTTGTGTTCGTCGCCGTGGCTCTTGGCTTCTCCGGTAGGAGACCGTATTCGGGTTGCAAGTCTTGTAGCCTGCGGCTAGCTCGTTATTGCACGAGGTCTTGGACGTCTTCTTCACGCTGTGGGCTTGGTTCCCGGCTCTTCGTAAGTATCCGGAACATCAAGGAAGCAGCACCTCCACCAGATGTCACGTGGTCGTGACGTCGACGAAGGCAGCAGTCAGCACGTCAGAGATGGCTCTTTATTTGGCCGAACTTGTGGCCGGGAAACTGAAAGTCAAACTACAGCAATACACTGATAGCGGCGAACAGAGCGTCGACCGTCGATCAACTGACAAGCGATGAAGCGCGTCGGCATTTATACATGTGCCGTCGGATATTCCAGCGTTATCGCTGGTTGTCGTGCAAGTTCTAGAATAAGCTCGAATGTTCGCGCCTTGCGCGCATCTTAACAAAACGATCTACTATTGTAGATCGTTTTGTTAAGATTGTCAAGAACGCGAAGCATCTCGAACAATGAGGCGCGGTTTGCGCGGAGCGTTGCTAACAGTCTTTCTGGGCGAAAACCGATTACAGCAAAAGTGATAATAAAAAACGCACGTGGCAATATATTGTCACGTGGTCGTGACGTCGACGAAGACAGCAGTCGGCGTTTGCAGGATGAAACTGTTTATTTGGCCGAACTTGTGGCCGAGAAACTGAGAACTAGAACTACAGCAATACACGCTGTACAATGATAGCGGGGAACAGGGCGTCGTCCGTCGATCAACTGACAAGCGATCAAGCGCGTCGGCTTTTATACAGGCGCTATCGAACTTTCCAGCAATATCGCTGGTGGCGGCGTTATCTCTAGACAAAACTGGAACATTCGCGTGCGGGGCGCAATCTTAACAAACCGATCTACTACAATCGCGACGCTTCTAGAACACTACTTCGCGGACAGCGTCGAGCGTTGATAACCGTCCCTGCCGGTCAAACCCGAATACATCAAAACAACACAAGAAGTGGGCGTGGCATTGCCCCCCTCTGAAAAAGCATCGTCCCGATGCTTATGAAAGAACATAGAAGAGAAAAAAAACAAAACAAAACAAGTGCATACACAAATAAATTACAATAACGAAGGAAAAAATAGAGTCCCCAGGCTCGCTAACGCGCAAAAAACGGCTTAAGGCGCACGACATGGACGACTTCAGGTCGCGCACGGCGCCGCTGAGAGTTCGTAATGCCGTCAGGGGCAACCTCATAGTCCAGTGCGCCGAGGCGTCGAAGTACCCTGTACGGTCCGAAGTATCGCCGAAGAAGCTTCTCACTAAGTCCTCGTCGGCGTATTGGCGTCCATACCCATACACGGTCACCGGGTTGGTATTCCATGTGGCGTCGTCGAAGGTTGTAGCGGCGGCTGTCAGTCGTCTGCTGGTTCTTTATCCGTAGGCGGGCGAGCTGTCGTGCTTCTTCGGCGCGCTGTAGGTAGGTGGTCACGTCGATGTTTTCCTCGTCGGTCACGTTTGGTAGCATGGCGTCGAGCGTCGTTGCCGGGCTCCGTCCGTAGACCAACTTGTATGGCGTCATCTGCGTTGTTTCCTGTACGGCCGTGTTGTACGCGAAGGTCACGTACGGAAGGATGGCGTCCCACGTCTTGTGTTCGACGTCGACGTACATGGCCAGCATGTCGGCGATGGTCTTATTTAGACGCTCGGTGAGGCCGTTAATCTGTGGGTGGTACGCGGTGGTGCGGCGATGGCTTGTGTGGCTGTATTCCAAGATCGCCTGAGTTAGGTCAGCCGTGAACGCCCTACCTCTGTCGGTGATGAGAACCTCTGGGGCGCCGTGTCGAAGGACGATGCTCTCAACGAAGAACTTGGCTACCTCAGCGGCACTGCCTTTGGGCAGGGCTTTTGTTTCGGCGTAGCGGGTGAGGTAGTCGGTAGCCACGACGATCCATTTATTTCCGCAAGTCGACGTTGGGAACGGCCCCAGGAGGTCCATCCCGATCTGCTGGAATGGTCGCCGAGGAGGCTCGATCGGCTGAAGGAAGCCTGCTGGTCTTGTGGGCGGTGTCTTCCGTCGCTGACAGTCTCGGCACGTCCTTACGTAGCGAGTGACGTCGGCTGCAAGGCGCGGCCAGTAGTACTTTTCGTGTACTCGTGCGAGCGTTCGGGAAAGTTCGAGGTGTCCAGCCGTCGGGTCGTCGTGCAGGGCATGCAAAATTTCTGGTCGCAGTCCCGAAGGTACAACGATAAGGTAGCTGGCTCGGGCCGGAGAGAAGTTCTTCTTTACGAGGACGTTGTTTTTCAAAGAAAATGATGCCAATCCTCGCCTGAATACTTTTGGGACAACGATGGTCCTGCCCTCTAGGTATTCCACTAGACCCTTCAGTTCAGGGTCGGCTCGCTGTCGTTCGGCGAAGTCTTCGGTACTTATGGCTCCCAAGAAGCTGTCATCATCCTGGTCGTCGGGCGTTGGTGGGTCGACGGGGGCACGAGACAAGCAGTCGGCGTCGGAGTGTTTCCTTCCGGACTTGTACACGACAGTAATGTCAAATTCTTGAAGTCTCAGGCTCCACCGTGCGAGGCGACCTGAAGGGTCCTTCAAGTTAGCTAGCCAACACAAGGCGTGACGGTCGCTCACAACTTTGAAGGGCCTGCCGTAGAGATAGGGGCGAAACTTTGACGTAGCCCAGATGATGGCGAGGCACTCCTTTTCTGTTGTGGAATAGTTGACCTCTGCTTTAGACAGCGACCGGCTAGCATAACTGATAACCCTTTCCAGTCCGCCCACCCGCTGCACAAGGACGGCGCCGAGTCCTATGCTGCTTGCATCGGTGTGAATCTCCGTATCGGCGTATTCGTCGAAATGCGCAAGTATCGGAGGTGTCTGCAGGCGTCGTTTCAGTTCATGAAATGCTTCGACCTGCGCTGTTTGCCACCTGAATTCGACGTCGGTCTTCGTGAGCTGCGTTAGTGGCTCGGCGATCCGTGAAAAGTCTTTGACAAAGCGTCTGTAATAGGCGCACAAGCCGAGAAATCGGCGCACGGCCTTCTTGTCGGTGGGTGGCGGGAAAGCGGCGATGGCAGCTGTTTTCTGCGGGTCTGGGAGCACTCCAGTCTTGCTGATCACGTGACCCAGAAACAAAAGCTCCTCGTACGCGAAGCGGCACTTTTCTGGCTTCAGGGTGAGCCCGGAGTTCTTGATTGCTTGAAGTACGGATTGAAGTCGCTGGAGGTGTTCGTCGAAGTTCGAGGAATACACAACGACGTCGTCCAAGTAAACAAGGCAAGTCTGCCACTTCAAGCCAGCTAATACAGTATCCATGACTCGTTGAAAAGTCGCAGGTGCCGAGCAAAGACCGAAGGGCATGACCTTGAACTCGAACAGGCCGTCCGGCGTTATAAAGGCGGTCTTTTCTCGGTCTCTCTCGTCGACTTCAATTTGCCAGTAGCCGGTCTTGAGGTCCATCGACGAAAAGTAATTCGCGTTGTGGAGTCGATCCAGGGTGTCGTCTATCCGTGGGAGAGGGTATACGTCCTTCTTTGTGATTTTGTTCAGGCGACGATAATCGACGCAGAAACGTACCCAGCACCCAGCACCAGTACCCAGCACCTCCACCAGATGTCACGTGGTCGTGACGTCGACGAAGACAGCAGTCGGCGTTTGCAGGATTAAACTGTTTATTTGGCCGAACTTGTGGCCGAGAAACTGAGAACTAGAACTACGGCAATACACGCTGTACAATGATAGTGGCGAACAGGGCGTCGTCCGTCGATCAACTGACAAGCGATCAAGCGCGTCGGCTTTTATACAGGCGCTATCGAACTTTCCAGCAATATCGCTGGTGGCGGCGTTATCTCTAGACAAAACTGGAACATTCGCGTGCGGGGCGCAATCTTAACAAACCGATCTACTACAATCGCGACGCTTCTAGAACACTACTTCGCGGACAGCGTCGAGCGTTGATAACCGTCCCTGCCGGTCAAACCCGAATACATCAAAACAACACAAGAAGTGGGCGTGGCAATATACAGGGTGTTTCAGCTAAAAAGCACCAAGTAATAAAAAATTTAGCATAGGCGCTATGCGTCTACAATTAGTGCAATTTTGTTCTCACGTCAGAATATTTTTTCAATCCGCGAAGCTCGGCAATAAACAAAGATTGCTTAATGAACTTTTTAAATAGAAACTATAGAGAAAGGTTTTCAATACAAAAGTTGTAACGCTTCTTCAGGAACACCGAATTTTTCAATCTCTGTTAACATAACTTCCCTGCTTAATTTTTTTCCGACCTTTCTTTAAAGCGCGCGAATTTTAAAAAATACCTTGTGACTGCCGCCAAACGCGCGGCGCTTTTAGGGCCCTCAAATGTAAGTTTTATCAAAGGCTGCTTCGCGCGCGCAGATCGATGGAACAGGTTATCGGTGACTGCGATGGACGTTAAGCGACAAAATGAGCATACCCTTTCAAAAACAAAAACAAAATCTTCAACGAAAACGCGGCAGCCACGGAGCAAATGCCACATGAGAACGTAGGCAGCATTTGATGCAGCGTAGGCATTTTATTTATTTGTTTTCGCGCCAATCAAGAAACGAATTGGAAGGGGCGAGGGTTACAGCATGATGAAGGACCGAGATAAATGATTCACTCACACGTGGCGGCCGCTCTTTCGTAGACATTTGCTTTACACGGTACGCCCCTATCATCATTTAGCGTCCATCACAGTCACCGGTAGCCTGCTCAATCGACCTTCGTGCGTGGGGCAGCCTTTGATAATTCGTTCAACTTACATTTGAGGGCACTAAAAGCGCCGCGCATTAGGCGGCAGTCACGTGGTATTTTTTTTAATTCGCGCGATTTAAAGAAAGGACGGAAAAAAATTAAGCAGGGGAGTTACCTTGACATAGAAAAAAAATTTCGATGTGTCTCAACAAGCGCTACAACTTTTGCATTGGAAAGTTTTCTCTAGAGTTATTATTTAAAAAGTTGATTAGGCAATCTTTGTAATTACCGAGCTCGCGGATTGGAAAAAAATTCGGCAGATCCCATGTACTGTGGGAATCAATGTTATGCGAAGCATGCGTGGGATGGTGACTGGCGTAACTTTTTACATTGAGCGAAACGTTACGGAATGACGCTAGAGAAATGTGGAAGTGTATACGCTCACTCATATGTTCAAGAGTCGCATATGTAATATATAACCAGTTGTTTACAGTTGCGTAACGATGCCAACAGCAACATGGGTGTTTCCAACACCAGACGCGGTAAGGTGACATGCAGTGCTTATATTCGTCAATCCTGGATAGCGCGAATCCAAACAGCACAAAGAAGAAACACATATGCACAGGGTAGGCGTTACTCACAACAAAGCTTCATTCAGGAAAGTTTCCCTGGATATACACACAGCCGTGTGGCACACGCAGGCGCACTGCACGTACGTTACAGTCAGACTTGCAGTTGTTACAGTTGCCTTGCAGTTGTTATGCTTATACTTGTCCGTTATGACGGAGAAAGCACGTACGTTTCACGAACCCCTGTGTTTGTGTAGAAGAGGTTCTTGACACTTCTTGTACAAGGTCATCATCACAATGATCAGTGAGCACCAGCAGCTAGACCGGACTTGTTCATCGGATCCGTTCGTGGTCGCGCCTACCAGGGTTCTAAGTGTAGTGAAGTGCGAGGTATAGCAGAGCCATGGTGGAAACCCCGGATGCCTCTTGCGATGAAATGATATATGATGCCTCCTGTCCTGGACGTGGCAGCGGGGTTCTTGATTCCCTGTCCATACTCAAGCCTTTTTTTTTCACGTAGTATAAAGACCAGGCGTCGTTGGGTCTTGATAAATCAATGTTGAAGTAACCGGTAATGTTGAGAGGCCTGGTTCTCTCGGCAGATTTATTGTAGAAAGCATTGACCCCGGCTTTTGCGTATGCGAGGTCGTCCCCGTTGCGGACCACGTGAACGAGTGCATGGTAGTTGAGCGTCTTCCAGGGGTCATTTGTGTTCAGCTTCCTCACTATCCTTGCGTCCGCCATGGTGGCGTAGTGGGTAGGGTGCTCGGCTGCTGACCCGAAGGTCGCGGGTTCGATCCCGGCCGCGGCGGTCGCATTTCGATAGAGGGAAAATGCTAGATGCCCGTGTACTGTGCGATCTCGGTGAACGGTAAAGAATACCAGATGGTCAAAACTTCCGGAGGCCCTCACTACGGCGTCTCTCATAATCATATCGTGGTTTTGGGACAGAAAACCCCAACAATTATTATTATTATCACTTTCCTAGCGTGTCAATGTGTGTGTTCACGGTTACTGTGTTGGTTCAGACTTTGTATCACCTGTGGCACATACCCGTAAACATGAACTCTGGTATGCGGGTATGTGCCACACGTGTCTGAGAGAAATGGTTTCATGACGTACGCGACAGGTATTTTGCGTTATTCATATCATGACAAGTGAATCGTGTTTGTCATACATTGATCCCCTGCTGTGCCAATTTTGGTATATTACAAGTTATGGAGACGACCAGGAGAGCTCCCAGACGTAGGCGGCTAGATAGATAGATACGTAGATAGAAACGCCAAAAGTGCCTCAGGTTCGCTAAGAAATGCTTCGCATTTAAAAATATTCTTACGTGTTCTATACGGCTCAGAACAATACTGCGCTAATTGGAGATGCGTAGCACCTATGTTTATTATTTTCAATACTTGGTGCTTTTTAGCTGAAACACCCTGTATAGAAGGCCTTCCTGGATTCGGTAGAGTTAATTATAGATGCTCAAGGGAAGTGGACGAACGAACAAAAAAAAGATGCTTTGTTGCCGACGTGGCGGCCGGGAACCGGCCTTCGTCAGGGCGCACTTGCATATGACTGTAATGCGTACGTCTTAAATGAGGACATGGCGGGGGGGGGGGGGGGGCTAACAGATTTTTACAGAGAGGAATTCGCTGTTCACAGACAGATATTCAGACATGCGCAGTATTTTGTATAGTGGTAGCATAGATAGCGGAGTAGCAGTCAATATTGATGTGGTCGGGTGTTGCCCATAGGATCGGGGAGCAGCCAGGCCTCAGAGAGAAGTTGAGATCAGGAGCCGGAGCTGATAATAGGAACGTTTCTTTACATGATGATTTGGCAGCGTGTGGTAGCGTGGTCGCGTCCTCGCGTCGACGTAGCCTCGACGTAGCCTGCTTGGAGCGTCTCCACGCTCGCGTTATAAAGCCTGGGCCTTTCCAGGATTAAGAGAACGGAAACTTGGGCAAGTTGCAATAAAACGGAAAGGCGGGCTAGTTGGTTTGGTTGCATAATGATGGTCCTTGTGAACTTTTCGTCTGTGTCTTCGTGTTACGTGCGCAATATTATCATTATGCATTGGGCAAGTTGGTTTGCATTGATTACAAAAACAGCACAGCAACACGAGGACAGAATGAAAGAAGCAACACTCGCAACTGAGAAGTTTATTCGAAAACAGATACTTAAGTACTGAAAGACACGTAATCGTGAGGGAAGGCAAGACGGCAGCGTGATCAGGTGAGGGATCACGCTGCCGGTGAGGGATCAAGGCAAGACGGCAAGAAGCAGCGTGATCGGGTGAGGGAAGGCAAGACGGCAGTAATGCTTATGTGCACCGCATGTCACATGGTCTGAAAAGTGTGCCAAAAAGATATGGCGTCGACGTGTTGTTTTCGGCGCCTAACAAAATAGGTGGTATCAGCGCTTCTGTCCAGAGAAAATTGGAGAACAAAAAGGGCGCTTCCAGCGTGGGCGGCGTCTAGCATACGGCTGCGTTTGTTCCGTGCAAGATGGGGGTCGTATATGATTTGCCAATGTCATGGGAAAGATGTATATAGGACAGACGGGGTGCTACATTAATATGTGCCTAAAAGAGCATGAAAGAACAAGCCGGTCTGATAGATTGTCGCACATAGGGGCGCATTGCAATGCATGTGGTTGTGAGCCCTGCTTTGAGGAGTGTACAATCATTCACCGTCATAAGAATCAACTCATCAGGGAAATCATCGAAGCGTATCACATTTGTAATCAGAAAGATTCGTGCATTAGCCATCCTTCAGTTTCATTATCACAAAGTGAACAGAGCAATCTGCGGGCATCATTTGGAGACTAGACGTTTCTCATGCGCATGTTGGCGGCGTCCATGTGGCATATACATACTCTAGTTTGGCTTCACTTCGGTTGTCAATGTCACGTGTGTTTAGGGGTGAAGCTCCTTATAGCATCACCTCGTCGGTCGTCGCTCCGTCCGGCGTTCTCCCGCCGTCGCGTATCCCGTATCATTCAATAGATGGCGCTGTCCCATAGAGCTGCATGCGATAATCGGGATAATCGCGGGAGGTCTAAACGACGCCTTGAATGAAGAATCAGTCAAACTAGCGACCACATTGGCGAAAGGGGTCGATGACATGCGCGCCATTTCCCCTCAGGTGCAGATAGTGGTATGCACAATACCGGAGGTACCGGTGCGTGACGGCAGCCTGCAAAGAGCGGTTGTCGACGCAAACAAAGAGATATGGCAGATGAGTCGAGAGTGGGCATCGAAGTAGTGGAAATAAATAGAGAGGTCCACAGGTGGGGTTGTTTCCGAAGAGACGGAATACACTTCGATAGGAGGCTTGGTCATGAGGTGGGTTGGCGACTTGCAGGAGGCGCAGTAGCTTTTTACAGCGAAAGCTGTTATGAGATCATTTCACCGGCCGTTTTTGGCGCCGTAGTTGTCCGCCGCCGCCGCCGCCGCCGCCGCCGCCGGTGTCCGTAACCAGTATCGCTCGCAATAAGAAAAAAAACGAAATGAGAAAAAAATTCCAGGATGGAACGAGGTTCGAACCTGGGCCCTCTGCGTGGGAGCCCAGTATTCAACCTCTGAGCCATGCCGGTGCTTCAAACTGCTTTGCAAAAAAGTCCTATACAGGTTTCATGTCGGGAAGGAATCGCTCTAGCATATGCAACATAGCGTGCTAGAAGAGTAAAATAAGCACCAAGCGTCGCACAACGCGAATTCTGTAACCAGGCGTCACACAATGCGATTTGCGCAACGAGTAGGTTTTTGAATGCTTCCGGCCCATTACAAAGGACTATGGTATAATTCTTCATCGTCATCAGGCACAGCATCAACAAAGTGCGCATAATGCCTTACATGCGTTTAGCAGGTACCAACGCTCTCCGTAAAATGACGAAAAATGGCACAGTGCCTGCTGCCCTACTTCTCAAAAATTACAGTGATTTATAGCGTAGTGGGTTCCTCGCAAGTGCACTTTTATTGGTTGCCAAGGAAGCCCATAAGGGCATGATCCACTTCCTCGGGGTCTCAGCAAAATTACACTGATTTATAGCGTAGTGGGTTCCTCGCAAGTGCACTTGTATTGGTTGCCAAGGAAGCCCATAAGCGCATGATCCATTTCCTCAGGGTCTTAGTAAGTTCTTCGCCCCCCCCATCCGTCTCTCTCCCACGTCAACGTATGTTATACAGCATGACGGGAGAGGGAAATAGCGACCGGGGGTCACCCAATGCAAATTACATAACTGGTGGGCCGTTTGAAGAAGATTCCAACCCATTACAAAGGGTTGAGCCTTAATTCTTCATCGTGATCAGTCGTCGCGTCAACAAAGTGCACATAATGCCTTACAGACGTGTAGCTGGTGCCTCGTTTCTCCGCAGAATGACGATTAATTGCTTAGTAGGTGCTTCTCAACTACACAAAAATTGTGATTTATGGCGTAGTGGGTACCTTTCTAGTGTACTTGTATTGTAGCCCCAAGAGAGCTTAACCGGCTCTAGCAACGCCGCTCTTCCAGCTTTCGCTGTGACTGTGCTGCGGTTTCAGCGCAGGCCTGGCGTTTTTTAGAGTGCACGCGGTCCCTTCGGTGCCCAGGGTAGCTTGTAATGAGGAAAACAACCAGGGGAACTCTTTGACAGGCAGTATATCGAAGAAACCAGAGAAAAGGTAAAAGAAGAGAGAAGGCGCGTGTTGCAATTAGTTACATAAACATGCAGGGTGGCAGAAAAAAGGCAAAATGGTTAGAGATTGAGGTACAGTTAAACAAGGAACAGATAGGTGTTTATGTGGTTACAGAAACACACCTTAGAGACTTGGAAGAGCCACCACATATTGACAATAATATTTGGGAAGGATGTAACAGGATCACATCAGAAAGGAGAGGTGGGGGTGTTGGAATGCTAATTCATAGCAGAACAAAACGGGATAGAGTGAAACAAACGTGTTCAGAGCACATGTGGGTTTCTGGCACAGTAGGTGGAAAGAAAACGTGGCTAGGTGTAGCTTACTTGTGGAGGGGGAATAACTGCAGAGAAAGAGTCTGGAGATAGTGAAATGCATAAGCACCGATATTAAAGACTTTGGTCATGATGCCGAAATAATCCTAGGGGACATCAACGCTCACATCCATGACCTTGACGGATATTCAGACACCAATGGCAAGTTATTGCTAGATCTCTGCGAGCAAATAGTTAACGTGGGGCCCAAGTGTGAGGGGCAGATCACGTGGAAGTCGGAAACAGGCAATCGAGCATTGATTATTGTCTCATGACAGAAGGAATATAAGACAAACTTAGAGAGATGAGAATAGACGAGGAAGGCATTACCAGCTTGGGTAGTGACCATAAACACATAATATTGCAAATGCGATATAAAACTGAAAATAAGAACATAGAATCAAAGTTTGGCAGCTTGTATCTAAATGACAAACAAATAACAAATATAGCCGCAAGAGTCGAGGATAAAGTAGACGAACTACCAGGCAAAGACTGGAAGTATAGTGAGCTGCTACATGTAATCACGAAAGAAATGGAAAGAGAAGAAAACTATTTGTTGGAAAGGAAAGAGAAAGCCAAGAGGTTCGTGGAACAAAGAAATCCGGGAGGCGATGGAGAAGCGACGTGAGGCATCACGGGAGCAGAGACAGGCAAAAAAGGAGAAGCGGCCACAGGACGAAGTCAACCAAATATGGGAAATATATTTAGAGCAAAAATCCATAGATCTTCTTCAAGCTGATATAAACCGGGTTCGTGACTGGATCAACACGTGGAACATGGAGTTAAACACTAACAAATGCAAGCACATGCGTATTTCACGTCGCAATACAACACTGCCCTCTTACCATCTCAAAAATACTAACCTGGAATCTGTTTCCTGTTAAAAATATCTAGGCGTACTCATCTCTTCGGATCTTTCTTGGAAGATGCATGTAGATCATGTAACCAATAATGCTAATCGCACGCTGGGCTTTATACGCCGCAACTTCTCTCTTTCATCTAGCCCTGTAAAACTACTTCTTTATAAATCATTAGTCCGTTCCAAACTAGAATATCCTGCATCTGTGTGGGACCCCAGTCAAGAAACGCTCATTTATCAGCTTGAATCCATCCAGAACCAGGCTACTCGTTTCATTTTTTCTAACTATCATCGCACCTCCAGCGTCACTTCCATGAAAACAAGTATATCATTACCTCTGCTTTCAGAACGTAGGAAAATATCTCGCCTCTGCCTTTTCCACAAGGTATATTACGACAACGAGATCCTCAAGAATAAATTGACAACCCCTTCTTGTTACGTATCTGCTCGCATCGACCATTGTCATAAAGTTGGCATTCCGACATGCCACACCAACCATTTTTACAATTCATTCATGCCCCGTACGTCAGCAAGTTGGAATCACCTTCCCCGATCTGTCGTTGAGATTACTGATAACCCTAAGTTTAAGGCTGCTGTAACTAACCTGTTGCTGTCATAATGGTATTTTTGTAAGAATATAGTATTTCCATGTTTGAGTAGCCCCTTTGTTTTCCTTTCTTGTTTTTTTTACATGCCTATATATTGACACATATTGCTGCAACGATGCATTCTTTGGTTCATAGGCACGTGCTTGTGCTTGAGTGTTATTTCGTTAGCGCTGATTCCTTGTTCTATTAGACCCTGTTTTCCTTTGCATTTCTAAATCATCTGTTTTTTGTTCTTTTACTGTGCGCTGTTTATTGCTGGTTTTCTTCATTGTACCTATGTAACCCCCAAGTTTTTTTTTCTTTTTTACTATGTTGTATTAAAAATGTGACTCACTGCCCTCTGTAATGCCTTCAGGCCCTGAGGGTATTGAAATAAATAAATAAAATAAATAAATTGTGCAGAAATTAGTCCAGGCAAACATTAAAGGTGAACGTGAACGCTAGATGACAGAGATTCGCGAAATGAGAAGGCCGCGCCTAGGATATTTTGGAGCCACCTAAAAGCGCTTGGTAGGAAGTCTGTCACAATGCAACAACATAAGGTAGATGAAGGAGGAAATCAAATGGAAGGGTATGAAGCGCTAGGTTACATCCGAAAGATAACAGCCGATTCGTTTAAAAAGGTCGCTCAGGGGATTCCCCTGGTGAGTAAAAGTACGCAAAGGAGTGCAACCGACGAAGATGTAGTACTAGAGAATTTCAATTGGAAGAAGGCCGAAGGAAAAATTCCTAAACGCACTACTCCGGGCTTAGATGGGGGTCCCGACAGCCTCATTAACGAACTCGGACATAACACTAAAGAAGCACTGCTGAAAGCCGTAGAAAAGTGCTTGCAGGAAGGGAAATACTAGACAGTTGGCGAAAAAGTAGAATGAACTTAATCTATAATGGCAGGGGAGAAAAGGATAACATTCGCTCGGATAGACCGCTAACCATTTCATCGGTGCTATACAGGTTGGCGATGCAGGCAGTAAAATTAAAAATAGAAGCGTGGGTAAAACAAAATGATATTTTGGGAGAACTTCAGAATGAATTTCGAATCGACAGGTGGTTAGACGATAATCTGTTTGTTCTTACCCAGTGTATAGAAATATCGAAAATAGAAAACAGGCCCTTATACGTAGCTTCTCTAGATATCACCGGGGCGTATGACAACGTTAATCAGGAAATTTGGGGGATATATTGAAAGAAGTGGGCATAGGTGCCGACTGTATACAGGTTTTGAGGGAAATATACCGAGAAAATACAGTTTGTATAGAATGGGAAGGAATAAGTAGCAAGGACAGCGTTGAAATTAGCAAGGGGCTGAGACAGGGATGTCCTTTGTCCCCGCTGTATATATTCATGCTGTACATGGTGAGGATGGAAAACGCGCTAGAAGGTAGCAACATTGAATTTAATTTGTCACACAAGCAGGTCGGCACGATGGTTGAGCAGAAGCTTCCAGGTCTATTTTATGCTGATGATATTGTCTTATTCGCGGACAGTCAAGATGATGTACAGCGACTGGCAGATATATGCGGAAGGGAATGTGAGGCTCTAGGACTAGAATTTAGTGCAACAAAATGTGGATTGATGGTATTCAATTATCACGAAGACCATGCGGTCTTAATACAGGGCCAAAAAATACCGAGGGTAAGCGAGTACAAGTACCTCGGAGTATGGGTAAATGAAAAGGGAAAGAGGAATGCTGCAATTATGAAGCACAGAGCTTTATGGGGATTCAATAGGTAGGAGGTGCTTCACGGGCTGTGGAAGGGTGTGATGGTCCCGGGGCTTACATTTGGGAACTCAGTGGTGTGCATGAAGTCAGAGGTACAATCAGGAATGGATGTAAATCGAAGGACGGTGGGCCGCCTCGCGTTGGGCGCTCACGGGAAGACGACAAATGAGGCTGTAAATGGTGATATGGGATGGAGAGGCTTTGAAGTGAGGGAAGCTCAGAGCAAAATGAGATTCGAAGAGAGGCTGAGGAAAATGAAGAAGAGTAGAGGTAGATGGGCAGAGAAGGTATTCAGGTATTTGTATAGAAAAAGCGTTGACACGCAGTGGAGAAAAAGAACTAGGAGGCTCAACAGTAAATATATGGCTAGCAGTGCGGGCGATATGGCAACAAGGAGCATTAAGCGGAAGGTCAGAGAGGCGGAGAGGACTTATTGGATGACAGCGATGGAAAAGAAGCCGGTTCTGAGTAACTACCGAAAGGGAAAAAGACGCCAGGCCTGCGCTGAAACCGCAGCACAGTCACAGCGAAAGCTGTGACTGTGCTGATTGAATGTACTGATTGAATTGTAATTGATGTATTGATTGAATTGTAATGATTTAATGTGCTGATTGAATGTACTGATTGAATGTGGCGATATTCACCCATGTATACGTGTGGCACGAGTCAACAGGAAACCTTGGGTTTTAGGGACAGCAATGGAAAGCTGAACACGTCCGCGATAGAAATAAGTAAGAGACGGCTAGAGTATTGATGGCAGAAAAGTAGAGATAAAGTACAAAAATAAATAATGGGGAAAAATAAGGTCATTCTGCCTTAAGAAGCAAAGAGATGGACCGTGAATTTATATTTTTTGGCATAACAACATAGATTTAATTACGAAATTTATAGCGCGGAACTTCTACACAGGGGACAAAGGAACACGACGAGCACAAGCGCTAACTTCCAACTAACGTTTAATAACTGCGCTCGCAAATATATACAGTGAAAGAAAGAAAATAAAAGAAGAAACAGCTACAGCCACTCATCTGATTAGCACCACACGTGTTCGTTGCATTGCACTTTTACCAGCTGCCATCAAGATATCCCATTTCTCTTTGGGATAAGAGAAGGGATGGTGCGCTGACACACTCGTAATCACCGCAGTTCATTGCTGCGGCTTCTATTATTTCGCGCGTGCACCGGTCTTTGTCTCTAAACAACACTGCCGTATTGTCAAAGTACGGTATGCACCCACACTCCTGGCAATGTTGCCCCAGGTGCCCTTGTCTTCCTTTTGCCACGTTGCCGCTGTGCTCCCTTAAACGGTTGTTGAGGCATCTTTCCGTCTGCCCGACGTATGTTCTGCCACACGACAGCGGTATCCTGTACACAACACCTTCGGCGCAGGCGACGTATCTGTTCTTGTGCTGTGTATTGCATTTCCTTTTTTCCCTTTTTACTGGTGAAGTCAGGTTGCATAAGTTCGTCAATTTCTGGGGGGCTGACATGACGACCCTGACGCCTGCATTTTCGCCAATCTTCTTGAGACGGTGTGACGTTGAGTGCAGATATGGAATTACAGCCACCTTCCTTTGATCTCGTTCCTCGTTTCTGTCCGTTTGATCCCGCTGACACGCCTTCTTCGTCTTGCGCAGAAGAACCTCAGCTACAGCTACGGTCAAGTGTTCTGGGTAGCCTGCTGCAGCCAAGCGCTGTATCTGACAGCCAAAGCTTTCACTGATACGGTGCAAGCAGGACTTCTTGAGTGCATTAAGCAGACACATCTGTGCGATTCCCCGTTTTACAAGTTTTGTGTGAGCAGACACGAACGGCAAAAGGGGTTTTCTGCTCCGTGGCTCGTAGATCCAGCACACATGGCGGGGGGAAAAAAGCAGCTTTAGGTCAAGGAATTTGAGCATGTTATTTCAGGCATTTCGTGCGTGATTTGCAAAGGCTGGAGGCACCTTTCAAATGTCTTTATCATTTCTGCCACTTCATCATGAACATGTTCCACGTTACTGTTAATTATGACCAGAAAATCATCCACAAATCTGAAAATTTTTGCGACGCTGAATCCCGATAGCTCTTCATTTAGCTTCGTGTCAAGCGTGGCCAAATACAGGTCACTGAGCACTGGCGCTATGCATGACCCTATGCACACTCCGGCTTTCTGCAGGAACACTTGGCCATCCCATTCTACAAAAGTAGACGTCATGTAGAGGGACAATAAATCTAGAAACCGCTGCGGAGCCACATTACATTTTTCTTGAAAGGCCATTGCCCCGTACTCAAAAATTTTCTCATCCACGCATTTCAGAAGCTGGTCTTGAGGGAGGGTGTAATATAGTCTTTAACATCCACTGAAAAGGCATAAAAGCCTTCCTTATCGTGTTCAGCCAGGAATTCGATGACTTGTTCTGAGTTTTTCGTTGCAAAGGGGTCGTTGATTTCGAGCAGGTTCAGACCATACTGTAGGAATCTCGCTACACACTTCTGCCAGGTGTGTTTTTCCGAGACGATTACTCTGAAGGGCGTGTCCACTTTATGGGTTTTTGCGCTGAAAACATTTCAAGACCCAGTCTACTGCTGCTTTCTATTGTCTTCACCAGTCTTGGAAGATTGAGTTGCTCACACAGCTCCTTCGCTCTGGCCTTGACACGCTTCAGACTGACTTTGTCACACTTTTTGAACACCGATCCAATAGCCTCACCAGCTTTCATACGGTAGACAGCGTGTGAAAAAACACCAAATCCACCTTGTTTGTCTGCGGTCACCACGCAGACAAACAAGGTGGATTTGGTGTTTTTTCACACGCTGTCTACCGTATGAAAGCTGGTGAGGCTATTGGATCGGTGTTCAAAAAGTGTGACAAAGTCAGTCTGAAGCGTGTCAAGGCCAGAGGCGAAGGAGCTGTGTGAGCAAACTCAATCTTCCAAGACTGGTGAAGACAATAGAAAGCAGCAGTAGACTGGGTCTTGAAATGTTTTTCAGCGCAAAAACCCATAAAGTGGACACGCCCTTCAGAGTAATCGTCTCGGAAAAACACACCTGGCAGAAGTGTGTAGCGAGATTCCTACAGTATGGTCTGAACCTGCTCGAAATCAACGACCCCTTTGCAACGAAAAACTCAGAACAAGTCATCGAATTCCTGGCTGAACACGATAAGGAAGGCTTTTATGCCTTTTCAGTGGATGTTAAAGACTTATATTACACCCTCCCTCAAGACCAGCTTCTGAAATGCGTGGATGAGAAAATTTTTGAGTACGGGGCAATGGCCTTTCAAGAAAATGTAATGTGGCTCCGCAGCGGTTTCTAGATTTATTGTCCCTCTACATGACGTCTACTTTTGTAGAATGGGATGGCCAAGTGTTCCTGCAGAAAGCCGGAGTGTGCATAGGGTCATGCATAGCGCCAGTGCTCAGTGACCTGTATTTGGCCACGCTTGACACGAAGCTAAATGAAGAGCTATCGGGATTCAGCGTCGCAAAATTTTCAGATTTGTGGATGATTTCTGGTCATAATTAACAGTAACGTGGAACATGTTCATGATGAAGTGGCAGAAATGATAAAGACATTTGAAAGGTGCCTCCAGCCTTTGCAAATCACGCACGAAATGCCTGAAAATAACATGCTCAAATTCCTTGACCTAAAGCTGCTTTTTTCCCCCCGCCATGTGTGCTGGATCTACGAGCCACGGAGCAGAAAACCCCTTTTGCCGTTCGTGTCTGCTCACACAAAACTTGTAAAAACGGGGAATCGCACAGATGTGTCTGCTTAATGCACTCAAGAAGTCCTGCTTGCACCGTATCAGTGAAAGCTTTGGCTGTCAGATACAGCGCTTGGCTGCAGCAGGCTACCCAGAACACTTGACCGTAGCTGTAGCTGAGGTTCTTCTGCGCAAGACGAAGAAGGCGTGTCAGCGGGATCAAACGGACAGAAACGAGGAACGAGATCAAAGGAAGGTGGCTGTAATTCCATATCTGCACTCAACGTCACACCGTCTCAAGAAGATTGGCGAAAATGCAGGCGTCAGGGTCGTCATGTCAGCCCCCCAGAAATTGACGAACTTATGCAACCTGACTTCACCAGTAAAAAGGGAAAAAAGGAAATGCAATACACAGCACAAGAACAGATACGTCGCCTGCGCCGAAGGTGTTGTGTACAGGATACCGCTGTCGTGTGGCAGAACATACGTCGGGCAGACGGAAAGATGCCTCAACAACCGTTTAAGGGAGCACAGCGGCAACGTGGCAAAAGGAAGACAAGGGCACCTGGGGCAACATTGCCAGGAGTGTGGGTGCATACCGTACTTTGACAATACGGCAGTGTTGTTTAGAGACAAAGACCGGTGCACGCGCGAAATAATAGAAGCCGCAGCAATGAACTGCGGTGATTACGAGTGTGTCAGCGCACCATCCCTTCTCTTATCCCAAAGAGAAATGGGATATCTTGATGGCAGCTGGTAAAAGTGCAATGCAACGAACACGTGTGGTGCTAATCAGATGAGTGGCTGTAGCTGTTTCTTCTTTTATTTTCTTTCTTTCACTGTATATATTTGCGAGCGCAGTTATTAAACGTTAGTTGGAAGTTAGCGCTTGTGCTCGTCGTGTTCCTTTGTCCCCTGTGTAGAAGTTCCGCGCTATAAATTTCGTAATTATGGATTACCAACTAGCCCGAAGCAACGCCTTGCTGAGATAGATTTAATCAATGGAGATAAGGTATTAGGCCAACATGAAACAAGGAAGGGTTTTGTTTTTTCCTCGATCCTGGTGGCAGACATGTCACCGCCCCGTTATAAAGGGGACGCTCATAGCATCCATCCATCCATCCATCCATCCATCTTATAGCGGAGTTCAATCCGGTGGTGGTGTGCGGCATGACCATCCTTACTGCGCATGCGCAAGCCCTCTCCACACACCTCCTGTCCCCTTTCCCTCTCTCCCCTCCCCTTCTCCATTTCCCCTCTGAAACGCGGGCTCTACACGCCGAAACGCTCCTTCGCATCGCCTCATGGTCCCCTTTAACGGGAGATGGTGTGATTTTTGACCTCCAAGATAGTGCCTGTGTGAGATTTCTCCAGTGCGTGAATAAACAACAAACATTCACAGCGTACATGTAAAATTAAAGTGAGCTGCAAGTCTCCATGACTCTCATTGACCCTTTAGTATAAACACGCCCGATCTCACATCGTTGATGATGTACTGGGCAGAATTCACGGAAGATTCACATATAGCGCGTGTCATTGGTGGAAGGCAACCATTCGATTTAGTGCGGCCAAGTACGCTAGGGGGACCGTTGTAATAAAATCCCGTCGCTGTTGGCGCACTTTCACTTTCGCTCGGAGTATTTACGGTTTACCGATGATTCCCTCCGGAGCTTCGCCCCCCTCTTCATCATTCACCCCGTGGATATGCTGTGGATTTTTCTGTACTTAAATATCTGTTTTTCGAATAAACTTCTCCGCTGCGAGTCAGCGCCCGTCCCGTTGCTTCTTTAACTCTGTCCTCGTGTTGCTGCGCTGTTTTTATAATGAATGCTTCCCAGGATTCCCTGTTGGAGAAAACAATCAAGTCCAGGACAGTCCAGTTGTCTTCATCTCCGTCCCCTAAAGGAAGAATAAAGCACCGCCTCCTTTGCACCGCAAGAAAAAGTCAAGCACCGCCTAACCGCACCGCAGGAAAAGAGAAGCGGCGCTCCTGACTCAACATAGTGTGCCCGGGAAGTGAACAAAAGACACAATAGGGCACTATACACGCAATGAAGGGATCCCGGCGGCGCACGTTCCTGGAAACTGGCCGCGTTGACAGGTGCACTCTCTCCTGGCCTCGAGTAGTCGCCGGCGCAGCTGACGGCCAGCTCCTAGTCGGGTCACAAAGCCACAAAGGCACGATACACACAATGAAGGGATCTCGGCGGTGCACATTCCTGGAAACTGGGCTATTTGTCAGGTGATGTGTTTCCTTGCCTCGATGCGTCGCCGGTGCAGGTAACGGCCAGCTGCCAGTCGGTCACAAAGTCGCAGACGCCACGTAGTGTGGGAAAGGTGCCCGATGAGGAATCTCCGGCACTTGGCTAATTGTCCGGTGCATCTCGCAGAAGGCTGAACAAAGTAGTGCACAAGTGACTGCCTCCTCCGGGAAACTCCGACTGCAAATAGTTCATCTCCAGGCCATAAAACTGTCAAACTCAGCCGAGTGTGTCCAAAGCACTTGACGAGGTGCACTGACAGCTTTGAAAGATTCAGGACGTAAGTGCAGTGTTGTCGCCGCATCTGGTGCGTTTCGGGGAACGTTGACGGCGATGAAAGCAGGGCATATGCCGCCGTACCATTCCGACGGCCCAGCGGCTCCAAGCCGTGAAAGCTGATCATAACAGTCCGTCCACCGCCCCAGGAGGTCTCGAAGGGGATGCAACACCAAAGCAACCCGGAGAGGCGTTGACTTTCTCCTGTCTTCTTTCTCACGTAGGCTGAGCCGCAGCTTTGGACCTGAGAAACGGCTTGCAAGTGCTGGAAATGAACCAGCCAAACTCAAGCCACAAGAAACCGAGAGCACCCAACTGACCCTGAGAAATGCCAGGCTACATTCTCTAGTAAAACCTCGCTCGAAAATTGCATTTAAGCTCTCGCTCGTGAAGGTCATGGATCAATTAACAAAACCATAAGAAACACAGACATGCTAAACATGAACAAAATCAATAGCCTAACGTTTTGTATCATACTTAGAAGACTGTAGGATTGGGCGTGTTGGTACAACATGATTATGAGTGCAAAACAGAGCAGCCGACAGGAGGGGACAGAAGAGGACACAGAGCGCTGTACTTTGTGGTGTCGTCGCTCTAACACCACCGCGGGTTCGAGCACTGGGAGCTTCATGCTGGGCGCCGCGTCCTCATTCGTCCCGCGCCCGTGTAACGTTCGAACTGCTGCGCGCGAGAACTCGGCCCATCACCGCGAAGGGACGGCGAGCCGTCGCGCACAGCGAGGGAGACCCTAGGCGACACTCTCCAAATCAGTGATTTATTACGGGGGATTTTAATACAAGAGAACAATAATTCATTACAACCAATCGCACGTAAGATAGTTACACAGGACACCAATTAGCTAATACAATTGTTACCAAATGTGGCCGCGAATGGCACACCCACAAAACGAACAAACAAAGAAAGAACCAGGTTTGGAGAGCCGACCTACCCCTCGGCCAGCACTCCCGCGATCTCGCACCCCAGAGCAGAAGGAAACAGAACAGACATAGCAACACTTAAAAGGAACATACGGTGCACGATCGCGAGGCGCTGCCTCGGGACTTCGAGACCGCGGAGGGTGGCGCGCGCCCGCTGAGGCCGGAGCCCCGACAAAACGACGTAACCGCCGGCCGGCGGCGAAGAACAAAGAACAAAGGATCGCCGCCGGCCGGAGCGGCCAAAACACGTACGCACCCTTCGAGGTCCCCAAGTGGTCTCCCCCGAACCTGGTCGCGCGCCCGCCGCTTCTAGGCGAGCGCGAGCCAGGTCCAAATCCCGCCAAAATTGGGCCAATCGGCCACCGTGTTTAACCTTCGAGGGCGAGGTGGCAGCAAAGTGACGGCGATTTATGACCAGCTGCCACCCGTCCGGTCGAGAGGAGAGGGACACGAGAACTCTCCAAGGGAAGATGGCGTCGAGCCACTGGCGCGGACGCCTGAATTCCCACAACTTCCAACAGTTTATTCCTTCCGAATGCCTTCGCTGTTACAGTTACACACTTTTACACCAGCCATGCGCGGAACACAATGATGCTACAATTCGTCACGTGGACAAACCTAAATAGATCTTTTCCCTATCAGTGAGAGCGACAGAGGGGGTACTTGCACAATCATCCTTTAAAGAACAAATCTTACCAGCCTCTATGATTTCGCGTTTGATGCGTGCTTTTGCCGAAAATGCTACAATCTGAATATCTTAGTCGACACCCACACGTGCTACAGTGAGCGGACAGCCACCCTTGCTTTGACTGATCAACATTGTACACATGCTCTTTCAGCCTTTCATTCAAACACCGCCCCCTCTGACCAACGTAATATTTTCCACATGACAACGGCAGCTGATAAACTACGTTACATAGGCAATCTCTAAATTTATTTGCGTGGTTTGTAGTACACGCCCGATTGGGTCTGGACTCTGGGACAGACATTTTGCACGAACTGCTCAATTTTTGTGCGGCCGAAAACAGCACTTTCACATCCACTCGCTGCGCTACTTTTTTTCAAATTGTGTGCTATCTTATGCATATGTTGAATTACAGCGAAATTCTGTCTCTCTCTGGCAGGTTGGCCTGCGTTAGTGTGGCCACGTGACTGAAGATCACGCAACAACCTTTCGGCGACAGAGACTTGTACATGGTCAGGGTAACCGGCCATGGTCAGCCTTACAGATTGCTCCTGAAACCTCTCTAACATCTTGTGTTCACAAGACTTGCGCAAAGCATTGGTAAAGAAAGATTTTATAATGCCTCGCTTAACTAGTTTAGAGTTCGCAGAATGAAACAGCAGAATTGGCTTATTCCCACGTGGTTGATATATCCAGCAAGAACGGCCATCATTCAAGAATAACTTGACATCGAGGAACCGAATTTCGCAATTCTCAGACAATTCATTGTTTAGCTCAAAAGGTTTAAAGCTTTACCAGTGCTTTGCGCGAGTCTTGTGAACACAAGATGTTAGAACGTTTTCAGGAGCAATCTGTAAGGCTGACCATGTCCGGTTACCCTGACCATGTACATGTCTCTGTCGCCGAAAGGTTGTTGCGTGATCTTCAGTCAAGTGGCCACACTAACGCAGGCCAACCTGCCAGAGAGAGACAGAATTTCGCTGTAATTTCATGTATGCATAAGATAGCACACAATATGAAAAAAGTAGCGCAGCGAGTGGATGTGAAAGTGCTTTTGAAGTTTTGAAGTTTGAAGTTTATTCACATGAAATAAATACATATTGATTGCAAACACTGTATGACCCCTTAGCCGAAGGCTAGTATTGGGGTCATTTACAGACATGTAATTACAGAAATGTTCATTAACAAACATGTAATTGACAGTTTCGACCGTCAATGACAACTACATAGAAAAAAATTAGAAATAGCAGATTAAAATATATATATATATATATATATATATATATATATATATATATATATATATATATATATATATATATATATATATACATATATATAACAGACAAAAATATATGGTATAGACAAAGAATACATGGTACAGAACAACAGACAACATGTCGTTTATAACTTAAATGTGGTAAGCTTAACAGCATTGAAAGAGAAAAGAAAGAAAAAAGAAAGCATGAGTATCTACAGGTTGCGCACGTGACATAAGTTTCTATACACATGACATTTGCTGTTGATAGTACTTTTTTAACCAGTGTGATACGTTATTGCTCTGCTTTCCCTCAGTTGGTATGTCGTTCCATATTTTTGTACCAATAAATTCTACAAGTCTCTGGCCATATAAGTTTCTTGCCACTGGTATATTAAAATTCCCAATTGTCTTGTTTCTTGTTGTACGATTTGGCACACGTAATATTGATATGTTAAACGGATAGTTGTCCTTTATTACACTGCTAATGCACTTTGCCATACTTATTTCGCGTAAGAAATCAAACGGTATGATTTGCAGCTTAGAAAATATTGGTTTGCTTGGTTCATTTCGCGGCGAGAAATTAATAGTTCGGACGGCTCGTTTCTGTAAACGTCGAACAGGATCTAGGTAAGTATTGAATGTCCAGGCCCATGAATCAATACAGTACGTTAGGTGAGACTGGAAAAATGAAAAATACAGGACGCGGAGAATGTTTCTTGGAAAATGTTCCCGTGCCTGAAACAATGCAAAACAACTAGATGCTAGCTTTGAGCAAAGAGCTTCGATGTGACGCTGCCAATTCAGATGCTGATCGAGAATAATGCCAAGATATGTATATGAGTCGGTGCGTTCGAGTGGGCATTGATTTAAATGCAGTGAGACAGAGTTATTACCGATAATTTTTGAACGTGAGTGGAAAACGATATATTTAGTTTTTGCAGTATTAATGGTTAGTTTATTGGCAACGAACCATTCGGAAAGTTTAGCAAGCTCGATTTGGGCTTTTTCCTGTAGTTCCTGGATGTTGTCACCTGTAATTATCATAGCGGTGTCATCAGCGTACATTGATATATCAGCGAATTTTATTGTTTGGGGCAAGTCATTTATGTATACTGTAAAAAAACAGGGGACCGAGTACTGAACCCTGCGGCACTCCTGTACTAAGATGCTGAGGCGTCGACGTTATGCCGTTAATATGTACGATTTGTTTACGATTATCAAAATAACTGCGAAAAAAATCAAGTTCATTGTTGCGAAACCCATAAGCGCTTAACTTATTGAGTAAGATGCCATGATCGACGGTGTCAAAAGCCTTTTTTAAATCAAGAAAAATAACGACCACTAGTTGGTTATTATGAAGAGCGGTGTTTATAGTCTGCGTTAATGATAGTACTGCTGTGGACGTAGAGTGTTTAGGTCGAAAACCATGCTGTTGTGGACAAAGCACATTATATTTTTCAAAGAAAGAATGAATGCGCTTAGCAAGAAGTTTTTCAAAAATAGTATTGATAACACTAAGAACAGATATGGGACGATAGCATGATGGGTCAGATTTGTCTCCGTTTTTGAAGATCGGAGTCACCTTAGCAGTTTTCAACGTCGATGGGTAGATTCCCGCACGCAATGAATGATTGAATAGGCGGAGTAAAATGGTACCCAGTATATCAATGTTTTCCTTAATTAACCTCACAGTTATCCCGTCAGGTCCTGCAGCCTTTCCAATGTTTAGTTTGTTCACAGCATTAGGTATTTCATGCAGGTCAATGTCGCGCATTACGAAGGAATTAACGATAGGAGCGAAGGAGTGTGCGGGCAAGTTGTGATCGGGAAGTAACTTTGCAAGATTAGGACCTACGTTTGTGAAATATGTATTGAAGTTTTCAACTGTACTTTCCATTACGTTATCAGGAACAATGTGCTGCTTACTAGACTGGGAAATTACCTCGTTCACAATCTGCCAGATCCTCTTAGAATTGCCTGCCGCGCGAGTAATCAGCCCAGAGTAGTAATCTTTTTTCCTCTTACGCAGTACAGATACTGTTTCATTACGGGCTTTTTTATACTCACTTAGGTAGTAGCCATTGCCTTTGTTGTGCGTCCATTTATGGTACCAGTAATCTTTCACTTTAAGTAGGTCAAGTATATGGTTAGTCATCCATGCACAAATAGGCTTATCGTAGGAACGCTTCCAAATTTCACGTTGGCTATTCTTTATTATGTCTTTTAAAAGCTGAATGAGATTCGAGAATTCAGTATTCACGTCATTATGATAAATTGTATCTGTCTGGCTTGCCAACAAAAGGCTTCGGGCATGATTGTAATCAATCTTCATAAATGTCTTCCTGCTATGAGATTTCTCAATTATAGGGATTTCTATATTAACTAGTATTGGCAAATGATCTGAAATAGTTTGCTGAAGTACGCGGGCATCTACATTAGTTGGTTCGTTTGTCAAGACGTGATCGATTAGAGTTGCTGAAGAAGCAGTTACACGTGTTGGCACAGTTATAATATTACGAAAATTATATGACTGCAGCACATTAGTATACTCAATGTTGTTTGAATTAATACTGTCAATATTAATGTCACCAACGATTACAACAGGAACTTTGTCGTTTAAGAGTGACAAGAAAATTTCTTCTAGTTTACCTAAGAAGTTAGGTATGCTTGAATTCGGTGGCCTGTAAACCACCCCTACTATGAGTGAGCTTTCCAATCGAAGAAACAATGTTTCAATGTGTGGTAGGCTGACTGTAGCCGACGAAACGATGGAAAATCCTAGTCCACACCGTACAAAAAAAGCAACACCACCCCCACGAGACGTTGAATCACGTGATTCAGATACTGTTTTGTACCCAGGGATACACAAGTTTTCGTTCTTTTTTAACCAAGTTTCTGTAGCAGCAATGATATCGTAATTCTGGTTATGTTGTGCGATAAGGGACAAAAGCAAGTTTAGATTTTTATGTATACTACGGACGTTGCTGTAAAACATAGCTAAATCGCGCGCACTTTTCGATGTACGGTCTTTGGCCATGATTAGAAATAATACATGTTATCAAGGCTCACGTCCTACTATTTTCGTCAAGTCTTCTTCGCAGGTCACCTGTACTACCCTTGTGTTTTCAGCCTTCCTCATGAGTATTTTGCCGTCAGAAACCCAGGCAAATTTCCAGTTGTTTTCCCTCTTAACCTGTATAGCTTTCCCAAGTAGTATCTTGTTTTCCCTACAGAGGTGCTCGTTTATGAAAACGGGCGTGTTTTCCTCAAAACCAAGCATGGAAGCATTCAGTCGGGTTTTTTTCGCCGCCTGCAAAAACCTGTCACGTGTGGATCTGGACACAAACTTCACTACAATATTTGGAGGCCCGTTTCCCCTCGTCGGCACCCTGTGGACAACATCTATTTCACTACTGGCATGCTCTATTTGTAAGCTCGTAGCGACTGCTTGGATAGTTTTACGGAGGTCCTCATTCCCTGCAGCAGGCACACCTTTCAATTCAATGTTATTCTTCCTCCCATATTGCTTTAGTTCTATCAACTCTTTATTCACTTCCTTCAGTTCTTTGTTCAATTTCTGGTTTTCCTGCTGCAGGTCATGGGTGCGAGTTTTTACTTCATTTACTTCCGAGCGAAGTGACTTGATTTCTGACTTGAACTCCTCAAAACTTTCGTTTATGAAGTCCATCGACGCCCTGACAGATGTCAGCTCAGCTTTTACCGCCAGGTTCGACGAGTGAAGCGCCTTCATTTCACCCTTGAGATCATGCAGTGCTGTCGTGAACTTCGCAGTCATTTCAGTCATTACTTTTACTATTTCCTTGATGCTATTAGGCGCTTTTTCTCCCAGTATTTTAGCGAAGTCTGTCAGAGCGTCTGTGGCATGCGTATTCATTGGAAATTAGCAGTCACAAACAGAATATGCAAACACAAAAAGAAAACGGTGCGCAGTTGAGCAGACCAGCAGCCGCGACCACCAAGCACTCAGTTCACAAATGCTACGTATACACGGAATAATTGCCCACCTGCAGCATAAAGAAGGAGCATGAGCGCATGTAGCGTGCACGGCTGC
Source organism: Rhipicephalus sanguineus (assembly GCF_013339695.2). NCBI lineage: Eukaryota > Metazoa > Arthropoda > Arachnida > Ixodida > Ixodidae > Rhipicephalus > Rhipicephalus sanguineus. The sequence continues at coordinate 136,202,323 of NC_051185.1, forward strand.
TGGCACTGCTCTGTGAAGCTCGCCGGGTTGACGTTCCTTTTATAGGACCGATGGGGGCGTTTCCAACGCGCAGAGACGGAACACGTGGTGGACTGTCTCGGCTTGCAAGGAACCAGGATGCCACGTCAAATCTGATAGTTGTTGGTCAACGATGTCGCCTGTCTGATGATTACAGCATGCTTGTTGCCTGCAGCATAAAGAAGGAGCATGAGCTTATGTAGCGTGCACGGCTGCTGGCACTGCTCTGTGGCACTGCTCTTTTCGGCCCCACAAAAATTTACCCCACAAGGTAAATGTCCGACAATGTCCAAATGAATGGTGTCGAAACGTGCATCAGGGAGAGAAAATTTTTCACATGAAGGCTTGGTGTGCCGTTGTACCTGGATACGCTGACACGCTGTACAAGTGCGAACCCAGTCACGAATGTTAGCGCGTATGCGCGGCCAGACGTAGCGTTCAGTGATTAGGTGTTGCGTAGCTCTTACGCTTGGATGGCAGATGGAGTGGAGGGTGTCAAAAACAGCACGACGCAGATGTGAAGGAATATGATACGAGTGCAGTTGTGTGAAACATCGCACCAGAGCGTAACGTCGTCTTCCGGAAAGTTGACTTGTTCCAGTCGGAGGGAAGTAGAGGATCGGAGTCGTGTGAGCTCATCGTCTAATGTCTGTGCCTCTGCGAGCGAAGACAATGAAAGGTCGGTGGTGCCTGTCGTGGCATTGATGGTAATACGACTGAGAGCGTCCGCTGCACTGTTAAAGCTGCCTTTTACATAACGTCTGTCTGTGGTGAATTCGGCAATGAAAGCAAGGTATCGAAGTTCTCTAGGAGTGTGCGTGGCACTGCAAGGACGTAAAGCCGAAACACGTGGCTTGTGATCGGTAAGAATGGAAAATTGTCGCCCTTCGAGGGAGTACCTAAAATGCTTCACCGCAAGGTAGGCCGCGAGGACCTCCCGTCCGAAAGTACTGCATCGGCGCTCAGTGTCGCGTAACTTGCGGGAAAAAAAGGAAATTGGAGCCTATGCACCATTGATCCATTGATGAAGAGCGGCTCGAACTTCTTCTGAAGAAGCGTCCACCATGAGGCTAGTGGCAGCAGTTGGTGAAGGATGGTGGCCTCGGCGAGTTTGATCTTAACGGCGGCAAAAGCTTGATCCGCGACCGTGTCCCAGGGAAGTGCGGCTGACTCGGCTTGCGCAGTCGAGAGTAGAGCTTCCAGATGCTGCAGCAGTGTAGAGCATGTAGGGATGAAGCGGCGATAAAAATTGACGAGTCCGAGAAAACGTCGTAGACTACGTATGGACGTGGGAGGCGGGTACTCGAGGATAGCTTGAAACTTGTCAGGTAGAGCAGTGATGCCATCTTTAGTGATCTGACCTGAGGAATGCTATCTCCGAGACTCCAAACTGACACTTTTCTACATTGATGACAAGGTCGTAATCGCGCATTCGAGTGAAAAACTCATTTAGATGTGCCTTGTGCGTTTCAGCGTCCTTGCTGGCAACGAGAAGATCGTCTATATAGGCGAAACAAAACGGCAAGCCTCTTGTGACTTCGTCTATAAAACACTGAAATGTCCGAGCTGCGTTTCTCAAACCAAAAGGCATTCGTAAATACTTATAGAGCTCAAATGAGGTAATTATTTCAGTTTTTCGAATGTCAGAAGGCTCAACGGGGATCTGGTGATAAGCTTTCACGAGAACAATCTTCCAGTGTACTGTTGTACCAGTTAAAAAGGCAGTGCAGTCCTGAATATTGGGTAACGGGTATCGATCTGGAACGGTGACTGCATTGAGAGCCCGATAATCACCACAGGGTCGCCAGTCATTTTTCTTCTTGGGAACCATGGGTAGCGCCGACGACCACGAGCTTGATGACGGACGAATGATCTGCAGCTGTAAGATATGCTCAAACTCGTTGCGAGCAATTCGAAGTTTATCAGGGCCAAGTCGGCGAGGGCGGCAGTGAACAGGTGGGCCTCTAGTAACGATGCAGTGGGTCACAGTGCGCTTGGGAGTCTTATCCATTGGAGACTGCGTTGTAATCTCCGGAAACTCGTTGAGCAGAGCTGTATATAGTGACGTAGGCGCTTTCACGAAAGTGAGCAGATGAAAATGCCTTAAGGAATCGGCGCCTACCATTACGTAGCCTACGTCTGCTATCCAAAATAACCACTGCAGTTTCCTCTTGCGACCGCGATCAAGGGTCAGAGACTTCTGTCCGTAAGCTGCGATGACCGAAGAATTGATCGCTTGTAAAGGAGTTGACTTCTCGCGGAGACGCCGGTCAGTTTTGGACGCTGGAATTATGCTGATTTCTGCTCCAGTGTCCACCACCAAGCGAACACCTGTGGTTCTGTCGGTGATGTGGTAGAGGCGGCTTGATGCTTGGCCTTGATTGCCCGCCGCTGTTATTGACGATCGGCCGGAGCGTTTGCCATGCGCCATGAACAGGGTGGCACACATCTGCGAGCCGCGGCACGAAAACGCCGGTGATAGTAGCATGTGTTCTGCGATGAAAAGCGGTCCTCGGGCTGGTTGGAGGGGCCGTTGCGGAGCAGGTGACGTGAGAGATGGTTGGTGTGGACGAGGCTGGTCATTCACGTCGCGAATGCTCAGCAATTGCAGACGCAAGTTGGCGACTTCAGCTGCGAGATCGTTTATCGTTTCTCGAAGGGAATGGGGAAAGCTAAAATCTGATGAATAGCTGTGACGTATGGAAGCGAGATACGAAGCCGATACGCCCACAAGATTGCGACCAGTTTTAGAAAAACACACAAAAGCTAAAACCTGGCAAATCTCAGAGAAAGTCAAGCATTCACCATCGCTGAAGCCCGAGTCAAGATGGGACATCCCACCACTGCCACCAGTTGATGTGGTCGCGGGTTGCCCATAGGACCGGGGAGCAGGCAGGCCTCAGGGAGAAGTCGAGATCACGAGCCGGAGCTGATAACAGGAACGTTTATTTACACGATGATTTGGTAGCGTGTGGTAGCGTCGTCGCGTCCTGCCCAATAAATTCTAAACGCACATACAGATGAGGACAGAGAACACGTATGACACACAGGCGCTAACTTTCAACACTTTATTGAAGCCAGCGGAACAGCATATATAAGGGCACACGTGACCTTAAATGACGCCGGCGCAGAAGGCATAAAATACGACACCATCAATTACATCGCAGGTAACGCAATTCTTTGAAAGATAGTGCAATCGACGGCTTGGCAACACATTTATCTCCTAGACTATCTATCTTTCCCGCCTCAATTATCTCCCGCGCGAGTTTACTTTTGTTTCTTGTTACGATTGTGCATTTATTAAACATTGGTAGACACTTCTTTTCCACACTGTTATCTGCATTACGGTCAGTACTGGAAACACCAGGATCATCACAACCATCACACCTTCTGCAGTGAACATCCAAGAACCCTCCGCACTTCTCCCTAACGTTCCGACAATGTTCTCTGGGGCGATCATTTACACAGCTCCCGCTTTGTGCTACATAGGATTTGCCACATGAAATAGGTAAGCTATACACGACAGATTCCGCAGAATCGACGAAATTCTCTTTATGTTTCTTCTTGCAACCTGGATTGTGAGAGGAAGTGGGGTTCGTCATTCTGCAAAGTTTTTGAAGTTTCTCAGGAGAAGAAAAAACTATTTGACATTGGCCTTCTGCCCTATCTTTTTTAACCGATGTGACACGCCATGAATATACGAGATGATAGCAAGCCTCTGCGGGCCATTGACACCCCACAAGGCGTCGGCCTGTTTTGACGAGCTCTTTCGCAACAAGCCTTCAGCGACACTCACTAGTACCTGAATGGGTTAACCGGAATCAGATAGCCGGAGGGTTTGTTCGTGAAAACTGACGCCCATTAGTTCCAGACACGATTTACGCAACGCATTGGAAAGGTAGAACTTGACGATACCCCTCTTAACTAGTTCTGAATGGGCGGAGTCATAAGGGAGCAATGGTTTGTTAGCACGAGGCCTGTACTTCTAGTACAGCCGCTTGTCACTAAATAAGTCTCATGTCAAGAAATGTAATACTGTCATTTGATGGCATTTCATGGGTTATTTCTAGCGGCGCTAGGCCTGCGCGTACAAGGGTTCGCAAGTTATTGGCTAGCGATTCAAATGAGTCAGAGCTACATTCAAGGAATATGAAGAAATCGTCCACCTATCTAAAAACTTTAAAATCAGCGAGGCGGTCACTGAGGCGCCTGTCTAATTGGGCTAAGAACAAATCACTGAGGACGGGGGCTATACAGGAGTAGTTCCGTCTTTTTGCAGATATGGCTGACCATCACACTGTATAAATGTAGATCGGAGGTAATGACCAAGAAGTTCCAAAAAACCGCTGCTAGTTCCGCAGGCATTCTGGAAGACTACATTGCCGTTTCTATCTATACAATCTTGAACACAGGAAAGCATGCCGGACTGCGGCAAGGAATAGAATAAGTCCATAATGTCTATAAAAAACGCCCTGAGGCCCTTGTGAGAAGAGGACTTTGTCTAGACTTTGTCAAGTCCTCTTCTCACAAGGGCCTCAGGGCATTTTCTATAGACATTAAGGAGTTATTCTTTTCCTTGCCGCCGTCCGGCATGCTTTCCTGCGTTCAAGATTGTATAGATAGATACGGCAATGTAGTCTTCCAGAACGCCTGCGGAACGTCTAGAAGCGGTTTTTTGGAACTTCTTGTTCATTACCTCCCATCTAAATTTATAGAGTGGGATGGTCAGCCATATCTGCAAAAAGACGGAATACGTATAGGCTCTTGTATAGCCCCATCCTCAGTGATTTGTTCTCAGCCCAAGTAGACAGGCGCCTCAGTGACCGCCTCGCTGATTTTAAAGTTTTTAGATACGTGGAGAATTTCTTAATATTCCTTGAATGTAGCTCTGACTCATTTGAATCGCTAGCCAATTGCTTGCTAACCCTTGTACGTGCTGGCCTAACGCCGCTAGAAATAACCCATGAAATGCCATTAAATGACAGTATTACATTTCTTGATATCAGACTTTTATTTAGTGACAAGCGGCTGTACTGACAGTACGAGCCTCGTGCTAACGAACCATTGCTCTCTTATGACTCCGCCCATTCAGAACTAGTTAAGAGGGGTAGCGTCCAGTTATGGCTTTCTAATGCGTTGCGTAAATCGTGTCCGGGTATAATGGGCGTCACTTTTCCCGAACAAACCCTCCGGCTATCTGATTCCGGTTATCCCATTCAGGTACTACACTCTAAGGCAAAATTACCCCGAACGAGGAGTAACGGAGCCCAATAGGCTCGCTGATGAACGGTTAGACCGTCGTAGGAGCAAGCGGAGAGGGATGCGTGCCGTGTGCAAACCAGTTAGTCTCCAAAGGGATGAACGGCGCGGGAGATGCAGGCCGTGTGCATGGATACGTTTCGTGTGCAAACCGTTGTCAAGGGTAAACCGTCGTCCTCCTCGCTCGGGTCAGTCTTCGAACTTGTGTTCGAGCTGGCGTGTTGCCGGGTGTGTCGCGCTCGGAGTTCGCCGATCTAGGAACTACGGCTCGCTGCCTTTGATACACACGTATGCGTGGATGAGTGTGTCGTGCTGCTTTTACGTTTCGCCACACCCACGAAGGCTGGAGCTGCTCTCGACACGTCGCGATGCCGCGCTGTATATCTCCGGCGTAGTCACGGCACTGCGTCGCCACCGGCTAGGAATGGCGGCCGAGAAGACAGCAGGCCTATCGGCTCCATGACTTCAATCTGAATCGGGGCCCAAGTCGGCGCTGGATTCTTTCACAAGTAAGTGATCGCTCTTTATTCTGCCGTACCTATCGCGTGCGCGAAACTGATCGCGATTATCGGTAACGGACTCGATCGTGTTGTATATCGCGCGCACGAAATGTACCGCGAGGGCCGGCTTGGGCGTGATCTGGCCTGTGCTTTGTGACCGCCTGGATATTGGCCGCCGTTGTCGTCGCCTGTCCGGATGTTCGATTCGCCGTGGTGATAAGCTGCGAGCTCGCGATGTATATATATAGCGTTATTAGGAGGCATCGCCGCTGTTTTGCGACTCGTCCGCTGTGCGGTAGCAACGAGCTCGATTGTATGCCGCGCGCTTGAAATGCACCGGCATGGGTTGGCGGGTGCTTCAGCTAGCCGACTTTAGCTGCGATTCGGATTATTGGTCGCCATGACCTTCGGCTTCCTCGACGCTCGCTCGCAAGCACTTCGCCGCCGTTCGTGGCGTCGACCGCACTTTCGCTCGCTTGGTGCGCGCTCGAGGAATTTGGTGGAAATTGGACGCCGTTATCGTCGGCTTCCCTTCGCTCGCTCGCAAGCAGCCTGGCACCGTTCGGGGCGTCGGCTTCGCGTTCGCGCGCTGGTCTGCTCGAGTTTCGCTGGCTGCTGCGGCGGCTGACGGGCTGACGCCGCTCGCAAAAAACTCGCCGGCTCGTTGGGGCGCGGTGGTTGGCGGCGCCTCGGCGTGATGGCTGCGGCTGCCGCACTTGAAGTGTTTGTTGCGCTGTGTGGCTTGAAATGCGTCTTTGATGATGTATGACATCACGGTGAAATTATTTACATACCATATTTTAGACGTGTGTTTTTATTTAAGCATTCGACACTATCAACCACCACATTCTTGTTATGCAGCTTGAAGCAATAGGCGTAACTGGTCCTGCACTATTATTATTAAAAAAACTACTTACTCAATAGAAGCCAAGATGTCAGTCTGTTAGGTAATAAATCTATACCTAAAGTAACAAATATAGGACTACCGCAAGGTCCTATTCTCGGCCCACTTCTTTTCAGTATTTACATAAATGATTTGCCTTACCAGTTCAGAATGCTTACTGTATGCAGACGACACAACAATTGTTAACACTGATAAATGCCTCCAATCTCTGACACAGAAACTAAATCATGACCTTTCAGGCTTGGCTGCTTGGTGTATCCATAATAAATTACAAATAAATCCCACTAAAACGAAATTCGTTGTTTTCCACTCTCACCAACGGGAACATAATTATATCCCGCCAATATTTCTAAATCAATTCGCAATTGAAGCAGACGATGAGGCGACCTTCTTGGGAATTAAACTGGACCGTCATTTGAAATTTCATTCACATGTTGCATACCTGCGAAAAAAAATGGCTTACGGCATACGTGTTATAATTAAATCCCGCAATATATTTTCCAAACCCACATTACTTTCATTGTACTACGCTTTTATTCATTCTCATATTAATTACTGTATCACATCTTGGGGTAATACCTACAGCAGTCATCTCGTCTCCCTTCAAACTATGCAAAATCACTCTATTAGAATACTTACCCACAGTCATTATCGCAGTGATGCTAAAGCACTCCTGCATGCCAACAACATCCTAACAATCGAGAACACTTTCAAATATAATCTAGGAATACTAGTTTTCAAGCAAATGAAAAATCAGCTTCCTTTTGTTTATAATCCCTCCATCAAGTCTAGAGAATACCAATTTGACAAGGTTTGCACAAAATCACAATTTTATCTTACCTATAGTTAATACTAACTATGGCAAACAAACAGCCCACTTCACTGGAATCTATCTCTGGAATACTATACCTTCAGGAATAAAAACCTCGGAATCAATCGACATATTCAAAAAAGATATGAAAACTTTCCTCTCATCCATTCCTTAATCTGGATAGTTTTGGTCACTTCTATTACTCCCGCTCCCTTTCATGCCTTCTCACAACCTAATGTTAACGCAGCATCGCATCATCATCCTACATCGCTGATATCAGATGTGTCTGTTTAGCTTTCTTTTTCGTACTTTATTTGTTACTATCTTTCACCATGGTAATTATCTGAAAACTGTTTAGGAGAGTTGAATTACCTCTATTTTTTATGTTGTCTAATTTCAGTTTTTGTTGCTGCTTTCTGCTAATGATTTTCTTAAGTAGAACTCCTTTTTTCTTTTTTACCTGCGATGTATTTTATTACCTGTTTTCTGTACCGCTGTTTGCTGCATCAATTAATTTTTTCTGTATTCACTACTGTAGGAGGTGCCGATTCAGTCTCTGACTATGGGACCTCCTTCTGTACACACAAATTTTGTAATTGATTCGATGACTAAATAAAACGATTTCTGATTCTGATTTCACCTTGCACGTATTTGCCATGTACGTGCAGCTTCATCCCTTCTGTGACGTGTCGCAGAATGTTTGCAATATTTTTGTGCTTCGCAGGGGTGAAATTATTTGCGTGCCATGTTTTAGACGTGTTTTAGTTCACCTTGCACGTATTTGCACAGTGCGTGCGTCTTCACCCTCGCTGTCACGTGACTAAATATTTGCAATATTTTTGTGCTTTGCAGGATGCAGCCGTTGCCCACAACGAGCACAATGCTGTGTGCCCTGGCGCGTACAACGCCTGCCATCTATCGCTTCCGTTGGAGCAGCTTCACAGAAAGGACTGTACGACATATCACAACGCGGCTGAACCTGTATTGGACATATTGTAGTGAATTCAATGAAAGAAAGCAGAAACTTCATATGTATGGAAAAAATAAAACGTTTCATTGTCTTACTTTTGTCTTTCGTTGTCGCATTGAATGCGAAAGCAGTGACACACGCATGACTAAATATTCTTTTGCGTGTTGTTTCGGCGGCATTTGTTGCTCACCGCGGAAAGAAACACGCGAAAAAAGTATTAAGTCTTGCGGAGAGTAACTGTAGAAAATCATCCCCGGGATAAAAAGTTCATCCGAATGGAGCGTTTGAGTGGACCGACCGTTGGTCCGGCGACGTGCAACTGCGAGGACTAACGGTTGCCCGGTAAGGTGTAAATGTGGGGACCAAATGTTAGTCCATTGAGGTGATCTGTGAGGACTAACAGTTGCCCGGTAAGGTGTAAATGTGAGGACTAAATGTTAGTCCATTGTGGGGACTAACTGTTAGACCCGGTGCCGTTAGTCCTTAAAGGGATTAATGGTTGTGGCAGCCCCATTAGTCCCCAAAAGGACGAACCACACACCCTTTTAACACCCTTTTGCCTTAGAGTGTAGTGAGTGTCGCTGAAGGCTTGTTGCGAAAGAGTTCGTCAAATCAGGCCGACGCCTTGTGGGGTGTCAATGGCCCGCAGAGGCTTGCTATCACCTCGTATATTCATTGCGTGTCACATCGGTTAAAAAAGATAGGGCAGAAGGCCGATGTCAAAGTAGTTTTTTCTGCTCCTGAGAAACTTCAAAAACTTTGGAGAATGACGAACCCCACTTCCTCTCACAATCCAGGTTGCAAGAAGAAACATAAAGAGAAGTTCATCGATTGTGCGGAATCTGTCGTGTATAGCTTCCCTATTTCATGTGGCAAACCTATATAAGACAAAGCAGGAGGTGTGTAAATGATCCCCTCAGGGAACATTGTCGGAAGGTTAGGGAGAAGTGCGGAGGATTTTTGGATGTTCACTGCAGAAGATGTGATGGTTGTGATGATCCTGGTGTAATGCAGATCACTGTGTGGAAAACAAGTGTCTACCAATGTTTTATAAATGCACAATCGTAACAAGAAACAAAAGTAAACTCGCGCGGGAGATAATTGAGGCGGAAAAGATAGATAATCTAGAAGATCAATGTTTGGCCAAGCCGTCGATTGCACTATCTTGAAAGAATTGCTTTACCTGCGATGTCATGGATGGTGTCGTATTTTATGCCTGCTGCACCGGCGTCATGTAAGGTCACGTGTGCCCTTATATATTCTGTTCCCCTGGCTTCAATAAAGTGTTGAAAGCGCCTGTCTGTCATACGTGTTCTTAGTCCTCGTCTGTATGGGCGCTTAGAATTTATTGGTCATTTGCAGGTTCCATATTCGTAGACTTTTCCAGGGCATTTGACACCATTGACCATGACATTCTTAATAGTAAACTAGACTCAATTGGTATAACTGGTCCTCCTTTACTACTACTACGCGACTACTTACGTGACAGGTATCAGGTTGTGTGTGTATGTAATGCTTATTCTAAACCCAGAATAACTAATTTAGGTGTACCACAGGGGTGAATTTTGGGCCCCTTACTATTTTTACTGTATATTAATGACTTGCCTAATTGCCTTACTTCTTCTAAGTGCATATTATATGCTGTTGACACCACATTCATTAATTCTGACGAAGAGCTATCACTAGTAGTAACCCGGCTTAACAGTGACCTTCATAACTTGCTAGGATGATGTAAAATTAATAGACTTACCATTAATCCCTCTAAAACTCAATTTCTTGTGGTTTCATCACAAAATAAATCACCAGAGTGCATTCCACCCATTTTCATTGATAACCACCCATTATCAGCTAGTGAAGAATGCGTATACCTAGGCGTAAATATCGACCGTAACTTGAAATTTCAAAACCATGTAACACGTTTAACAAAAACGTTATCACATGGAATACGCATCCTCATTAGGGCACGTTCATTTTTTTCACGACCGGTACTACTCTCACTTTATTTCGCGTTTGTACACTCCCACATTAATTACTGCATAACCTCCTGGGGTAACACGTACAATACTCACCTAAAACCGCTACAAATCATTCAGAACGTGGCAATTAGATTAATCACGTCAAGTCCACCCACATACAATGCTAAACAGTTACTTCAAGAAAATACCATTCTCGATGTTGCCGCCCTTGTAAAATACAATCTCGCCACTTTTCTTTTCAAACTAATTAATGAAGAAATCTCATTGTCATTAATTCCTTCATCATCGTTACTTAATACTAACCCAACTCGTTTCGCGCAGCATAACAACTTCATTCTGCCCAAAGTGCGAACTAATTATGGCAAACAAACAGTTCACTTTGCAGCCATATCATTGTGGAATACCATTTCTAATAAAAATCCAAAAAACCCATAAATTTCGCCATGAATTGAAAAAGTTCTTGTTATGTGGCATTCATTGTTCTGTATAACCGGTTTTTCGACTTGTCATCTCTCCTCAAACTGTTGTTTTATTTCTTATTTTTTAAATGTTATTTGCACTTATATTTTTTATTACCGATGACTCATAGTTTATGACAACATCGTCTTTTCGTTGTATCTGTATCTCATTATTATTGAATTTGCAGGATATGCAGATTTCTAAAACTCACAGGAGGTATAAGTACACTTGGATGTAATTCAACTTTGTTACCTAGGCAGGCTGAGAAATGAAGGCTCATATTTAGATAAATGTGGTCAAGCTTTAGAGTTCCTAAATGATTAGGTACCTCCAGAAGTGCATATTATTCGTTAGATTGGGGCTCGTGTCTGCATAAGAAATGGCCACAACTATGTTTTGTTCATGTAGTGAATGGCTCCTTGCGTGATATGTATAGAAAAATTGTCACAGAGCCATGGACGAAAAACCTAAGGGTACAAAGCACATAAGCATAAAAGAAGTTAAACATGCACTTCAAAATTAGTGTTCCTCTGCGCAATTACATCTGATAAACCTGGCGTCGGCGCCAATAATATTGTCACGTGGTCGTGACGTCGACGAAGACAGCAGTGGGCGTTTGCAGAATGAAACTGTTTATTTGGCCGAACTTGTGGCCGGGAAAATGAGAACTAGAACTACAGCAATACACGCTGTACAATGATAGCGGCGAACAGGGCGTCGTCCGTCGATCAACTGACAAGCGGTCAAGTGCGTCGGTTTTTATACAGGTGGTATCAAACTTTCCAGCGATATCGCTGGTGGCGGCGTTATCTCTCGATAAAGCTGGAACATTCGCGTGCGGCGCGAAATCTTAACAAAACGATCTACTACAATCGAGAAGTTTCTCGAACACTGCTTCGCGGACAGCCTCGAGCGTTGATAACCGCCCTGGCTGGTCAAAACCAAAAAAACATCAAAATAAGACAAGAAGTGGGCGTGGCATTGCCCCCCTCTGAAAAAGCATCGTCCCGATGCTTGTGAAAGAACAAAGAAGAGAAAAAAAAACAAGTGCATACATAAATAAATTACAATAACAAAGGTAAAAGTAGAGTCCTCAGATTCGCTAACGTGCAGAAAACGGCTTAAGACGCACGACATGGACGACTTCAGGTCGTGCGCGGCGTCGCTGGGAGTTCGTAATGCCGTCCGGGATGACCTCGTAGTCAAGAGCGCCGAGACGTCGAAGAACCTTGTAGGGTCCGAAGTATCGCCGAAGGAGTTTTTCGCTAAGGCCACGTCGGCGTATCGGCGTCCAGACCCAGACGCGGTCGCCGGGCTGGTATTCCACGAAGCGTCGTCGCAGATTGTAGCGACGGCTATCGGTGTGCTGCTGGGTCTTGATGCGCAAGCGGGCGAGCTGTCGAGATTCCTCGGCACGTTGTAAGTAAGCGGCGGCGTCGAGGTTTTCTTCGTCGGTGACATTCGGTAGCATGGCGTCCAGTGTCGTCGCCGGGCTCCTTCCGTAGACCAACTTGTACGGCGTCATCTGCGTCGTTTCTTGGACGGCCGTGTTGTAAGCGAAGGTCACGTACGGAAGGACGGCGTCCCACGTCTTGTGCTCAACGTCGACGTACATGGCCAGCATGTCGGCGATGGTCTTATTTAGACGCTCGGTGAGGCCATTGGTCTGCGGGTGGTAGGCGGTGGTGCGGCAGTGGCTCGTCTCGCTGTATTTTAAGATCGCCTGAGTTAGGTGCGCAGTAAAGGCGGTACCTCTGTCTGTGATGAGGACCTCTGGGACGCCATGACGCAAGATGATGTTCTCCACAAAGAACTTGGCTACCTCGGCGGCACTGCCTTTGGGCAAGGCCTTTGTCTCGGCGTAGCGGGTGAGGTAGTCAGTTGCTACGACGATCCACTTGTTGCCGGAAGTCGACGTCGGGAACGGCCCCAGTAGGTCCATCCCGATTTGCTGGAACGGCCGGTGAGGTGGTTCGATTGGCTGCAGAAGTCCCGCTGGCCTAGTCGGCGGTGTCTTCCGTCGCTGGCAATCTCGGCAAGTCTTAACGTAGTGGGCGACGTCGGGAGGAAGGCGTGGCCAGTAGTATTTTTCCTGTATCCTCGCGAGCGTGCGGGAAAAGCCGAGGTGGCCAGCCGTCAGGTCGTCGTGCAGGGCCTGCAGAACCTCTGGTCGCAGTGCCGAAGGTACAACGATGAGGTAGTCGGCCCGGGCCGGAGAGAAGTTCTTCTTTACGAGGACGTCGTTTTTCAAGAGAAATGACGCCAATCCCCTCCTGAATACTTTTGGAACAACGGCGGTCCTGCCCTTGAGATATTCCACAAGGCCCCTGAGTTCGGGGTCGGCTTGCTGTCGTTCAGCGAAGTCGTCGGCACTTATGGTTCCCAAGAAGCAGTCATCATCGTGGTCGTCCTGCGGCGGTGCGTCGACGGGGGCACGAGACAAGCAGTTGGCGTCGGAGTGTTTTCTTCCGGACTTGTAAACGACGGTAATGTCGAATTCTTGGAGTCTTAGGCTCCACCGTGCGAGGCGACCTGAAGGGTCCTTCAAGTTGGCTAGCCAACACAAGGCGTGGTGGTCGCTCACAACTTTGAAGGGCCGGCCGTAGATGTAGGGGCGAAACTTCGATGTAGCCCAGATGATGGCCGGACACTCCTTTTCTGTTGTGGAATAGTTGATTTCTGCCTTTGATAGCGACCAGCTAGCATAACTGATGACCCTTTCCAATCCGTCGGTCTTCTGCACAAGGACGGCGCCGAGTCCTACGCTGCTTGCGTCGGTGTGGATTTCCGTGTCGGCGTGCTCGTCGAAATGCGCAAGTATCGGAGGCGTCTGCAGGCGTCGTTTCAATTCTTGAAATGCCTGAACTTGCGACGTTTCCCACCTGAATTCGACGTCGGCCTTCGTGAGTTGCGTCAGTGGCTCGGCGATCCGTGAAAATTCCTTGACGAAACGTCTATAATAGGCGCACAAGCCGAGAAAACGGCGTACGGCCTTTTTGTCGGTGGGCGTCGGGAAGTCAGCGATGGCAGCTGTTTTCCGCGGGTCCGGGCGAACACCATCCTTGCTGATCACATGTCCCGAGACCAAGAGCTCCTCGTCGCAGTCCCAGTTGTTGAACGTGGAGACCCGGTCGTATGCCTCCAGCCAGCTTTCTGGATCCTCGCATGGTGATCCGCGGAATGTCGGCGGCTCCCTCGGTTGATGCATGACGACCGTTGCAGGCGCCACAGCGGCTGTCATTGTGGCTGTTGTCTTCTTCGTTGTGATCCTGGTCTTGTCCGGTAGGGGTCCGTATTGTGGATGTAGTCCTTCTAGTCTGCGGCTGGCTCGACTGCCGCTGATGGTGTCGGTGTCTTCTTCGCGACGTGGGCTGGGTTCACGGCTTGACGGGGGCGTCCGGATCATGGAATAAGCAGCACCTCCACCAGATGCCACGTGGTCGTGACGTCGACGAAGAGAGCAGTCGGCGTTTGCAGAATGAAACTGTTTATTTGGCCGAACTTGTGGCCGGGAAAATGAGAACTAGAACTACAGCAATACACGCTGTACAATGATAGCGGCGAACAGGGCGTCGTCCGTCGATCAACTGACAAGCGGTCAAGTGCGTCGGTTTTTATACAGGTGCTATCGAACTTTCCAGCGATATTGCTGGTGGCGGCGTTATCTCTCGATAAAGCTGGAACATTCGCGTGCGGCGCGAAGTCTTAACAAAACGATCTACTACAATCGAGAAGTTTCTCGAACACTGCTTCGCGGACAGCCTCGAGCGTTGATAACCGCCCTTGCTGGTCAAACCCAAAAAACATCAAAATAAGAAAAGAAGTAAGCGTGGCAATATTCCTAACTGTCACACCTCACAGCAAATGTCATTTCAACTACACACCGAGCCACTCACTGCAAACCCAAGCAGCTGTGTCAGTAGCACCTGCCAGCTGCTCTTCTGGAGCATTGCACACGTTGCTATGCACCTCCTTGTCAATTAACAAATATCAGCTGCAAAAAGGACTGGCTATGGATGGAGGATGCCTATACACTGTTTATCATGGTGCAAGTGCTATAATTGAACTTTAAACTACTGCACCACTATGCTTCACAAAATATAAGTTAAAATGATTGTTACAGACACAGAGGTCCTATTTAACACTTTCTTAAATCTACCGTCAGAGTTGAGTGCATAGGAGGTCAGTACAACCTGTCCTAAAAAATGTGGTTATGATGCATTCTACTAGTTACTTTCAACAAAAACGAAGGCAGCTTTCATTCACCCCTTGTTGATTTACCAGACATCTGTTCTTCACACAATCCTCGGGCAACAGTCAAGTGTGCATCAACCTAAAGGTTAATTGTTACTATAATAATGTGACTACGCTTGGCATTTGTCAAATCTTTAAGCACAGATTTGATTTTACTACAGCGACATGCCATGGATGTTCAGTCATCATAGGGGGCTGCAACATCAGCTGCATCAAGCAGCAGCTCCATAGATATTCCTCCAGTAATTTATACTTCTGTGTTATTCATCGCAGTCGTCACTCATCGGTAGCAAAAATGAAGTCAATTGTTGTCAGCACTTTTCTTCCATTTTCACAATGTAGTGATGACAAAGGATGGAAGAAAGAGCAAAGGTATTAGCAGAAAGTGTAGTGATTTATTTAAAAAAGCTTTTTCTGTGCCTCCTCTCCCCCTAAAAGCGTTTTTTTTTCATATACTGCACTGCACTTCAGGGTCGTTATACATATGAGAATCTATAACATCACTTGTGCTGAGCACAAAACATGATTGAGCAAGATTTCCAATGCGGAATCTCAAGCACATGGAGCTGGCATGTCTTCCATGGAGCCAGAGATCAGGAATAATGACAGTGTGGCAGAGAGCAGTGGTAATTACAAAGAAAAAGAATGTATGCATGAAAGTTCCCCATTTTCTAAGCATTACAAAGGTGTTGCAAGCACTACTTGCAAGTATGCCAGACGCATGATAATTGATACCAGTTGCTGGTTCATTATTTGCAGAAAAAATATCAGCCCTGAAGTATTGTTCATTGAGCAGATGCAGTACACATTTTCGTAAATCCTTTTTGTAAATTCAAATGCTCACTACTTACAGACCACAGTGTGCCAGTGCAGCTGCCACCATCCTGCAAGAGTGTCTGTGGCTACACAGTGCTCACTTGGCATGGAGGCAGCAAAGGATATTGGTGAGCATCCATTTATTTTGCTTAATAATGGTGCCCTCTGCCAGGAAATTCAAATTATGGCTAACATGCTAAGATTACGTGATAATCCCAGGCAGGCAAAATATTGTTATAATTGCGACCAGTACCATCAGATAGAATAATATAAATTTACAGGTGTACAGGCTCAGCTAGATATCAAGCTTCATGTTCTATGCTAATGCCACTGCAACTAAACATTAATGAGCGCAGTCCTTGTTTTCGTGTGCTTTCATATTTATTCATGCATATCATGCTCAGTGCCAAAAAGCCTAAACAAAATGACTCAATACAAACCTGACATTTCCTAGATAGCATGTGCATAGAATTCAGGTAAAACCGTAAAATTGTTGCATTAAAACAGATATCCTGATCAAGAACACAAATCTATGCCTTGCAACAGGACACAGGAAAGAATTGAACAGGACGAGTGCAGACTAAAAACAGATTTATTTGAGCAACACTTCTTTTTTACAGCAGCAAATCGCATGCGAAACAGTCATCCATAGCCGTACAGCCTAAGATAACATTGTAAAAACCAAGAAAGTAAAGTTATTTTTTGTACAGCTAGCTGTAAATATGCCAAACAAACACACATATCAGGCCCATCTCTTATGATGGGCCTGACTTATTAGGCCCAAGACTTACACGATTTCATGCGGCTTTTTGCCTTTTGCACAGTCGATAATTTTGGTGTGCCTAAAAATCGGCTTGCATTTTTTATTTTATTTTATTTCACAGAACTGGCAATGTCTATGCAAGTGTATTGCACTGTAGGGACTGAAAGAGTTACAGTGCTCTTGAAGACTTAATAATTCAGCCTCCTGGCTGCCCAACATATACTAAACTGCGGCTGAGCGGAATCTCGTATACAACATCCATTTTACAAGGCACATATTCAGTTCTGTGAAGGATTCCACGGCATGCTTTGTTTTAAAGTTTTGGTTGTTCGTTAGCAGAAATGGGTCACCTTGTAGACTTTCAGGAAAAGCTCCGTGTCCAACAATGTGGCACATGTATATGTTCGAGCATCGCACCTGTTCACACTGATATCTGTTTAGCCGAAGTTGACGTGTTGCTCTTACGTATCCTTTTCCAGTCAAAACAGCACCCACCTTTGGTACGCATGGTATTAAGTTCTTTTCTAGTTGAATGATGTCACCAACATCTGTTATTAGTGAGAAGATAAAAATATAGCCCATACTGCTCGCCAAAAATGACAAGTATACCAAGTGTTTTCTGCTCTCCTGCTATCCCTGCACAGTCTTTTCAATCGTCTGAAAGCATCAACTGAGCATTAGGAAGCTGGTAAATGGCTCATAAACACAGGCTAAATTATAGTCATACCTTTTCACCAGAATAGCATTCGAAGCCCAGTAAAGGTTGGCACCTGATGTTGCGATGAGAAATGAGAGAGATAAATTAAACTGGACGTCACGTTCCTTCTTTAGAGTATTTCCTCCATAATTTCAAATTGTCACTGATTGCACGTTGGTACTAAGTAGAAATTTCTGTTCACATTCAGATGCCTTGTATAATATCTTAAACAAGAGCAAAACCATAAGACTAGCAGGCTTCCTAACAATGACAATGCCCTTTTCTTATTGCAGCATATGTCCGGCTCCTCCTCCAGGATGTCACTGAACGCTGCAATGTCTCAGTGAGAAAGGATTAGCCAACAAAGCAGCTCACAAGGCCATCACATGACTGATGCTTGTGTCGATAGGTCTTCAAAAGAAGAGCTCCTGATGACACAACAGCACCGATATCGAACACAAAACTAGCTGTTTTTTTTTTCAAGATAGTCGTTTGCTTGTCCAGTAGCTACAACATATTGTGAAAGTGTGAGCGGTTTGGTGTTATGAATACAAAATGACATTCTTTGTAAGGGTAGTATAATGCATACAGGATCAAGCACAGACTCAGCATTCAAGTGAGCTGCTTGGCCAGCTTAGGTTTCTGAGCCAATCTGCTAATTGAGTGGGGGGGATGCTTTTAAATATTGCAAGGAGGACAAAATTGTAGTACTATTACTAATAATAATACTGTCAGGGCGTATATGTGCCAAAACCACAATATGATTATGAGGCACGCCGTGCCTCGTAGTCATATTCTCTCTGGAACATTTTCTACCTGGGGTTTTTTAACGTGCACCGAACTTTAAGTACACGGGCTGCTAGCACTTCACCTACATCGAAATGAGACTGCAGCTGCTAGGGTCCAAACTACAACTTT
The DNA here is from genome assembly GCF_013339695.2 of Rhipicephalus sanguineus. NCBI lineage: Eukaryota > Metazoa > Arthropoda > Arachnida > Ixodida > Ixodidae > Rhipicephalus > Rhipicephalus sanguineus. The sequence continues at coordinate 136,220,668 of NC_051185.1, forward strand.
TGAGTTAGCAGTCGAGCACCATAATTACTGCACCACCACGACATCTCTGTTTTGTAGTTCGGCTGTCATGAGCATGTCCAAAGGCTTACTGGCAAGGCAGATTACCGAAACTGGGTAGATGAGCGCAACCTTGACATTGTGCGTCAACGTACACTCGGTACCGCTCACTGATAAATAGGTTTTATGAACAGTTGGTGTAACCGTTTTTAATGATAACTTTTACCTTCCGCCCTGCTATCTCGCATAACTACTCCTCACGATGTGTTTGAATGAACATGCATGAGTAAATCCTTTCGTGAACTTTCCAATGACGACCTCTTGAGAGTGTCTGTCGTGTGACATCCCCATTTGCTCATGCCATCAAACATGTCTTTACAATAGCTGTTTTATGTTCATTCTAGTTCTGTGCTGGATATGTCAGTACAAAATAAGACATCTAATTGGAAATGTGATATCATAATGCAGCGTTGCCTCCTTCATGCATTCTTGAAAAAAAAACTGGGAAAAAGTGTACTGCGTGATATAAAGTACAATCCAAGTTCACTAAAACATCACACAATTAGGCTGGCAAAATATTTGGGTAATGTGGGCATCATGCAAAATGAAAACATATTAACTAGGTTCTACTGTACCAGCGAAAGGAAAATCATGGCTGGCTGCGGAAGTGTAGCAATTTACTTTGGCAGCGGTCTGAAGAGAGGGGAAGGTGAAGAGCAGCCAAGAATGTAGCAATAAGACAATGGAGTCAAAATCTGCATAAAAAATCACAGCATATCCACGGAGTGAATGACGATGAGTGGGCGAATCTGCGGAGGTTCATCGGTAAACCGTGAATCTTCCGCGAATTCTGCCCAGTACATAATCACCGACGTGAGATCGGGCGCGTTTATACTAAAGGTTCGATGAGTTATGACGACTTGCAGCTCACTTTAATTTTACATGTACGCTGTGAATTTTCATTGTTTAGAAAACCATTGCGTTAGAAAACATCTGGCGTCTTTCGTTAAGCAGCTGGCGTCTTTTCGTTTTGCTTTAGAAACATCTGGCGTTCTTTCGTTTTGCTTTTAGAAAACATCTGGCGTCTTTCGTTGGTTTATTTCATCAATCAACGGCGTTTTGAACAAAATTTTTATTGTTTAATCACGCACAGGAGAAATCTCACCAGGCACTACCTTGGAGGTAAACAATGGCTGCTAATGGGACTGAGAGACAGAAGAAGTCGGCTTTTAGCTAACACTTACACTTCTACTTCTACTAACGTTTCCTACTGGAACATGCCAATGGCTGCTAATGGGGAATGAGAGACAGAAGAATTCGGCTTTTAGTTAACGCGCACGCTGCGAATTTTTTATTGTTCAACAACGCACAGGAAAAATCTCCCACCGGCACCACCTTGGAGGTCAAGATCTGGTACTAGCGTTACGACTGGTTACGCACTACTACGACTACAAGAGACGAACGGGTGCCGCCTTAAGGAGCTTCGCCCCTAAAATTTTATAATCTATATCAATCAAGCAACACGTGCACATGTGGCCCGAGAAGCAGCGCCCTGTCCAATATGGTGGCAAGAGGAAAGAGCAGGTTGTTGGAATACCATGAGCGTAACTAGCCATATAGAAGGCCAGGGAGCAGTGGCCCAAGATAAATTCTGTGCTCCTGTTGTGACACTGAATCTTTGAAGTTTCTTTGTACTCTAACCCTCCACCAGCCACGAGTTGACCATCTCCTTTTCATTACAGCACTAATGCATTTAAATGCAGTTTTATGTCCACACTATATAGAACTGCGGAATTCTGTTCCAGTCATGTTCTATCTTTGTCGATTTCTGAATTCCTGTTGCATATTGCTAACCACTGATATTCATTGCATCTAGTATTCTCTGTACTGCCATAGCCACCTCTGTATTTTTGCTACCCACTTTTGTAGGGCCCTTTCACCCTGCAGTAGGTTGAAATAAAATAAAAGGCACGTGCTATTGATGCGGTGAATGAATGTGTGAACAGTTCTCTCTACTTACCAATGCCATCAAATCACCTTTTCCTCAAAGTGCTGGATAGTGAAAGCCGACGTAGGTGGCCGATGGAAATTCATTGCGCATACAGCCTACAACACATGCTGGCAGCACCACACGGTTTCGTCGTCCCAGTCGGCCCCAGCACGTAAATAAACCATAAGACGTGAAGTGGTACTTCCTGCACAAAGACATATTTTTATGATGCAAATGTCAACGATATTCCGGCAAGGTCCGTGACACCAGTTACGTGGAAATCACACCAACCTTTGGGCCTGGCTCCTACAGCCATAGGCGTGCACACGGACCATTGGGAGGCACGGGGGTCAAAGCCCCCCTACCTCGGTTGGCCGAGTGCAAAAGACATGCTTCACACTGAATGAAAAAATGAATATGATGCGATGACGTGCTTCCCACAATGCCTTATCTATGGTTCCCAACTTTCCGGGAGTAAAGATTTGAAGTAAACAGCTCTTGGAATGCAACATCAGGGGCCTTCGGCCGCCAGTATCGTCAAAAACCTGCGTGGCCATAACCCTGCACCTAAAACAGTGAAGGGACAAGCGCGACTGAGTATTGGCCAGATTTTGCGCACCCACTTGGGAGTTTAGGGGGGCGGCTTACCCTCCTCCATGCGCACTCCTATGCCTGTAGCCACAATGCACAATTAGATTGGCACACTACCTCCTCCCCCACCCACCCCCTTTATTTCTCCTTTTTTTCGGTAAAATGGGAAAGCAACCTAATTTCTTGTGCCGGTCGGATGGAGTAGGTACGCCATGGTCCTCAAGTTCCCAATACATGGCTTCCAGCACGGCGGGATTTAGACACAGGCTGAGGAAATGTGCGTGCCGTGTTACGGAATCGTCGGTGCCTTTAGCAAAGACTTGCGCAATCACTCGACAACACACATTTTCCACAGCTCTTGCGCTGCGAACACAAAACCCACAAAGGCCCCAGCAGGAAAAACAGTAAATGAGTGTGCGGGAACATATTGTGACGATGGAACGCGTTTATTTACAAGATGGGCTATGCAGAGGTGTAGCTCGGCCAAGAGTCAACGGCCTCGCTCGCGAGCCAGTCCAGCCTCGTTCTCCTCTTCGTCGAATCTTCGCTAGCGCGTTTCACTTCCCGGTTCGCAGACGATGCCCTCTGGGCGAGTCACTCAGATGGTTGATGGTAGCACGGTTTAAGGTGCACAACGTGTGCCAGCTGTGTTTTGCTAGAGCGGCGACCATTGCTTGTGACGCTTGAGATTACGTAAGTGACGTCGCTGAGGCGGTCAATAATTACAAATGGACCTGAATAGTGGGCCAAGAACTTCTGGCACAAACCACGTTTGCGGACTGGTGTCCATAACCACACAAGATCGCCCTTAGTGTAAAATACGGAGCGATGGCAGGCGTCGTAACGTTTCTTAGAACGCTGTTGGGATGCCAAAGTTCGGAGGCGTGCGATGCGACGGGCTTCTTCTGCGCGACAGAGCGTCTCGGCTACCGAGGTTTTCACGTCTAGTGTAAAAGGTAGTATAGTGTCGAGACATCGTGGGGAGCGAGCGTACAGCAGGTACAATGTAGAGTAACCTGTAGTCTCATGCTTCGCGGTATTGTGCGCGTACGTGATGTAAGGTAGCACTTCGTCCCAGTTTTAAAGACCGTAGTCTTTCTTGGGATACTTTAACGGAGAAATTTTGGTCTGTCTTTCAGTTTGTCTGCTCGTTACTCGATTCAGCCACCTGGCCAAAGTTGAACCACTTGCTTACCACCCACCCAGCTTGAACTGGTACGGCTGTTCATACTTGTGAACGTTGTCGATCAGAAAGTAAATATTACGCATATCTGAGGCGCAACATCACCGGGTAAGTATTAGGTTGTGTGTTCCTTTAGTAGAAAATGCATTCATACGTAATTCTAAAGACCCTAGTTTGTTAAGCTGCGCTGAAAATGCCACTACGCTGAAGCTTGCCTTCCTCCGTGCCCTCTGTACGAGCTCATTGTTGTGTTTCGGTTTCGGTTCTGTATTGTACTGTACGAATGCCATGGGGCGCCGCTCTGGCATTCCTGTTTTACCCAGTCGACGTGTACATAAAAGAGTGTGTGGAGAGTACTCGTTGAGTGCGGACGTTTCTTCTGCTTCAGCGCTTCGCGCCAAACCGCGCGTTCGGGCTGGCTGGCGTCCCCGCCGGTCGCGTTGGTCACCGCCGGTTTTAGCCTGCTGCTGCGCCGGGACTACCAGCCCGCAACACAGCACTCATGTTTCCCGACGTATTGCCAGATGGCGTCTATATCTCACGCAGCGCCTCTTCTATCGTCTTTAGACGACATTTGCAGCGAAGCACGCAGATACGCGGCTAATATTTTGTGCTTGGAATCGACATAAACAGACAGCATGTTCGTGAGAGCCCGGTTCATGCGCTCTACGAGGCCATTGGTCTGCGGGTGATATGGTGTGGTATGGCGGAAATGGCAGGCAGACAGACGCAGGATCTCTTGAACGACGTCGGCAACGAACTCTCGTCCGCGGTCGCTAATGACAACGCGTGGAGGACCATGGCGAATTATAAAGCGAAGCATAAACTGCGACACGTGCATGGCCGTTGCAGCAGGTATTGCAGCAGTTTCTGCGAAGCGCGTCAGGTGGTCAACAAAGACGACGACCCATCGATTGTTACTGCTCGATCGTGGAAACGGACCGAGAAGATCGACACCAACCGTCTCGAAGGGAGAGTTAGGAGGCGGCACAGGATGGAGAAGTCCTGGCGGCGTAGCCGTGGGACGCTTGTGTCGTTGTCATTGTTCGCATCCAGCAACGTATTTTTCCGTGTCGTGTCGCATCTTGGGCCAATAGAACCTTTGGTGGATTCGTTGAAGCGTTCTGGCGAAGCCCATGTGGCCGCAGGTTGCGTCGTCGTGTAAGGACTGAAAGACGTGAGCCCGTAAAGTGCGTGGAACAACTAGAAGCAGAGGGCGCCTTGTCCGGAATAATTCTTCTTATAAGGGACGCCTTCATGAACCACGAAACAGCTGGGGTTTGCGTGTTTATTCGCGAAGGGGAACAGAGAATCTAGGGAGTGGTCCTCGTGTTGGGCTGTCCGGAAAGTCGTGAAGTCAGGGAACTCGGAGGTAATAGCGTCGATATACTGGTCGAAGTTAGCGTCGCACTCAGTCGTCGGTAGAGGAAGGCGCGATAGGCAGTCGGCGTCTGCGTGCCGGTTACCGCTCTTGTAGCGTACAGTGAAGTTGAACTCCTGTAAGCGCAAAGCCCATCGCGCCAGTCGTCCAGATAGGTCTCGGAGGCCTACCAACCAGCATAGAGAATGATGGTCGGTGATTACCGAGAAGCGACGGCCGTAGATGTATGGGCGAAACTTGTGCACGGCGAAAATACTTCGAGGAACTCCTGTTCTGTGACTGTGTAATTTCGCTCTGCCTTGCTCAACGAACGACTCGCATAAGCGACCACATGTTCAGCATTGTCATGGCGTTGAACGAGCACTGCGCCAAGGCCGATTCCACTGGCATCTGTGTGAATTTCCGTTTCAGCAGAAGGATCGAAATGGCGTAGTATCGGTCCTGAAGCCAGTATGAACCGAAGCTGCTTAAAGGCTGCTTCGCAATCCGGTGTCCAGTGGAAAGGGACATCCTTTTGCAGCAAGTCAGTCAGTGGTTGTTCTTTATCAGCGCAATTCGCGACAAAGCGGCGAAAATAAGAACACAGGCCCAGGAAGCTTCGCAGCTTCCTGAGGGACTGCGGCTGCTTGAAGTTGCTGACCGCGGCGACTTTCTGCGGGTCCGGTCTCACGCCATTTTTATCCACCAGGTGTCCCAGAACCAAGGTTTCACGTTCTCCAAAGCGACATTTTTTTAGTTCAGTGTAAGCGCAGCTTGCTCCAGACAGGTTAGAACGAGGTCAATGCGATGATTATGGTCTTCAAATGTTCGGCCAAAAATCACCACATCATCCAGGTAACACAGGCAGATTTTCCATTTGAGGCCCCGCAAAACGGTGTCCATATATCTTTCAAATGTGGCGGGGGCATTACACAAGCCGAGTGGCATAACATTAAATTCAAACAGACCATCGGGTGTAACAAAAGCCGTCTTTTCTTTGACAGCCGGATCCATGGGAATCTGCCAATACCCGGATCGCAAGTCCACCGATGAAAAATAGGACGCTGAATGCAGGCAGTCGATGACATCATCGATGCGAGGAAGCGGGTACACGTCCTTCTTGGTTATAGAGTTGAGACGTCGGTAGTCAACGCAGAACCTCCAAGACCCATCTTTTTTCTTGACCAAGATAACAGGCGCAGCCCAGGGACTTGACGTTTCTTGAATTACGCCGGAGGTTAGCATCTCGCCGACTTGCTGTGAAATTACCTTGCGCTCTGACGCGGAAACTCGATAAGGCTTCTGTCGGACGGGGTGCGCAGATCCGGTGTCTATCTTGTGACGAGTGCGTGTGCTGGGCGCCTGAGGTCTATGCGACTTCTGTGCGAAATCAAATACTTTAGCGTGTCTGGCCAGCAGTGTAACCAACACGTTGCACTTATGCGAGGGAATAGACTTGCTAACCATTTTATAAAGTTCGTTTTCCGTGCCGGAGACATCAGCATAGTCTGAATTTGCCGCACTGCTGAGAGCTCCTATGCAGATACTGCACTTCCTTTCAAACATGGCAAGGCGCATTCCCTCTGGTAGTACAACAGACTCAGATGAGCAGTTAACTATCCATAATTTAGCTTTTACATCGGTAAGAGACACAACGCAGCGCGGCAGAAAGATGTGTTTCTTCACGCAAGGTAAAGGCAACGGCTCAATCACAATGTCAGGAGAACTGAAACTCGAGTCGCCATTCGAAGCAGCAACGAGCACGCTGGCCGTAGACCATGCCGGTAGGATATCGTCTTTAACTACAACTAGGTTGTCGTCTCTGCTGCGCTGAGGCTGCTGGGCGAGGGCCGACAACAGAACCTCGCCTGCCCCGCAGTCCACAGTCGCACGGCACTCTTGCAAGAAGTCAATTCCAAGGATCATATGCAGCTTTTTACTGGACACCAGCGGCCTAGTTCGCGTGAACGGCACCACGTGGCGTATCGACCTTAAAGAATTCAAAAGTCCCGCCATGACGTATGCAGTGACGCGGCACTAAATAAAAGAGAAACAAAAGAAACAGTACACACGCGCCGAGACTGTCGCTTCACCTCGGTGCGCAGAAAAGAGCGCTGTTTGTCGGCGTTATCTCGACGGCGACGACTGGCAATGAATTGGCAGTTTTTCTAGACGTGCCATGCCAAATGTCTGGCCGGTATAGACGCGCCCGCGATGCACGAAGAGAATCGTGTTTTTATTTGTTTGTTTGTTTGCTGGTTTCTTTGTTTGTTGGTTTGCTTGTTTAGTTTCTTGCGCTGCCGTACCGGTGGGATATTGGAGCAACATGCTGCTTTCCGAGTTTCGTTTTTCAGCAAGCGGGAACCGTTATGTTTGGGTACGAACAGGATATTATGGTTGCATAATAAACCAAATTTCCTTTGGTGTACCACTTGGGTGATGCTCGTTTGCTCCTTGCGTTACCTCAAATTAGAACTGGATAAGTTTGAGAACGCTAGGAATGAGAGTAAAAAAAAGGAAGTTAAAGATAGTTTTTATTTGTTTTCATTTAGTTCTTATTAAAATGTGGCTGCCACCGCAAGCTTGGCGCCGTCTAAGCGGGTGTGCAAAAATGATACAGTCGTTGAAAGAGGATCTTGTACACCGGAAAATGTGACCTTGGTTAGTTTACAAGTGTACATCGGCCAAACTGGCCGATGCTTGAATGAACGACTGCGCGAGCATCACAATTCGCTGAACACGTCAGACGGGGCTAATCTTCCCCGCCACTGCCAGATCTGTGGTTGTGTGCCGCTGTTTTCCAATGTTAAGATTTTAGGTAGAGGGGGTGGCAAGGAGGAGCGCGAAATCCTTGAGGCTTATCATATAAACACGCACCGCGATGATTGTGTAAGCAGTACGTCTATTTCATTACTGCAGAAGGAATGCGAGTTCCTGTCACTCGGGCGGTAGATTCTTGGCCGTTATGTAGGCCAAGTTCTGCTTTTGCTTTTTCCTGTTTTGGGTTTTGACTTCATGGTTTTACGTGATTAGCGCATGCGCCGTGGTTCTTCTGGGAGGTGCTGTCAGCTAATAAAGCACAGTTGCTAGTCCAGTCCTTGTGTGTGTCACTTCTTCCCCTTGTCCGGCGTCTTTTTGACTGGTTTTTGCCTCAGCGTCATGTACCAACTGACCCAGACTTCGACCTTATTGCATTATATTTCTTCTTCGCTGGGTACCTTTCTAAATGTGCATTCTTCCGGAAGCCAGGCCATTAAGTGTGTTAGCACCATTGCGCTCATCACCTGCCGAGCCCGAGTTCTGTCCCATTGCATCAAGGTGAACTCGGCCCCAAAGGAGCTTGTTGCTTTCTTCGGGTTATTGGAGCCTTCTTCGGGCCACTGGAAGCGTATGACCAAGATCTGGAAATCAGAGTGCTGGAGACAGGTGCGGTTCTTGCATGATTGTCTTCGAATTTTGTGCCTTTCTGGGCATAGCGACTCCGCTGGCGTCCGTTCCCTGCAAGAGCATCGTCGCATGGCAAGCCAAGCTACTGAGGTGTTCTGGCATCAAGTGCGGCGGTCTTTACCTAAGAAAATACGGCCACAGGTCCACAGTGACAGCGTTACCTTTCTGGAGGGTGCCTCGGTACCACCAGTTGTGAATAACCTTCTTCAGAAGGGCCCCAAGTTCAGCTTGGAGCCAAGAATCAGCGGACATGAACTTCTTGCGAGTGTACGTCGTGTAGCTCAGAAGGCTGAGAAGGATGAGCAGCAGCGTGTTTTGTCCGAAGGAGTCGATGCTCTCTGCAAAGGCGTCGACTGTCGACCCAAGAAGAGCTCGGGGGCGCTTCACCGCGTTGTGAATCATTTCGTTGACAACGACCTCACGCTACTTGAAGTGGACAAGGAAGTGGGGTTCGTGGTTCTTCCCACGGGAAGCTTTGGTAAAAAAGCCTCGGAAGCCATTGCTAAGAATTTCTTGCCTTCACAACACAAGCCTTCAAAACTGAAGTCCTCTGTGGTCAGCTTCCTAAAGGAGCACAATCTGGTTGCCTTGTCACAGAAGGTGAGTTCTTGCAAAGGCAAACTTCTTCGGGTGTTTTTCACCGCAAAAACCCATAAGCCGGATTGCCCGTTGAGGGCTATTGTGACAGAGACGGACACGTGGCAGAAAGTTGTGGGCCAGTTTCTGCAGCGCTATCTGCGATCCTTGACCTTGCAGGATCCTTTCAGTGTAGCGAACTCCTCTGGTGTTGTTGAGCTGCTCAGGAAAGGATTCCCAGGCGCCAATGGTGCGTTCTCTGTTGATATAGAGGACTTGTTTTATAGCATCCCCCATGGTGAACTGTTTTTAGCTGTGCGTGAACTGATTGATCAGAATGGTCCTGTTTCCTTTCAAAATGCCTGTGGGTTGTCCGTTGACGCGTTCCTTGAACTGTTAACTATGTATCTTTCTTCCACGGTCGTGGAATTCCATGGCTCGCAGTTCTTACAGAAAAAAGGAATTTGTATTGGGGCGTGCGTAGCACCGATTCTTTGTCAGATATTTTTAGCCAAGTTTGACAACCTGCTTCAGGGCTCTCTTCATGATTCACGTGTTTGTCATATCTTTAGATATGTTGATTTCTTGATCATTTTAAAGCTATCATCTAATGACACCGTCACACTGGCGGCAAAACAAGTTCTGAGTTACTTCCGAGGTTGCTCTAACGCCCTATCTTTTACTCATGAACTTCCGGTTGACAATTCCATTAGGTTTTTGGATCTTTTGCTTACTTTTAGGGATGATGGACATTTGTGCTGGTGCTTTTCTCCCAGAAGCAGGAAATCCTTGTTACCCTACTCGTCCGCGCACTCAAAAATTGTTAAGAGAGGGATCGCGAGTAACTGCTTCCGTAATGCACTGCAGAAGAGTTGCCACCACTGCGTTAAGTCGAGCTTTGACTGTCAGGTTCAGCGCTTGGAAGCAGCGGGTTTTCCCAGGCAGGTCTTGACAGCTGTAGCAGAGACGCTGCTGCAAAAGGTGAAAAGGTCGGCGGATAGACGTCCAGAGCCAATTGATTCCCAGCGCAAGAGTGTTGTAGTGATGCCTTACATACATAAGGTTTCCCACAATGTAAAAAAAGTCGCTTTGAGACAGGGCGTAGATGTTGTCTTTTCGGCGCCTTGCAAACTTTCTGCGCTGTGTGCACGTGTTGCTCGCGGAAACACTAGCACTCCGGTGTGTTCTATTCGGCATAAAACCAAGTACACTACCTGCGCGAAACATGTTGTGTATGCGATTCCGCTAACATGCGAAAAAGTGTACATCGGCCAAACTGGCCGATGCTTGAATGAACGACTGCGCGAGCGTCACAATTCGCTGAACACGTCAGACGGGGCTAATCTTCCCCGCCACTGCCAGATCTGTGGTTGTGTGCCGCTGTTTTCCAATGTTAAGATTTTAGGTAGAGGGGGTGGCAAGGAGGAGCGCGAAATCCTTGAGGCTTATCATATAAACACGCACCGCGATGATTGTGTAAGCAGTACGTCTATTTCATGACTGCAGAAGGAATGCGAGTTCCTGTCACTCTGGCGGTAGATTCTTGGCCGTTATGTAGGCCAAGTTCTGCTTTTGCTTTTTCCTGTTTTGGGTTTTGACTTCATGGTTTTACGTGATTAGCGCATGCGCCGTGGTTCTTCTGGGAGGTGCTGTCAGCTAATAAAGCACAGTTGCTAGTCCAGTCCTTGTGTGTGTCACTTCTTCCCCTTGTCCGGCGTCTTTTTGACTGGTTTTTGCCTCAGCGTCATGTACCAACTGACCCAGACTTCGACCTTATTGCGTTAGTTTTTTGTTAGGAATGAACGTATGGTAGAACATATACGACTGACGTGTTGTGTAATATTCTCTAGATCTGCCGTCTATCCGGCTAAAACAGGCACTTATCTACCCTAATTGCATTCTTCTTTTTCTTTCTTTATTTTTTCCCTTTTTCTCACGGTTGACTGGAGGTGATTGTCTTGAATCCTGTTGGCGCAGATACACCAATAGGTTACTCTAATGGGCTGGAAGTTCTCCTGAAGCTCTCCTTTCATGTTCTGTAGGCGCAGTCTCTTTCAACCTTGCACTACAGCAAGCACAAAGTCGATCATGAATCACCTACTGGCCCAATAGTCCACTTTGATCAGCACAAAGAAATTCAGAAGAGCGAAGTTTGGCGTTTTTGCGCTGACAACAACGATTGTTAATGCAACATAATATAGTAACTATTCCTACAATCTCTCAAAATCACTTCTTTATTCTGTATCACTCCTGACGTAGAATACAAAATGCATTTGACTTGCTCAACAACGCGTCACAAGACACATCAGAGAAAAGCGAACCCTTTAATTCCCCCTTCTTTCGTTCACTCAGCATATGAAAATTTCTTCAGTTGTGAGTGGAGCTCCTTCTGTTGCCACGAAGATGTGCAGGCGTTCCAAAGGAAATCTTATGCCTTTCTTTCCAGGAGGTTCCCTTAAGAGAACGATGGTGTTTATGCGCACAGGAATTTTGATTAGTAGTTTTTCGCGCGTAGCAATGACTGAAAAATACCGGTCTTCAGCCAGATAAAGCCTAGCGAAATCTGCTTTTTCCCTTAATATCTACTGCTTTTCAAGCAGTAGTCTTCTTCCTCTGAAAGCCCAACGGAAAATGACACATGTCGAATAGAATGATTAGAGGTCCGCTCGAGGGTCTTCAAAACCGGAGCTTTTTTTTGTACTTCATGATGCAAAATATCAGCCACGTATTAAATCCTGGAATCTTCTGGCTTGCTAGGAATGTCAAAGCTGCGAAGAGATTCCTGGTTGGGATTCTTTTTTGGCTCAAACGTGTAGGCCCACCTTGAAAGTGCCTTCCACTGTATCGGGTAGTTTTGTCTCTATTGTAGATAAGGAAATCATAGTAAAATAGATAGTAAGAAATATATAATTAAATATTAAATTTTACTGCAATATAAAAGTTGCAATAGAAATACGCGGAAAAGCGACTAAGAAAAATTAATAATATTTCAGAAGACACGATAACTAGCATGTAGCCTCGACTTTATAATAGGGATATCTGCACACAGGGGTGAAGTCTGGTTAATGGGCATCGATAGCACAGTGCTATCATAGATGCACGCGTTTTAGAAAACACCCTCTAGACATGGTATTCCCTCTCAGCTTTGTCTTAGGGGAAATAGGTCAAACAATTGAATCCCTATCACTCTGATAACACGTTATTTTTTTTTTCTTAGATTAGGCCCTAAATCTGTCATAAATGGTGGCTCTGCGCTGTACAGCACACATGTGTGCTGTACAGCGCAGAGCCACCATTTAGGGCGGATTTTCTAGTGACGCGGAAATTACCTCCTTGATAGTGAGAAAGTTCAAATATGTATACACAATAACCTTCTCAATATTTACTTATGGACAAATATTTGGGATCGTGGAACATGAGGTGAGCATGAGTGAGGTCAAGCCTTTTTAGAGTAAATACTTAGTCTATCACTATATATATTCGCGGTGTGCTTTCTTAAAGGGACTGACAACCGACCGAAATGTGTCACAAGACCCTGGCTGTGAATTACAGTGACATAAACGAGCTTTTTTTTTCACCATATGATTAGGATTTGCATTGTTGAATTGCGCTTTGAAAGTCACAACGGCATGTCGCGTTGCCTGACGGGCAAGCCTTCATAGTGCACGAATGAGATGTGCAGAATGCTGTACGTAGTCCGCTGCTATTTACTAAAGAAAAAAATGCGTTTAAAATTAATCCGCACGTTATTAGGCATTCTCGATTTATTCTGTGCTTATAAAAGAGTAAAAGGAGTTGACGTTGAGAGGTGGCGTTGCCTTCGCGACTACTAGTGAACGCATGTCGAGCAACAGCGCATGCGCGCGGCGCTTTCTACATTGAATGAACTTCCAGGTAGTACACATCAAAAACCGGAAAAAATGCATTCCATAACGTTTGGGCTGTGGCATGGGCTTCGCAAGACACTGACCTACGTAGGCGGTGTCACGGCTGAAACGTTAGTCAAGGCATCTTTTCTTTTTTTAGTGAGTGCTACCCGCAAGGCATTCTTTCTACACACACACACACACACACACATATATATATATATATATATATATATATATATATATATATATATATATATATATAACTTAAATACGGAAGAGTAACTTCGGTTGCCGCAAGGTTATAAGTATAAAAGTATATGCGCCTTCATAAAAACAACTCTTTATTTTGTCTACGTTTCGACGGGAGCCCCGTCTTCTTCAGGACGGGGCTCCTGTCGAAACGTAGACAAAATAAACAGTTGTTTTTATGAAGGCGCATATACTTTTATACTTATATATATATATATATATATATATATATATATATATATATATATATATATATATATATATATATATATATATATATATATATATATATATATATATATATATATATATATTGTTGCGCGCACAGCAAAGGTTTCAAGGGGATGTTTAATGAGCACAGAGGAACAAAAGACCGTGATGATCTCAGGAGCAGCGTGTGCATATTATATATATATATAGATGCTGAAGTGAAGTGGACGAACGAACGAAAAACGATGCTTTATTGCCAACGTTGCGGCCGGGGACCGGCCTTCGTCAGGGCACACATGCATATGACTGTAATGCGTACGTCTTAAATAAGGACATGGCAGGGGCGCCCCCATTGTGCATATTCACTGCTAACAAATTTTTACCCAGAGGCATTCACTGTTAACAGACAGATATTCAGACATGCGCAGTATTTTGTATGGTGATAGCATAAATAGCGAAGTAGCAGTACATATTGAAAATGTGACAAAGCAAACCCAAACATAAAATAGCGATAGTATGTAGGGTGGTTGAAATATCACCACACTTGTGACACAATGAAAAAAAAAATCTATACAATGTTGATAAGTCACATTTGTTTGCAACCAAATGTACACGAGCAAAATACCAGCGTCGACGTCACATTATGATAGCAAGTTTACATGCGCATTCTGGTTACCTGAATGATTGGGCCGATGTCACCGAAGATTCGATCACGGGAGCAACCGTGCACGCGCACTACGATGATTAATTTATCTCTTTTACTGGCAAAAATTTATCTCTTTTACTGGCAAAAGACACCAGGATATCGCCATCCTCAAGGGCGATGTCGCGCACCTTGTCTATGAAGTCACCGGAATGTCGGACGTACGTGTTGCTTCTGCCGACAAGTGGTCGCAGCACCCGATGCAGGTACCCGGACAGCTTATGAAGGGGTGAGCGAGTGTAATCCACGATGGGGCGCATTGGAACCTCGGGCTTATGAATCTTGGGCAATCCGTACAAGGCTGGCGCAGAACCATTATGGCAAAGGAGGGAGTAGTACAGGGGCTTGTGTTGAGGGGGACTCTTGACGTTTTGCCTCGACAACACGTACTTCACATTCGGGGGTTGCTTCTACAAGCAGGTACACGGAACAGCAATGGGTGCCGCCGTCTCAGTAACGGCAGCAAACCTGACGATGGAGCGTCTTGAACAACGCGCACTCGGCTCATTTTGTCCTGCCCCCAAAACCTTTTTACGTTATGTGGATGACTGCTTCAGCGAAATCAAGAAGGAGGCATTGAATGCATTCACTCAGCACCTGAACGACATGAACGCAGCAATCAAGTTTACCGTACAGGAGGAGCAGCATGGTAAACTTCCTTTCCTAGACGTCCTCGTCAAGCGCGAAGGAGAAGGCATGTCGTTCAGTGTCTACAGAAAAAGCACCCACACGGGTCGCTATTTGCATTTCAATTCCGTGAACCCGGTTTCCCACAAAAGGTCCGTGGTCACCTCGCTGATGAATCGTGCAAAGAGAGTTTGCGTAAAATCAGAGGACTTCACTGCCGACATGGAGCATGTGCATCGGGATCTTTCGCAAAGTGGCTAACCTGACTCGTTCGTGCACTCCGTGGAACGTCAGCTGGCACGGTCGCCACGTTCTGGAAACTCTCGCCCAAGAAAACGTGCTTCTGTGCCATATATTCCGGGCATCAGCGAACACCTTGCGCGTGTTCTACGCCCTTACGATGTGCAGGTAGCACACGTGCCAACAAACAAGGTGAGGCATTCCCTTGTGAGGGTAAAAGACAAGCTGCCAAAAAAAAAATTTCCTGGCGTTGTCTACAGCATCCCGTGCGCAGACTGTAGTGGAAGTTACATCGGCGAGATTGGTAATTTTCCACAAAGGCTGAAACAGCATATGTATGACGTAAAAAAGAAGAAGGTCTCATCAAATGCGCTGGCCGAGCACGTGGAAACGTTCGGACACAATATAGACTGGGATAACGCAAGAGTAACTGAAAGAGAAAAGAACTGGTCATCTCGGCTTCATCTCGAATCTATCACGATCCAGACAACGGCGCACACACTCAATCGAAATGACGGAAACTTTCCACACGCCTACACACGTTGCTTACGTCACATTTTATAACACACATAACCGGACCGCTCACACAGTCATTTTTCACTTGTGAACAAGGCTCCCGTACGGGGGCCGAAACGTCGTGCTTTTATTTGCTTTTAATCGTGGTCAGAGTTTTGTTTTAATTGTCTTCATGTCTGTTCCTGACCAGACGGGTTTCCGTCCAACTATCGATTTCATTACCTTCTTATGGTTGAGGTTAACTAAAATCTGGGTTCCTTTTTTTTAAATAATTGGTTGCGTGATAATAAAAAATAAAACATTAGACGTTCATTGCTCCATTTCCAAAAGCGAAACCAAAACTGCAGCAAATATCTTGGGTGCAATGCTCCAGCGAAAATACAAGCAACTAAATCTTCAGCATCGTTGTACTAGTAATAATAATTGCTGGAGTTCTCCGTGCCCAAACCATAATATGTTTATGAGGCGTGCTGTAGAGGAGGGCTGCGGAAATTTCGACCACTTCAGGTTCGTAACGTGCATCTAAAACCAAGTACACGAGCCTCTAGCATTTTCGCCTTGTTCAAAAATGCTGGAGCCGCCGTCAAACCTGTGCCCTTTGGGTCAGCAGCCAAGCACTGTAACCGCTGTACAACCGCGGCAAACATAAGCAATTCTGAGAGAGACAAAAAAAAAGAAAAGCCGCATTGGTATTCGAACCCAGGCCCCAACGATTGCGCGCAAACAGCTAGCACGGATGACCAACCCATTCAGCCACAGCGCGCGGCGGCTAGCCCGTGATACGATAGCTATTATAAAGATACTACGGTCAAACTCTCCTTGCAACGCTCCTTGCAACTGTCCCCACTTTCGAAAGAGCAGGAACAGAATACAAAAGTGAAAACAGCTGCTTTCTGTTTGCAAAAATGCGCTGTAGACCATAATTCGATGTTTCACAGCGCAAGGAACGAGGACGACATTGGAAAACACACACAGCGCTGAACTTACAACTGACTATATGTTCAAACTTACAGCAATATATATGCGCTCTTCACCAGGAAATAAAAAAGAATAGAGCAAATGAAGCATACAAAAAATTCATGAAAAAATCGTAGAAGCCCAAACAATTTTGAAACGTGATAAAAAGTGCACGAGTGCAGCTTCGCTTGCTCTTTGGAGCAACGAAAGTGAATTTCTCGTGATTGTAAAATATATGTGATATCGACGATGGGTTGTTGTTTCCTGCGACTACAATTTTTTCTACACCAGGCCTGCAATTGTCGCGTGACCAAAATCACGTAACATCGCACATCTACTTATGTGACTACAATCACGTAACAACTAGCCACGTGACTAAAAATCACGTAAAATCATGTAATTAGTCTCGCCACCAAATTGCCGTAACGTCACGTAACTATTGACGTGACCTGTTGGCGCCAAAAACTTCGGAACAACTGGGTGGCGCTGGGCAACCTCAGCGTCTGCACTGACTCTAATAAAGATGTACTTTCTCTCTCACGTGACTAAAATCCCATCACGTAACTATTAGTGACGCGAGATTTCCCCTTCAGAACCACGCAAGAAGTGCGTAGTCTGGGGAACCGACCGAAACCTGAGAAGATTAGGTTATCCAAGCCTAGCCATATCCTATAATACTATACTAGCAAAAACTTTGCACCTCTAGCAATAGCTTGGTATTACTAGCAAAACCTTAGAAGAAGCTAGGTCGAACGCTAGCTCCGCTTTCGGTTCCAGCCTTGCGCAACAAGTACATGCTGCGCACATTTTCATTTACAGATGTTTAAAACGGCATCTTATTGCAGTACGTTGAGGTGGGCTGCGAGTGCGTGCGAAAAGCTGCTGAATCACAGGATTTTCGTTTTGTAACTGGGAGCACCAGTCCCTGGACTTCCCGAAAGCTTTGATCCACACACGTCATGTCACATGGACCTATCCGATGCAGCGCACAGTGCTTTGTGATGTTAAAGGAGAAGGCATGCTGGTTTTTTTTCTGTTCACGTAGCGCGATACATATGACAAGAGATGAATAAAAATCCCAGTTTCACCGCAAGGACGATGCAATGAGTGCGATAGCAACAAATGAAGTAAAGCTGGCAGCTAACTCTTCTAGATCCAGTCTCGCGTAACTCTACAAAATGGTGCTGTAAGAGAACACAGCCACTCCAGGTAGGAAAGGGGATTTCGCACAGTCTCTTCGAGTTGAGAGCGCAGCATGTAGAAGGGTATATGAGCCGTCCACTGATGCTTCTCGAGATAGCGATTTTGATTTCATTGAAGTTAGGGCGAAATCATTGCACTGCTGTTTGAAAAAGAACAAATAATTTTTCCTATTCTTTGATTGGCTTAATTATCTGTTGGTTTCATTAGTAGCGTCTAACAAAAAAAAAAAGAACCCCTCGAAAAATTCCCCTTCATTCGTTAAGATTACGACAGACACTTGCGTTAGCCCCAAAGTAAAAAGCAACTGCAAAAAAGTGTAACTTTGTCATTTAATTACTATGAATAATGCATGTTGCTGGGCGAGTCGGTCGTACATCATGAAACAAGGTGCTGCGCGAAGTAAACGCGGACAAGGAAGTGAACGAAGACGGGCGCAGGGTGCGTTTTGTTGTTCAATAAAATTCAGTCGCGAGTCTGCGCCCGTCTTCGTTCACTTCCTTGTCCGTGTTTACTTCGCGCAGCACCTTGTTTCATTATTTACTATGCATCGCTTGTTTAAGCTTAGTTCGCTTCCTTTACGTGTCTGAATTGTAGGTACCTGAGAAGATCGTAACGACATCATGAGAAGGGAGAAATAAGTTTCCACCACAATACGCGTACAAAAGTTCGAAAGAGCTTTGTTCACCATAACTTGATCGGGCGTTCTGTTCCTTAGGACGTTTATATACGAATAAAGTAAGAATGACAAATGTAGATCTGAACGATGTGATACGCGTGGAGTGTTTAAAGATACACTAAAAAACTCATATAATAAAGAGAAAAAGAAACGGCAGCTCCAGATTACAGTCAAGAACCGAAACCGAAACCAAGGCTCTTTTTTTTGTTTCGGCGGCGACATCCTGTGCGAAGCTGTGGAACTAAGTCACGGACAAAAAAAATCCGTCGCCCGGAATCGAACCGATGACGGCGCGGTGAGGCCGCGCTCTGAACTTGAGCGATTAGCTCGCTCGGCCACAGTGAGCGCGTTGTCGCCGGCGGTAAGCAAGGGTTTATCAATTTACCACAAACATTTGAACGACCGCGCTTCAAAAAATGCGTTAGGGAACAATGTTATGCCATTTGCGGCAAGTTGAGAATGGCTTCAAACGAAAGCTGAGTGTCAGGACTACATGTGATTTCCTGACCATTAACATAACTTGCTCAGTTTTACGACAGTGACCGTTTTTGTCTCGAAAAACAGGCCACATTTTTCGCCGTTTCCATAGACTCCCATTGTACAATCTTTAACTGCTCTGGGAACAAAATTGAAGCTTACTGCAACATGATCGCTGCAGTCCTGTCGTGCGTTTAGGTTCCCACAAGCGCTCTGCGGTCTGCGTTGTTCAACATTCACCCTCTACACTTAATTATTCGGGAAAAACTCGCCAGTTCCATTGAAAACGCGCTAGCTTCGTGCCGGGGCCGCCAGGGGCGCTGGCTGTGATGTGTGGCAGGACGTCACCTTGCGGAGAGGACGGACGTGTTTTCGTGGGCTCCGGAATGACAGCGTCAGATAAGTTTTTTTTTTGCATGATTCGAGCTTGTTTTAGATGCGAAGTATCTTAAGGCGGAGCTCAATCCGGTGGTGGTGGTGGTGGTGGTGGTGTGCGGCGTGACCACCCTTACTGCGCATGCGCATACCCTCTCCACACACCTCCTCTCCTCTCCCCCTCTCCACTTTCCCTCTCCTCTCCCCCTCTCCACTTTCCCTCTCCCCTTTCCCTCTCCCCTTCCCCTCTCCACTTTCCCTCTCCCCTCCCCCTCTCCCATGCCCCTCTCCACTCTTCCTCTGAAACGCGGGCTAGACATGCCGAAATTCTCTCCTGCGCAACACCGCGATGAGCTCGAGCGCATGCGCGTCTCCTCCCCTTCTCTCTCCTCTCCTACGCTGCTTCTCTCTCGCCCGCCTGTCGACCGCGTTCCCCGCTCGCCCTGTGAGAATTAACGGCCAGGCTAGATGGAAGATACGACGCGCGTAGCGTCCCTCTTCGTGTTCCACGACGCGAGGTCGGTAGCATGCCCAACGAACGCCAACGGAACGCGATCGTGCAAGTGCTGCGGCTTCGCATCGCCTCATGGTCCCCTTTAGCGGGAGATGGTGTAATTTTTTTTAGTTATATGAGTACATAAGCCACTAGATTGAAGCTTTGAAGCTTAATAGGGCTTCCAATTTTGTACTGTTTCCTGTGTGACAGTCGCCTGGGTTTTCTTTTTTCCGTTCGGTCACCACGTGTCTGAAAGGCACACATGTGCTTTGAAGTATAGCATACTTGCGGAGTTTTGTGATACCATTTGACTTTAAGTGTATCTAATCCGCCGTGCGAACGATCTAGCCATGGTCAAAGAGACCGTAAAGTGTTCAGGGTGCGGAATGATATGGAAAATAGAGGTTTGTACGGATGAGAAGACAGAGGGAGCTGACGCCAAGTGTAAGCAGTGCGAGTTAGAGGCGAAAATGGAAATAATGATGGCTGCCCAGAATAAGCTCATGGTAAGAATCGCCGAGCTGGAGATTGCGTTGGCGACAGAGCGGGAAAAAACGATGGCTATGGGGGAAAGGCTTAAGTCAGCCGAGGAGGGGTTAGCAAAGGTAGTCATGGTGAACAAAGAAGCAAGCGACAGCGGGAACAGCGGGGCATCGACCCCCACAGTGGTAGACTCGAAGGGGGAAACAGGTTTGGAAAAGACAGGTGCAAGGGTCACAGGACCCAGCTTCCGCGAAGTAGTTTTGGGAAGGGGAGGGGACAAAGCAGCAGTGGCACGCGCTAGTAACCGAGGCAGTGGCCAGGTGCGGGACGGTCCAGCAGAAGAGTCGCAGCACGTGATAATCGCCGGGGACTCGAATTTAGTTAGATGCGAAGAAGCAGTCAAAGAAAGGGTGAGAGGCGACAAACGAGTTTTAATAGGGAAGTTCCCGGGACATACGCTGGGATCAGTGATGAGACAAGCTAGCGCAAAACTCGCAACTAAGGCTAATGGACGTAACCACGTGATAATCGCGGGAGGTCTAAACGACGTCTTGAATGAAGAATCAGCCGAACTAGCGACCACATTGGCGAAAGGGGTCCAGGACATGCGCGCCATTTCCCCTCAGGTGCAGATAGTGGTATGCACAATACCGGAAGTACCAGTGAGAAATATCGACTTGCAAAGAGCGGTTGTCGACGCAAACAAAGAGATATGGCGAATTAGTCGAGAGAAGGGCTTCGAGGTAGTGGATATAAACAGGGAGGTGCACAGGTGGGGCGGTTTCCACAGAGACAGGATTCACTTCGATAAGAGGCTTGGTCATGAGGTGGGCTGGCGACTGGCAGGACGCGCAGTAGCTTTTTTGGGGGGCGCGCGGGCCCTTCGGTGCCCACGGTAGCTTGTAATGAGGAAAACAACCAGGGGGACTCTTTGACAGGCAGTATAGCGAAAAACCAGAGAAAAAGTAAAAGAAGGGAGAAGGCGCGTGTTGCAATTAGTTACATAAACATGCAGGGTGGCAGAAAAAAAAGGCAAAATGGTTAGAGATTGAGGAGCAGTTAAGCAAGGAACAGATAGGTGTTTATGCGGTTACAAAAACACACCTTAGAGACTTGGAAGAGCCACCACATATTGACAATTA
Organism: Rhipicephalus sanguineus; assembly: GCF_013339695.2. Lineage (NCBI taxonomy): Eukaryota > Metazoa > Arthropoda > Arachnida > Ixodida > Ixodidae > Rhipicephalus > Rhipicephalus sanguineus. The sequence goes on from NC_051185.1 coordinate 136,242,035, forward strand.
TATTTGGGAAGGATGTAACAGGATCACCTCAGAAAGGAGAGGTGGGGGTGTTGGAATGCTAATTCATAGCAGAACAAAATTGGATAGAGTGAAACAAACGTGTTCAGAGCACATGTGGGTTTCGGGCACAGTAGGTGGAAAGAAAACGTGGCTAGGTGTAGCTTACTTGTGGACAGGGAATAACTGCGTAGAAAAGAATCTGGAGATAGTGAAATCCATAAGCACCGATATTAAAGAATTTGGTCATGATGCCGAAATAATCCTTCTAGGGGACATGAACGCTCACATTCATGACCTTGACGGATATTCAGACACCAATGGCAAGTTATTGCTAGATCTCTGCGAGCAACGTAGTCTTGAGATAGTTAACGTGGGGCCTAAGTGTGAGGGGCAGATCACGTGGGAAGTCGGAAACCGGCAATCGAGCATTGATTATTGTCTCATGAGAGAAGGAATATATGACAAACTTAGAGAGATGAGAATAGACGAGGAAGGCATTAACAGCTTGGGTAGTGATCATAAACGCATATTACAAATGGGATATAAAACTGAAAATAAGAACATAGAATCAAAGTTTGCCAGCTTGTATCTAAATGACAAACAAATAACAAATATAGCCGCAAGAGTCGAGGAAAAAGTAGACGAACTACCAGGCAAAGACTGGAATTATAGTGAGCTGCTACATGTAATCACGAAAGAAATGGAAAAAGAGAAGAAAACTATTTGTTGGAAAGGAAAGAGAAATCCAAAAAGTTGGTGGAACAAAGAAATCCGGGAGGCGATCGAGAAGCGACGTGAGGCATCACGGGAGCACAGACAAGCAAAAAAGGAGAAGCGGCCACAGGACGAAGTCAACCAAATATGGGAAATATATTTAGAGCAAAAATCCATTGTGCAGAAATTAGTCGAGGCAAAAATTAAAGGTGAAAGTGAACGCTGGATGACAGAGATTCGCGAAAAGAAGAAGGCCGCGCCTAGGATCTTTCGGAGCCACCTAAAAGCGCTGGGTAGGAAGTCTGTCACAATGCAACAACATTTGTTAGATGAAGGAGGAAATCAATTGGAAGGGTATGAAGCGCTAAGTTACATCCGAAAGATAACAGCTGATTCTTTTAAAAAGGTCGCCCAGGGGATTCCCCCAGTGAGTAAAAGTACGCAAAGGAGTGCAACCGACGAAGATGTAGTACTAGAGAATTTCAATTGGAAGAAGGCCGAAGGAAAAATTCGTAAGCGCACTACTCCGGGCTTAGATGGGGTTCCCGTCAGCCTCATTAACGAACTCGGACATAAAACTAATGAAGCACTGCTGAAAGCCGTAGAAAAGTGCTTACAGGAGAGGGAAATACCAGACAGTTGGCGAAAAAGTAGAATGAACTTAATCTATAAAGGCAAGGGAGAAAAGGATAACATTCGCTCGTATAGACCGCTAACCATTACATCGTTGCTATACAGGTTGGCGATGCAGGCAGTAAAATTAAAAATAGAAGCGTGGGTAGAACAAAATGATATTTTGCGAGAACTTCAGAATGGATTTCGAATTGACACGCGGTTAGACGATAATCTGTTTGTTCTTAGCCAGTGTATAAAAATATCGAAAATAGAAAACAGGCCTTAGTTAACTACAAAAGAAGCCACAAAACGTCGAAAATCGGAAAACAGCAAAGCGAATGTTTGAGGCCCGTGTACTTAGATTTAGGTGCACGTTAAAGAACACCAGGTGGTCAAAATTTCCGGAGCCCTCCACTACGGCGTCTCTCATAATCATATGGTGGTTTTGGGACGTTAAACCCCAGATATTATTATTATTAAACAGCAAAGCGGCAGAAAACAGAGACAGAGCGCAGAGACGTGGCACTAACAACTGGCGTTTATTTCGGAAAAACCTTCCCCCCTGACCGTACGACGCATGCGCCGATGACAAACAAAACCAAACACCCCAAAAAGCACACACAGCTAATCTAAGCAGATCACCTCTGTGCTAGAAACAAAAATTCTTTCCTGGTAAGATAAACAGAAGCTGCACTAACGCATTTGTCTGGACCAAGTTTCCAAACATGGAATGCCTCAATAATCTCCCGTTCTCGCTGCGTCTTAGCCTTACCTAAAATTGTCACCTTAGCAAACAGAGGCGAACAACCACACAACTTGCAGTGCAGCGGCAAGTTACCACCGGTGCCCGTGGGTAGAAGATTTTCATGCTCCCTCAACCTAACATTGACACATCGACCCGACTGTCCAACGTAAAACTTGTCACAACTTAAAGGCATGCAATACACTACACATGTGTTACACGCACAGTATTTTTTGACATGTTTTATGTCACAAATGCTGCTCATCGTGCCACGCTGCACAACCTTCTTACAAAGACCCGCGAGTTTGCACGGTGCAGAACAGACCAGTTTTACATCGCTCCTGGCCGCAACCTTTTTCAGTCCATGAGAAATGCCATGTATATACGGCATGACCACAAGGGCCCTCTTTTCTCGATCACCTCCTTCGCTTCTGTGTTCTCGAAAACCGCCATCACTCCTGTGTTTTACATTGAGGCGTTGAAACCCATATTCGGCAACAGAGGTTATTAACGACTTCGGGTAGCCAGCCGACAGGAGTCTATTTTGCTGCTCAGCCATGCTCTCTTGCATATTATGAATGCAACTCTTAATAACCGCATTTGTCAGACAAAGATTGGCGATACCTCTTTTGACCGTGTTTTTCACGTGCTATCCGTGTTTTTCACGCTTAAGACGCATAAACCGGAGCGCCCTATGAGAACCATTGTTACAGAGGAAGGTTCGTGGCAGAAACTTGTCGGTAGGTTTCTGCAAGGATCCCTAAAAGTCTCGTTCCCGATGATCCGTGTGGCATTGACAGTTCGAGTGTGCTGGTTGAGGCTTTGAGGGCCGAAGAGCTGGTAGCGAACACAGCCTTTTCGGTGGACATTGAAGAGCTGTTTTATTCTGTACCCCATAATGAACTGTTTGCAGTTCTTCGTGAGGTCATTGAATTGCATGGCGAGACCTCTTTTCAAGGTGCGTGTGGCCTTGCAACTGAGAACTTCATTGAACTTTTAAACTTTTATCTATCGGCAACTTTTGTCACCTTTGATGGCAAATTGTTTTGACAGAAAAACGGTATATGCATAGGGTCTTGTGTTGCGCCCGTGCTTTGCAGTATTTTCCTAGCCAATTTTGACAGACGCCTGTACCAAAGCCTTGTTGATCACCGGGTAGTCCGCATTTTTAGATATGTTGATGATTTTATTGTGTTTCTTAGTATTGGGGGGAGTGAATGTATTTTAGATGTCATTGGTAACATCATTTCAGCATTTCAAGCATGCTGCTCACATTTTCGTTTCACGCATGAAGTTCCCCAGGAAAATTCCATTAGGTTCCTAGACCTCACTCTCACGTTTCATCCTCATGGTCACGTGTGTTGGAAGTATAGTCCAAGGACTAAAAAGAATCTTTTGCCTTATGATTCCTCCCACTCCAAGCTGGTCAAAAAAGGTATCGCCAATCTTTGTCTGACAAATGCGGTTATTAAGAGTTGCATTCATAATATGCAAGAGAGCATGGCTGAGCAGCAAAATAGACCTCTGTCGGCTGGCTACCCGAAGTCGTTAATAACCTCTGTTGCCGAATATGGGTTTCAACGCCTCAATGTAAAACACAGGAGTGATGACGGTTTTCGAGAACACAGAAGCGAAGGAGGTGATCGAGAAAAGAGGGCCCTTGTGGTCATGCCGTATATACATGGCATTTCTCATGGACTGAAAAAGGTTGCGGCCAGGAGCGATGTAAAACTGGTCTGTTCTGCACCGTGCAAACTCGCGGGTCTTTGTAAGAAGGTTGTGCAGCGTGGCACGATGAGCAGCATTTGTGACATAAAACATGTCAAAAAATACTGTGCGTGTAACACATGTGTAGTGTATTGCATGCCTTTAAGTTGTGACAAGTTTTACGTTGGACAGTCGGGTTGATGTGTCAATGTTAGGTTGAGGGAGCATGAAAATCTTCTACCCACGGGCACCGGTGGTAACTTGCCGCTGCACTGCAAGTTGTGTGGTTGTTCGCCTCTGTTTGCTAAGGTGACAATTTTAGGTAAGGCTAAGACGCAGCGAGAACGGGAGATTATTGAGGCATTCCATATTTTTAAACTTGGTCCAGACAAATGCGTTAGTGCGGCTTCTGTTTATCTTACCGGGAAAGAATTTTTGTTTCTAGCACAGAGGTGATCTCCTTAGATTAGCTGTGTGTACTTTTAGGGGTGTTTGGTTTTGTTTGTCATCGGCGCATGCGTCGTACGGTCAGGGGGGAAAGTTTTTCCGAAATAAACGCCAGTTGTTAGTGCCACGTCTCTGCGCTCTGTCTCTGTTTTCTGCCGCTTTGCTGTTTTCCGATTTTCGACGTTTTGTGGCTTCTTTTGTAGTTAACTAAGTATGTACCAACTTGCCCAACAAGCAACTCTCCAGAAAACAGGCCCTTATACGTAGCTTATCTAGATATTGCCACGCCCACTTCTTGTCTTGTTTTGATGTATTCGGGTTTGACCGGCAGGGACGGTTATCAACGCTCGACGCTGTCCGCGAAGTAGTTTTCTAGAAGCGTCGCGATTGTAGTAGATCGGTTTGTTAAGATTGCGCCCCGCACGCGAATGTTCCAGTTTTGTCTAGAGATAACGCCGCCACCAGCGATATTGCTGGAAAGTTCGATAGCGCCTGTATAAAAGCCGACGCGCTTGATCGCTTGTCATTTGATCGACGGACGACGCCCTGTTCGCCGCTATCATTGTACAGCGTGCATTGCTGTAGTTCTAGTTCTCATTTTCCGGCCACAAGTTCGGCCAAATAAACAGTTTCATCCTACAAACGCCGACTGCTGTGTTCGTCGACGTCACAACCACGTGACATCTGGTGGAGGTGCTGCTTCTTCCATGATCCGGACGCCCCCGCGAAGCGCTGACCCAAGCCCAAGCCGCGAGGAGGACGACGGCAAAGAAAACCCGAATACATCAAAACAAGACAAGAAGTGGGCGTGGCATTTCGTGTACAAGTCCGGAAGGAAACACTCCGACGCCGACTGCTTGTCTCGTGCCCCCGTCGACCCACCAACGCCCGACGACCAGGATGATGACAGCTTCTTGGGAGCCATAAGTACCGAAGACTTCGCCGAACGACAGCGAGCCGACCCTGAACTCAAGGGTCTAGTGGAATACCTGGAGGGCAGGACCATCGTTGTCCCAAAAGTATTCAGGCGAGGATTGGCATCATTTTCTTTGAAAAACAACGTCATCGTAAAGAAGAACTTCTCTCCGGCCCGAGCCAGCTACCTTATCGTTGTACCTTCGGGACTGCGACCAGAAATTTTGCATGCCCTGCACGACGACCCGACGGCTGGACACCTCGGACTTTCCCGAACGCTCGCACGAGTACACGAAAAGTACTACTGGCCGCGCCTTGCCGCCGACGTCACTCGCTACGTAAGGACGTGCCGAGACTGTCAGCGACGGAAGACACCGCCCACAAGACCAGCAGGCTTCCTTCAGCCGATCGAGCCTCCTCGGCGACCATTCCAGCAGATCGGGATGGACCTCCTGGGGCCGTTCCCAACGTCGACTTGCGGAAATAAATGGATCGTCGTGGCTACCGACTACCTCACCCGCTACGCCGAAACAAAAGCCCTGCCCAAAGGCAGTGCCGCTGAGGTAGCCAAGTTCTTCGTTGAGAGCATCGTCCTTCGACACGGCGCCCCAGAGGGTCTCATCACCTACAGAGGTACGGCGTTCACGGCTGACCTAACTCAGGCGATCTTGGAATACAGCCACACAAGCCATCGCCGCACCACCGCGTACCACCCACAGATTAACGGCCTCACCGAGCGTCTAAATAAGACCATCGCCGACATGCTGGCCATGTACGTCGACGTCGAACACAAGACGTGGGACGCCATCCTTCCGTACGTGACCTTCGCGTACAACACGGCCGTACAGGAAACGACGCAGATGACGCCATACAAGTTGATCTACGGACGGAGCCCGGCAACGACGCTCGACGCCATGCTACCAAACGTGACCGACGAGGAAAACATCGACGTGACCACCTACCTACAGCGCGCCGAAGAAGCACGACAGCTCGCCCGCCTACGGATAAAGAACCAGCAGACGACTGACAGCCGCCGCTACAACCTTCGACGACGCCACATGGAATACCAACCCGGTGACCGTGTATGGGTATGGACGCCAATACGCCGACGAGGACTTAGTGAGAAGCTTCTTCGACGATACTTCGGACCGTACAGGGTACTTCGACGCCTCGGCGCAATCGACTATGAGGTTGCCCCTGACGGCATTACGAACTCTCAGCGGCGCCGTGCGCGACCTGAAGTCGTCCATGTCGTGCGCCTTAAGCCGTTTTTTGCGCGTTAGCGAGCCTGGGGACTGTATTTTTTCCTTCGTATTGTAATTTATTTGTGTATGCACTTGTTTTATTTTGTTTTGTTTTCTCTTCTATGTTCTTTCATAAGCATCGGGACGATGCTTTTTCAGAGGGGGGCAATGCCACGCCCACTTCTTGTCTTGCTTTGATGTATTCGGGTTTGACCGGCAGGGACGGTTATCAACGCTCGACGCTGTCCGCGAAGTAGTTTTCTAGAAGCGTCGCGATTGTAGTAGATCGGTTTGTTAAGATTGCGCCCCGCACGCGAATGTTCCAGTTTTGTCTAGAGATAACGCCGCCACCAGCCATATTGCTGGAAAGTTCGATAGCGCCTGTATAAAAGCCGACGCGCTTGATCGCTTGTCAGTTGATCGACGGACGACGCCCTGTTCGCCGCTATCATTGTACAGCGTGCATTGCTGTAGTTCTAGTTCTCATTTTCCGGCCACAAGTTCGGCCAAATAAACAGTTTCATCCTACAAACGCCGACTGCTGTGTTCGTCGACGTCACGACCACGTGACAATATTACCGGGGCGTATGACAACGTTAATCAGGAAATTTTGTGGGATATACTGAAAGAAGTGGGCATAGGTGACGACTGTATACAGCTTTTGGGGGAAATATACCGATAAAATACAGTTTGTATAGAATGGGAAGGAATAAGTAGCAAGGACAGCGTTGAAATTAGCAAGGGGCTGAGACAGGGATGTCCTTTGTCCCCGCTGTTATTCATGCTGTACATGGCGAGGATGGAAAAAGCGCTAGAAGGTAGCAACATTGGATTTAATTTGTCACACATGCAGGTCGGCGCGATGGTTGAGCAGAAGCTTCCAGGTCTATTTTATGCTGATGATATTGTCTTATTTGCGGACAGTCAAAATGATATACAGCGACTGGCAGATATATGCGGAAGGGAATGTGAGGCTCTAGGACTAGGATTTAGTGCAACAAAATGTGGATTGATGGTATTCAATGATCACGAAGACCATGCGGTCTTTAAACAGGGCCAAAAGCTACCGAGGGTAAGCGAGTACAAGTACCTCGGAGTAAGGGTAAATGAGGGGGATAGATATATGGAGGTACAAGAGAAAGCATCGGTAGCAAAGGGAAAGAGGAATGCTGCAATTATGAAGCACAGAGCTTTATGGGGATACAATAGGTACGAGGTGCTTCGAGGGCTGTGGAAGGGTGTGATGGTCCCGGGGCTTACATTTGGGAACTCAGTAGTGTGCATGAAGTCAGAGGTACAATCAGGAATGGATGTAAATCAAAGGACGGTGGGCCGCCTCGCGTTGGGCGCTCACAGGAAGACGACAAATGAGGCTGTAAAGGGTGATATGGGATGGACAGGCTTTGAAGTGAGGGAAGCTCAGAGCAAAATGAGATTCGAAGAGAGGCTGAGGAAAATGAAGAAGAGTAGATGGGCAGAGAAGGTTTTCAGGTATTTGTATAGAAAAAGCGTTGACACGCAGTGGAGAAAAAGAACTAGGAGGCTCACCAGTAAATATACGGCTAGCAGTGCGGGCGATATGGCAACAAGGAGCATTAAGCGGAAGGTCAGAGAGGCGGAGAGGACTTATTGGATGGCAGCGATGGAAAAGAAGCCGGCTCTGAGTAACTACCGAAAGGGAAAAAACGAAATAAGGAGGGAACGGTTTTATGATAATTCAAGGGGAAGCGCTTTACTGTTTGAAGCAAGGTCGGGCTGCCTTAGAACGCGTAGTTATAAAGCGAGATTCAGTAGCGAAGAAGAACAATGTACATGCTGCGGGGGAACTAAGGAAACGATGGAACATGTACTGATTGAATGTGGCGATATTCACCCAGGTATACGTTTGGGCACGAGTCTACATGAAGCCTTGGGTTTTAGGGACAGCAATGGAAAGCTGCACACGTCCGCGATAGAAATAAGTAAGAGACGGTTAGAGTATTGGTGGCAGAAAATTAGAGATAAAGAACAAAAATAAATAATGGGGTAAAAATAAGGTCATTCTGCCTTAAGAGGCAGAGAGATGGACCGTGAATTTATATTTTTTTGGTATAATATCATAGATTTAATCAATGTAGATAAGGTATTAGGCCAACATAAAACAAGAAAGCTTTTTTTTTTCCTTCGAGCCTGGTGGCAGACATGTCACCGCCCCGTTTTAAAGGGGACGCTCATAGCATCCATCCATCGATCCACAAAAGCTGGATATGAACGTCATGCGTGCAATGAGCGAGCGCTGCGAATTCTGCCTTGAACGCCTTGCCAGCAACACAGACTGACACAGTGCACACACCGACTGGACACAAAGCCGTGCCGCTCACTGCTCGAAAGGTAGCAGATTTACCCCATCAAAACATAACCTTGCGGCCAAGTCTTTCCTTGAAAACTAAACTCATTACAGAAACAGTTGCACCGGTATCTACCAGAGCCATCGTGGGAACATCATCAATGAGTACGTGAACCTTGTTATGAAGCATGGATACTAATGGAGGCATACTTGTGTGCAAAGCGGTACGTCCTGCGACCTCGCCTCCGTTGGCCGCGCCGGCTAGTTTCCCTGTGGCGGAGATGAAAGCCGCGGCCGGGGTCGGGGACATGGTGACCGTCGCTGGCGCGTAGTAGGTGGCGTCAAGCTCCTTACAGAGGCAGGCGAGTCACTGCGGATGTTCGGCCGGTACCCGTGCTTCTGGGCAGTTGAATCGGAAGGCCATTAGGTGTAATCGGGCTGTTGGTTTCGCCGTGCAAGCATCGCTGGTCGGTCAGAAAACGTTGTGCGTGGGCGACGTCGCGATGGGCAAAACCGGGCGATATGTCCGCGAACGCCGCACTCGTAGCACACAGGGCGTTCCCGAGGCAGATTGAATGCTGCGGCGTGGTGAGGATACTCGGGGAACTGTTGCCACTCGGACACAAACGAAGGCGGTTGGCTGTCGTAGCTATAACTGCTGCGGGGCGCATAAGACGACTCGACGTAAGTAGTCGTTGGTGGCGGAGCCCTCAGCCGTGGACTGCGGTTGGAGTAGCTGTGCTCGTCGAAACTCGCAGCATCGATGCTTGCGGACGGTGCACTACACTGCGGGTCTCCAGCTTGCATGGGAACAGAGACATGGCGAGGCAGTTCCTCTCGTACAATCTGACGAATGGTGGAGGAAAGGTCGGCAGGCAGGGAATTTTGGCAGACACCGAAGGTGGCAACAGTCGTGACGTTGGCCAGACGTCCGAACTTCGATGTGATGCGACGAGTTTTAAGGGCCTCGAAGGTTCGGCAGTGGTTAATCACGTCGGCCACACATTCCAGGCTCTCCTTGCCAATGAGGAAGTGGTAGACGTCATCGGCGATGCCCTTGAGTTTATGGCCTACTTTGTCTTCTTCCGTCATGTGGGCATCCACCGACGTGCACAACTTCAGAATCTCTTCAATGTAGGTTTTCCATGTCTCACCGGTGACTTGAGCCCTCTGCGACAACGTCTCCTCGGCGCGTTTCTTCTTCGTTGTTGGGTCTTTAAAACATTTCTTAATTTCTTCCACAAATTGGTCCCAGGTTGTCAAAGTGTCTTCGTGGTTCTCAAACCATACAAGCGCCGTGAAATCTAGGAAGAGCCCACGTGAGACAGCTGGCTAGCCGCATTCCAACCGTTCGATTGGCTTACCCGCTGATAGTGGCTTAGCCATTCGTCCACGTCATCGCCGGGTTTCCTTGTGAAGGTCCGCGGCTCCCTGTAGTGGAAGGGCGACGTCCTCGCGGATGGTTGCCGGTTGTCTCCGTCAGAACTAATTTCTTGAGGTAGTGGTGCCAAGCCCGCTAGTCGACGGCTGCGGCGAAGCTCGAGTTGCGGTTCCGCCGTTAGGGGACGGTTTCTCTCCTTTATCACTTGGTAGTAGCTAGTTTACCCCGCACCTTCCACCACAATTGTGACGTTGGAACGCGTTTATTTACAAGATGGGCTATGCAGAGGTGTAGCTCGGCCAAGAGTCAACGGCGTCGCTCGCGAGCCAGTCCAGCCTCGTTCTCCTCTTCGTCGAATCTTCGCTAGCGCATTTCAATATCTCTTCCCGCGGCCTAAACAACAGTCCGGTACCAAACGTAACACATATTAATCAACACGAAAGAGAGTTAGACGCGCACGGCCTACATCTTCACACTTATATAAGCGCAGCGCGACGATGTGGCCCACTGCGACACTCCGATAGTTCTAAATATTTTTTATGGTTTCTCCCGACGGCTGCTGCAGCACTACTGCAGGTCATCGTTCGCGCTACATTCTATCATTCTATGTTGCCGAGTCACGATTGACAGGAATCTTTCCGTCAAGCACTAGGTCGGCAGTGTCATTCAGCCTCAAATATGACTGCCGTTCAGCCTCAAATATGACTTTGATCGTTATGCCAGTACGCGTATCCATCAAGAGAACGAGCAGGTATCACACTTACCATTGCATACCGTCGACTCCTGCGTCCGGTGACGGCGGCGGTTCGGGGTCGTCGTCTGCCAGTGCGGTGTATCGGAGTATGGGTACCCATCTCAGCTGTCATTCGTTCCAAACGCGCGCGCAGCTTTGCGTCCATGGTTGGCAGTTCGAACTGCGGCAGTTCGAGGTGCACACCCAACATTACCAAACCGACTCACAGTTTTCAAGCACGCGCGATACGCGGTGCGATGGGCTCCACTCGACGACCACGCAAGCCGAAGCCGACCGGAAGTGGCGCCACGGACCACGTGGTGAGAGAGAGAGAGTACAACTTTATTAAGAGTCCAGTGCAGACGCAGAGGTTGCCTCGCGCCACCCGGCTACTCCCACGTTGGGACCGGCAGGTCTAGCCTAACGGCCCTGTCGCGGGCGCACTGGACGGCGAGGATTTGGTCCTGTAGTTTTCGGCTGCGCAAAAGCGCATCCCACTCGGCCTTGCTGTAAGTCGGGCCGAGTGACCCGCACTCCCAAAGCATGTGAGCTAATGTAGCGGCCTGCCCGCAAGCGGTGCAGGCCCCGTCGGGGAATTTGTGTGGATAAATTTCATTTAAGTGTGCTAAAGATGGGTACGAATGGGTTTGAAGTAAGCGCAACGAGACTGCCTGTGCTCGATTGAGTTTTGAATGTGGGATCGGGAAAGCCCGCCTGCCATGTAATAATACTTGGTGATCTCGTTGTGTGTGGTTGGAGTGTCCTTATGCCCTGCGTTGTCGGCGCTGGAGCCATCGCCCATGTCGAGAGCAGCGCGGTCGGTGAGCGCGCGCGCTGCTGTGTGGGCTGACTCATTCGGGTTCAGGGCAACGCCCTTTACTGAGCCGATATGTGCGGGGAACCAGTAAATCGTGTGAGGGACCATCCCATCTCTGGTGGAGCTGTTCAAGACCCTGGCGGCCTGTGTTGATATACGGCCCTTTTGGAAGGCTCTGACTGCCGCCTTTGAGTCGCTGTACACCTCTTCACATCGATCATTTAGCAGAGCGAGCGCAATGGCCACTTGTTCGGCCACCGGCGGGTTCGTTGTGCGTACCATGGAGCAGTTCGTAGTCGAGCCGGTCTGGTCGACAACCACCGCTGCGAACTTTTTACCGCCTCGATATGCTGCGGCGTCGACGAAACTTGCACTTGTACCACCCTTTCCCAGTTGCTTCAATAGAGCTGTCGCCCTCGCCCGACGACATCCCTCATTGTGTACAGGGTGAGTGTTGCGGGGGATTGGAGCAACAGTGATGTTTTCTTGTACATGTTTCGATATACGCACGCTATTTGTTTCCACCTGCATTGGGTTGAAACCAAGTTCGTTAAGTATGCGCCGACCGGCCGTCGTCGTGGACAATCTAGCTAGCTGCGATCGTTGCTGCGCGTTTGCTATCTCAGCCGCAGAGTTGTGCACGCCGAGTGCGAGTAGATTCTCGGTGTGTGTGCGTACTGGAAGCCCCGATGCTTTCTTGACGATCTTCCTGATAACATCGAGCTTGTCCCACTCCGACCTGAGCCAGTTGTGCATGGCAACGGTGTAGGTAAAATGGCAGAGCACGAACGCATTAATGAGTCTTAACAAATTGTCCTCCTTAAGGCCTCTGTGTCTCCTGGAGATCATTTGGACGAGTCGAAAAGCGTTGTCAGTCTTGGCGACGATCTTCCGCATAGCGGTGCCGTTGCCGCCCTTCGCTTCGATAAACATGCCGAGAATCCTGATGGTGCCTACCCTCGGGATTTCCTCCCCATCACTGGTGTAAACGTGTATGTTACTTTCTTCGACGGGTTTCCATCCCTTGGGTTGGGAGCCCCGTTCCTTCCTGTAGAGCAGGAGCTCCGACTTCGCAGGTGAGCATCTGAGTCCCGTTGGGCGCAGGTACACTTCCACCTCGACTACTGCCTCTTGCATGGCATCTTGCACCAGGTCTTCGCTGCCGCCGACGCACCAAATCGTGATGTCGTCGGCGTAGATGGTATGCTTGATGCCGTCCACACTAGCCAGTCTTTTAGACAGTCCAATCATGCAGAGATTGAATAGCACCGGAGAAATCACAGATCCCTGGGGCGTGCCTCGATGTCCAAGCGGTACGTCTTCGGAGAAAAAGTTCCCGATGCGCAGCCTCGCTTTTCACCCAGACAGGAAGGACCTGATGTAGTTGTACAGCCTGGGCCCAAGCTCGAGGTTCGCCACCGTCTTCAGGATGAATTCGTGCTTGATGCTGTCAAAGGCCTTCTCCAGGTCTAGGCCAAGAAGAGCCTTGGTATCTCTGGAGTAACCATCGATGACTTGGTGTTTAATGAGCATCATTGCATCCTGCGTTGAAAGGCCGACGCGAAAACCGATCATATTATGCGTATAAATGTCGTTTCCCCCCAGGTAGTCGTTAAGTCTGTTGAGAATCGCGTGCTCTGCCACCTTACCCACACAGGACGTAAGTGAGATGGGGCGAAGGTTCTCGACGCTAGGCGGCTTTCCTGGCTTGGGGATTAGTACGGTATCGGCTAGCTTCCATTCCTCAGGGACCTTACCCGTTTTCCATGCTTCGTTGATGAAAGCAATTAGGCGTTCTATGGATGCGTCGTCGAGGTTTCTGAGGGCTCTGTGATCCCGTCCGGCCCTGGAGCCGACTTGCGATTTAACGTTTGAATCGCTCGCCTAATTTCGATCTCTCAGAAGTCTTCGTCTAGTTCTGGTAGAGGGGGGCCACCATAGTCCGGGAACACGCCGTCTTCGCCCTCTCGTTCGACTGGTAGGTACTTGGATACTAACCAGGCAACGAGTTCTTCAACCACCTGTTCTTTGGTGGCCTCATGCAGGGCACGGGCTAGGGTGTGTCTTTGGTTGGCCTTAGTGCTGTGCTCATCCAAGAGATGCTTCAGAAGGTGCCATGACTTGCCGTTTCTGATTTGCCCATCGACGGACTCACAGAGCTCGTCCCACTGCTGTTTGCACAATGTGTCGCAATGTTCTCCGATTTCCTTGTTCAACTTTGATATTTCTTGCCGCAGCCTACGGTTGTGCCTCTGCTCCTTCCATCGACGCATTAGAGCATCCTTGGCTTCCAGCAGGTGGGCAAGCCTGCTGTCCATCTTCTCCACGTTTAAGTCTGATGTTATCTTCTTGGTGGCAGTGGCGATATCTCTGCGGATGTCCTCTAACCATTCCTCGAAGTTGTCGGGAGCACCGGGCCTTGTAGTACGGATGTTGCGAAAAAAGACAAGCACCGTGAACTCTCGGACTCTGCTACGATCCACCTCTATAGAAGTCTGCAGGACGTAGTGGTCGCTGCCAAAGTCCAAAGTGGTGTTGGTCCACGTATACTTTTCAACATTCTTGATAAAAGCGAGGTCTGGCGTCGTGTTTCTGGTCACCGAGTTGCCTGTTTGCGTAGGGAAAGCCTTATCAGTTATTAGGGTTAGGTCTAGTTCGTTGGCGTCGTGCCAAAGGTCCCGACCCTTGCTCGTGTCATATACGTATCCCCATAAGCCGTGTGGTGCATTGAAGTCACCGACTACGACGAGAGGGCGAGGACCAGCTAATTCCACTGCCTTCTCGAGCAACGTCTTGAACTGCTGGCGCCTGTGATTGGGATTACTATAAACGTTCAACACAAATACACTGTTTTTACGTTGATTGCGCCGCGGTGTGTCAAGCAATATCTCCGCCATTACATGTTCTACCTTGCACCTCATCAGTTTCAGGTCGTGGACGAGGTGTGTTAGCTTCTAATTTATAAGTGTGCAGACACCTCGTCCTCCTGACTGCCCAAGGACTGCACGGTAGCCAGCGAGGGACGCTGCAGAGGCTAATGTCTCTTGAAGTGCTATAATATGACGTTTGTCCGTTATTGTTCTAAAGTACTGCTGCAAAAGTGCTCTTTTACCAGCGTACCCCCTGCAGTTCCACTGCCAAATGCGGATATTGCTTTTATCGTTGGCCATTGGAGATTCTGCTTTCATCTCCGCCCTGGGAGGTCAGTGCTGCTCGAAGATTCTGTCCCTCTGCCGGATGGACCCCTGGTCTATCGACGTAGTGTAGGATGATCAGCGCAACCTTGACTCCCGCAAACACTCACACAAACACTCACTCATCCACCCGAGGAACACACACGACACTCAGCGCTCACTACCAACTGTTTATTGCACCTGAATGACCCTCTTATGACCCTCTTAACAGTTGGTAGTGAGCGCTGAGTGTCGTGTGTGTTCCTCGGGTGGATGAGTGAGTGTTTGTGCGAGTGTTTGCGGGAGTCAAGGTTGCGCTGATCATCCTACACTATGTCGAATAACCAACTAGCCCAACAAAAAGTTTTATTGGTCTATCGACGGTTTTCACGTTGCTTGCCGACGCTCCATGTGGCTCCGATTTATGCAGTTTTACGTCATTTTCGAGCGCTACAATACGATCGTTCATTGCCCCTAGCCCCTCGATTCGGTTGCTGAGTACACCCTGCATCTGCCTAACGCTCTCCGTGAGGCTAGCTACACTCTCTGCCATCATCTTGATGTTCGCCGTAATTGTTACCAGTGTTTGTTTATTCTCCTCTACCTGAGATTCCGTCTTCTTAAGCTTACTCACTACCGCCCTGCGTTTGGTTGCCATGGGCCCTTCTCCAGCAGGGACTGGCACCGATGTATCGGTTCTTTGCGTTCAGTATTGCCGTGCAGCGCACTTAGAATTTCTTAAATTCCGCCATTTCGTTGGCCATCTTGCTAACAGTTTCCTTAAGCTCTGCGTTTTCTTTTCTCAATCGCGATACCTCCGCGTCCCTAGCATGCTCTGGGGGCGGGTCGCATTGCATGGGTTGCTCGCCGTCGCTGCTACGAACCCTGTCAGCCCAGGTGAGGTTTGACTTTTTCCTGCCCTGGTCCTCGTTGGCGTGGACTGCCGTGGATGGCTGGAGCCCCGAGGCATATTTGTAGCCTGGCCTGGGAGAGGTGTCCGGGCATGTGCCGGCTGCGTCAGCCCTTCCCTGGTCAGGCCTGGAACTGGACCCGGAACGGGCCCGGGATCCGGACCGTGTCCTGGACGTGGAGCGTGCCCCGGATCTCGAACGGGACTTTTGACGCGCCCTGGATGTGGAGCGGCTCCTGCTGCCGCCTCTGGTTTTCGATCTCCCTCGCGACCTGGATCGGCCTCCAGTTGCCGATGGTCCGGGCTGGTCCTGTTGATGACAGCCGTTGAGCTCGATGGAGGCGTCCACATCGAAGGATGGGGACCTCGCCTGCGTGGCCCGGGCCCTCAGGCCTCGCCTGCGCCTGACGACATAGGGTGTCTGATATCGGTGCTTGCAGTTCCTGGATGCAGTGAGGTGTTTGCCACCGCACAAACTACATATCGGTTCACAAACGTGATGCTCGTCTGGCTAGATACCTTGTCTGCAAGCCCTGCATACTAACGCGTCGGGCGTCGGACAGACGTCAGCGGTGTCCAAGTCGGCCACAGGCACAGCAGACATCGACTTGCTTCCTGTATAAAGTACACTTGATTAGGGTGCCGCCTTAGGAAACATAATTGGGAACCTTGTATCCGTCGAAGAGCACTATGACCAATACGGTACTCTTGATTCTCTTCGCCCCAAGGGCCAGTGGATTTGTTGCATTAACAATCTTACGGTCGATGGCTTCTGGACCGTCGCTAAGCGGGATCCCGCGGATGACTCCCTTGCATGTAGCATGTGTAGCAGCCACGTATGCACTGACTTCATGGTCCTGACCGGCCATGGTAATAGCTTCGACGTTAACGTAGTGCTTGACATTCTCTTGGCTCGGAGTACTCACGACCATGATGTTTTGTAGTGGATTAGGGCAGATCGTGTCCGAGTTTCTCTCGCCCGGATCGAGTCCTGCCGCCTCCCATATGGCCTCTGCCGCGACAGACGGGCCAACCTTGCTGATACACAGGCCGCCTCACGGCCTCACGACGATCTTGGTTTCGTGCCGGGGCAGCGGTGGCATCTTGCTGGCCCTGATAATGTTTTTCTTGATATCTCCGAAGCCGTGACAGCCGGACGTAGGCGCTTCGGCGGTGGGCTTAGACGCCAGCGTTTGGGCGCCGAGAGCTCCGCCGGCTTTCTTCACTTCCGATCATCTTCTAGTCACCGTAATCCATCCGGAATCCCTGTTATTCTCCTTAGCGTCAACCTGGGTCCCCGCTTCGTCGCATTCCATCTCGTAATTTGGCGAGAAAAAGTCCTTTTTTTTGTCAGAGAAGCGATGCCTGTGCGCCGCGGAGATAGCGACGCGGCCGGGTCTAACGGCGGCGTCTAGCTGCACACCCGGCGTGATCAGCACGAAGCTCACTTATAAATGTGAAAATAGTCCACCCACCGGTGCACTTTTGGTGTCCACAGAGTCCCGATGAGCTCAGAAGTCCGATGCGACACACTTTCGATTGAACACGGCCTCACAAAGCACCAAGAAAATAAAAAAATCACAGCATATCCACGGAGTGAATGATGATGAGTGGGCGAAGCTGCAGAGGTTCATCGGTAAACCGTGAATCTTCCGTGAATTCTGCCCAGTACATCATCACCGACGTGAGATCGGGCGCGTTTAAACTAAAGGTTCGATGAGTTATGACGACTTGCAGCTCACTTTAATTTTACATGTACGCTGTGAATTTTCATTGTTTAAAAAACCATTGCTTTAGAAAACATCTGGCGTCTTTCGTTAAGCAGCTGGCGTCTTTTCGTTTTGCTTTAAAAACATCTGGCGTTCTTTCGTTTTGTTTTTAGAAAATATCTGGCGTCTTTCGTTGGTTTATTTCATCAATCAACGTCGTTTTGAACAAAATTCTTATTGTTTAATCACGCACAGGAGGAATCTCACCAGGCACTACCTTGGAGGTAAACAATGGCTGCTAATGGGAATGAGAGACAGAAGAAGTCGGCTTTTAGCTAACACTTACACTTCTACTTCTACTAACGTTTCCTACTGGAACATGCCAATGGCTGCTAATGGGGAATGAGAGACAGAAGAATTCGGCTTTTAGTTAACGCGCACGCTGCGAATTTTTTATTGTTCAACAACGCACAGGAAAAATCTCCCACCGCCACCACCTTGGAGGTCAAAGCGTAAGACTGGTTACGCACTACGACTACTACGACTACGACAACGAGGGACGAATGGGTGCCGCCTTAAGGAGCTTCGCCCCTAAAACACGGGAGCCGATCGAATCGCGTCCGACCTGTACAGCGCCATCCTCGCGTTCCCCACGTGGTTGCGCCCAGACGTCAGAGAGAAAAAAAGGAAGAAAAAAATTCCGCCGGCGCTGACGTACTCTTGGGCGGAGCCTCGCACCTCCGCGCTTTCTCCCTCCACGCCCTGCCTAGCTTTCCGCGCGCTGACGGCGTTGAGTTGAGGTAGAAGGCTGTGGAACGTGATTTCTATAATTTGGTAACACCACTTAGACATGGCGGATTCGAAAAATTTTTGCGGCATATTACTCGTTAAAAGTCATACGTCAATCATGAGACTATTCCATTATAACTCAGAAAGGTGTTGCAGGGCCCCTTTAAAGCGCTCAACGCGCGCACATCGCGCCATCTATGTGGCGAATAATAAAGCATGCTGAAGGAAATGGTGTATATAAATAGCTCGCCGTTAGCAGGCGGAAAGACGGTACTGGTGGTGGCGTAACCGCCTAACGCCGCTCGCTGAAAAGCGAGAGGTCGCCCTTTCGATTCCGCGCGTCGCAAAGTTTTTCTGAATTATTTTTCTTTGTGGCTTTTACATGTATATATACACATATACATATGCGGTGAATGACGGCAGCCGGCGACGGCAAAAATCAGCCGAGACAGTTCATATAATTGATATCGCAATAAAAATTTAAAAAATAAAATTTATACAATGTTGATAAGTCACATTTGTTTGGAACGAAATGTACGCGAGCAAAACATCAGCATCGACGTCACATTATGATAACAAGTTTACATGCTCATTCTGGTCACCTGATTGATTGGGCTGATGTCACCGAAGATTCGATCACGGCAGCAAACAACCGTGCACGCGAACTACGATAATTAATTTATCTGCTTTACTGGCAAAAATGTTAACCTGCCCGGATTCTCGTTGATCCCAGATGCTATGGCATTAAACTTATGAATCAAAAAAGATTCGCGAACCTCCCTTTCGTAGTGCGATTTAAACCCGGATTCGAGTATTGTGGCGGTTGGGTTGTCAAAAGAGTGGCCTGGCGTAGCGACGTGCTTGGACAGGGGAAGGCTAGGCAGGCCCAAGGCATGCAACCTATGATTATTAAAGCGCAATCGGAAAGGTGTCTCCGTTTGGCCAATGTATTGATGGTTACACGGTGAGCATCCTAGCAAGTAAATTACATTGCTCGCGTCGCAGTCGAAATTGCCTTTTCTTCTTAAAGTAAAGTTTGACGCAGCGCTCTTAGCTATTTGCGATGCCGTCATATGGGGGCACACCATGCAGCGTGTCTTGTTACACCGATGACATCCCACATGGACAGGCGTTGTTATTTTAGATGATGTAGGAGTGCGCTTAACTGGGCTGGTTGGTACATGATTACGACAAGAGCAAACAGCGCTAAACACGGGACGGAGAAGAACGACAGACACAAGCGCTGAACTAACAACCACTGGTTTATTGCTTGGATATGCAATATATACGGAAGCACTGCGCAGAATAATAACAAAAACACAGTAACTGCGCAATGCACAAAGAGGGGTGAGAAGTCATCATAATAGATGCGTCGGCAGAACAGGCTGTCATGTTTTGGACATGTAATTGAGCTCACAGTTATGTAATAAGGAACACTGACGCACGCATTTCCGTGTGCATGGATATGGTGCGCTTCACTAATCTCACGTGTTCTTTGCTGATTGTACGCTTCCAAAACGGTGCACCGCTCAATAATTGGCTGACAGCCACATGCTTTGCAGTGCTGGGCCAAATGACTGGGCACTGGTCCGTTAAGCGAGTACGCGTGCTCTCGTAACCGGTCGTTCAAACATCGGCCGGTTTGGCCGATGTAGCAACTTCCGCACGTAAATGGAATCTTGTATACTACAGCTTTCCTACATTCGACAAAGTGCTTTCATGACATCAGCATGACATCAGCCCAATCAATCAGGTGACCAGAATGCGCATGTAAACTTCCTATCATAATGTGACGTCGATGCTGATATTTTGCTCGTGTACATTGCGTTGCAAACAAATGTGACTTATCAACATTGTATAGATTTCATTTTTTTTTATTTTTTCACTGTGTCACAAGTGTGGTGACATTTTAATCGCCCTACATACTATACTCTATTTTATGTTTGATTTTGCTTTGCTTTGTCACATTTTCAATATTTACTGCTACTCCACTGTCTATGCTATCACCATACAAAATACTGAGCATGTCTGTACATCTCTCTGTTAACAGTGACTGCCTCTATGTAAAAATCTGTTAGCAGTGAACATGCACAAGGTGCCCCCCATCCCCTGCCATGTCCTTATTTAAGAGGTACCGATTAGTCATGTTGTCACATGGTCGTGACGTTGACGAAGGCAGCAGTCAGCGCGTCCGAGATGAAACTCTCTATTTGGGCGAACTTATGGCCGGGAAACTGAAAGTCAAACTACAGCAATACACTGATACTGGCGAACAGAGCGTCAGCCGTCGAAAAACTGCTCATAGCTGGGACGCGCTGTCTTTTATACATCACGCATCGAACTTTCCAGTCTTATCACTGGTGGTCGCGCAAGCTCTGGAATAATCTAGACTATTCGCGTCCTGCGCGCAAGCTTAACAGAGTGATCTACTACAACGCGAAGCTTCTCGACCACTGCGTCGCGGTCAGCGTCGAGCGTTGCTAACCGTCCTTACTGGTCAAACCCGAACACATCAAAATAAAACAAGAAGCGCGCGTGGCATTGCCCCCCTCTCAAAAAGCATCGTCCCGATGCTTGTGACAGAACATAGAAGGAAAAAATGTGCATACACAAATATATTACAGTAAGAAAGGAAAAAGTAGAGCCCTCAGGTTCGCTAACGCGCAAAAAATTACTTAAGGCGCACGATGTAAACGACTTCAGGTCGTGCGCGGCGTCGCTGGATGTTCGTAATGCCGTCCGGGATGACCTCGTAGGCAAGAGCGCCGAGACGTCGAAGCACCTTGTATGGCCCGAAGTATCGCCGGAGTTTTTCACTGAGCCCACGTCGGCGTATCGGCGTCCAGACGCAAACATGGTCGCCGGGCTGGTATTCCACGAAGCGTCGTCGAAAATTGTAACGGTGGCTGTCGGTCATCTGCTGATTCTTGATGCGTTGGCGGGCGAGCTGTCGGGCTTCTTCGGCGCGCTGAAGGTAAAGAGTTACGTCGAGATTTTCTTCGTCGGGGATGTTGGGTAACATGGCGTCGAGCGTCATTGCCGGGTTCCTTCCGTAGACCAACTTGCAGAGCTTCATCTGCGTCGTTTCTGGCACGGCCGTGTTGTATGCGAAGGTCACGTACGGAAAGATGGCATCCCAGGTCTTGTGTTCGACGTCGACGTACACGGGCAGCATGTCAGCGATTGTCTTGTTTAGACGCTCAGTGAGGCCATTTGTCTGTGGGTGGTAGGCGGTTGTGCGGTGGTGACTTGTCTGGCTGTATCTCAGAATTTCCTGAGTTTGGTCCGCAGTAAAAGTGGTACCTCTGTCCGTAATGAGGACCTCTGGGGCGCCATGACGTAGGACGATGTTCTCACCGAAAAACTTGGCTACCTCGGCGGCACTGCCTTTGGGCAGGGCCTGTGTTTCGGCATAGCGGGTCAGGTAGTCGGTAGCTACGATGATCCACTTATTACCGCAAGTCGACGTTGGGAATGGCCCCAGGAGGTCCATCCCGATCTGCTGGAAAGGTCGCCGAGGTGGCTCGATCGGCTGAAGAAGTCCGGCTTGCCTTTTCGGTGGCGTCTTCCGTCACCGGCAGTCTCGGCTAGTCTTTACGTAGTGAGTGACGTCGGCAGTGTGTCGAGGCGAGTAATACTTTTCATGTATTCACGCAAGCGTGCGGGAAACACCGAGGTGTCCAGCCGTCGGGTCGTCGTGTAGGGCCTGGAGGACTTCTGGTTGCAATTCTGAAGGCACCACGAGAAGGTACATGGCTGGAAGTGGTGAGAAGCTCTTCTCTTCGAGAACGCCGTTACGTAAGAAAAACGACGCCAGTGCTGGCTTGAGTACTTTCGGAACGACGACGGTCTTGCCCTCGAGGTATTTCACAAGGCCTCTGAGTTCCTGGTCGGATCGCTGTCCTTCAGCGAAGTGGTCGGCACTTATGGTTCTCAAGAAGCGGTCATCATCTTGGTAGTATTGCGGCGGCGGGTCCACGGGGGCACGAGACAGGCAGTCGGCGTCAGAGTGTTTTCTTCCGGACTTGTAAACGACGGTAATGTCGAATGCGTGAAGTCTTAGGCTCCACCGTGCGAGGCGACCTGAAGGGTCCTTCAAGTTGGCTAGCCAACACAAGGCGGGGTGGTCGCTCACAACACTGAAGGACCTGCCGCACAAGTAGGGGCGAAACTTTGATGTGGCCCAGATGATCGCAAGACACTCCTTTTCTGTTGTGGAATAGTTGGCTTCTGCCTTAGATAGCGACCGGCTAGCATGACTGCTAACGCTTTCCAGTCCGTCATTTCTTTGCACAAGGACGGCGCCGAGTCCTACGCTGCTTGCGTCGGTGTGGATTTCAGTATCGGCGTATTCTCTGAAATGCGCTTGTATTGGAGGCATCTGAAGGCGTCGTTTCATTTCTTGAAATGCTTAAACTTGCTCCATTTCCCACCTGAATTCGACGTCGGTCTTAGTGAGTTGCGTTAGTGGCTCGGCGATACGTGAAAATTCCTTGACGAAACGTCTGTAATAGGCGCACAGGCTCAGAAATCGGTGTACGGCCTTCTTGTCGGTTGGCGGCGGGAAGGCAGCAATGGCAGCTATTCTCCGCGGGTCCGGGCGGACTCCAGACTTGCTAATGACATGGCCCAAGAACAAGAATTCGTCGTACGGGAAGCGGCACTTTTCTGGCTTTAGGGTGAGTCCAGAGGTCTTGATTGCTTCAAGTGTAGTTTCAAGGCGCTGGAGGTGTTCGTCGAAGCTTGAGGCAAAGACGACAACGTCATCCAACTACACAAGGCACTTCTGCCACTTCAACCCTGCGAGCATGGTGTCCATAACACGCTGGAACGTTGCAGGTGCCGAGCAAAGACCAAAGGGCATGACCTTGAACTCGAAGAGGCCGTCTGGTGTTATGAAGGCGGTCTTCTCACGGTCTCTCTCGTCGACTTCGATTTGCCAGTAGCCGGTTTTGTGTTCCGTCGACAAAAAGTACCGGGCATTGTGGAGTCGATTCAGGGCGTCGTCTATCCGTGGGAGAGGGTGCACGTCCTTTTTCGTCAAATCAAATCAAATCAAATCTTTATTTTGCATATTATGGTTACAGCGTTAAGGATATACAGAAGAGGGTCCCAAGGTGATCTTGTTCAGGCGGCGATAATTGACGCAGAAGTGTAGGGTCGTCGACTTGTTTCCTTATGGCGTCGCGTTCTCGCGTCGAAACTCTGTACGGGTTCTGGCGCAGTCATGTCCACCTTTCAGGGACATCGACTGCTGCGGCAAAGTCGACCCCAAGGGGAAGCGCTCGGCGTAACTCTATGGGGAGCGATCTTTAAAAAATGATTACTAATCAATGCCCCATTTTTCGCAATTTGCAATCAAGGTAGTTAACGCCAACAACGTTGTTATGCTGTACATCGCGATTAGTTTTAATCCGCCGGCAGAATATTTTTTCCCGAGACACTTTTGTGCCTCCATTGAAAATCCATGGGGTGATTTTTTAAAAGTAATTGTAGCGCAACGATCAACTATTCGCAATTTACACTCTAGTGGAAGATACACTGTGACAACTTTTCTAAGTGTTTGCAATTTGGTGTGATTACGCTGGTTGGATTTTTTGCCCGAAGAGTTTTTCTCATTTTATACTGCGGCAAAGCCGCCTTACAGGGGTAAGAAGATTGCCTGTCGTTAAACTGACGGAAAAGTGCGTGTTGATCGCGTTAGAACTCAGAAAAAGTGAGCAGATGTGATGCAAATGGTCACTCTGGGGTACAGGAAATTAGTAATAATCATAATTATTAATAACGAAATAACGAATCGAACAATTTCTGTTAAACTTATGGGGCCAGATCTCATTGTGGAAGCACATGTATAGTAAAGATGGCATTTCAATTTGTAGTGTTACGATAAATGATAGATCATAATTTTGTATAATACGCTTGTACTGTTCATCGTTATGATTAATTATCAATGCAGGTTATTTCATCACATGCAATATAGTGTTCGGTGGTGTCTAACGAAAAGTATCTGAGATGGCAATATAGGTTTTTAACGCAGAACAATTCTTAGCGAACCTCGGCGACCTTGAGCGTATCTATCTATCTATCTATCTATCTATCTATCTATCTATCTATCTATCTATCTATCTATCTATCTATCTATCTATCTATCTATCTATCTATAACCGCCTACGACTTTGTGATCTCATGGCCGTTTGCATCATGGGATGTATACTAAAATTCGCATGGCATACCATTACAGTATGACAAACATAAATGAGCCCATATCATGAAAGTCATGACATGCATGTCATAAACGGCATGATTTATTTGCCACGGTATTGGCGTTCTTGCCGCCGTTTCGTTAACTTGATATAAACCAAAATTTGCATGCCATGACAATATTGTATGTCAAATATAAGTGACAAGTCTAAAGGGCCCCTCACCAGGTTTGACAATTTTGAGCTGACGAGCGCAATGCATACACTTGGCCTTCACGATCACGTCTGCCAAAATTTGCAACGCTATGCGCCGCGGAAATGGGTCATATTTCAAGGTGAACGCTGCTTGCCCTTCCTCTCGCGGGCGCGCGCTTTAGAGGATGAGGGGATGACGTACATGAGAAAATGGCCCTACGTAGATTGTAGTGCTGTGACGTCGCTCCACACGTAGACGACTGTGCTCTGACGTCGCCAACAGTAGCACGTGACGCTGCAATAATTACTTGACACGACATGTGTAGTTTGTGTAATTTATTGCTTGAATAGATTAATAAAACTTGAGAGAAATAATGAGACAGACAAAGGGAATGTGTGCGTCTTTTTCATTTTTTTCGTGAATTGCAGCGAGATGTGGGGCTAATGTGCCTCCCCATCCCATGCGTTCGTGTCCCCGCGGTTAGCGCATCGAGCAGACGGCAGCCCTTGAAACGATATGTAATGATCTGGCGCGTTCCAGCACTCCTTATGCTCGTTTATTCTACCGCGTCCAAGTAAACGTTAATGCGGCATTGGCTCATGATACCGCCCCTCTCGTGCCCGTACAAATGTCTCAACTTTCATGCCCGTCCCGCAGAAACAGGCAGTACACCACAGAGAACGCCGTCAAAACGCCCATGGCCGCTACATAAAAAAAAAAGGTAGCGGCCGTGCAACGCCGCTCGCGTGCTCGGGCTGGCTCGGGCACGTCATGCGCACGCGACCATGCATGCGTATCACGTGTTCATGCGTACGTGTCAAGTGAAGAGGGCAGGGAAGAGATTTGGCTTGCGAAGGCTACACGGGGCGAGTGGCAAGGGTTTGAAACTCGCCTCCTCGCATCATGGTTTCGCGCCGCTACAAATTATTCTTTTTCTCAGCTCGTAATGAACCGATTTGAAAAACTCTTGCGGCATACTGCTCTTCATTCGGCACACAACTACTTCCAGCGTCTAACTAAAATTTGATAGGTGGCCTGGTGAGGGGCCCTTTAAGGTGCAAATCATGATAGGCATGTCATGTAAGGCATGATTTATCATGTCCTGGTCTCGGGACGCTCGCGCCGTTTAACTAAATGGATATGCAAGATAAACGGTATTCCGCGACGTGCCGGTGTTGCGAACATAAATGACAGGTGGTAACATGAAAATTGTGACATACATATCATGTGCGCCATGAATTAGGTGCCGCGCTCATAACAAGCTCGTGGTCGTTTCGCGCGCTTGATATACACCAAGATTGGTTTTGTGTGACGTGACTATATGACGAACATTTGTCATAGGTGAGAGTTTGAAATTAATGACTTGCATGTCATCTGCGCCATGACTTACGTGCCACAGTCATGGCAAGCTCGCGGTCGTTTCCCGCGCTTGATATGCAACAAAATTGGTGTTGTGCAACGTGACTATATGACGAACATTTATGACAGGTGAGAATAAAAAGATAATGACTTGCATGTCATGTGCGCCATGACTTACGTGCCACAATCATGAGGAGCTCGCGATCGTTTCGCGCGCTTGATATGCACCAGAATCGGTGTTGTGTGACGTGACTGTAGAAGAACGTTTATGACAGGTGAGAATAAGAAAATAATGACTTCCATGTCATGTGCGCCATGACTTACGTGCCGCGCTCATGGGGACCTCGTGGTCGTTTCGCGAGCTTAATATGCACCCAAATTGGTGTTGTGTGACGTGGCTATATGACGCACATTTATGACAGGTGAGAATAGGAAAATATTGACTTACATGCCATGTGCGCCATGACTTATGTTCACGCTCATGGGGAGCTCGCGGTCGTTTCGGGCGCTTGATATGCACCAAAATTGGTGTTGTGTGACGTGACTATATGACGCACATTTACGACAGGTGAGAATAAAAAAATAATGACTTGCATGTCATGTGCACCATGACTTACGTGCCACGATCATGAGGAGCTCGCGATCGTTTCACGCGCTTGATATGCACCAGAATCGGTGTTGTGTGACGTGACTGTATGAAGAACATTTATGACAGGTGAGAATAAGAAAATAATAAATAAGTCAGACACCAGCACAGAATAGACGGAAAAAAAAAAGAAAAAAGGAAAAAGCAATATTTCCCGAGCAGTTGCGTGGCTCTGTGGTAGAATACTGTGCTGCCACGCAGCGGTCCAATGATTTGCATGACATGTGCGCCATGACTTGCGTGCCACGCTCATGGGGAGCTCACGGTCGTTTCGCGCGCTTCATATGCACCAAAACTGGCGTTGTGTGACGTGACTATATGAAAAATATTTGACAGGTGGGAATAACAAAATAATGATTTGCATGTCATGTGCGCCATGACTTACGCGCCACGCTCATGGGGAGCTTGCGGTCGTTTCACGCGCTTGATATGCACCAAAATGGGTGTTGTGGGGCGTGACTGTATGACGAACATATACGACAGCCGGCAACAATGACTTGCATGTCATGCACAGCATGATTTACATGCCACGCTCATGCTGAGGTCGCAGTCGTTTTCCTCGCTCGATATACACCAATATTGGTATTGTGTGACGTGACTATATGACGAACATTTATGACCCGTGGCAATAAGAAAATATTGATTTGCATATCATGCATAGCATAATTTACATGTCATGCTCATAGTGAGCCCACGGTCGTTTCGCTCGCTTGATATACACTAAAACGGTTGTCGCGCGATGTGACTGTATGACGAACGTGTATGACAGGTATTAATGAGAACTAACAGACAATGATGCCAAGGAAAGTATAGGGGGCGTTATTTGCAGCAATTAGGATATAAATGTGAAGAAAGTAAAGCGGACGAAAAGATAACATCGCGCCGGCAGGGACCGAACCTGCGACCTTCGAATAACGCGTCCTATGCTCTACCACTGAGCTACGGCGGCGGTCGTCCTCCCGTCCAGTTTATGGGGTATATATGTGCATTTAAACTCCTGTCTAACAAAGAAAAACGAGCCCTTAAACAGTCATCTTTTTTCCTTCATTCGTAACAAGTAGTCACTTGACTAAGATCATGTAATACCTAGTCACGTGTCTAAACCACCTAAAATGATGTAATAACTAGCCACGTGACTGAATTCAAGTATTATTTCGTAAACAGCCACGTGGCTTAAATCACAAAACAGCACGTAACAACTACTCACGTGATCCAAAATCTCGTAACAAGTAACATCCAGTCGCGTCTCTAAAATCACGTTGCATCTAGCCCCGTGACTAAAAACCACGTAACATCTAATCGCGTGAGCAAAACCACGTAACCATATGCAGCTTTTCTGGACACCAGCAGCCTAGTTCGCGTGAACGACACCACGTGGCGTATCGACCCTAAAGAATTCAAAAGTCCCGCCAAGACGTATGCAGTGACGCGGCACTAAATAAAAGAGAATAAAAAAAACGGTACGCGCCTGAACACTGTCGCTTCACGTCAGTGCTTAGAAGAGAGAGCGCTGTGTGTCGGCGTTATCTCGACGGCGACGACTGGCAATGAATTCGCAGTTTTTTTAGACGTACCATGTCAAATTTTCGTTATAGACGCACCCGCGATGCATCAAGAGAATCGTGTTTTTTACTTGTTTGTTTGATAGTTTCTTGCGCTGCCGTACCGGCTTGATATTGGAGCAGCATGCTGCTTTCCGAGTTTCTTTTTGAGCTAGCGGGAACCATTATGTTTGGGTACGAACAGGATATTGTGGTTGTATAATAATCGAATTTCCTTTGGTGTACCACTTAGGTGTTGCTCGTTTGCTCCTTGCGTTAGCTCAAATTAGAACTGGATAAGTTTGAGGACGCTAGGAATGAAAGTAAAAAAACGAAGTTACAGACAGTTTTTATTTGTTTTCAATTAGTCCTTATCGAAATGTGGCTGCCACGGCCAGCTTGGCGCCGTGAAATCGGGTGTGCGAAAATGATACATTCGTTGAATGATACTATTGTACACAGTAAAATGCGAACTTGGTAAGCTTAGAATAACACAGAGCTGAGTTAGGGTAAGTATTCATTCTAAAAAGACAGGGCATGCAAACACGGACACAAGAAAGAAGTCAGGATACCACAAACGCCGACTAACAACTCAAGAGACGCACAGCGGCTGAGAAGAAAGAAGGCACGAAAACTTATCTGCGCATGCCCATGCAACAGGCGAACCTATCAATCTGGCACGCGTGCCGGTCTACGTGGAAGATAACTGTTAAGGCATTTGATTTCATCTTTATGCAAGTTAATCGACGGTTGGCTCACGCATGCGCTACCACTATTCTCAATATGCCATGCTTCAATCATCAGGCGCGTTTCTTCATTTCTATGATGGTACAACACTGCGCATTCATCGAATTTCGGCGTTCACTTACAATCTCGACAATGTAAAGATAGATTAGAAGGTGAGCCTCCTGTTAGCGATCTCTTATGTTCCAACAATCTCTGGTTAATGCATCGGCCCGTTTGTCCTACGTAAAAGCGGCCGCAGCTGAAAGGGACCTTATACACCACACTCGTACGGCAATCAGCGAATTCGTTGGTGTGTTTTACGAAACAAATATCGGTCCGCTTCTTGTCTTTTACTCGCTCATTCTTCCTCTGCACAGCGGCACAAATCTTACCTAGCTTACAAGAAGAATCTTACCTAGCTTACTGAACAGAACATGGAAAGGAAAAAAAACAAGTGCATACACAAATAAATTACAATAACAAAGAAAAAAGTAGAGTCCCCAGGTTTGCTAACGCGCAAAAAACGGCTTAAGGCGCACGACATGGACGACTTCAGGTCGTGCGCGGCGTCGCTGGGAGTTCGTAACGCCGTCCGGGACGACCTCGTAGTCAAGAGCGCCGTGATGTCGAAGCACCTTGTATGGGCCGAAGTATCGCCGAAGAAGTTTTTCACTGAGCCAACGTCAGCGTATCGGCGTCCAGACCC
This sequence comes from Rhipicephalus sanguineus, assembly GCF_013339695.2. Lineage (NCBI taxonomy): Eukaryota > Metazoa > Arthropoda > Arachnida > Ixodida > Ixodidae > Rhipicephalus > Rhipicephalus sanguineus. The sequence continues at coordinate 136,271,631 of NC_051185.1, forward strand.
ACATACGGTCACCAGGTTGGTACTCCATGTGGCGTCGTCGAAGATTATAGCGACGGCTGTCGGTGTGCTGCTGGGTCTTGATGCGCAGGCGGGCGAGCTGTCGAGCTTCTTCGGCGCGTTGCAAATAGGCGGCAACGTCGAGATCGTCTTCGTCGGTGGCGGTTGGTAGCATTGCGTCGAGCGTCGTTGCAGGGCTCCTTCCGTAGACCAGCTTGTACGGCGTCATTTGCGTCGTTTCTTGCATGGCCGTGTTGTATGCGAAGGTCACATACGCAAGGATGGCATCCCACGTCTTGTGTTCGACGTCGACATACATGGCCAGCATGTCGGCGATGGTCTTGTTTAGCCGCTCGGTGAGGCCATTGGTGTGTGGGTGGTACGCTGTGGTCCGGCGGTGGCTTGTTTGGCTGTATCCTCAGTATTGCCTGAGTTAGGTCAGCAGTAAACGCCGTACCTCTGTCGGTGATGAAGACCTCTGGGGCGCCATGACGCAGGAGGATGTGCTCAACGAAGAACTTCGCTACCTCGGCGGCACTGCCTCTGGGTAGGGCCCTTGCCTCGGCGTAGCGGGTGACGTAGTCGGTAGCTACGATGATCCATTTGTTTCCGGTATTGGACGTCGGGAACGGCCCCAATAAGTCCATCCCTATTTGCTGGAACGGCCGTCGAGGTGGCTCGATAGGCTGCAGAAGTCCGGCTGGCCTAGTCGGCGGTGTCTTGCGTCGCTGACAGTCCCGGCAGGTATTGACGTAGCGAGTTACGTCGGCGACAAGGCGCGGCCAGTAGTACTTTCCCTATATTCTTGCGAGCGTGCGAGAAACACCCAGGTGTCCAGACGTCGGGTCGTCATGCAAAGCCTGGAGGACCTCTGGTCGCAATGTCGAGGGCACTACGAGAAGGGAATCGGCTCGAAGCGGCGAGAAGTTCTTCGTAAGGAGAACACCGTAGCGCAAGAAAAACGACGTCAGTCCTCGCGTGAATACCTTGGGAACAACGGTGGTCCTGCTCTCGAGGTATTCCACAAGGCCCCTGAGTTCTGGGTCCGCTCGCTGTCGTTCGGCGAAGTCTTCGGCACTTATGGTTCCCAAGAAGCAGTCATCCTCCATGTCGTCCTGCGGCGGTGGGTCGACGGGGGCGCGGGACAGGCAGTCAGCGTCGGAGTGTTTTTTTCCGGACTTGTAAACGACGGTAATGTCAAATTCTTGAAGTCGTAGGCTCCACCGTGCGAGGCGACCTGAAGGGTCCTTCAAGTTAGCTAGCCAACACAAGGCGTGGTGGTCGCTCACAACTTTGAAGAGCCAGCCGTAGAGGTAGGGGCGAAAGTTCGGTGTAGCCCAGATGATGTCAGGCACTCCTTTTCTGTTGTGGAGTAGTTGATTTCTGCCTTTGATAGCGACCGGCTAGCATAACAGATGACCCTTTCGAATCCGTCGGTCTTTTGCACAAGGACGGCGCCGAGTCCTACGCTGCTTGCGTCGGTGTGGATTTGCGCATCGGCGTATTCGTCGAAATGCGCAAGTATGGGAGGCATCTGCAGGCGTCGTTTCAATTGTTGAAATGCTTGAACTTGCGACGTTTCCCACCTGAATTCGACGTCGGCCTTCGTGAGTTGCGTCAGTGGCTCAGCGATTCGTGAAAATTCCTTGACGAAACGTCTGTAATAGGCGCGCAAGCCGAGACAACGGCGTACGGCCTTCTTGTCGGTGGGCCTCGGGAAGTCAGCGATGGCAGCCGTTTTCCGCGGGTCCGGGCGAACACCATCCTTGCTGATCACGTGACCCAAAAACAAGAGCTCCTCGTACGCGAAGCGGCACTTTTCAGGCTTCAAGGTGAGTCCGGAGGACTTGATTGCTTGAAGTACAACTTCGAGGCGCCGAAGGTGTTCGTCAAAGTTTGAGGAAAACACAACGACGTCGTCCAAGTACACGAGGCACGTCTGCCACTTCAAGCCGGCCAGTACTGTATCCATAACCCGTTGAAAAGTCGCAGGTGCCGAGCAAAGACCAAATGGCATGACCTTGAACTTGAACAGGCCGTCTGGTGTTATAAAAGCAGTCTTTTCTCGGTCTCTCTCGTCGACTTCTATTTGCCAGTAACCGGTCTTGAGGTCCATCGACGAAAAGTACTTTGCGTTGTGTAATCGATCCAGGGTAGAGCACTGCACGGGCTCGGGCCTACCCGAAAACCCGGGCCGGGTAAAGTAGCTTTCACGGCGGGCCTGGGCCGGGCTCGGGCCTGAAGCTCCGGGCTTAGGACCGGGCCCGGGTTTGAGGTGGCGGGCTCGGGTCGGGCCGAGCTTGGACTTTGCTCCGTTCTTAAACGGTCCCTAAAGTGAAACATTGAATCGGTTTAGACTGATAGAGAATCCGAACGCCATTAATTTCACCATCAATGAGTCTATTAATAAAGGAGACAATCAAGGTCAAAGTTTCATTTTGAAATTTCACGCTGAAATCTCCGCACGTGACGTCATGGATTTTAAAGCGTATTCGTCGTATTTTGGGGACCTTGGCTCAACGAAATTTACAGAAACTTGGTATATCAATTCTGTTACGGCCCCTCAGAGGTCAATGAACTTCATTTTTACCCACCATAAGCTACGTAGGGCCCAGTAGATGCCGTCAGAATCTATGACGTCGCGGCGTTTGGTGCGTAAATTTCAAGTTGGCGTCGTTACTTACATTTTCCTGCGAGTTTTCTCTCTTACCAAGAGTCTTGTCGCGGCGAGCGTGGTGCTTTTGGAGTGGTAAAAGAGTAATTTACTGATGACAGAAAAATTGTTTTGTGCTTACATATAAGCCCCAAATTTTATCTCGAAAAGACGCTTTTTCTATGTGGGGTAAGCTCTTTGGAGAAGTTTTATGAGGGATAAGTACTGAACTGATTGTTCTTCTTGCATATGAGCTACTTGATTTATCTGAAACGGGCGAGCTAAAAGTAAATAGACCAGCCGCTTATATGTAACATCTCGCTATTCCGTGCTTTATTTGCTTTCGTTATTATTTTATTTCCCAAATGTTACTCTGTAATCGCAGTAATAAATGTAATATAATAAAATTATACTTATGAGATGTCATCGCAAGAGCGATCACAGAGCTATAAAGCGGGGAAACGTTGTTGAAAGTTACAACCCCCTCTAAAACGAAAGGACTGCACGGAGTCTCTCTCCGTGCACATAGAATTCCTCTGCACATAGAATCCCTCTGAAGACACATTCTTTTTCTGTGACTCTGTGACGGCTCCCAGTGGTCATGTGGCGCGAGATGGACATGCACAGCCTGCTTTGTGTGCCCACATTTTTAATGTCTGAGCTTTCGTCTTGTTCCGCCATATCAGGGGTCTCAAACTCACCTCAGCTAACGGGCCGCATTCACGAAAATTTACTCCCGCAAGGGCTAGGGCAATGACGAAGGTAGGAGCGTGGGAGGGGGAACAGGTTTTAAAACTACCGTCATTTTACAGCAGACCTTTCCCATATCTCATATATGGGATCATTTTTGAAGGGGATTTGGCGGCAGGAGTCCCACAACATATCGATACCCATTGTTGCAAAATAGTGCGGAACGGAGCTGCTTGGAGCGTGCCAGACTCTATCGAAGAAGAGGAAACCTAGGGACATAGAGGGCACGTGCACGTGGTCGGCGCAGCAGTTCGCCTTTAGTATTGCCATTAAACGGACGTCTCTCTTTCACGTCTGGGGAACCAGTCATTTCGTATCACCCATAATGACTAAAATGTGGACGCCGATTCTGAAATATAGCTCTTGTTTCACGGTTATGTATCAACACACGGTGACCACAGGGGGCGCCTCACGAAAAATATCCTTTCGATCTGTGACGCCTGTGTATCTCAAGAACATACTTATAAAGAAAAAAAATGGGATCAAGGCAGTCATGTGCGGGCGGCGGGCGGGGCGGCGGGCGGCGGGCCGCAAGCGAGAGGTCCGCGAGCCGCGTGTTTGAGGCCCTGTATAGTGCGCTATACAGTGCGAGAGCTACGAGATACTGCCGCAACAGCGTTGGAATGTGCAGCAACAGAATAGGTCCATTAAACAAGGCGTGGCGTGAAGTATATTCGCTTGACAAAATATCTGGCTTGAAAAAGGACAATGACAGATTTCGTGCCGGATGATGTCCCTTTACCTCGAACCATATGCATCTAATCAGTTAGCTTCGAGAAGCTTAATCGCGCCTTTATAACCAAACTCGAACGAACCCCGAAAATACATCTAAATCGCTTCGTCCCCTTCCTGCCGGTCCTAACCGCGTTGTCCAATGGCCACCTTCTACCGGTACAACATCGCTGGGAAGGCATAAGCCATTATAACATGAAAAAAAAAACGAGCACGGTGCAAACCGTGCATAACATGCACTGCTGAAAATTGCAAGGAGAAGCCCTCAAAGAGGAGGTTTATGGATGCCATTGAAGAGTGGCACGACGTTCCGGAACGAGAGAAGTGAAGGGATGAGCTACAAGCCATATTCATTCTACAGAGCGCCACAAGGACATCCTAGATTTGCTCCAGTGGTGGAAGTTAAGAACAAGGACTGCCGACGCCTTCGCAATAGGCAAGACAGATGTGGTGCGCCCGTGCGGCCAGCGCGAGCAGTGCAAGAAGCTTTAGCGCGGTAGGATATGTGATGCAACATGGCATGACGTGCTTAAAGCAGGAATATCTTGATACTTTGATTTTTCGCACAATAATATGTGAAGAAGTAAGCTATAAAGTATGCCATAAGAAACTTATAGACTGTATAACTAGCAGTGGTGTGGTGTATGAAAATAATGCTTTGAGAAAGTTTTTTTTCTTCCTTTCTGCTGCTTATACGCATACACGTGGTGCACGCGGTTGCATACCTTTACCTGGATTCGTGTATTTGCAACAACGGTCACAAATTTGGTTTTTTTCCTTCTGTTTCTCTTGCTGTGGCAAGGCGCTACAATGGTGAAAACAGGTGGTATATATCGAGAAGGGTGCACGATTGGCTTTGTGGTTACAGCATGCTATAAATTTCAATAGGCTATAGTGCAATAAAAACAAAGTGAAGTGAGCGTTTTGTTCTCTGCCAGACTAATCTAGACATGGTCTGGCAGTGCTCCGTGTTACGTGGCGGCGAAGTCATCGCGCGGTCCAAATGGGAGGCTTCCATTACCAGCTCCGCGCTAGAACAGCTATATGGGCTGTCCAACGGGCCTGCGACGCAGCAGAGAGACTCGGTCTTTCTCTTCCGATGTCGGAGCGGCCCGCAACGTGCTAGAGCACGTTCCGATGGACCATAATAAAGTTTATCCATCCACCAATCCATCCTTTGTTGTTATTGCGCTCCCTATCAAAAGTGAACTCGTGCTGCAAATCACTTTCGTTGCTACAATGTCTGCTACAAAACGCCCTTCATGATCCCCAGTGTATTTGCAGAAAAAATGGGTACGTTATACCACTGCCGAAGAAACAATCATTGTATCCAATATGTCCGCTCAACTGTTTGCACCGTGAGCCCCTTTTTACCAGAAGTTACCGTATGGTAAATTATAATTGTTAGCGAAACATACGCCAAAAAACCGTAGATATTTGCCACTTAAAACACCTTGCTGTCGATTCCATGTTCGGGCAACACCACCCAGATTACTGGGTCGGGCCTCAGTCGGGCCTCATCTGTGGTCAGGCCGGGCCGGGCCGGGTAGGCGAAATTTTTTCTCGGGTTCGGGCCGGGCCCGGGTATCATTTTGAGTCGCCGGGCCGGGTTCGGGCGGGTAAATTTGAACGAGTACCGGGCCCGGGCCGGGCCCGGGCCGAGAATTACGGCCCGTGCAGTGCTCTAATCCAGGGTGTCGTCTATCCGGGGAAGGGGATACACGTCCTTCTTCGTGACTGTTCAGGCGACGATAATCGACGCAAAAACGTAGAGTCCCATCCCTCTTCTTAACCAGCACCACCGGGAATGCCCACGGACTCTTCGACGGCTGGATGATGTCGTCGCGTAGCATTTCGTCGACCTGTTTCTTCACGGCCTCGCGTTCTCGCGTCGAAACTCTGTACGGGCTCTGACGGAGTGGTCTGGCGCTTTCCTCTGTTATTATGCGATGTTTTGCCACGGGAGTCTGCCTAATTCTTGACGACGACGAAAAGCAGTCCTTGTATTGCAAGAGCAGGGTTTTAGCTGTTCTTGTTTGTGCTTCTGAAGGCTGGGATTGATGTCGAAGGCTGGTTGCGGCGCTTTATTCGTCGGAGTAGGCTCGGGAGAATCGGTGAGGCCGAAAGCATTGCTGGCATCTACAATTTCTTCGATGTAGGCGACCGTAGTGCGCTCACGTGCTTGTACTCGTTGCTGAAATTCGTGAGCATAACTGTTGCTTTCCCTGCCCGCAGCTCTGCTACTCCTCTTTCGACGAAAATCTTGCGGTTAATCAAGTGGTGCTGGTCGCCTTTAACAACGCCTTCCAGGTCTGCTGATTTCTGAGTGCCGACCGAAATGATGACGCTGGAGCGAGGGGGAATGGTGACCTGGTCTTCCAGCACATTCAAGGCGTGCTTTCTTGGCGGAGTGTGCGGCGGTAGTGCCTTTTCCGTGGACAGTGTTATTGACTTAGACCTCAGGTCGATGATTGCACCATGAAGGCCTAAGAAGTCCATACAAAGGATGACACCTCTCGAGCAACGCGGCAGGATTACGAAGTTCGTGGGATAAATCCGGTTGTTAATGGTGAGCCTCGCTGTGCAGATTCCCTCCGGCGTTACGAGGTGACCTCCAGCTGTCCGGATTTCGGGGCCTTCCCAGGCTGTCCTAACTTTCTTCAGCCTCGTGGCGAACGGTCCACTGATGACAGAATAGTCGGCTCCGGTGTCGACGAGGGCTGTGACGCTGTGGCCGTCGATAAGAACGTCGAGGTCGCTAGTTCGTCGTCTTGCGTTGCAGTTAGGTCGTGGCGTCGGGTCACGGCTACGTCGGTTTCTTCCGCTGCTTCCACGTTGCATCGTCAGGTCTACTTCAGTCCGCGAGGTTTCGTCGTCAGGGATTCGCGTCGTGTCCTGAAGCCTTTGTCGCGGCGGCGGCGTCGGCGGCGGAGGGTCTTCGGTATTTCGTCGTACAGCAACCGCACCTCCATCGGTTGCTGACCTTAGTTTTCCGGATGCGGGCTAGGTGACCGGCCCCGGGTTGGGCCAGAGTATCGTCGGCGTTGGGGAGAGGCGTAGCAGCCCGTTGCGTCGGGCTGCAGCAGCATAGCTCATTGCTTGCAGCTGCGGCGGTGCCGGCTGAGGAACACCCAGTGACTGTTGGATTTCCTCGCGTACAACGTCCGCAATGGACGTCACTTCGGGCTGTGCAAAAGGTGCGAGCTTTCGCAGCTCCTCTCACACGATGGCTCGGATCATTTCGCGCAAGTCGTCGGAGCCGAGGGCATGAACTGCTGCGCTGTCTTGGAATGCGCGGCGATTGTACTGCCGGGTTCGCATTTCCAGCGTCTTCTCGATGGTTGTGGTTTCGGAAACAAATTCCTGGACTGTCTTGGGTGGGTTCCGCATGAGCCCAGCGAAGAGCTCCTGCTTAGCTCCTCGCATGAGAAAGCGAACTTTTTTTTCTTCGGGCATGGTAGGGTCTGCGTGGCGAAACAGCCTGGTCATCTCTTCCGTGAAGAGCGCCACGTTTTCGTTCGGCATCTGCACGCGGGTCTCGAGCAGAGCCTCAGCCCTCTCTTTGCGGACGACGCTCGTGAATGTGGCGAGAAACCTGGCGCGGAAAATGTCCCACGTTGTCAGGCTTCGCTCATGGTTCTCGAACCAGGTCCGAGCGGCGTCTTCCAAAGCGAAATACACATGCCGTAGCTTGTCTTCGCTGGTCCAGGCATTGAACAGGGCGACTCGGTCGTAGGCTTCAAGCCAGCTTTCCGGGTCCTCGAGTGATGATCCGCTAAAGGTTGGCGGCTCCTTGGGCTGCCGGAGAAGGATCGGCGCAGGCTGCACGGGGTCGGTCATCGTCGTTGCGGTCGATGTTGGGATCTGGGGCTGCCTGGTTTTTTCGGGAAGGAGCCAGCACTCTGGCTGTAGTCCCTTCTGCCTGCGGCTTGTTCGACGATCCGGGTTTTCTTTGTAGTTGTCCTCGTCTCAGCTTGAGCTTGGGTCAGCGCTTCGCTGGGGCGTCCGGATCATGGAAGAAGCAGCACCTCCACCAGATGTCACGTGGTCGTGACGTCGACGAAGGCAGCAGTCAGCACGTCGAGATGAAACTCTTTATTAGGCCGAACTTGTGGCCGAGAAACTGAAAGCTACAGCAAAGTCGAACTACAGCAATACACTGATAGCGGCGAACAGAGCTTGAGTTTGAGTTAAGAAGGGGGACAGAGCTTGAGATTGAGTTAAGAAGGGGGACCCTTCTTAACTCAATCACCGCGCGGTTATATCAGTCGCGTAGCATCTTGGATTCAAGCTCTGGAGAAGGCCGGCGGAAAGGAAATAACTTCGCAGTGCACGTAGAAAAGTGTACACCATTCGAACCTCACTACGCACACTATATATATATATATATATATATATATATATATATATATATATATATAGTTCAAAAAGCCGGCAGATCCCACGCGTTCTGGGAATCGATGTAATGCGAAGCAGCCAGCAAAGAGCTGCATATATCGTCTTGTATGTCATGGTTTTCATGTTAACTCCTATTATTTATGTCCGTCACACAGTAACGTCGCGCAATACTAACTTCGGGGTCGATCAAGCTAGAGAAACGGCCGCCAGCACCCCATGAGCGTGGCACGTAAGTCATGCTGTACATGACATGCGTGTCATGATTTTCATGTTAACTCGTGTTATTTATGTTCGTTACACAGTCACGTCACAAGATACCAAGTTTGGTGCATATAAATCTAGCGAAACCGCCGCCAGCGCCCCATGAGCGTGGCACGTAAGTCATGCTGTACATGACATGCGTGTCATGATTGTCATGTTAACTCGTGTTTTTATGTTCATCACACAGTCACGTCACAAGATACCAATTTTGATGTATATAAATCTAGCGAAACCGCCGCCAGTGCCCCATGAGCGTGGCACGTAAGTCATGCTGTACATGACATGCGTGTCATGATTTTCATGTTAACCCGTGTTATTTATGTTCGTTACACAGTCACGTCACAAGATACCAATTTTGGTGTATATAAATCTAGCGAAACCGCCGCCAGCGCCCCATGAGCGTGGCACGTAAGTCATGCTGTACATGACATGCGTGTCATGATTGTCATGTTAACTCGTGTTTTTATGTTCGTCACACAGTCACGTCACAAGATACCAATTTTGATGTATATAAATCTAGCGAAACCGCCGCCAGCGCCCCATGAGCGTGGCACGTAAGTCATGCTGTATATGACATGCGTGTCATGATTTTCATGTTAACTCGTGTTATTTCTGTTCGTTACACAGTCACGTCGCGCAATACCAATTTCGGGGTAGATCAAGCTAGCGAAACCGCCGCCAGCGCCCAATGAGCGTGGTAGCGTGGTACGTAAGTCATGCTGTACATGACATGCTTGTCATGATTTTCATGTTAACTCGTGTTATTTATGTTCGTTACACAGTCACGTCACAAGATACCAATTTTGATGTATATAAATCTAGCGAAACCGCCGCCAGCGCCCCATGAGCGTGGCATGTAAGTCATGCTGTACATGACATGCGTGTCATGATTTTCATGTTAACTCGTGTTTTTATGTTCGTCACACAGTCACGTCGCGCAATACCGATTTCGGGGTAGATCAAGCTAGCGAAACTGCCGCCAGCGCTCCATGAGCGTGGCACGTAAGTCATGCTGTACATGACATGCGTGTCATGATTTTCATGTTAACTCGTGTTATTTATGTTCGTTACACAGTCACGTCGCAAGATACCGATTTTGGTGTATGTAAAGCTAGCGAAACGGCCGCCAGCGCACCATGAGCGTGGCACGTAAGTCATGCTGTACATGACATGCGTGTCATGATTGTCATGTTAACTCGTGTTTTTATGTTCGTCACACAGTCACGTCACAAGATACCAATTTTGATGTATATAAATCTAGCGAAACCGCCGCCAGCGCCCCATGAGCGTGGCATGTAAGTCATGCTGTACATGACATGCGTGTCATGATTTTCATGTTATGACTTGTTATTTATGTTCGTCATACAGTCATGTTACGCCATACCAGTTTTGGTGCACATTCGATGAACCAAGCGACCAGGAGAGCACAAAGTCGTAGCGGCTAGATAGATAGATAGATAGATAGATAGATAGATAGATAGATAGATAGATAGATAGATAGATAGATAGATAGATAGATAGATAGATAGATAGATAGATAGATACGCTCAAAGTCGCAGAAGTTCGCTAAGAAATGCTTCGCATTTAAAAATCAAGCACGTAGGAAAAATTGTTCTGTAAAGGACTGACGTTGCGGCCGCCGGACCGGCCTTCGTCGGACCGACCTTCGTCCCGCGGCCGAAACGTCAGTCCTTTACAGAACAATTTTTCCTACGTGCTTGATTTTTTTTTACTTTTACTTCCGGGTCCTTTGTTAGCACTTCATTGTTTATATATATATATATATATATATATATATATATATATATATATATATATATATATATATATATATATGTATATATATATATATATATTGCCACTTGGATGATGAACTGCGGCGAGCACGAGCCTGCATCGAGCAAAAGCAAACGAAGAATTCGTTTGGGACAGCGCGCGCTCTCGCTCAGTCTTTGTTGGTTTTGGCGCGGCCATATTATTAGACCTGCGTCAGTCTTTCTGCCAGCGTGGTATTTCTTGCCCGTCCTTTTCGCACGTGACAACTGGTGGAGGTGCGGGGTAATCCCAGCCAATGGTCCTAACGCCTCCTGGTAGCCCTGTACCTGCAGTGACAACACCTGTCCACCGGGCCAGCCGAAGAATCCGAGGATTGCCCCCCGAACGTGAACCTCTACCCGAGATGACGTCTACTGCACCACCCGAAAACGGTATGGAAGGCACTTCAACTGCTAATTACACGCTGCAGAAGCCACGAGTACCGAGGGTGTTCCATGGCTCTGTCTTAGAGGACGTCGAGGACTGGTTGGCTCACTTTGAACGCGTCGCTGATTTCAACGGGTGGACCGACGCCAACAAGCTGAGGAACGTGTACTCCAGCCTCGAGGATGGCGCTCGTACCTGGTACGAGAACCGTGAACCCTTCTCGACGTGGAGTGTGTTTTGCCGTCAGCTGCTGGCAAGTTACGCTAATCCCGATCGCCGTGAACGAGCGGAGCGGGCCATTCAGTCGCGCATTCAAATGCCGAACGAAAGCGTGATGATGTACGTCGAGGACATGACGAGCCTCTTCCGTCGTGCTGACTCGGCTATGGCAGAAGATAAGAAGCTGCGTCACTTAATGCGAGGAGTTAAGGAGCAGCTCTTCGCTGGCCTCGTCCGAAGTCCCCCGAAGACTGTGGCGGAGTTTTTAACCGAAGCCACGACCATGGAAAAGATGCTGCAGCAGCGGTCAGCTGTGTACGACCGCCAGATCAATGTCGCTTCACCGATGGGCCAGATTGGAGCTGCCGGCAGTAACATCAATATCGAAGCTCCCTGCGACCTCATCAGATCAGTGGTACGCGACGAGCTACAAAGGATTCACTGCCCGCCTCAACCTCCTGCTGCAGGATCCATCTCCAGCCTCATAAGGAGCGAAGTACATCAGGCTCTGCAAGTCCCGCTTTCCTCGCCCGATGTTACCTCGACCCGGACGGAGTCCCGACGTCCATCGTACGCCGAGGCTGTGAGCCGGTACATTCCTACCCCACCGCGCTTTGTACACCCTACGCCGCACGATACACTTCCGTCAGTGCAACCGATCCAGCATTTCGAGAATCGGCAGCCGCTCCCTAGGAAATCGGACGTATGGCGCACGCCGGACAGGCGGCCGCTGTGCTATCACTGTGGTGAAGCCGGACATGTATACCGCGAATGCCCATATCGCCGCCTTGGACTTCGGGGTTTCGCCGTCGACTCGCCAAGGCCAAGATATGGTGAAAGACCGAGAGCGATCAAGGAATACCTGTCCCAGCAGCGCATGCCACTGCCGTTGCGGCGGCAGTCGCGATCACCGTCTCCAAGACGATCTTCTCCAGATTTCCGGAACTGCCCAGTGGCGGCGCCAGCGCGTTCGCCAAGCCCTAGACGGGAAACCTAAAGGCAGCGACCTTCGGGGGCGAGGCCGCTGACAATCGACGTGAGCAAGGCCTCCCATCGACGCAAGTACGGACCAGCAGCAATTCGACGGCGACAGCACAATAACTCGAAAGCCGACTCTCCTTAGACATACCTGTCGTGCTCGACGGCCGCCACGACGCTAGTGCTTTAGTAGACACAGGGGCTGACTATTCCATCATGAGCAGAAAACTTGCGACGCATCTGAAGAAAGTTGCGACGCCGTGGTACGGACAACAAATCCGCACAGCCGGCGGACACGTAGTCACCCCTCTCGGGATGTGCACGACCAGAGTCGGCATTCGTGGACGTACTTTCCTCTGCAGTTGCCTTATACTTCCTGAATGCTCCCGAGACCTCATCTTAGGCGTCGACTTTCTACGGGAATACGGTGCAATTATTGACCTTCGAGAGCGCACCGCCACATTCTCGACAGAAAGAGCAGCAGAGAAACCCGATGACCGTCATCTCAGCACGTTTCGCGTTTCTGCCGACAGCATCACGTTGCCCCCGCGTTCAAGCGTCCTGGTTGATGTCGTGTGTGACGAACTACGTAACGGTGAAGCAGTCGCCGAAGGCAACTAGGCACTTTTGTTTAGCATAGGTATCTGCGCTGCCCGCAGCCTCGTCACGCTTCGCGACAGCCGTGCGACACTGCTTGTGACGAATTTTAGTACTGAGCAGCGGTACCTTTTTCCTCGCACTGCCATCGCTTTCGCCTACCCCATAGAAGACGTCGCTGAATGTTTTACGGCTACATCAATGCAGAGTGGGCTCCAATCGACATCGACAGATGCCTCTTCAGCGCTCGGAAGGGTGGACATCAATTCGAGCCTCTCGGAGCAAGAACGAACGGCGCTGCATGAATTGCTGCTTAAATTTCAAGGGTGCTTCGCTTCGTCCTCGAAGGTGCGTCAAACGCCCATTACGAAGCACAGGATTATTACGCACACCGATGCCTCGCCCATTAAACAACAGCCCTACCGAGTTTCGGCCAAAGAGCGTGACGCGATAAATGAGCAAGTCAAAGAGAAGCTCCAAGATGATGTTATACAGCCATCCAATAGTCCGTGGTCATCGCCAGTCGTTCTAGTAAAGAAAAAAGACGGAACATTGCGTTTTTGCGTTGACTACAGGAAGCTAAATTGCGTGACTAAAAAAGACGTGTATCCTTTGCCGCGCATCGATGATTCATTGGACAGACTGCGACGGGCCAAGTATTTTTCTTCCATAGACCTGAAAAGCGGATACTGGCAGATTGAGGTTGATGAACGTGACCGCGAAAAAACTGCTTTTGTTGCACCGGATGGCCTGTACGAATTCAAGGTGCTCCCCTTCGGCCTGTGTTCCGCGCCAGCGACATTCCAAAGAATGATGGACACTGTTCTCACCGGTCTAAAGTGGCACACTTGCCTTGTTTATCTTGATGATGTCGTCGTCTTTTCGGTCGCCTTTGAACAACACCTGATGCGTCTGCAGGCTGTTCTGGAAGCGCTCCGCTCTGCAAACCTCACGCTGAAGCCAGAAAAATGCCACTTCGGTTACAAAGACCTCAAATTTCTGGGCCATGTTGTGAGCGCAGACGGCGTTCGACGTGACCCCGACAAGACCACCGCCGTTGCATCTTTTCCTGTTCCCCGTGACAAGAAAGCAGTACGTCGCTTCCTCGGCCACTGCGCCTACTATCGCCGCTTCATCGCAAATTTTTCTAAGATTGCCGAACCTCTGACTCGCCTCACACGTGAAGATGTACCATTCACCTGGAATGAAGAACAGGACACGGCTTTCATCAATCTACAGGAGCGTTTGCAGGCACCACCAGTCCTTGCTCACTTCGACGAGGATGCTGCCGCAGAAGTCCATACCGACGCGAGCAATATAGGTCTTGGCGCCGTTCTTGTCCAACACCAAGAAGGCACTGAGCGAGTAATAGCTTACGCCAGCCGTACCCTCTCTCGCGCCGAGACGAACTATTCTACCTCAGAGAAGGAGTACCTCGCAGTAGTATGGGCAACCATGAAATTCAGGCCTTACCTGTACGGTCGTCACTTCAAGGTCGTGACCGACCATCACTCATTGTGCTGGTTAGCCAATTTACGAGACCCGTCTGGGCGGTTGGCACGATGGAGCCTTCGTTTGCAAGAGTTTGACCTTACCATCGTCTATAAATCAGGCCGCAAGCACGAAGATGCTGATTCGTTGTCCCGTGCACCTACTGAAGTTTGTGATCCCGACACTGAGGACGACAGCGGCTTCCTCGGAGTTCTCACTGCAACTGACTTGATCGCACGACAACACGAAGACGCCGAGATTCGCGCAATCATCGACAATCTAGAAGGACGCAACACTCCCGTACCACGACATCTTTCTCGCAATCTCGTGTCATTCTGTCTGCGCAGTGGTGTCTTGTACAAGAAAACTTGAACGGCAACGGGAAAGCCTACCTGCTAGTCGTCCCTTCTGACATGCGAGACGACATTCTTCTTGCCTGCCATGACGAGCCCACATCCGGCCACTTAGGTTCTTCACGAACCCTCGCCAGAGTTAAACAGGCGTACTACTGGCCCAAACTTGCTGCATACGTGAAGCGCTACGTAAAAAGCTGCCGTGAGTGCCAACGCCGCAAATCTCCGCCACTGAAGCCTGCAGGCCTGCTGCAACCCATCACACCACCTTGGGCGCCGTTCGATCGAATAGGAATGGATTTACTGGGGCCATTTCCGCTGTCATCTGCCGGTAACAAGTGGATCGTCGTGGCGACAGATTACCTAACGAGATACGCCGAGACAAGGGCCCTACAACGAGCTACGGCTTCCGATGTTGCCCAGTTTTTCATCGACCAGATCGTTCTTCGGCATGGCGCCCCGTCATGCGTGATCACTGATAGAGGAACAGCTTTCACGGCCCAGCTTATTGATGACGTTTTCAAACTCAGCTACACGAACCACCGCAAGACGACGGCGTATCATCCGCAGACTAACGGCTTGACGGAACGACTGAACAAAACCATCGCCGACATGTTATCCATGTATGTGGACGTTCAGCACAAGACGTGGGATCAGGTCCTGCCGTACGTAACATTTGCGTACAACACTGCCATCCAGGAAACAACACGATTCACGCCGTTCCGTCTCGTCTACGGGCGTGAGGTACAAACCATGCTGGACGCTATGCTGCCACAGGACTACGACGCTTCGCTTACACCTGAAGCTGAGCAGCTTACTCAATACGCCGAAGAAGCTCGCCAGTTGGCACGACTCCACATCACGCAACAGCAAACTGCAGATGCCCGCCGCTATAATCTTCGCCATCGACACGTCGAATACCACCCAGGAGATCAAGTTTGGGTATGGACTCCGGTTCGCCGCCAAGGGTTGTCCGAAAAACTCCTGAGTCGCTACTTTGGACCGTACAAAGTGGTGCGTCGCATGAGTGATGTAAATTATGAGGTTGTCCCAGATGGAACCATGTCACCCCAACGTCGAAAGCACTACCCAGAGATTGTTCACGTTCTACGACTCAAGCCGTACTTCACGCGTTAGTGCGACTGTGCCTCGGCCTTCTCTTTTTTTTTACGAAGTGCCCACACTGTGCCCGTTTGGCCTTTTCTGCTTATGCATGTCCGCTTGCACGGCCATCGGGGCGATGCTTTTTTTTTCAGTGGGGGAATAATGCCACCTGGATGATGAACTGCGGCGAGCACGAGCCTGCATCGAGCAAAAGCAAACGAAGAAGTCGTTTGGGACAGCGCGCGCTCTCGCTCAGTCTTTGTTGGTTTTGGCGCGGCCATATTATTAGACCTGCGTCAGTCTTTCTGCCAGCTTGGTATTTCTTGCCCGTCCTTTTCGCACGTGACAATATATATATATATATATATATATATATATATATATATATATATATATATATATATATATATATATATGGTGCGGTAGAAAAAGAGGTCGACAAACCTAAGAAACACAAGTTTTACTAACGTTTCGGCAGGAGGGCCTGCCTTCGTCAGAGTGAACGGTTACAGATGCCACGCAGGGCACATGTATAAGCCGCTTCTTTGCGGCTTCAAAGAAGCGGCTTATACATGTGCCCTGCGTGGCATCTGTAACCATTCACTCTGACGAAGGCAGGCCCTCCTGCCGAAACGTTAGTAAAACTTGCGTTTCGCGCGTTTGTCGACCTCTTTTTCTACCGCATTTTCCACCGGATCCATTGAATTATATATATATATATTGTAGAGAAGCCTTGGGACATGGTAATGGGTTACCCTCTCCAGCGCCTTCTAGTGGGTCGTCCTCTTTGGTTGCTTGAAAAAGAACGCCGCTCGCGCAGGGAGTTCGTGCCTTGCCGTGACTGTCGCCATTACTCATTGTCGTTCAGTGCTGTCTATTAAACACCTTAACAAATTGGTGGAGAGTGCTCTGCTCCCATTCAATGCCCCTGCAGCTCCGATCCCGTACCCTGCCATCTACCATGCCTCAAGACGCCGCCCAGCAAACGCCTCCTCTCGCAACGAGCACATGACCCGGTGTCCCCCGTATACGCGATCCACCTATCTTCACTGGCGCCGATAGCACCGACGTGGAGGACTGGCTCGCACTTTACGAGCGCGTCAGCATCCCCAACAAACGGGACGAAGAAGGCAAGATAAGCAACTTGGTATTCTACCTCGCGGGCGTAGCAAGCTTGTGGTACAACAACCACGCGTCCGATTTTGCCACTTGGTCCGATTTCAAGACCGCCGTCATCAGCGTATTTGGCCGCCCAGCAGTTCGTAAGCTGCAAGCCGAACAGCGCTTACGTGAACGATCTCAGCAGGCCGGTGAATCTTTCACAAGTTATATCGAAGACGTCCTCGGCTTGTGTAAGAAGGCCAACGGGACCATGTCTGAGTCTGACAAGATCCGGAACATAATGAAAGGCATTGACGACGATGCCTTCACCATGCTGCTCGCCAAAAACTCTGGCACAGTGGCCGAGGTCATAACGCTGTGCCAGAGCTACGAGGAGCTCCGCCGGCAGCGTTCGATGACCCGTCGATCCCCATCACGCGACGCAGAGCTTGCTGGCTTGGCGGCAATAACTGACCAGGCCGCGTTGCTGGCAGAAGTCAAGTCATTCGTGCGCGAGGAAATTGCACGCCAGGTCTCCCTCCTCGCCTTTGCCCACCCGCAGCACGTTCAACAGTCGTCGACCACCCTTCTTCCTCCTCTCCTCCGAGCGATTGAGCAGGAAATTGCGGAGGTCATGCCTGAGTACCACCCGCAACCTCCGGCTCCTGCGCCCCAGAGTTACGCTCAAGTTGTCGCCAGGACGCCCCAAGTAATTCCTTTACTACGAAAAACAGCGCAAAATAAACAGGGACAAAAAAGGGACTCGCCCAACACTCAGTCTTTTTAAAGTAATTCCTGCGGCTGCCCCAATGAGTTACGCCGAAGCCGCCGCTAGACCTCCGTTCTTTGAGGCGGGTGTGCCGGCTACATATGCCGACGCCATCCCTCGGCCCCGACTGCAGTCCACCATACAGTCATTTCAGCAGCCGACCAGTCAATCGCGTCCTGCGACGTGGGCGGGACCTACCCCGGCGAACCGATGGCGCACCCCCGACAACCGGCCCATCTTCTTTGCTTGCGGTTACGCCGGTCACGTGGCACGTTATTGTCAACGCGTGCAGCCGCCTCGAGTCGCGTCACCTGTCACCAGCCAGTCAAGCCGTGCATTCTACGACCCACCTCCACCTATGTCGCTGACGTCACGCCCACCTCCAGCTACTCGCCGCTCTCCGTCTCCACGACGTCGATCACTGTCACCCATGCGGCCACGTTCGGTCGCACGAGAGCAGGAAAACCAGTCGTCGCAGTCCAGGAGGCAAGGGCTGCGGCGCTATCGAACTGTGAAAGCCCTCAGCGAAGTCCATCGAATGTAATCGACGTGCTTGTGGACGGTGTTCGCGCATTGGCCCTTATCGACACTGGAGCCGCTGTATCCGTTATGGACGCAAAACTTTGCCGCTTACTTCGAAAAGTGATGACACCACTTTCTGGGATGTCCCTCCGTACCGCCAGCTCCCAGAGTATTCATCCTACAGCAGTATGCACTGCTCGCGTCGTCATTCAGGATGTTCTGTACGACGTCGAGTTCATCATAATTGCGGCATGCTCTCACGACGTCATCCTGGGATGGGATTTCCTCTCCCGCCACGACGCCGTAATTCGTTGCGCACCAGCCGACATCGAACTCTCACCGTTCTCACATTTGACGCCGACAGACAGTCCATCGGCAGTGAGCAAGATCCTCGTCCAAGACGATACGAAAGTGCCTCCAAACTCGTCAACGGCTGTGTCGGTCTACTGCGCCGGTCTCTCCGACACCATTGCACTCATTTCGCCATCTGCCCGCATCTGCACTAGGAAAGTGTTGCTGGTACCTTTCGCGACCGTGCGAGTCACTCAGGGCAGCACCGCTATTTTTGTTACCAACCCATCCCCGTGCATTGTTACGTTGGTTCGAGGGGAATGTCTCGGCAAAGTGGAACCCGTTGAAGACGCACAAGTTCTGGACGCACCCGATGACTCGCACTGTACCAGTTCCCGCACCATCAGTGCTGTTTCCACGTCTGATTCGTCACCTACTGATGTATTTGGTCCCTCCATTGCTGACAACCTTACGTCGGTCCAGCGTTGGCAGCTTCTGTGCTTGTTGGATGAATTTCGTCATTCTTTCGATGTCGGGCAAACATCCCTCGGCCGCACGTCCACTGTTACGCATCGCATCGGCACTGGCGCCCAACCACCACTGCGGCAACGTCCATATCGCGTGTCTCCCACAGAACGCCGGGTAATTAACGAGCAAGTGGACGATATGATTTGACGCGATGTAATTCGGCCCTCCGACAGCCCATGGGCGTCTCCTGTTGTTCTCGTTGCGAAGAAGGACGGTTCTGTGCGGTTCTGTGTGGACTACGACGGCTCAACAAGGTCACCCGCAAGGATGTTTATCCGCTGCCGCGAATCGACGACGCGATTGACAGCCTCCAAGGAGCAGAATTCTTTTCATCTCTCGATTTGCGCTCGGGGTACTGGTGACGGTGGCTGATGACGCTCGACCAAAGACAGCCTTTGTCACGCCCGACGGCTTGTACGAGTTCAACGTCATGCCGTTCGGTCTGTGTAATGCGCCCGCGACCTTCGAGCGCATGATGGACACCGTTCTGCGTAACTTGAAATGGCACACGTGCCTGTGTTACCTGGACGACGTCGTCGCCTTCGCTCAGGACTTCTCCACGCATCTCCAACGTCTGCGGCATGTCTTGACCCGTTTGAGCAACGCCGGCCTCCAACTGAATCTGAAGAAGTGCCGATTTGCGGCACGGCAGCTGACAATCCTCGGCTACGTCGTGTCCAAAGACGGAATTTTTCCCGATCCGGCCAAGCTTCGGGCCGTGGCCGAATTTCCCAAAACCTACGTCCGTCAAAGAACTGCGCAGTTTCGTCGGACTGTGTTCATACTTTCGACGCTTCATACGAAACTTCGCCACCATCATATCGCCGCTGACGAAGCTCCTTGAAAGTAACGGACCCCTAAATTCGTGGTCGTCCGAGTGTGACGACGCGTTCGGAAAGCTCCGTCGTTTGTTGACGTCTCCTCCCATACTACGCCACTACGACCCTACGGCCCCAACGGAGGTACACACGGACGCCAGCGGTGTAGGCCTCGGCGCTGTCCTTGCGCAACGCAAACCAGGGTTCCCCGAATATGTCCTGGCATACGCAAGCCGTACGCTTACCAGAGCCGAGACCAATTACTCAGTCACGGAAAAAGAGTCCCTGGCGATCATATGGGCCCTTACAATGTTTCGACCTTATTTGTATGGTCGCCCATTTGATGTCGTCACCGACCATCATGCACTATGCTGGCTGTCGTCATTGAAGGATCCCTCAGGCCGTCTCGCCCGCTGGGCACTTCGCCTGCAGGACTACGACATCCGCGTGCTGTACCGCAACGGACGCCAGCATGCTGTTGCCGACGCCCTCTCGCGCTCTCTCTTGCCTGGCGACAATATCCCCTGCTCAGTATCCCACATAGCTGTTGCTTCAATCAGCGTTCACACCATCGCTACCGCACAGCAAGGATAAATGAATCACCTCGCTGATCGACTTGCTCACTGATCCTACGGCAACACCACCCACTCGCGCGTTGCGTCGTCAAGCCCACCATTTCGCTGTTCGTGACGACCTCCTGCACCGACGCAATTACAACGCCGACGGCCGCCAGTGGCTACTTGTGATACCCCGCAGTCTGCGTTCTGAAATATGCGAGGCCTTCCACTCTGACCCGCATGCGCGCACTCTGGGGTATCCAAAACTTACCACTGCATTCGACAACGATACTTCTGGCGTGGGATGTACCGCTACGTGCAGAAGTTCGTTCGCTCCTGCCTCGATTGCCAACGCCGAAAACCTGCAACGCTCGTGTCGCCAGCCGGTCTACAACCATTACCTTGCCCTAACCGTCCGTTCGGGCGCGTGGGCATCGATTTGTATGGACCACTTCCTCTGACTTCGGCTGGTAACCGCTGGGCCATCGTCGCTGTTGACCATCTAACGCGATACGCCGAAAACGCCGCCCTCCCAGCGGCTACAGCGCGTGATGTTGCCTCCTTCCTACTACACCGATTCATACTACGTCACGGTCCACCCCAAGAGCTTCTCAGCGATCGAGGCCGTGTCTTCTTATCGGAAGTCGTGGAAGCCATTTTGAAAGAGTGCCATGCTGTTCACTGCAAAACTACTGCTTACCACCCGCAGACGAATGGCCTAACCGAACGCTTTAACCGAACGCTCGGCGACATGCTGTCAATGTACGTCGCCGCCGATCACACCAATTGGGATGCCATTCTGCCCTTTGTCACCTACGCCTATAACACCGCCCCTCAGAGCACTACTGGTTTTTCACCGTTCTTCTTACTGTACGGAAGGCACCCATCGCACACCATCGACACGATACTTCCATACAAGCCGGATCCATCTGAGTGCGCGCCTATTTGTGACACAGCCAGGCTCGCTGAAGAGTGTCGCGAGCTTGCCAAAACATTTACGACGCAGGAACAAGAGCTGCAGAAGAGCATTCTTGATGGCACCACTACTTCTGAACCCACGTTCCTCCCTGGAGCGCTCGTATGGCTCTCGGTCCCTACCGCTGCAAGTGGCCTTTCTTCAAAACTGCTGCCGAAATACGAAGGCCCATACCGGGTCGTCGAGCGCACATCCCCGGTCAACTACTTGATCGAACCCATCGAACCAGCTTCGGACATGCGCCGTCGAGGGCGCGACATCGTCAACGTGGAGCGCCTCAAGGCCTACTATGACCCACTCATAGTGACGAGCTGTTAGGACGCCATAACCGATCTCATGAACCTGCGTCGGCTGTATTCTCGCTGTCGGCCATGTCCGGCGTTGCAGACCGTCGAGTCGATCAGCAGCGACAGCACCGACGTTCCTTTCCCGGTGACAAGACGCACGACCAAGGCGCTCTTAGTGATACGACCACTAATCGGCTCATACCCGTTGCAATATATACATGAACACCTGTGTTTGACATTCGTGTTTCGACACACCGTATTCGAATGGCACTAGGTAACTTTTTGAGATGCTCCGAAATCCAATTATGCGTGTGTCTATCGTAATCTACAGCAGAGCTGGTGGTATGACTCTGATTCCATGGGAAACATAGAGTTTCTTACAATACTACCTAGAGGGGAATCTGCGCTAGTGTCTACGCGGGCTCTTTGAGCGGCGCTTCAACCACCAGGAGAATGATGGGAAGTACAGGCTTCGAATTTGCTTCGGATGGATTAGGTTCTTGAGATCCGCGACGCTCGTTTGCCGAGTGTAAAACAAAGCGATAGCAAGTTATTTTCAATTAAAACTTGCTTCATTCTTTTGTGCGTAAAACTTATTGCAAAAAGTTTGCGCGACCACGAGATGGAACTGAAACCTAGTCAAATTCAACCACCAGGGCCCGGTATGCATTGCTCTGCAATTGTGTTCCAGATTTGGCATCAGAATTATTTTCTTTACAACACTTAAAACAAACTCGCTTGTAGTTCTCTGGAAAGTACGCATTATCTATTTGTGGAAATAACAGTACCATATTGAGTGAGAAACACTTAACGTATCATCTGCTGCGACTGCAGGTGCGTCTGTCCAAGTGGCCTGCCCCCAACGCATCTCTCGTTTTGTTGTGAAGTCAGAGGAGCGTGATTATGCGTCTACGTCGCTTCGCCGTCGATTTGAAAGAGTTTTGAGAAGTAGTGCTTTATCACAAAACGTGAACTGTATGCAATTTCCTGCACTGGCACAGGACGCTATATCTATGCGTAGCGGTGAGTGCACGATGCTTTGCTAAAACTGTCAAAGACAACATGTAAAGCTGCAACGTGGCAGTAAACCAAGAAACCCAGCGGTCTTCAGCCTCTTTGAACAAAAAAGGCACTGCTTGAGTGCTTTGCAACGCACCCCACTGCCCACGCCTCGCAAAGAATGAAGCTGAAACTGTAGAAAAAGATCCGTAGACAGTTCGCTAGCTAACGAAATCCAATCCGAAGCCTGTACTTCCCATCATTCTCATGGTGGTTGAATGATCGCAGCGCCAGTTTCCTATCTAGGTTACTGTAAGAAACTCTATGATAGGGAAGTTTATTGGAGTGTTACGCCACCATCGCAGAAACCAGCTTAAGCAGGAAAATGAAATATTGAAAATTGTACACCAGTTTTCCTTGTGTATATTCTCCAATTGTACTGTTTATTTGTCAAATAATCATAATGGAATGGTATTGAAGAATGGAACAAAAAGAGGAAGATGGTGAGAAATGCTTAAATTCGGTACAATAATTGCAAGGATGCTCCTACACGCAATGATCGATGCTCACATTGGGCAACGGACACCTGCCATTGAAATAAAATCAGCGTAACTTTTCTCTGCCAGAGTGCTACTATAGATGGACAGCAAGTTCGACCAGCCTTGCCTGGGTCGAAAGACCTTACGATGCCGTAGAAAAAAAAAAGATGCCATAGCCTGACAACTAACGGGCCGCAAGACAAAAGATGTCCTACCTTCACGTTCTATCCGCTAAAAATGGTTCATTCAAAACGGTGCAAAAGCGTGGTTATTTGCTTCCAATAAAACAGGAAAATTTGGTTGTCGAAGGAATGTGTTCGGCGCTCGATCTAACTTTCAAATACCTTAGGCATATAGCAAGAAGGGAAACGTCGAGTTTTTGAGAAGCTGGAAATCAGACAAACAGCACAATGTCCGTTCGGATGAACAACTGTACTAGCACTGAATCTCATGGAGGTTAAACGCAAGTGGAAACGGTCTCTCCCTGCAGCTGTTTGTAGAGGAGCTTGTCGATGAAGCCAAGAAGATGTGTATATATATATATATATATATATATATATATATATATATATATATATATATATATATATATATATATATATATATATATATATATATATATACATATATACATATATATATATATATATATACATATATATATATATATATATATATATATATTTTTTTTTTGTATATATATATATATTGTAGAGAAGCACTAGAACGCTGTAATGGGTCGTCCTCTCGAGCGCCTTCTAGCGGGTCGTCCTCTTCGTCTCTTCTCGGAAAGCACGCCCCTCGTGCTCGTGAGTGTCTGCGAGTCTGCGCTCCGTCATGACTGTCGTCGCTGTGTATCGTCGCCGTCAATCCCGCCGTCAATAAACGCCTTTACAAAGTGGGGAAGAGTGCTGTACCTTCACAACAACTTCGGTCTCCATTCGATGCCCCTGGAGCTTAGGTCCCGCACCGTGCCACGTACCATGCCACAAGACGCCGCTCAGCAAACACCGCCTCCTGCTCCGACCGCTTGTCCCGGTGTCCCCCGTATCCGCGACCCTCCTGTCTTCACCGGCGCGGATGACATCGACGTGGAGGACTGGCTCGCGATTTACGAACGGGTGAGTGCCCCCAATAAATGGGACGAAGCGGGCAAGCTGAGCAACATGGTTTTCTACCTCGCGGGTGTGGCAGGCATGTGGTACAACAACCATGCATCCGATTTCCCGACGTGGTCCGATTTCAAGACCGCCATTGTCGACGTGTTTAGCCGCCCTGCCGTTCTTAAGCTGCAAGCCGAACAGCGTTTACGTGAACGAGGTCAGCAGGCAGGTTAATCGTTCACGAACTACATTGAAGACATCCTTGTCCTGTGCAAGAAAGCCGACGCGAGCATGTCGGAGTCTGACCGAATAAGGAATGTTATGAAAGGCATCGACGACGATGCTTTCACCATGCTGCTGGCTAAAAACCCTCGCACAGTGGCAGAGTTCATCACGCTGTGCCAAAAATACGAGGAGCTGCGCCGGCAGCGCTTGATGACCCGTCGCCCGCCATCACGCGAAGCTGATCTCGCGGGCTTGTCGGCCATTTCTGACCACTCCACCTTGCTTGCCGAAATCACGTCGTTCATGCGTGAGGAAATTGCCCGCCAGGTCTCTCTACTGGCTTTCGCTCCACCGCAGCATGTTGACCAGCCGCCAACTACACTTCTGCCACCCCTCCGCCGAGCGATTCAGCAAGAAATCGCGGAGGTCATTCCTGAGTACCACCAGCCGCCTCCAGTGCCCGCGCCACTAAGCTACGCGCACGCTGTAGCCAGGCCGCCCCCAGCGATTCCTGTGGCTGGCCTGCGAAGTTACGCCGAAGCCGTCGTCGGACCCCAGGCCTTCGACGCGGCTGTGCCACCTACGTACGTCGACGTCGTCCCCAGGCCCCGAGTGCTGCCCACAATGCACTCATACCAGCAGCCGCCTCGTCCATCCCGTTTGCGACATGGATGGGACCGGTGAACGCATGGCACACTTCCGACAACCGCCCCATCTGCTTTGCGTGCGGTTGCGCCGGTCACGTCGCACGCTACTCCAATCGCGTGCAGCGGCCTCGGGTCGCATCAACCTTCACCAGCCATCAAGCCGCCCTTATTTTGACCAAGCGCCGCCGATGTCACCGACGTCCCGCCCAGCACCATCTACCCGCCGTTCACCGTCTCCACGACGTCGCTCGCTGTCGCCAATGAGGCCACGTCCGGTCTCACGCGACCAGAAAAATTAGTCGTCGCAGTCCACGAGGCAAGGGCTGCGACGCTATCGAAATGCGAAAGCCTTCAGCGAAGCCCATCGAACGTGATAGACGTTTTTGTGGACGGTGTTCGCGCATCTGCCCTTATCGATACTGGAGCCGCCGTATCCGTTATGGACGCCAAATTTAGCCGATTACTGCGAAAAGTGACTACGCCACTTTCCGGGCTCTCCCTCTGTACAGCCAGCGCCCAAAGTGTTTACCGCACAGAGGTGTGCACAGCCCGCGTCTTTATTCAGGATGCTCTGTGCGCCGTCGAATTGATCATCATTCCTGCCTGCTCTCACGACGTAATCCTAGGATGGGATGTTCTCTCCCGCCACGACGCCGTAATTCATTGCGCACCAGCAGAAATAGAGCTCTCAACATTCTCTGATTGAACGCCGGCAGACAATCTATCGGCTGCGGGCAAGGTACTTGTCAAAGACGACACCAAGGTGCCTGCAAACTCGTCAACGGCGGTGTCAGTCTACTGCGCCAGTCTCTCCGACACCGCTGCACTCCTTTCGCCATCTGATCGTGTTTGCACAAGCAAAGGCTTGCTGGTGCCTTTCGCGAGCGTGCAAGTCACTCAGGGCAGCACCTATATTTTTGTTATCATGCCATCCCCGTACAGTGTCACGTTGGTGCGAGGGGAGCGTCTCGGCAGCGTGGAACCCCTCGAAGACGCACAAGTGATTGACTAACCAGATGAAATGCACCGTCACAGTTCCAGTACGCTCAGTCCTGTTTCCACGTCTAGTTCATCACCCGCTGATGTATTTCGTTCCTCCATTACTGACAACCTTACGCCGGTCCAGCGTGCCCAGCTTCTGGGCCTGTTGGAAAAATTTTGCTCTTCTTTCGATGTTGCTCAAACTTCCCTCGGCCGCACGTCCGCCGTTACGCATCTCATCGACACCGGCGCCCAGCCGCCACTGCGGCAACGTCCATATCGCGTATCTCCAACAGAGGGTCTTGTAATTAACGAACAAGTCGAAGACATGCTTCTCCGCGATGTTATTCGACTCTCAAACAGCCCGTGGGCGTCTCCTGTCGTTCTCGTTGCGAAGAAGGACGGCTTACGCGTGAATAAGATCACGCGTAAGCATGTTTAACCCCTACCTCGAATTGACGACGACATTGACAGTCTGCAAGGAGCAGAATTCTTTTCGTCGCTCGATTTGGCTCCGGGTACTGGCAAGTCCCCATGGCTGATGACGCTCGACCGAAGGCCGCCTTTGTCACGCCCGACAGCTTGTACGAACTCAACGTCATGCCCTTTGGGCTGTGTGATGCGCCCACGACATTTAAGCGCATGATGGATACCGTTCTGCGCAACTTGAAATGGCACACGTGCCTGTGCTACCTAGACGACGTCGTCATTTTCGCCCCGGACGTCTCCACGCATCTTCAACGCCTGCGGCATGTTTTGACGCGTTTGCGCGACACCCGGGCTACAACTGAATCTGAAGTGCCGATTTACAGCACGGCAGCTGACGATACTAGGCTACGTCGTGTCCAAGGGCGGAATTCTCCCCGATCGAGCTAAACTTCGGGCCGTGACAGAGCTCCCCAAACCTACGTCCGTCAAAGAACTGCGCAGTTTCGTAGGACTATGCTCCTACTTTCGGCGCTTCATCCGAAACTTCGCGCCTATCATATCGCCGCTAACGAAGCTCCTTGGCAGCAACGGGCCCCTCCATTCGTGGTCGTCGGAGTGCGACGAGGCTTTCGCAAAGCTCCGTAGTTTGTTGACGTCTCCTCCCATACTACGCCACTACGACCCCACGGCCCCTACAGAGGTACACGCGGGCGCCAGGGGTGTTGGCGTCGGCGCTGTCCTTACGCAACGCAAACCTGGGTTCCCGGAATATGTCGTGGCATATGCATGTCGTACGCTTACTAAAGCCGAGACCAATTACATCGTCACGGAGAAAGAATGCCTGGCAATCATCTGGGCCCTTACGAAGTTCCGACCTTATTTGTATGGTCGCCCATTTGATGCCGTCACCGACCATTATGCGCTGTGCTGGTTGTCTTCATTGAAGGATCCGTCAGGCCGTCTCGCCCGGTGGGCACTTCGCCTGCAAGAATACGACATCCGCGTGCTCTACCGCAATGGACGCCAGCATGTTGACGCCGACGCCCTGTCGCGCTCTCCTATTGCCTGACGACAATGCCCACAGCTCGGCGTCTCACTTTGCCGTTTCTTCCATCGACATTCACACCATCGCTAACGAACAGCGCAAAGATCAATGGATTGCCTCCCTGATAGACTTGCTGACTGATCCATCGGCCACACCATCCACTCGCGCGTTGCTTCGTCAAGCCCGCCATTTCGCCGTTCGCGACGACCTCCTTCACCGACGCAATTACAACGCCGACGGCCGCCAATGGCTAATAGTAATACCCCGCAGTCTGCGCTCTGACATATGTGAATCGTTCCACGCTGATCCGCAGTGTGCGCACTCTGGGGTATCGAAACCATACCACCGCATTCGCCAACGGTACTTTTGGCGAGGGATGTACCGCTACGTACAGAAGTTTGTTCGCTCCTGCATCGATTGTCAGTGCCGCAAAACTTCAACGCACCTGTCGCTGGCAGGTCTGCAACCTCTACCACGCCCTGACCGACCGTTTGGGCGCGTTGGCATCGCTTTGTATGGGCCACTTCCTCTGACGTCGGCTGGTGACCGCTGGGCCATCGTCGCTGTAGACCACCTTACGCGATACGCCGAAACTGCCGCCCCCGCAGCGGCTACAGCGCGCGATGTAGCCTCCTTCCTGCTCCACCGGTTCATGCTGCGCCACGGTCCACCCCAAGAGCTGCTCAGCGATCGAGGCCGTGTCTTCTTGTCGGAGGTCGTCGAAGCCATCCTAAAAGAGTGCAACGTTGTTCACCGCAGAACTACTGCTTACCACCCGCAGACGAATGGGCTCACGGAACGCTTTAACCGCACGCTGGGCGACATGCTCTCGATGTACGTCGCCGCCGATCACACAAATTGGGACTCCATTCTGCCTTTCGTCACCTACGCCTATAATACCGCCCCTCAAAGCACAACTGGTTTCTCACCCTTTTTCATATTGTACGGCAGGCACCCGTCTCACACAATCCACACAATCCTTCCATACAAGCCGGATCGATCTGAGTGTGCGCCTATTTCTGCCACAGCCAGACTTGCTGAGGAGTGTCGCTAGCTTGCCAAGACCTTTACTACGCATGACCAAGAGCGCCAGAAGGCCTTTCGCGGTGACACCAACACTTCTGCACCCACGTTCCTACCTGGAGCGCTCGTATGGCTCTCGGTCCCTACCACTGCAACTGGCCTTTCTTCCAAACTACTGCCCAAATACGAAGGCCCCTACCGGGTCGTCGAACGCACGTTGCCGGTCAACTACCTGATTGAACCCATTGCACCATCTTCGGACATGTTCCATCGAGGGCGCGACATTGTAAACGTGGAGCGCCTCAAGCCCTACCATGACCCGCTCATACTGACCAGCTGTTACGTCGCTATGTGACTCCCTTTTCGTACCCGGGGTAATTGTAGAGAAGCATTAGAACGCTGTAATGGGTCGTCCTCTCGAGCACCTTCTAGTGGGTCGTCCTCTTCGCCTCTTCTCGGAGAGCACGCCCATCGTGCTCGTGAGTGTGCGAGTCTGCGCTCCGTCGTGACTGTCGTCGCTGTTTATCGTCGCCGTCAATTCCGCCGTCAATAAACGCCTTTACAATATATATTGTCACGCGGTTGCGACGTCGATGAAGACAGCAGTCAGCGCGTCAGAGATGAAACTCTTTATTTGGCCGAACTTGTGGCCGGGAAACTGAAAGTCAAACTACAGGAATACACTGATAGCGGCGAACAGAGCGTCCACCGTCGATCAACTGACAAGTGGTCAAGCGCGTCGGCTTTTATGCAGGCGGTATCGAACTTTCCAACAATACCGCTGGTGGCGGCGTTATCTCTCGACAAAGCTGGAACATTAGCGTGCGGCGCGCGATCTTAACAAAACGGTCTACTAAAATCGCGAAGCTTCTCGAACACCGCTTCGCGGCCAGCGTCGAGCGTTGATCACCGTCCTTGCTGGTCAAACCCGAATACAAGAAGTGCGCGTGGCATTGCCCCACTCTGAAAAAGCATCGTCCCGATGCTTGTGAAAGAACAAAGAAAAGAAAAAAGTGCATAAATAAATTACAATAACAAAGGAAAAAGTAGAGTCCCCAGCTTCGCTAACGCGCAAAAAACGGCCTAAGGCGCACGACATGGACGACTTCAGGTCGTGCGCGGCGTCGCTGGGAGTTCGTAATGAATCCGGGATTACCTCGTAGTCAAGAGTGCCGAGACGTCGAAGAACCTTGTATGGTCCGAAGTATCGCCGAAGGAGTTTTTCGCTAAGCCCACGTCGGCGTATCGGCGTCCAGACTCAAACACGGTCGCTGGGCTGGTATTCCACGAAGCGTCGTCGAAGATTGTAGCGACGGCTGTCGGTGTACTGCTGGGTCTTGATGCGCAGGTGGGCGAGCTGTCGAGCCTCTTCGGCACGTTGCAAGTAAGTGGCGGCGTCGAGGTTTTCTCCGTCGGTGACGTTCGGTAGCATGGCGTCGAGCGTCGTCGCCGGGCTCCTTCCGTAGACCAACTTGTACGGCGTCATCTGCGTTGTTTCTTGGACGGCCGTGTTTTAAGTGAAGGTCACGTATGGAAGGACGGCGTCCCACGTCTTGTGCTCAACGTCGACGTACATGGCCAGCATGTCGGCGATGGTCTTATTTAGACGTTCGGTGAGGCCATTGTTCTCCGGGTGGTAGGCGGTGGTGCGGCGGTGGCTAGTCTCGCTGTATTTGAAGATCGCCTGAGTTAGGCCCGCAGTAAAGGCGGTATCTCTGTCTGTGATGAGGACCTCTGGCATGCCATGACGCCAGACGATGTTCTCCACGAAGAACTTGGCTACCTCGGCGGCACTGCGTTTGGGCAAAGCCTTTGTCTCGGCGTAGCGGGTGAGGTAGTCAGTTGCTACGACGATCCACTCATTGCCGAAAGTCGATGTCGGGAACTGCCGCAGTAAGTCTATCCCGATTTGCTGGAACGGCCGGTGAGGTGGTTCGATTGCCTGCAGACCTCCCGTTGGCCTAGTCGGCGGTGTATTCCGTAGCTGGCAATCTCGGCAAGTCTTAACGTAGTAGGCGACGTCGGCAGCAAGGCGTGGCCAGTAGTATTTTTCCTGTATTCTGGCGAGCGTGCGGGAAACACCGAGCTGTCCAGCCGTCCGGTCGTCGTGCAGGGCCTGGAGGACTTCTGGTCGCAATGATGAGGGCACGATGAGAAGGTAGTCGGTTCAAAGTGGCGAGACGAGAAGTTCTTCTTCAGGAGAGCGCCGTTCCGTAAAAAAACGACGGTAGTCCTCGCTGGAATACCTTCGGAACAACGGCGGTCTTGCACTCGAGGTACTCCATAAGGCCCCCCAGTTCCGCGTCGGCTCGTTGCCTTTCCGCGAAGTCGTCGGCACTTTTAGTTCCGAGGAAGCAGTCATCGTCGTCGTCTTGCGGCGGTGCGTCGACGAGTGCACGAGACAGGAAGTCGGCGTCAGAGTGCTTTCGTCCGGACTTGCACACGACGGTAATGTCAAACTCTTGAAGCCTCAAACTCCATCGTGCGAGACGACCTGAAGGGTCCTTCAAGTTAGTTAGCCAACATAAGGCGTGATGGTCACTGACAACATGGAAGGGCCTGCCACAGAGGTAGGGGCGAAAATGACGTAGCCCAGAGGATGGCGAGGCATTCCTTTTCTGTTGTGGAATAGTTGGCTTCTGCCTTGGATAGTGACGGGCTAGCATAACTGATAACCCTTTCAAGCCCGTCAGTATTTTGCACAAGGACGGCACCGAGTCCTACGCTGCTTGCGTCGGTGTGTATTTCCGTATGGGCGTAATCGTCGAAATACGCAAGTACGGGTAGCGTCTGCTGGCGTCTTTAGGTTCTTAAAAGGCTTGCACTTCCGCCGTTTCCCACCTGAATTCCACGTAGGTCTTCGTGAGAAGAGTCAGTGGTTCGGCGATCCGTGAAAAGTTTTTGACGAAGCGTCTGTAATAGGCGCATAAGCCGAGAAATCGGCGCACGCCCTTCTTGTCGGTGGTTGGCGCAAAGTCGGCGATGGCAGCTGTTTTTTGCGGGTCTGGGCGCACTCCAGACTTGCTGATCACATGACCCAGAAACAAGAGCTCTTCGTACGCGAATCGGCACTTTTCTGGCTTCAGGGTCAGTCCAGAGGTCTTGATTGCTTGAAGTACAGCCTCAAGCCGCCGGACATGCTCGTCGAAGGTCGAGGAAAACACGACGACGTCGTCCAAAGGCTCGTTCAGAGAAGCACCTTGCAAATGCCTTGGTAAAATACACAAGGCACGTCTGCCACTTCAGTCCGGCCAGTACGGTGTCCACGAAGCGCTGGAACGTCGCAGGTGCCGAGCAAAGACCGAAAGGCATGCATGACCTTGAACTCAAAGAGGCCGTGGGGTGTTATAAAGGCGGTCTTTTTTCGGTCTGTTTCGTCTACTTCGATTTGCCAATAGCCGGTCTTGAGGTCCATCGACGAAAAGTACGTAGCGTTGTGAAGTCGATCCAGGGTGTCGTCTATCCGTGGGAGGGGGTACACGTCCTTCTTCGTGATTTTGTTCAGGCGCCGATAATCTACGCAGAAGCGCAGTGACTCTTTGACGGCTGGATGATGTTGTCGCGTAGAATCTCGTCAACTTAGCATGGGTTTATCAATTTACCACAAGTATTTGAAGGACCGCGTTTCAAAACACGCGCTAGGGAACAATGTTCTGCCAATTGCGACAAGTTGAGAATGGCTTCAAACAAAAGCTGAGTGCCAGGACTACATGTGATTTCCTAAAAATTAACGTAACTTGCTTAGTTTTACCACAGTTACCGTTTTTGTCTCGAAAAACAGGCCACATTTTTCGCCATTTCCATAGACTCCCACTGTACAATCTATAACTGCTCTGGGAACAAAATTGAAGCTTACTGCAACATGATCGCTGCAGTCTTCTCGTACGTTAAGGTTCCCAGAAGCGCTCTGTGGTCTACGTTTTTCAACATTCGCCCTCTACGCTTAATATTTCGGGAGGGAAAAACTCGCTTGTTCCATTGAAAACACGCTAGTTTCACGCCGCGGCAGCCGGGGGCGCTGGCTGTTACGTGTCCACAAAAGCTGGATATGATCACAAAACAGCCAGTGAGAGATATATTCTACTAAAATATGTAAAGGTGGTCACGTGACTAAAAGCACGTAACATAACGAAACAACTAGTCACGCGAATAAAGTCACGTAACTATAGTCACGTGACAAAGATCACATCACTAATCACGGGACATGTTCCCGGTAAAACCACGTAATATCAACTTACGTGGCATGTTTGAAAACCACGTAACAACTATAGTCACGTGACTAAAATAACTTTGCATCGCGTAACGTATCCATGTGACTAAAAATCACGTGACATCACGTGGCAACTAGTCAAATCACTAAAATCACGTAACAAACATCACGTAACAGCTAGTCATGTGACTAAAATAGCAATAACCGGTCGTGTGATATGTTCTCGCCAAGAACCACTTAACAGCCAGTCACGTGATAAAAATCATAACGTCACGTGACAGCTAGTACGTGACACGTTCCCGCCAAAAACGCGTGACACGTGTGTAGGTAGTGTGGAGAACCGGCCGAAAAAAACGAGAAACAAAAGGGGCGCTTGTCTTGTGTAGTTCTTCCTTTTTTGTCTTCCGTTTATTTCGCGCTGTTTCTTAGTATGAACCGGCCGATACTGGAGTAGGATAGCCAAGCCCAACCATAGTTAGTACTAATAGCAAAAACTTAGCAAGTCTAGCAAAAGCTTGACATCACTAGCAAGACTTAGAGCAATATAGTTCGAACGCTGTTGGTACCTGCGTTGCGCCACGTGCAAGCTGCGCTTTCTTTTATCTTTTTTTTTAACACGAAAGTGTTTTATGCCGGGGTCCACCAAGACTTCAGTGACGTATTTCCGTCACGGAAATGACGTCCAAAAAATATACACAATCAGATGGCAGAAAAAAAGCCACCGTCAACGGGCATCGAACCCACGACCGCTCGGTCCGCAACAACAGATGCCGAGCACGCTATCCACTGCGCCACGGTCACTTTTTTTTTTTTTTTTTTTATCATTCAAGACTCTAGAGGCATTACGAACGCGCCTTTTATATCTACCACTTTCCCGGTCGGCGGGGTGGTATTGACCTCTGGGAGTGGTAAGGTAAAGTAATTCGTCATTGTTGTGGCCTCCGCGACTAGCACCTGCAACGCGTTTACGCGCCCGTCCCATTCGGCGCGTTTTCAATAGAAGTCGAATTTTGTCAATGCCTTAACACACCGCGAGGTGGCGACCTTTGCCCAAGCGTCGTAAAAGCGTCAGCGTCGGCGTCGCTCATAGCAACACGCTAATCCACACCAAACATAGCTCTGCGACGCGCGCCTGCCTCACCATGGCTGTAACACTGCGTTCCCCGCTCACGCGCTCGCCCCGGGGCGGCGCAACGCGCTTTGCGTTTCCCTCTAGTGCGGCCGTGGTGTTCAATCAGATTTTAACATGCCGCGGGATGGCGACCAAGTTCTGCGTCCAATATGCGATGCTCTTCTGGCTATCACACCTCGTTCTCTGATTACGCTTTCACCGTTAACTACTATAGCTACCACAAGTGTTTGTTTAATTGTTTAACATGGGCTTAGTCGTCGGGATGGAGATGTACCACCAATCATCAAAGTGGGTGCATCCACGTTAAACAGTGCTATAGCTGCCATACATCAATATACATTGTGCAAAGTCTCTCATGTCAATGTACAGTAAACATTCAGTTACTTCTGCAAGGGCACGCTTTACTTTCGTGTTATTCTGATTCCTATGACGGAGGGATCAACCATCTTTTTTGTCTTGTTAATACTGGCCGCGACGGCGCGGTTTCAATGTATGACTTCGAACAAATCTGCATGCCAGCATATATCCACTGTGGCAACAAGGTGGGTTTCTGGGTCGCGTATACAACAGTCTATTCGCGTTTATTGTATACTAACAGTCTATTCGCGTTTATTGTATTTTCAGAAACACTGAGAAGAAACGCGAGATTGGGCTCCGTAGCGTGCCAAGTGCTTAAGGAAATAAATTCTATGCAGCGCATTTTATTGTGAGCTTGAGAAACGAAAGGAATGTGGTTCAAACTAAATTCCTTTAAACAAAATGCTTTAAAGAAGAAGGTTACTGGACATTAATCAGTTTTTAAACAAATGCGTGCCTTTACTTATGCTGCTTATTCAGCTCTATAAAACGAAGTCTCTGTCAGCGACTATAACACGTGCCTTGGCACTTTCACCCAATTGTGCAATATCGTGGGTTTGTAAAATCACGCAAATAAAATTAGGAAAGTCAATCCCGAGCATGCATTTTCTGCAACAACGCGACCGTCGTAATTTAAGATGGTAGTATTTCTCAAAATTAGCTTCAGCGATTCAAAACACTAGAGCGACCGAAGGCATTCTCGCCAACTCTAAAAGGAACCAGGGGAGGCCAACGGCAGTAGGATAGAATGAAAAATATTGAAGGGGCCGGAGAAGAGAGGAAGGGCAGGACGCCCTTTCCAGATTCCGTCGTCTCGATGAAGGAACGAGCCACTGTGATACAAAACTGCCGATTCACTGTTGAGCACTCGCCCGCTCGTCGTATGCGTTGTCGTTATCAGTCGGCGACTGCCGGTTCGCGCTCGGTGGTGAATGCCGACATTGTCGTCTGTCTTTGTGGGCGCTACGCTGTCGGCGTCCATCGCGCGAATTTCCAATCTTCAAGGTCTGTACGCCACGTGGTGTGAAAAACGGTGAAGTAAAAGCGATGTCCTGAATCGCTGGGTATGGGCCTGGCGCTTTCCTCTGTTATGATGCGGTGTTTTGCGACCGGGGTCTGCCGAACTCTTGACGACGACGAAAAGCAGTCCTGGTATTGCAAGAGCAGGGTTTTGAGCTGCTCTTGTTTATGCTTCGGAAGGTTCGGATTGACGTCGAAAGCTCGTTGAGGAGCTTGGCTCGTCGGAATAGGCTGGTAAGAATCGGCGAGGGCGAAAGCATTGGTGGCTTCCACAATTTCTTCGATGGAGGCGACCGTCATGCCTTTGTTCAAGTGCTTATTCTCGTTGCTGAAATTTGTGAGCATCACTTTTGCTTACCCTCCTCGCAACTCGGCTACTCCTCACAACGCAAATCTCGTGGTTAATCAACTGGTGCTGGTCGGCCTCAATAACACCTTCCAGGTCTGCTGGTTTCTGAGTGCCGACGTAAGTGATGAAGCTGGAGCGAGGGAGAATCGTGACCTGGTCTTCCAGCACATTCAAGGCGTGCTTTCCTGGCGGACACAGGTGGAGAGCGCAAAGAACGAAAACAAAGAGGCTTGACACACACTGTCTGTCTTCGTCCTTTGTGCTCTCAACCTGTGTCATGCCAAACCAACAAGCCCAAACAGCTACCCTAGTTTCCTGGCGGAGTGTGCGGCGGTAGTGCTTTTTCTGTGGATAGTGTTATCGATTTGGCTCTCAGGTCGATGACTGCACCATGAAGGCTTAAGAAGTCCGTACCGAGGATGACACCTCTCGACCAACGCTGCAGGACTACGAAGTTCGCGGGATAAATCCGGTTGGTAATGGTGAGTGTCGCTGTGCAGACTACCTCCGGCGTTACTAGGTCACTTCTAGCTGTCCGGATTTCGGGGCCTTCCCAGGCTGTCCTAAGTTTCTTTAGCTTCGTGGCGAACGGTCCACTGATGACAGAATAGTCGGCTCCGGTTTCGATGAGAGCTGTGACGCTGTGGCCGTCGATAAGAACGTCGAGGTCGCTAGTGCGTCGTCTTGCGTTGCAGTTAGGTCGTGGCATCGGGTCACGGCTACGCCGGTTTGTTCCACTGCTTCCACGTTCCGTCGTCAGGTCTACTTCGGTCGGCGAGGTTTGGTCGTCAGGGCTCTGTCTGGTTCGCGTCGTGTCCTGAAGGTTTCGTCGTACAGCAACCGCACCTCCCCCGGTTGCTGCCCTCAGTTTTCCGGATATGGGCTAAGTGACTGGCCCCGGGTTGGGCCAGTGTATCGTCAGCGTTGGGGAGAGGCGTAGCGACCTAGCGACGGCGATAGGGAAGGTCCTCGGGGGGTCCACTGAGCTCCTGCCAGATAGTCGGCGATGTCATGTGGCCGTTCACCTTGTTCTGGACGTGACGCGTTGATGACGAAACCACGCAGTCACATCTGTCTACTGGCAGCGGCGGTATATGTGACCAGCTTCTCCGCAATGGTAGCAGAGTGGTCGGTGGTCGGGGGCACGCCAGACGTTGGTCTTCCTAGGGGTATAGCGCTGGCCGACAGGCGGACGGTAGGGCGTCGGTGGCGGCGGCGGCGGCGGCTGGCGACAGTACTGCGGCGGTGTGGCGTCTTGGCGTGAGCGTGGAGGAGGAGCATGACGGCGGGCTGTAGCAGCATAGCTCATACCCTGCGGCTGTGCTAGCAGAGGCGCGCTCATTGACTGCTGGATCTCCTGGCGCACGACGTCGGCGATGCAATGCACTTGAGGTTGCGATGAAGATAGAATTTTTCGCAGCTTCTCTTGCACGATTGGTCGGATGGCCTCACGCAGGTCGGCGGATCTTAGCGCTTGAACGTCGGCGTAGCTCGTTGCCAAGAAGCTGCGGTTGTATTGCAGCATTCGCATCTCAAATGTTTTCTCGATTGTCGAAGGCTCCCAGCAAATTCAGCGATCGTCTTCGGCGGGTTCCTTATCAATCGAGCGAAGGCTTCTTGTTTGACAGCCCGCATGAGGAACCTGACTTTCTTTTCTTCGGGCATACTTGGGTCGGCGTGTCGAAAGAGGCGATTCATCTATTTCGTGTAGATGGCAATCGTCTCATTGGGCAGCTGCACACGGGTCTCCAGCATAGCTGCGGCCTGTTCCTTGCGGACCACGCTTGTGAACATGCTTAGAAACGTCGTCCGAAAGAGATCCCATGGTTGTAGCGCAGATTCTCTGTTGTCAAACCATGTCCTCACGGCGTCTTCTAGGTAGAAGTAGACGTGACGCAGTTTTTCCTCGGAGTTGCAGCTGTTGAAGCTTGCGACTCGGTCGTACGCCTCCAGCCAGCTTTCTGGATCTTCAATCGATGATCCACGGAAAGTCGGTGGCTCCCTGGGTTGCTGCGTCACTACGCTCGCGAGTGACATAGCGGCGGTCATCGTCGCCCTCGTGTTCGTCGCCGTCGTTTCTCGCTTCTCGGATAGGAGACCGCATTCGGTTTGCAAGCCTTGTAGCCTGCGGCTAGTTCGCTGTTGCATGAGGTCTTCGACGTCTTCTTCACGCTGTGGGCTTGGTTCCCGGCTCTTCGTAGGTGTCCGGAACATCAAGGAAGCAGCACCTCCACCAGGTTTCACGTGGTCGTGACGTCGACGAAGGCAGCAGTCAGCGCGTCCGAGATGAAACTCTTTATTTGGCCGAACCTGTGGCCGAGAAACCAAAAGTCAAACTAAAGCAATGCACTGATAGCGGCGAACAGAGCGTCGGCTGTTGAAAAAGTGCGCATGGCTGGGACGCGCCGTATTTTATACATCACACATCAAACTTTTCAGTCTTATCACTGGTGGTCGCGCAAGCTCTCGAATACATCTGTTGGAGGTGCTTCGCTGCCCATGTACCGACCTCCCCCTCCAGCCGTGAGCCAAACCCGCACAGTCAAGGGGACATCGACGCAAACCAGCGAGCCAGCCGCAGACAGAAAGGTTTCCGCCAGAATACGGACTCCTACCCGACAAGACGAAGACCGCGACGACGAAGACGACTGGCACCATGAAGGCTGCTGTGCCACCTCAACGAATCGTCATGAATCAGCCCAGGGAGCCGCCGACTTTCCGCGGATAACGGTGTGAAGACCCGAAAAAGTGGTTGGAAAAATACGACCGAGTTGCCCAATTCAACAACTGGGACTGTGATGAGAAACTTCGTTACGTATACTTCGCCCTTGAAGATGGAGCCAGGACCTTGATCGATAACAGAGAGGCCACCCTGACGACCTGGGATCTATTTCGCGCTGCGTTCCTCGGAACTTTCACGAGTATCGTGCGTAGGGAAAGGGCGGAAACCCTGCTCTAAAGCCGTGTACACCTACCAAATGAGAACGTCGGAATATACACCGAAGAAATGACCCGCCTCTTCTGTCACGCCGACCCCGCCATGTCTAGGGAGAAGAAGCTCCTTTTCCTGATGCGAGTTGCAAGAGCTCTTTGCCGGACATGTACGCAACCCGCCAAAGACAGTCACGGAGTTCATTTCGGAGGCCACAACGATTCAAAAGGCCCTAGAAATGCGTACGAGGCAATACAACCGCCGCATGCAAGATGACGAGCTACGGGGAAGCACATGCGCCGTGCACCGACGATCTGCGTGAGATCATCAGGGCGGTCGTGCGTGAAGGGCTGCGAAAGATGTTTCCTGCATCGCAACCACAGGTGCTCATTCTAAAAAAACAGGGCGTGCAAACACGGACACAAGAAAGAAGTCAGGACACCACAAACGCCGACTAACAACTGAAGGACGCAAAACGGAAGAAAAGAAAGAAGGCACGAAAACTTATCTGCGCATGCCCATGCAACAGGTGAACCTATCAATCCGGCACGCGTGGCGGTCTACGTGGAAGATAACTGTTAAGGCATTTGATTTCATCTTTATGCTAGTTAATCGACGGTTGGCTCACGCATGCGCTACCACTATTCTCGATATGCCATGCTTCAATCATCAGACGCGTTTCTTCATTTCTATGCCGGTACAACACTGCGCATTCATCGAATTTTGGCGTGCACTTACACTCTAAGATAGATTAGAAGGTGAGCCCCCTGTTAGCGAACTCTTATGTTCCTACAATCTCTGCTTAATGCATCGGCCCGTCTGTCCTACATAGAAAAGGCCGCATCTGAAAGGGACCTTATACACCACACTCGTACGGCAATCAGTGAATTTGTTGGCGTGTTTTATGAAACAAATATCGGTCCGCTTCTTGTCTTTTACTCGCTCATTCTTCCTCTACACAGCGGCACAAATCTTACCTAGCTTATTGGCAGCCGTGAAAACAACATTAACGCCGTATGTACTTCCAACTTTCTTTAACCTGTGAGATACGCAATGAATGTACGGTATACCTACGACACGTTTCTTCCTATCGCTTTCTGCAACCATGCTCGGACTTAACATATTAGACTTCTTTAAACGTTCAGCGACAGTGGCCACTGCATCGCGAGGATACCCTACATCTAAAAGACGCGTAAACTGTGTTAAAGCTATCACTCATTTTGTGCTCACACGACTTGGTGAGGGCTGACTTAAGGCAAGACATCGCGATGCCGTTTGTTACAACGTTCAAGTGCTTCGACGAAAAATTTAACAGCGGTTTCGAAGATCTAGGAGAATACTGCCAGCACACGTGGTTCTTTTGGAAGGTCAAGCAAATGTCTAGAAATTGTATTCCTTTATTCTGAGGCACCCCTTTAGTAAAGTTCAGCTCTCCTCCATTTAATTCAAATTTTTCGCTCACTGAAGTTACCACCTTTTGAAAGTCCTCACCACTACAAAAAATCAAGTAATCGTCCACATAACGAAAAACCTTAATAACCGAATTACCTAAGGCACCTTCCAAAAGTTTGTCAATCCTGCTAAGGTATAAATCACTAAGAACCGGAGCGACCTTAGAACCAATACATATCCCTTATTTCTGCACATAAACGCCTTCCTTCCAACCTACCAGCGTCGACTTTAAATGCATGCGAAGAATTTCTAGAAATGCCCCGGTAGAAACACCACATTTATCGGTGAAAGCCGTCTAGTGCCCCTCTTCGTTAATGCATTCATTAGCACATTTCAACAAGTCCTCATGCGGCAAAGAGCAATACAGGTCTTCAATATCTATACTAAAAGCTTTACAACAGCCAGGGTTCTCCTTTGAGAGTAACTGAACTAGCGCCTCAGAATTACGGATACGAAAAGGGTCTCAAAAACTCAAAGAGGTTAAGCAGTTCTGCAAATAACTAGATACAGCGACTTGCCAGGTGCCTTGCTCTGAAACGATTGCTCGAAACGGAATCTCGTTCTTATGTGTTTTGGCTGAAAAAAACAATTCTAAAGTAAGTGATTTAGCCTTCTTGACATTACAAGCTATTCTCTCAAGATTATGTCTTAACACAAGGTCGACAGCACGTTGCCTAACTACCGATGGCTTAAGTTCTACCGTCCTAAAATTCTTTTCTATGGCTGGTAATGCTTTTTCTGAGAACACACTGTCCGGCATAATTACAAAATACCCTTCCTTATCTGAAATTACTGGCCTGAGTTTCTTCTCAACACAATAATTAGCCAAAGCCCGGATAGGATCAGAACACTTGATATGCGTATTAGAACCCTTGATACTAGGAACGCAGTCTGAAATGCAGTGGGAGCGCTCTTCTTCAGGAACGAGTCTACTGATTGTACTCGGCAAACATATAACGTCTATTGGTTTCAGGTTCGGCTTAAAACAGTATTTAGGACCTAAGGCTAGGGTTTTGCACTTACTATCATGTAAGGCAGCTCCTCCAAGGACTAGCAGTCTATTTTGCGGTGAAACAGTAGAAATATTGTTCTGCTCACATAGTTGAAGTTCTCGAAGTTTTATCCTCATATGAATTCCGCATGCTGGTTAGCTACCCTCATCCAGTCGGCGTACATCTGCTTCTGGCGGCGATCGTAACGCGAAGTCGAGCAACGGACCTTGAGGCATTCCTGGTAAAATCTCACTTGACGCCATGATTCCGCGGTCAATATGGCACATACCCTCCTGGCCAATACTAAAGCCACAGGTTAACGCACAGGTGACGTGTCTTTTAGATGTAGGGTATCCTCGTGATGCAGTGGCCACTGTCGCTGAATGTTTAAAGAAGTCCATTGCGTTAGGGCCGAGCATGGTTGCAGAAAGCGATAGGAAGAAACGTGTCGTAGGTATACCGTACATTCATTGCGTATCTCACAGGTTAAAGAAAGTAGGAAGTAGATACAGCGTTAACGTTGTTTTCACGGCTGCCAATAAGCTAGGTAAGATTTGTGCCGCTGTGCAGAGCAAGAATGAGCGAGTAAAAGACAAGTAGCGGACCGATATTTGTTTCGTAAAACACACCAACAAATTCACTGATTGCCGTACGAGTGTGGTGTATAAAGTCCCTTTCAGATGCGGCCGCTTTTACGTAGGACAGACGTGCCGATGCATTAACCAGAGATTGTTGGAACATAAGAGATCGCTGACAGGGGGCTCACATTCTAATATATCTTTACATTGTCGAGAGTGTAAGTGTTGCCAAAATTCGATCTAAAAAGACAGGGCGTGCAAACACGGACTTGTCCGTGTTTGCACGCCCTGTCTTTTTAGAATGAATACTTACCAACTAGCTCAGCTCTCTGTTATTCTAAGCATCATTTCTAGTACTCTGAGCCCTTTTCCGTGTTCCCCCACTTATCTGAACAATCCTGCCTCTTTGGCTTCTTTAATTGCTATATGCTTGGTCCGTGCCAGACCTTTTTCATGGTTTTCTAAGAATAGAGTTTGCCCAGTTGAAGTTCAAGTATTGTGCGGCTTTCTGCAACCATCTACCGTACATGCCAGGAGGATATGTGCCATATTAACCGCGGAATCATGGCGTCAAGTGAGATTTTACCAGGAATGCCCCAAGGTCCGTTGCTCGACTTCGCGTGACGATCGCCGCCAGAAGCAGATGTACGCCGACTGGATGAGGGTAGCTAACTAGCATGCGGAATTCATATGGAGGGTAAAACTTCAAGAACGTCTACCATGTAAGAGGAAGATTATTTCTACTGTTTCAGCGCAAAATAACTTGCCAGTCTTTGGAGGAGCTGCCTTAGATGACAGTCACTGCAAAACCCTAGCATTAGGTCATAAATATTGTTTTAAGCCGAACCTAAAACCAATAGACGTTTTAAGTTTGCCGCGTACAATCACTAGACTTGTTCCTGAAGAAGAGCGTTCCCACTGCATTTCAGACTGCGTTGCTAGCTTCAAGGGTTCTAATATGCATCTCAAGTGTTCTGATCCTATCCGGCCTTTCGTTAATTACTGTGTTGAGAAGATACTCAGGCCACTAATTTCAGATAAGGAAGGGTATTTTGTAATTATGCCGGACAGTTTGTTCTCAGAAAAAGCATTAACAGCCATAGAAAAGTATTTTAGGACGG
This sequence comes from Rhipicephalus sanguineus, assembly GCF_013339695.2. Lineage (NCBI taxonomy): Eukaryota > Metazoa > Arthropoda > Arachnida > Ixodida > Ixodidae > Rhipicephalus > Rhipicephalus sanguineus. The sequence continues at coordinate 136,314,349 of NC_051185.1, forward strand.
TAAAACTTAAGCCATCGGTAGTTACGCAACGCGCTGTGGACCTTTTGTTAAGACATAATCTTGAGAGAATAGCTTGTAATGTCAAGAAGGCTAAATCACTTACTTTAGAATTGTTTTTTTTCAGCCAAAACACATAAGAACGAGATTCCGTTTCGAGCAATCGTTTCAGAGCAAGGCACCTGGCAAGTCGCTGTATCTGGTTATTTGCAGAACTGTTTAACCTCTTTGAGTTTTTCATACCCTTTTCGTATGCGTAATTCTCAGGCGCTAGTTCAGTTCCTCTCAGAGGAGAACCCCGGCTGTTGTAAGGCCTTTGGTATGGATATTGAAGACCTGTATTATTCTTTGCCGCATGAGGACTTGTTAAAATGTGTTAATGAATGTATTAACGAACAAGGGCACCAGACGGTTTTCACCGATAAATGTGGTGTTTCTACCGGGGCATTTCTAGAAATCATTTCCATGTATTTAAAGTCGACGCTGGTAGGTTGGAAGGAAGGCGTTTATGTGCAGAAATCATGGATATGTATTGGTTCTAAAGTTGCTCCGGTTCTTAGTGATTTATACCTTAGGAAGATTGACAATCTTTTGGAAGGCGCCTTAGGTAATTCGGTTATTAAGGTTTTTCGTTATGTGGACGAGTACTTGATTTTTTGTAGTTGTGAGGACTTTGAAAAGGTGGTAACTTCTGTGAGCGAAAAATTTGAATTAAATGGAGGAGGGCTGAGCTTTACTAAAGAGGTGCCTCAGAATAATGGAATACAATTTGTAGACATTTCCTTAACGTTCCAGAAGAACCGCGTGTGCTGGCAGTATTCTCCTAGATCTTCGAAACCGCTGTTAAATTTTTCGTCCAAGCACTCGAAGGTTGTGTGGCGACAGCGGCGACACACTGCGCACAAACCTGCGCAGCCTCCGCCTCGTCACTCGCTAGCCCAGCGTGACACGGCTGCATACTACACCACGTCTCCGATAAGGGACAGCGCCACCGCAGCGTCACGGGAGGCTTACGTCATCGACGGTTGCTTTAAAACCAAGCTGCCAAGCTCGAAAGTCATCATTCCTTCGCTACCCGACTGAGCGCAGCGTCGCTATGCTCGCACCGCTGCTGCTACTACGCTAATAAACAGTCGTTATGTTTTATGTTGGGATGCGTCCTTCCATCGACACGGCATCCCACATCTGGTGACCCGGACGTGATGCTTTGGCTTGCCTACGAGGAGACCAATCCGTCGCGTGGACACCGACGTTAGCGAAAACGTTCGAAGAATGCGAAGCCGCCCTCTGCACCGCCACGCTTCTCAACCATCCCGTGCCAGGCGCTCCCTTGGGACTCTTCACGGACGCATCTGGCTTCGCCATCGGCGCCGCACTCATGCAACGCGTGGACAACACCTGGCATCCCTTGGCGTTCTTTTCCAAGAAACTCGCAGCTCGGAAAATGACCCCTTCAACCACCAGTTCCGACGACGAAACCACGACCGCCGCCCCGACAACTTTGCCAGCCTACTACAGAGAACTTCTGGCGATATACGAAGCAGTACAACACTTTCGCCATGTTCTCGAAGCACAGAACTGCACCATCTATACCGACCACAAGCCTCTTACCTACGCCTTCTCTCAACGTCGCGACAAGCTCCCGCCTGTACAGCAGAACCAACTCTCGTTCATTGCGCAGTTCACCACCGACATCCGACATGTCAGCGGGAAAGACAACGTGGTCGCCGACGCGCTTTCACGTGTAGCAGCCATCAGCTCTGTGCAGATAACAGCGGACGTCCTCGCCGAGGCTCAGACTATGGACGCCGAACTGCAGGAACTTCTCATGGGCAGGTCCTCGTCCGCCTACGTCTTTCGAGCTCAGTGCGGCAAACCGCTCAACAATCAAGACGTACGGCTCGCTCCGCCTGCACATCCAGCTCAGAAACTTACGCGGTGACCTTCACTGGAACTTTGTCATCGCCGACGTCGCCGAGCCAATCATCGGCTCAGACTTTCTGGCCCACTACAACCTCCTTCCGGACTGCCGCAACGACCTCCTCATCGACGCGACAACGGGGCGTTCCACACCTGGGGTGCTATTCTGGACTTCCGCCATTTTCTGTCAAATTTGACGTAGGCCTGACGTGTACACAATGATGACGCAAACGCATGAAATGCTTGCGAAACGTGACGTGAAGGAGACATAAGATGGAAAGAAACGTGCAATTAAATAGTATTTTGTATCTGAAATTGTTAATCGAACAACAAAAAAATAAAAGAACAGTGAAGCGTTTAGTTTTAAAGTTGCGAAGCAGACGATAACGTCTGCAATTTAGCGCCATATTTGGAGATGAGCGACAAAGCCATAGTAACTTTTTTAGCCAATAAGCGAGCCAGCCAAGCCAGCGTCGACATTGCCGACATCGTTATTTCACTGGTTGTTTTGTGTAGGTGTTCTGTGGTTATGTCGGCAGATCGCGAACAGTGGGCCGCGATGTTGCATTTTTTCACCGATCGTCCCCGTATGGGGAGGGTGGTTTGCGACTTACTACCGGAGGTACGATGGGAGCCGTGACAGACGATGACAGAGCGCCTTTACCGCCTGGGCCCCAGCAGCAGGCCGCCGCCGGAGTGGCGGCAGCTCGAGCTCGAGGCGCGGAATGACGGTGCAGTCAGGTAAGCTTGCGTTTCACTCGGGTGGTGTTGACGTTTCAGCTATGCACATGCTTATTGCAGGAGAACAGGCGGAGGGCCGTTCGATTTGGCGACGCACGTTTCGGTGGACGACGCCCGCATCGTTACAAATATGCGCGTCGACCCAGTCTTGGGCTGCGGTGGCCCTTCGTTCCCAGGGCCCGCGGCGTCCAGAAGCGCTGCCGATAGTATAGAGATAAGGAGCTGCACAGCATTGCAAGTATTAATAATGCCCCTTCTGTTCTTTCTGTCTTTTTTGTTGCGGTGGCTGTTCCGCGTCTAGTTTATCTTAAGTAATGTGCCAACTAGCCCAACAGCCAGCAGAGTTATTTATAACGTCTCCGATGCGCGAGGTATCTTCCTGAACTGTCGTGATCATTAAGATGGTGCTATATGTTTTGCTGAGGATGCGTAAGGACTACTGTAAGTAAAAGTTACAATAATGTAAATATACATAAGCAGAAGCAATAAGAGTTAAGTTTCAGTGAATATGAAAGATAAAGTCTAGGCGAATCTCAATCCACAGAAGGGATGCACTTCCCAAGGTGTTAACTGTGGAAGGTACTTCCACGTTGCTTACAACATAGGGATAAGAAGTGCATAATGGCCACAGATAAAGAAGAGGAATTGTAGTATTTCATGCAGTTGATGTTAGTTGGACTGGCAGCACTAAGAAGTGCACAAGCTGCATTCAAAGAGATGTCTTTTATGCAGATGTGCTTGTTTCAAAACTGGCTGGTACAATATTAGAGGCATCCTTTGTTGTTGTTGGCAGCAGTGAATGATAAGACAATGATGTAAGCAATGAGACAACTTGACTGCTTTTTATTGCAAGGATGTTGAATTGACTCGCAATGATGAATTGACAGAAGATCAATTGACTCACAATACATTCTGAAATATCATGTATTACTCTTGCATGTAAACTTTTATAGTCCACCAGAGAAACGAGGACAGAAAGTAGCTACACAGTGCTGTGCTCACGTTGCCCCTTTCGGTATTGGTTAGTTTTGTGCCTATAAGCGTTTACATAGATTACCAACCACAGCAAGCATGTGCTCTTGCATGTACGTGTGGCTATTGCATGAATAGAGCTTTTGTACACACCTGCCAGACTCGTATTCATCACACGGGTTCGCATTGTGAATAAAGTGCTGAAAACAATGCTCTGGAATGGCATTCAATGTTGCATGCACTGCTGCAAAATAACACAGACTGTTTACAGAGTCACTATGGTCTCAACAAACTAGTTCTGCTATGATTTGCGGCAGAAGCTGAGCATGCTTTTGCCTAACTGCTTGGTACAATTAGCATGCTCTCAATGAACGAACACAATGAAGCTTTTGTCAGAATACAAATCTTGCATGAACACAAGTACAGGGGATAGGTATAGGATCAAATACAATGCAAAAGCTTCTTGTGTTTCACGTTTCTGTGCACATCTCGCAGGAATGTAAACCCCATTACATCGTGTCGTGCCCAGCTGTGAACCACTACAGAGCGTGATCCTGCCTTTGCCTACCCGCCTGGTACATGTCTAATGCAGCCGTATCGTCGCTATTGTTGTTGTAAAGGTCCGCATATTCTCATTCGAGTTCTTCAGTGCAAGGGATGTCGTCTGGCTCAGGTAGCTGCTGCCAAACACCGAGGTTGTGAAGCACGACACAAACTGCGATGACCTTCGACGTGAAGAGTGGGCCATAGTACAGTGTTCTGTACCTCTGCAAGCACCGAAAGTGGGCCTTGAGGACTCCAGTGCACAGTTATACGACGCACCGCAGTGAAAAGTGGGGGCGGTGGAATCGGGCAGCAGAGGATCCTGCAGGATGTGCTCCAGGGATGGGGTTAAGCAGCCAAGGTTGAAGCGAGTATGCACTATCACCTGTGGAGGACAGTGTTCCAATTAGCATAATATGAATGTATACATGAATATGTACTATTCCTTTCTCACTTCTTTTAACTTATTCGAAGACATCGTGTCACTCATACGCACTGCTTTCCTTTTTTTTACAGCTAGACATATTCACAGAATTGCTTGTCTGGTTAGGTTACATAATTACGGCTTTTGAAATGCTCCAACGAAAAAATGGCTTTATCAACTCAATTCCTTCGTCACGAGGAATGACAACGAAGCTACTGAACTGCAGCCCTTAACTTCTTTCATAGAGAAAAAGGGGCGAGTGACAGAAGGCGCATCTTCTTTGGTGGTAAGGGTGTTGTGCTTTCTTTTGATTGCATGGGACTGATGAGCGGCTGCAGACGGTCAGCGCGCTCAAGGCTTGGTTTCCCTTAGTTTTTTTGTGCTTAGGCCGTCTATGAAACGTGACAGCAGGTTTCTTTTGCAACCGTTTGAGTTGTTTTTTAGTGCTTTTTATGAACCATGACTGAAATACCTTTGAGTTGTCAGTTGACTTATTTTATTGCTATATAGCACATGGCTGTGCTTGCTTATTTGTATTTTTTATACAAGTTGTCCTTTGTACACATTAATGTATTTATGAATGTACAACATCTATGGCAGTTGTACTTGATGTATTCTTTTTTTTAACATAGCCTCAGAGTGTAGCATTTTCTGTATCATCGCATGCTTACTCTTTATTATTTCACCACTTTATAATAAACGATCATACAATCTCCTCATGAAAGTTTATTTCATGTTTGACCTTTCTATTGCACTAGTAGTCTTTCCCATGACCATAGAAAGACAAGTTGCAATTATACACTGAGAGCAAGTCGAATTATTGTGTGCCGCCTTGGGTCTCAGTATGACTTGTTTTCTCAAATGCGTGCATGAGAGAATTTTCATTCAAGGGAACACGAGTGCCACTAAAGTAGATAGTGTTCGACCATGGTAGCTGCCAGTAATAACATACGGGGCAGAAATTTGGACAAAGAGACTTGAGTAGTTAAGAACCATGCAGCGTGTAATAAAATTACCATGAATAATGTTTTTGCTACACTAAGACACCACACAAGCATTCTCACGCTTGCATACCAAGCAGCTATTCACCAACCTGGCCACGGCGTCCACTGCCCAGTCCTGGCTCACGGTGGATGTCTTCCACATAAAGGCGTCGTGCACGGGCCCCGAGTGCGAGGGCAGTCATCGGCAAGCTTGGTCACATACCTGCAGAGTGCTGTTTGCATTGGAAGGAAGTCGGCAACAGCAATACAACCAGCTACATGCAGAACAACTGTAACTGTGTGGTCCAACGCACTTAATTCTCTCGAGTTGCTTTCGGAGCGCAGCTTCGAAGCTGTATCTCATTTCATATGTTGCAGTTACTGCATGTCTACATATCACTGTTTATGAAATTACAGCGCAATCAGCACGTTTGATTTCCTTTCATGCATTATTTTTCTTAAAAGCTGCCACGATCAAATATGAAGCTCGATGAACTTTTTAGGGTGTCACGTCACCCCTGCCAAAACTAAATAGTGACGGAAACTTCGTTTACCGCGACTACTGCGTTCTTTTCTATCACTGCAGTTGGAGCCACGGCAAATGTCGTTAAAATACTGGAGAGTGGCAAAAAGCTGTCTTTCACGTTCCTCCTTTGCATTCAGGATGCGCCAGATTGAATAAGATAAATTTGTTCTCACCACCATGACGCTGAAGGCGTAAAAGTTCTTGCGGCAAAAGTAAGCAGCCTTGTTGCCATCGTCCTTTTCATACGGCGCACTTATGCACACGAACGTGTCGTCGACCACCTCGACGCAGCCTTGAAATCTTGCATCTATGTGGACAAAGCCTTCCTTTTGGCAGGGAGGGCGATCCACTCATTGCCGAGGCGCTCGACGATCGCTTCCATGACAGCATGAATCGTGAGGCCCACACTGGACTAGCTCGTCGCCACGTCCTCGTTGTTCGCGATCGCGTCGTGGTAACTGCCGGTGGCGAACAAGCGAAGGGCGCAAAGCACTTGTAGCTCAACAAAAACAACAACAACGGTCGGGGCTGTTCTCGTGTCCGTACGCCGCCTCTCCAGGTCCTGGCGAAGCTCCCCGCACAGCCATCGCACAGTGTCCTTCGTCAGCCGGCACCACAGTTGAAATAATTGATCGGTCATCACAAAAGCATCGCGGTACTCGCGATGCTTCCTGCAGCTCCAGCCACTACACAACAAAGGGCAGCGCCATTTTTCTTCGCTTATCTAGCGTTTTCTTGCGGCGAGAACCGCAACTTCGAACAAGCCAAATTAAACAATAACCTTTCATTTTAACAAGCAAGCTTCATGTACAACACTTTATAATATTACTAACCGAAAACATGCGTGTAAAGTAACTCACGGAATGACATCTACACATACGTATGTGAGGCTGCACATCGAACAAGCAACTCAATTTACAACAATATGGCGGCCAATTTTGGGCACTTCATCGTTCTCACATTTTAAGCTGCAAATTTGGCAGGATGCAACGTCACGCAACGTCAATTTGACGCTACAAAAATTGAGATCCTGTGACGCAATGGGCGCCATCAGTGCAATGTCCAATCGTGTTGCAGACATGGCGGCTCTTCGTCAAGCGAGCAGTAGTTTCGATAAACCGCAAGTTGACCGTAGGCACAGCTCAGTACCATATTTCGGTTTCGTTGTTTCACCCAAACCTTTATTTCTACATGACAGAGTACGGCGATGCGTTGCTTCGGAAAAAATTTACTATTTTTTGGCACGTTACGTCATCGCGGATTCCTGTGTCGTAACGCCATTGCAGCGCCACAATGCGAACGACTTCGCGTGACCAATCAAATCATCAACATGGCGGAATTTGACAACATGGCGGAATTTGACAATGTCCAGAATAGCACCCCTGGCCAGCGAACGACCGCCCAACAGCCAAGCATCAAGGTACTCAGTGTCGACAATCATTCGCCGTACCATGCCATCCTCGCCGAATTTCCCGGATTGACGCGCCCCAGCGGACTGCCACGCAATGTGCAGCACACCACCGTGCACTACATCCGGACTACTTCAGGCCCCCCGGTTTTCTGCCGTGCCCGTCGCCTTGCCCCGGACCGCATGCGCAAAGCCAAAGCAGAGTTCGAGGCCATGCTCCGCGAAGGAATCGCCCGCCGCTCTGACAGTCCATGGGCCTCGCCACTTCACCTCGTTCCGAAGAAGACCGAAGGCTGGCGGCCCTGTGGGGACTACCATGCCCTCAACGCACGCACCATCCCGGACAGGTACCCCGTTCACCACATACAGGACTTCACCCATCGCAGTCATGGCTGCCACGTCTTCTCCGTGCTTGACTTGGTGAAGGCGTAGCGTGTATTAGCGCGGCACATAAAAGAAAGGGACAGGACACAGACGTAGAGATAGGTAGGCGCTAATTAGCGCCTACCTATCTCTACGTCTGTGTCCTGTCCCTTTCTTTTATGTGCCGCGCTAATACACGCTACGTTCATGGATGACCAACTCGCCCGATCAGCAACCCTTGGTGAAGGCCTACACACAGATACCCGTCCATCCGGAAGACGTCCCGAAAACGGCAATCATCACTCCCTTTGGCTTGTTCGAGTTTCCCTTCATGAGCTTCGGCCTGAGGAACGCTGGACAAACCTTTCAGCGCTTCATCGACGAAGTCGTCCGCGGCCTCGACTTCTGCTTCGTTTACCTTGACGACATACTGGTATTTTCTCGCGACGCCGAAGAGCACCACAGGCACCTTCGTCTGCTGTTTCAACGCCTCGACGACCACGGTCTACTTGTCAATACCCAAAAAAAAAAACGCCAGGCCTGCGCTGAAACCGCAGCAGTCACAGCGAAAGCTGGAAGAGCGGCGCTTTTAGAGCCCATTGTAAGCTCCCTTGGGGCTACTAATACAAGTACACTAGCAAGGTACCCACTATGCCATAAATAACAATTTTTATGAAGTTGGGAAGCAGCTACTAAGCCATTATTCGTCATTCAGCGGAGAAGCGAGGCACCAGCTACACGTCTGTAATGCATTATGTTCACTTTGTTGAAGCAACGACTGATGACGATGAAGAATTATGGCTCAGCCCTTTGTAATGGGTTGGAAGCTTTAAGCGGCCCACCAGTTATGTAATTTGCATTGGGTGACGCCCGGTCGCTATTTCCCTGTCCCGTCATGCTGTATAACATACGTTGTCGTGGGAGAGAGACGGGGGGGGCGAAGAACTTTACTGAGACCCCGAAGAAATGGATCATGCGCTTATGGGCCTCCTTGGCAACCAATACAAGTGCACTTGCGAGAAACCCACTACGCTCTAAATCATTGTAATTTTACTCAGACCCCGAGGAAATGGATCATGCGCTTATGGGCTTCCTTGGCAACCAATACAAGTGCACTTGCGAGGAACCCACTACGCTATAAATCATTGTAATTTTTGAGAAGCAGGGCAGCAGGCACTGTGCCATTTTTCGTCATTGTACGGAGAGCCGTGGTACCTGCTGAACGCATGTAAGGCATTATGCGCACTTTGTTGATGTTGTGCCTGATGACGACGAAGAATTATGGCAGAGCCCTTTGTAATTAATGGCTTGGAAGCATTCAACAACCTACTCGTTGCGCAATTCGCATTGTGTGACGCCTGGTTACAGAATTCGCGTTGTTCGACGCTTCGTGCTTATTTTACTCTTCTACCACGCTATATTGCATATGCTAATGTGGTTCCTTCCCGACATCAAGCCTGTATAGGACCTTTTTGCAAAGCAGTTTCAAGCACCGGCATGGCTCAGAGGTTGAATACTGGGCTCCCACGCAGAGGGCCGAGGTTCGAACCTCGTTCCATCCTGGAATTTTTTTCTTATTTAGTTTTTTTCTTATTTCGAGCGATACTGGTTACGGACACCGGCGGCGGCGGCGGCGGACAACTACGGCGCCAAAAACGGCCGGTGAAATGATCTCATAACAGCTTTCGCTGTAAAAAGTACGCTAGGCGCTAGCGTCGTCCGCTTCCTCGGTCACGAAGTTTCATCTGAGGGAGCTCGGCCCTTGCCCCAACGCATCTCGGACCTGCAAAGTTACCCTCAACCCACCACCGCTAAAGACCTTCGCCTTTTCCTTGGCATGCTGAACTTCTACAGGCGTTTCTTGCCACACGCAGCCGACTTCCAGGCTCCCCTCCATGATGCTTTGGCTCACCTACGAGGAAACCAACCCTTCGCGTGGACACCACGCGACGGGTTGCATCAGACTATGGACGCCGAACTGCAGGAACTTCTCAAGGGCAGGTCCTCACTACAGTTGCAACAAGTCCCGATTCCAGGGTCTACAACCACAATCTGTTGCGACATGTCGACAGGACGAAGCAGGCCCTATGTACCCCTGTCCCATCGCCGTGGTCTTTTCAACCAGCTCCACAACCTCAGCCATCCTAGTATACGCGCCTCTACACGCCTCGTGGCTGACCGCTATGTCTGGCCCTCCATGCAGCGGGATTGTCGCACCTGGGCGCGCTCCTGCATTCAATGCCAACGCGCTAAAGTCACCAGGCACGTCACGTCACCACTCGGAACATTCCCTCGGCCCTCCGGTCGGTTTGAGCACGTCCACCTCGACATCATAGGACCCTTTCCCCCGGCTGGACCCTATCGCTACTGCCTCACCGCCATCGATCGGTACACTCGATGGCCCGAGGCGTGGCCCCTCGAGGGAATAACCGCGGAAGACGTCGCCTCGGCCTTCTTCACCGCCTGGATCGCTCGTTTCGGCGCCCCCCGCCGCGTAACCACCGACCAAGGACGACAGTTCGAGTCGCACCTTTTCAGGCTACTCGGGCTGACCATCGGTTTCAAACGCTTGAGGACCACCAGTTACCACCCCTGCGCCAACGGAATGATGGAGCGTTTCCACCGACAGTTCAAAGCGGCCATTATGTGCCACGCGGACTCAACCTGGCTCGAGGCCATCCCAGCCGTCATCCTCGGTCTTCACGCCACCTTCAAGCCGGACATCCACGCTACACCAGCAGAGCTCGTCTACGGGGAACCACTCCGTCTCCCAGCTGAATTCCTCGCTGCACTGCCATCCAGCGCTACGACGTCAGATCCCACCGACTTCGTCGCCCGACTCCGACGCACCATGGCTGCCTTACGCCCGTCACCTGCAGCCCACCATTGCAAGCCTACACCTTTCGTGTTCAAGGAGCTAGCATCGTGTACGCACGCTTTCCTCCGCGATGACACCGTCCGCAGGCCTTTCCAGCCACCTTACAGCGGACCCTACCTGGTCGTCCATCGCGACAACAAAAACTTCACTCTGCGTCTGAACGGGAACGACGTCCGCGTCTCGATTGACCGGCTCAAGCCCGCATACATCGCCTCGCACGAACCGGGCAGTACCACTCCTTCCACAGGCATCTATCCACAGCCGCCGCCGCAGCCGCAGCCCGCTCCGGTCACGACACGCTCTGGACGTCTGGTACGCCTCCCAGATTTCTACAGACCCTGAGGGCTCTGCACTCCGCGGGGGGGTGATGTGGCGACACACTGCGCACAAACCGGCGCAGCCTCCGCCTCGTCACTCGCTAGCCCAGCGTGACACGGCTGCATGCTACACCACGTCTCCGATAAGGGACAGCGCCACCGCAGCGTCACGGGAGGCTTACGTCATCGACGGTGGCTTTAAAACCAAGCTGCCAAGCTCGGAAGTCATCATTCCTTCGCTACCCGACTGAGCGCAGCGTCGCTATGCTCGCACCGCTGCTGCTACTACTCTAATAAACAGTCGTTATGTTTTATGTTGGGATGCGTCCTTCCATCGACACGGCATCCCACAGTTGTAAAAAACGGCATCGCCATGTCTTGCCTTAAGTCAGCCCTCACCAAGTCGTGTGAGCACAAAATGAGTGATAGCTTTAACGCACAGGTTACACGTCTTTTAGATGTAGGGTATCCTCGTGATGCAGTGGCCACGGTCGCTGAACGTTTAAAGAAGTCTATTGTGTTAAGTCCGAGCATGGTTGCAGAAAGCGATAGGAAGAAACGTGTCGTAGGTATACCGTAATTCATTGCGTATCTCACAGGCTGAAGAAAGTGGGAACCACATACGGCGTTAATGTTGTTTTGACGGCTGCCAATAAGCTAGGTAAGATTTGTGCCGCTGTGCAGAGGAAGAATGAGCGAGTAAAAGACAAGAAGCGGACCGATATTTGTTTCGTAAAACACACCAACAAATTCACTGATTGCCGTACGAGTGTGGTGTATAAGGTCCCTTTCAGCTGCGGCCGCTTCTGCGTAGGACAGACGGGCCGATGCATCAACCAGAGATTGTTGGAATATAAGAGATCGCTAACAGGAGGCTCACCTTCTAATCTATCTTTACATTGTCGAGATTGTAAGTTCACGCCAAAATTCTATGAATGCGCAGTGTTTTACCGGCATAGAAATGAAGAAACGCGCCTGACGATTGAAGCATGGCATATCGGGAATAGTGTTAGCGCATGCCTGAGCCAACCGCCGATTAACTTGCATAAAGATGAAATCAAATGCCTTAACAGTTATATTCTACGTAGACCGCCACGCGTGCCGGATTGATAGGTTCGCCTGTTGCATGGGCATTTGCAGATAAGTTTTCGTGCCTTCTTTCTTTTCCGCCGTTGTGCGTCTCGTCAGTTGTTAGGCGGCGTTTGTGTTGTCCTGACTTCTTTCTTGTGTCCGTGTTTGCACACCCTATCTTTTTAGAATGAATACTTATCAACTAGCTCAGCTCTCTGTTATTCTAAACCCCAGGTGCATTCCATAGCCGACGTCGTTCACGAGGATCTTCAGCATTCGCTGGGAGTTGCTGTACCGCCGCAGCCTTTGCCGGAAGCCACGAGCTATGCTGACGTTGCACGCCATGCCGTCACCATTCCGCGCAATCACCAAATCCCCGCGCTGTCTCTGTTCCGTCGCCAGACACGGCCGCCAACTCCGACACCATCCCGCCCGCCTGCTGGCCAACGCTACGCCCCCCGAAAGGCCGACGTTTGGCGTGCCCCTGACAACCGACCGCTCTGCTATCACTGCGGGGAAGCCGGCCACGCCTACCGCCGCTGCCAGGACCGCCAGATGGGACTACGTGGCTTCGCCGTGAACGCACCGCCTGCACAGCGTGGCGAGCTGCCACGTGACATCGCCGACTACTTCGCTACCACTGAATGGGCACCTCGACGTACGTCGAGATCGCCGTCGCCTGGACGCTACCGGTCCCCTCAGTGACGATAGCAGTACAGCGGCCCTAACCGGGGCCGTTCCGCGAGCCCATATCCAGAAAACTAAGGGCAGTAGCCGATGGAGGTGCGGTTGTTGTACACTGTCGTCCTTTATGAAAGGGAACACGCGAGCGTGTGGCCTGCGCAATGCGACGGCTGCCTAAAGCACCATCAACCGACAGCGAAAGAAAGCACGTCCGCTTATGGCGGCATCTATTGGCAAAGAAAATGACGAGTCATGACCGATGGACAAGCGCTGCTAGATTACGCTCTTGCCCCGGTATCGCAACGGCTGATGCCGCCAAAAACCGACGTGCTTTCTTTAGCTGTCGGTTAATGAAGCTGTAGGCAGCCGCCGCAGATAGCAGGCCACGCGCTCGCGTGTTCGCTTTCATAAAGAACGACAGTGTACAACGAACTACTGAAGATCCTCCGCCGACGACGACGACACCGCGATGAAACCTTAATCATGTACCAACAAGCCCAGTTAAGCGCACTCCTGGAACCTTCAGAATACGACGCGAACCAGACAGACACCTGACGACGAAACCTCGCGCACCAAAGATCTGACGACGCAACATGGAAGGAGCTGAAGAAACCAACGCAGCGTTGATCCGACGCCACGAACTAACCGCAACGCAAGACTACGAACTAGCGACCTCGACGTTCTTATCGACGGCCACAGAATCACAGCTCTCGCCGATACTGGAGCCGACTATTCCGTCGTCAGTGGGTCGTTCGCCGCGAAGTTGTAGGAAGTTAAGACTGCTTGGGAATGCTCCGAAATCCGTACCGCTGTAGGCCATCTAATAACACCGTCTGGAGTCTGCACAACAAGAGTCATCATCAATAATCGCAAGTATCCTGCGAGTTTCGTAACCTTGCAACACTGCTCAAGGGATGTCATACTGGGCATGGACTTCGTACAGCATCACGGCGCCGTCATCGACTTAAGAACCAAGTCGATAACTATCGTCGAACAAAACGACACCACCGGACACGAATCCATGTCAACGTGCCCTGAACGGGCTCGAGGATCAAGTTACCATTCCGCCTCTCTCCAGCGTCATAATTCCTGTCGATACCGAAAAAGCTGAAGACCTCGAAGGTGTCATCAAGAGCGATCAGCATTTGCTGCTAGACCGTTAAATTTGCGTCGCAAGAGGCATTGTTCGGTTGCACTAAAGAAAAGGAACCGTAATGCAAACCAACTTCCACCAAGAATACAGACACCTGAGCAGGGGCACGACAATTCCATACATGGAAGAAATCTTGGCCACCAGCGATGCGCTTGCCTTTTTGAGATTCTGACAAAGCTAAGACGACGACCCCAATACCTGAGCTACCTTTCGACGTAAACCCGTCTTCCCGCTCGCCAACAGCAACAGCTTCGATGCCGTCTGCAGGAATACAAGGACTGTTTTCCGTCGTCATCGCGGGTCCTACAAACGTCCCTTGCTAAGCACCGCATTATAACGGAAGAAAATGCTCGACCACTTCATCAGAGTCCCAACCAGGTTTCGACGCGAGAACGGGAGGCCGTTAAGAAACAAGTCGACGAAATGCTACGCGACGACATCATCCAGCTGTCCAAGAGTCCGTGGGCGTCACCCGTGGTGTTACTGAAGAAGATGGATGGGACCCAACGTTTATCGTCGCCTGCACAAAATCACAAAGAAGGACGTGTACCCTCTCCCGCGGATAGACGACGCCATGTATCGACTCCACAACGCGAAATACTTTTCGTCGATCGACCTCAAGACCGGCTACTGGCAAATTGAAGTCGACGAGAGAGACCGAGAAAAGACTGCCTTTATAAACCCGGATGGCCTGTTCGACTTCAAGGTCAGGCTTTTTGTTCTTTGCTCGGATTCTGCGACTTTCCAACGCGTTATGAATACAGTGCTGTCTGGCTTGAAGTGGCAGACGTGCCTTGTGTACTTGGACGACGTCGTTGTGTTTGCCTCAAACTTCGACGAACACCTCCGGCGCCTTGAAGCTGTACTTCAAGCAATCAAGACCACAGGACCCTCTGGAGCCAGGAAAGTGCCGTGTCGCGTACGAGGAGCTCTTCTTGGGCCAAGTCATTAGCAAATCTGGAGTGCGCCCCGACCCGCGGTAAACAGCTGCGATCGCTGCCTTCCTACCGCCGATTTCTCGGCTTGTGCGCGTATTACAAGCGCTTTGTCAAGAATTTTCATGGATCACCGAACCGCTAACTCCCCTCACTAAGAGCGACGTAGAGTTCAAGAGGGAAAGGGCGCAAGTCGAGGCATTTCAAGAACTGAAACGACGCCTGCGGACGCCTCCGATACTCTCGCATTTCGATGAATACGCGGATACGGAAACACCGACGCAAGCAGCTTAGGACTCGGCGCCGTCCTTGTGCACAGTATCGATGGACTGGTAAGGGTTATCAGTTATGCTAGCCGTCGTTATCCAGGGCGGAAGCCAGTTATTCTACAACAGAAAATGAGTACTTTGCCATCATCTGGGCTGCATCAAAGTTCCACCCCTGTCTTTACGGCAGGCCTTTCAAAGTTGTGAGCGACCACCACGCCTTGTGTTGGCTAGCTAACTAGAAGGACCCTTCAGGTCGCATCGCACCGTGGAGCCAAAGACTTCAAGAATTCGACATTACCGTCGTTTACAAGTCCGGAAGAAAATACTCCGACGCCGACTGCCTGTCTCGTGCCCCCGTCGACGCACCGCCGCAGGACGACCACGATAATGACTGCTTCTTGGGTACCATAACAGCCGCCGACTTCGCTGAACGACAGCAAGCCGACCCAGAACTCAGGGGCCTTGCGGAATACCTCGAGGGCAGGACCGCTGTTGTTCCGAAAGTATTCAGGTGAGGATTGGCGTCATTTTTCTTGAAAACGACGTTCTCGTAAAGAACTTCTCTCCGGCCCGGGCCGTTATACCTTCGGCACTGTGACCAGAAGTTCTGCAGGCCCAGCACGACGACCGGACGGCTGGCCGCCTCGGCTTTTCCCGCACGCTTGCGAGGATACAGGAAACGTACTACTGCCCTCGGCTTACTGCCGACGTCGCTCGCTACCAGCGGACATGCCGGCACTGTCAGCGCCGCAAGACACCGCCGAAAGGCCAGCAGGACTTCTGCAGCCCATCGAACCACCTCACCGACAGTTCCAGCAAATAGGTATGGATTTACTGGGGCCGTTCCCGACGTCGACTGTCGGAAACAATTAGATCGTCGTAGCTACCGACTACCTCACCCGCTACGCCGAAACAAGGGCTCTGCCCAAAGGCAGTGCCGCCTAGGTAGCCAAGTTTTTCGTTGAGAACGAGGATTGGGACGATACTTTTTTCAGTGGGGGGCAATGCCACGCGCGCTCCTTTTGGTCATTTTTATGTAACTAGTCCCTTGAGCGCGTAGCCGCCACCTTGCGAAAGCCGTGCCTGAACCTTCTAGATTACTTGCATAGGGAAGCGCGAATTTCATTAGGAAGAAAGACCACACGACAGAAAAGATGCTCTTTTCTATCATGTGGTCTTTCTTCTTAACCAAATCCGCGCTTCCCTATGGAAGATGTCGAACCAAGTAGCCCAACAACTGATCATTTTGAAGCATATTTCTTCCACATTATCTTAAGTTTCCTTATAGGCTTGAGCGCCGCAAACACGAACAGTTGACATTATTCTCGAACTAACGTGGCCACCAGCGAGAAGGCTCGAATGTTCCATGCTGCATGTATAAATGCCGACGCGCCTTACCACAGAGAAGATTATCGACGGCCGACGCTCTGCTCGCCGCTATCAGTGTGCAGTATGTATTACTGTAGCTTGACTTTCGGTTTCCCGGCCAAAAGTTCGGCCAAATAAAGGTTCATTTCGGACACGCCGACTGCTGCCTTCGTCGACATCACGACCCCATAACAATATATATTGTCGTGCTCGCTTCTTGTTTTATTTTGATGTATTCGGGTTTGACCCGTGTCACGCACTTCGGTGAGGACCCGCCGATATATCAGCGGCGTTGCGGCAGACTTGTGACAACCCGCACGTACGGTTAAAGGGTATTCACACGAGGCAGAAATCGGCGGGGAACACGGGGGGATTGCGGATCACGTGACCACGTCGTCACGGATTAGTGAGTGGGCGCGACTCCTCGGACGAGACGGGGACCTTTTCTCCGACAGGACAAACGATACCCCGGCGGTGAGGGATGTAGCGGACTTTCGGGCTCTTGTTTGGCCACATTGTTGCACTTGCTCCTGCACCCTGCAGATAGCGGCAGTGGGTGTCCAGTCTGCGGCTGCATGGTCGTCTGCAGCTCGTCAAACGGGTGGTACAAGCCACCAGGGTAGTCTAGTAACACTGGTCTCCCCTTCCGTTCTCCTCGTCCGTGTGAGTGGGGGACATTTTTGAAGACCTCGCGAGCTGACGTCACTAGGCTCCGCCTTTATCCCTCGAGGATTTGTCTCCCGTCTGAATACCCCTTTAGCAACGCTCGACGCAGACCGCGCCGCAGCATTTCAGAAGCTTCGCGATCGTCGTAGATCACTTTGTTAGGATTGCGCGCAGGGCGCGAATAGTCTAGATTATTCCAGAGCTTGCGCGACCACCAGTGATAAGGCTTGAAAGTTCGATGCGTGATGTATAAAAGACGGCGCGTCCCAGCCATGATCAGTTTATCGACGGCCGGCGCTCCGTTTGCCGCTAACAGTGTACACTGTGTATACCTGTAGTTTAACGTTCCTTTTCCCGGCCACAAGTTCGGCCATATAAAGAGTTTCATCTTCGACACGCCGACTGCTGCCTTCGTCGACGTTAGGGAGCATCCACGTGCGCGCCTCTGTGCCTCCGTCTTTTAGGGTGGTGTCAGCCTTTGTCCCACCACTTGCCGCTGCCCGCCAAAACACAGAGTTGCCAGTGCAGGTTTCCATAGCAACGGGACGACGAGAGCGCCATGTTGGTCCCCACCGGCCACTCGTTCCTCGTCCGTCGTACGACTGCACGTTGGCGCGTGTGTGCAAGCTGCGGTATGCGCTGCGTTTGACCCCAGCGCTCGAAACCTGCCTTCTGCTATAACACCATCCAGTTTCTACTGCCACTTTGAAGTTGAAATGCCAGGCTGCTGCGTGCCGCGATGCACAAACCACCGCAGGCAGGGTGTAAGAATGTTCCGCTTCCCGGCTAGCCCTAACCGGCGGAAACGCTGGATTGCGCAAGTGAAGCGTGATTGCTGGGAGCGCACTACTGCTTCCCGTGTTTGTGAAGTGAGTACTCGTTGTATTGCGAGTGTATTGAGTATATTGCCGTATATTTGTGAAATGATTTCCTTTGTCGTGCGACGTAAAGCAGTCTGTGAAAGTAAACGCGTTAACTTCTCCTTTAAGCCTGCGCAGTCAAGAGAAATGAATGGCTGCGGCTTAGCTCGGCAAAGCACTGTCATGCAAGCGAAAGCTTCTTTACTTGGTTATCCTTGTTTACCCCCCTAGCGAAAGCACAGTTTGCCAACCGAACGATATGGCTAGTCGAACGTGCCGTACTGCCTGCACTCAGTACCGTCGTTTCGTCCGTTTCCGAAGCCGTCGCCGCAGTCGACGCGAGAAACGCTAGCCCCCCAAACAAACCATCAACAGACGCTCGCGTGTTCCTGTGCTAGCAGATGTGCATGCTCCATGCGTTTTCACCTCGGACGCTGAGGAAGGGCATTCGTAGAGGCAGACAGACGAGCCGCCGAACGCGTTCGCTGTATGGGTAGAGTGTACTAGAACTGTCGAGTGGCGTGAACGCGCCTCGCCGCCTGATTCCTTCCGCGTCGACCGTAGCGGCGGCGCTGCAGTCGCTCGGTACTGAAGGCGCGCGGCGCCGCGCGCAAGAACTGCTGGGCGCGTCGGCGGCACCCGGCTAATCGGCACTATTACTGATGCGGCTTTCGTTGCGTGTCTATCATTATTAAGCGTAGGACTTGTCGTCGTAAGCCTTGATGGATGAAACTTCAAAGCTTTCAATGAAGCTTTCAATGGATGCTTGCTTCATATATATGCCTTTGAGAGATATTGCAAATTAGTTCTTGTAGCCAAAGCGACTGGTGGAAGGTACGCAAAATATAAAAATGAAAACGGGCTGATACCGACCGTGAAGATTCACGATCTCAGTGTAATTAAGCCGAACTCATTGCTGGGCTAGTTAGTACATTAGACGCCGAACGACCGCCAGAAGAAAGAGACAGAGGAAACAGTTAGAAAGTGCGTGCCTTATTCTGATTTCTTCTGTTTTAATGCTTTCTTCTGGGGTGATTCGGTGTCTAGTTTATTCAGAGTAACTGAGCTGCTCTATTGGGAGGATTTACCTGTGCTCAGAAAGCTGTGTGCTGATATTCTGCCGAAAGCACGCCGAACATTTATCGCGCATTGGCGAAGCTTTTAAGGCGGAAAGTTGGGCTAGTTGGTAACGTGAATAATAGGACATGTTTACTAGCGAAAAAAAGACGTGGACGAGAAGAAGGAATTCTAGCGTTGTCTTGTATTCCTTCTTCTCGTCCACGTCTTTTTTTTTCGCTAGTAAACATGTCCTATTATTGGCGAAGCTGTGTGTACGGTGCGTATCTTTACAAATGCGCTGTGTAAATGTGACTTTTTCGACATTACGAGGGCCCAAAGGTATTGAAGTCAAATGTAACTCGACCGGTACAAATATTGGTCGTCCTCAGGGGCGTTGCATGGATATTGGTATTGGCGCCGTGTGGGTAGGTGAGACTTTACTGTCTGTATTTGTGCGTGTAAATATATATGCACACATATATAAAAACATATTATCGCGAAGCGTAGAGCACCACTGCCCCCCCTGGCTTCACTTTTGACGCTTTACAAATGAAGCAATGAAATTATAATACAAAATATTGTCAAAAAGAAGTTTTTGCAATGGCGTCGATAGGTCAGAAAAAGTGCAACATAAATAAGCTGTCCATTGAAAGGAGAACTGGTTGTAGTGAATTTAGGCAGAATAACCAACGGGCTATATTTATATCATTTTAAGATGCTTGAGATAAGCCCTGATGCATGAAGTTTGTGCCTCGGATGTGAACGCGCGCCTTTAGCTCGGCTTTCTGG
The DNA here is from genome assembly GCF_013339695.2 of Rhipicephalus sanguineus. Lineage (NCBI taxonomy): Eukaryota > Metazoa > Arthropoda > Arachnida > Ixodida > Ixodidae > Rhipicephalus > Rhipicephalus sanguineus. Next base: position 136,334,275 of record NC_051185.1, read on the forward strand.
TATTTTAAGCCCTGAGGGGTCGCATAACAGATGCATAGTAACCGCTGAAACACGCTGTTGAAACAGTTAGATAGCCTTTCGGCATAGAAACAGAGCAAAACTGGCAGAACTCATCTGTCACCAATATAAATGTTGTGATAGAGTTATTTGTACTCAGGTTACTCCATGGGCGTAGGCAGGGGGATGCAAAAGGGGCACTTGCCCAAGCTATGTCTGCTCTCTCTCTCCCCCCCCCTCCCCCAGCTGCGATGTAACACGGGTTAGCACCCCCCCCCCCCAAGGCAAAATCCTGCCGACGCCCATGGGTTACTCATGAAACAGTCGAGCGCATTGGAGCTCATATATAGGATCAATGCTCTGAATATCGTAGAGACTGCCTGCAGAAGAATTGCAGGCTTTCGTCGCCGGTTTGTTATTTCTTCGTAGTCAGTGTTCGTAGTCACTTATAGTGTAACGCGGCTCGAAGTGTTGCTTGCAAACCGCACAACAATCAGTGAGCAGTGAGGTGCGTGTGCTCAAAATCCGATTGTCGCCTTCATTGGGGGCCGGTAGGCTCCAAAAACAGGGAATATCTCGGCGCAATTTTGGCACGCCTGCATATTCACTCGTGGACCATGGCGCGTAGCAGGCGTTGAGACACCGATTAAACCTCAGTAATGCATCGAACGCGCTCAAAACACGCTTTCGTAGGCTGCGACGCGCGCGCGCCAAATGCAGACGCTCTCCTCAGCTTCAGTACAAAGTGACTACAGCGCCGCCGCTACGATCGCCCGTCGGAGCATCACCGGAGATGCGGCGCGGCCGCTTCGTTCGTTCCACTGCCCGTATGGGCACACTGCGCTTGCATAGGTGGCTCCACCAGCGCGGCGGCGTTCAGCGCCAACGCGGCCGTTTCCGCGTCCCTGGGGTGATAGCGTTCCCTCCCAGACCACTCGCGCGGCTGCTTGTGCAAGCAAGGTGTCGTCCGCTTGCGTTCCTCTGCAACTGCTAGCTGGTTTTCAAACCGTCGAAGGTTTGGATAAATTTTTCCGGGGAGTAAACATTGATAAAGGCAAGCTTCTGTACAAGGCAGGTCATGTACAGTCGCGCTATGACTTGCAACACGGGAGCGCGTGGCCTCCCGAATCTAATGATTGCGCCAGGCTTCAACTCGCTTCATTTCTGTAACTTAGTAGTATTGTCTTATTTCGGAACATCCCACTGTGAGAGAACAGCGTTTAGTTGTAGAAATAAGGGCTAGTGGAAGGAATGCGAAATCTTTACCTGGTGTGGCCACAAGCTCCCGTGTTGCAAGTCATATTGAGTGCGACTGTACATAATGGTAAAGAACTTGTCTCTGAAGACGGAAGCGTGGTGATAAATCGGTGTGTCCCAAATGCGCATCAACGCTCCCTCGGAGACCATGAAGTTGACAGTAAATACGCATTTTTATTCAATGGTCTCGTTTTATATCACTCTGTTATGTTATTTTGAAGCTCTCTCGAAACAGATGTGTCATTGACGCGACCCGCGACTGCAAAGCAGGCATAGCCGGCTAGTGCAAGCACGCTGCGGCAGTGGGCGCGTGTACCTGCATAGATACACAAAACTGATTTTAGCACGAAGATTTTGTTATGTAAAGCTAACAAAAATGATATCCGAGCATGACAAGCGCTAAACAGTTCCGAGTCTCCTGAGTCCATGTTTTTATGTGTGTGCGCATCAATATTTTTTCCTTCCAAACAGTTACGCCAGCACTAAAGATACAAACTATGGATCGAATACGTGTGGAACGAGAGGAATATTTGCCGCTGTCAAGCCTAAACAACGTGCAAGACACGCATAAATGGTACCGCACCCTTCGTAAGATTCGCATGAGCGAGCTGTTCCAGCCTTCTTGTAAGGGGATGGAAAAATCGTTGGGAGGTAGTCTAAGTGCTCCTGTTCACTGGCCTTAGCATTGTGCACGAAATGCCTACTGCTAATTCTGCTATTTTCTGTGGGGTCCCAGTCTGCTCCATCAACGCTGCGCATGAAATAAGAACTAGAATTAAACAATGTCTTCGCGATACTGATTCAGCGTGAAAATGGATATGTCGCCATTTGGAAACCATTATTAATGGCTGTACCACAATTAAGGCAGGTCTGAAACAATGTTTCATTCTATGGGCGCCTCTCCCATAGAAAAAACGTAACACCCTGCACCGAATGATATGACAAAAAGTCTTGTCACGGCGAACAAGTTGTATCCAACGTTGGCGCCACTCCTTTTCCACGTGAGTCTTGGGGAAGCGGTAAAACTTTCTTCCAGGCGAATTCCTGCAGTTATTGTGACAGCCCACAACACAAAAAACATTGCTGTTGCGATGCTCAGCGGTGGAACGACCGCCAAAGAAGAAACGTTTCGCAAAACTGCGGAAAAACACGAAGGAGCTGGCACGAACGCTGTCACCGGCCGCGGCGTGCGAAAGCTTCCGTCACCCCAGGGACGCGCGCGCCGCCGCTAGAGGCGTTCCCGTCAGCGAAGAGTTAGAAGCGCAGTGTGCATAGAGTTAATATACTGACTCTAGAGGAAAAGCTCCCCATAGAGCCCATGCATTGAAACCTATAACCACATGGGTTCCGCCATGATGGAACAAAATTACCGTTGCCAGGGTTGCCAGACCCTGAGACGCTCGCTATATTTAACGGTTATAATAAGTTTTAATCTACCAACCTAAGCCAGCTACGCGCTGTTCAGAGAAAATCAGCTGTGTTTTGATGCGTGAAGCCGTGTGTTAGTGTACGGTTGTCTGTGCAGCTGGTCCGGTTGATAACAGTTAAAATTTCCACCTGTTTGTGCATGGTTTTTACTAGGCACTCTCTACCAAAGTTTCTCCGTTCGCTGGCACAAAGGTCACTCGACAGATTCGCAGCTCGAAGCAAAGTCCGTAGGCCGTGGCCGCGCGCTGATTCGACTTGCAATGGCGAGACACCTGTATCCACGTTCTTTTTCAGCTCATTGCTGCTGTTCTTCAGCGCAGAGAGCCGTAAAGCAGAAAAATGTCGATTGCAGCATGCAGCGGCGAATGTGAGTGAGACATCTCCCGAAAGCTTCAATCGAAACTAAAGTTACACGGCCCACGAAGCTTTATCGCCGTTAAAAAGTCTAAAAAAAATCGGTTGCGACTAGTTCGTACATAACTTTCAGGGCTTGTCTCATCTCTTCTTTGCCGTCCGTCCTGGTTTGCACTGAAGTTTCCAGCTTGAAAGAAAAAAGGGCTAACACATGAAGTCGAGTGGTATACGGCGACAGAAAACGCACACAACAGGACACTATGACAACTACGAGATACACGACGCGAACGAAGTTTCAGGGGCTTTAACACGACGCGCAAACCGGCGCAATCGGCCGCAAGCACACACTCGCGTATACTCGCGAGTGTTGATATGGTGGTGCCATCTAGTTAACCAGCCTGCAAACGCTCCCTTTCGCGCGCAGTAAATTGCATAAATAGCCGTCGTATTCTTTCGTAGAAGTATTCAAAATAAACACAAAACAATATCCGCAAGTTTTTAATTGTGCAGAAGCTTCTTTAGGATTGATATGTGATGGCAAGAATGACAAGGTTCCAAGATGTCAGCGTTCTTGTGGTTATAGGTCTCGCGGCCCAGCTTTTCCTCTAGAGTCAGTATATTAACTCTATGGCAGTGTGCCCATACTCGTGCACAACTGCAACGCCACAACTAAATTTCGCGCGGCTTGCCACTGGATATCCCTTCTTCGCTTCAAGGCCACGCGAAGATGCACAGCGAAATTCTCTCGACTATCCGCCTCCTGCGCTGGTATGGTGGCGCCACCGCTCGGCTGAGGCGGTTGCACCCTCTCCCAACCCCCCATAGGGTCCGATGCATTTTGAATGAAGTTTGCGATTCCGTAGCGCAAAAACAAACTGACGCCATCTCTCGACAATACGCCACACCGACAATGGAACACCTCTTCTTGCTTCCAGCGATATGTCATGCTCCAAGGTGACCCCTCTCTCCACTTTCTTTTATTTTTTTCGGTTGCCGTGAGAGCGCGCGCTCTGCACTGTGCAGTCGACAGTGCACCCGACAAGACCGGCTGGGCTCGTCGCTTTCGTCGCGTCTTCCTTGGACGTTGCAATGTTAATATTGTGTAAGGCGGTGGCCACACGTCGGACGATGAACCCTGATTTTGTTCAGCTGCCATCTCATCAACGGCAGTGTTTCAGACGCCTCAGTTGTGCACATTTGTCCGTTGGTTGCTAGGCAAGATGGCCTCCTGCAAGACCGCGTTTTTCCGAGTCAGCTGCGTGTGTAGTTCTCAGCGTCGCAGCAGTTTGATGACGCGAGGACGTCAACTGGTGCTACATCGTGGGAACAGCTGAAGTGACTGCAAGCTTGACGACATTGTGCCAGAATATTCTAGCGTACTGCACGCGCAGGATTGTGCTACACTTAAAATACCACGCTTGGCCTCGCGCGTCAACCCGATACGCCTATGTGCAACAAATGTGTTGTTATCGTTGTTGTGTTGGTTAATATTCAATTGCAGTTGGAATACCGTTTTTGCAAAGGTAAGTGAAGCTGTAAGTAGTCTCCCTTCTATATGCTCGCGACTCCACGAACATTACTTCTAGAATCGCATTTTATATTGAGTTGCACGTACCAAAGGAGAATCTAGCATACGAGATACATTACACGCGTGCGCATTTCCTATATAAGTCTGAGTAATGCCATGCTCAATTTAAAGCGCATGTGTTAGAGGATAGTGGCTTCAATGGTGAAAGTGATTAGATATTTGGGTGGCAGCGGTGGAGCGTACTGTACGCAACGGTCTTACCTTGCTCTTCTGTCTTCTCAGACCGGAGCCTTTTTGAATCCCGCGCCACAACTTATCTTCAGACGAGTGTGCTGCCACAGCGGGCGAAATCATCGCTTCGCAGGGGGTTGTGTCCTTTCTTTTGGGTGGCAGTGGCGGAGCGCACTGGACGCAACGGTCTTACATTGCTCTTCTGTCTTCTCAGCTTGGTGACTTTCTACCTGCTGATTCTCCGTGCCTCCCGCCGCTGCCACCTGGGTACATTTCCTTTTTTATGCAAAAGAGTAGTGTGTGCCTCCTGTGTATAGCTCTGCCGGTTGACAATGTCGCGCTGTTACTGTTGCCGTAAGGTACTGCACGACACTGGCCTCGTACTTATCTGTTGCCAATGTGACTTCTCATTTGATTGCGGTGAATGTTCGGGAGTAAGCGAAAACACGGCAAAGAGCAAACGGGAGCAGTATAAGAGGACATGGAAGTGCGACGTATGCACGGCAGGCGGCGCAAAAAGTGGTGTCAGCACCCTGACGCTAAAAACGGATGCAGATGTTCTCACAAAACTAGCGGAACTGGACCGCAAGCTGAGTACTCTGCTTGTTGTGCCAGGCAAAATGGCCTATATTGTGAGTTCAATCCAACTGCTGTCTGACCAATTTGACAGAATTCAGACTCGCCAAGACAAACAAGAGAGGGAACTCAAGGAACTGAAAATTAAGGTAGAAAACATTGAGAATAGTGCCGCTCCACAACAGCTATGCCAACTGGAGTCTGACCTTGAAGCTCTCGAATAGCGAAGTAGAAGACTAAATATTGAAACCCATGGCATAGCAGAAAGCGAGAGCGAGAATCTCATCGAAAAGGTCAACGACCTGGCAACAGAACTGGAACTACAGCCCCTTACTATGCAGATGTAGTCGCTGTGCACAGACTTTCAGCTAGGACTGAGAAAGCGCGCAGGATTGTCATGCGTTTTGTGCGCCAGGAGTTGAGAAACGCCTGGATTGCCAAAAGAAGGGCCCTCAGAGAGAGGGGAAACAGGGTTTTCATTAACGAAAATATGACTCTTCGAGCCAGAAAGCTGCTTGCTGCTGCTAAAGAATGGGCAAAGGAGACAGGCTACCAGTTTGCCTGGTGTGCAAATGGGAAGGTACTAGTGCGTAAAAGTAGCAATCAACCAGCTGCGGTAGTGAAAGATATAGACGAGCTTCACGCACTCACTGCCTGAGCCCTTTCTCTTCTTTGAACTTTTCTGTTTTATCGTCCCAGTAGCTTTCATTCACGATGACCCAGCATGGTCATACAGATAAACAAAAGTTTTCTTCCCTTGTCGGATTGAAGGGTGTGAGTTGCTTACATATGAATGTACAGTCCGCTTGTAACAAACTTGGCGAACTAGACACATTTTTACTTGATAATAATGATCACTGTGATGTCATGTTGTGCGAAACATGGTATTCAAATAATGCAAACATGTTTCGACTACCTCAAAAGAAGATGCTTCACTTAAATAGAACAACTCGGCGCGGCGTTGGCGTCTGTCTGTTGGTGCAGAATACCATAGCATGCGATCTATTACAACAATTTACGGTAATTTCGCTTAATGTGGAGTTATTGTGTATCCAGGCCGACGGAATTTTATTCGCTGTGTGTTGCCGTCCACCTGACGCTATTGTTGAGGATTTTCTTACTTTTGCAGACCGGCTGTTAGCATACGCATGTGAAGACCGGCAAAAAGTGATCATCGGTGGTGACTTAAATATCGATATGTGCGCACGTAACACTAGACAGCACGATTTATTAAATATAATCGCTTCTAACGAATGTATAAATCTTATAGAATCGAGCACTAGAATCACACACTTATCTGCAACTACATTAGACCTATTCATCACAAATTATGATCCCTCACTTGTCAAAAGCGCTGTCCTCAATGATCAAATTGGAGATCACAAACCAGTATGCATATTTATTGACCGCGTATTACAAAGCCCTAAGAAAAACACAACAATCGTATTTCAGGACATCAATGAACGTACTATGGCAGCTTTCCAGAGTTACAACAATGAAATTGGGAGGACATATTTAAGGAAAGTGATGTCGACATAGCATATAATACCTTCATTGAGAAGTTCCTTGTAGCATATTAAAGAAATTTAACAAAAAAAAAGAATTTAAGCCGAAATCATTCCGTAAACCATGGATAACAAGACAGCTGTTGACGAAAATTAAGAAACGCGAAAAGTTGTATGCTAGGTTCATCAAAACTCGTGACCTTGCTGACTTCAAGGAATTCAAGGTGTACAGGAATAGATTAAATAAGGAAATAAGAAAAACGAGAGATAATTACTTGCTGGAATCCTTTTCATTTTGTGAAGGGAACTCGAAAAAACTCTGGAGGAACCTTAATAATATCATGGAGCGTACCCAAATAGCAGAACCGATAGAAAAAATTGATGTAGACGGCCACTTATTATGCGGTACTGATATGGTGAACGCGTTTAACGATTACTTCCTTAACAGAGAAACACAACCGCACATGAGCCCTGGAACCAACCCCTTTGTCCTCAAACGCAAATACAATATTTTTTCACCCAACTAACGTTGATGAAATCTGCACAGTATTCATGGCAGTGAAAAATTCTAAAAGCTGCGATTCAGATGGCCTACAGATCCGTCCAATTAAACATGTTATTCATGACATAGCGCCTGTTCTACTACACATCTATAACACAGCTATTACTGCAGGTATCTTCCCATCGAAAATGAAGACTGCCAAAGTCACACCAATATATAAAAAGGCTGATAGGCTCAACATTCAAAACTATCGCCCTATATCAATTTTACCGCATTTTCCCAAACGTCTCGAAAAAATCATTTTAGCTCAAGTGTCATCATTTTGTGAAAAACATCGTATTATCACGAAAGCTCAATATGGATTTCAAAAAGCAAGTCCACGCAATTAGCACTTTTAGATCAGAAAGATCACATACTGAGTAACTTTGAAAAGAAGCTGCTGACAATAGGTATACTTGTTGACTACACTCAGGCATTCGATCATATTCCACAATTTAATATTAGGAAAGCTCGCGACCTACGGCATCAGGGGTATTCCTTTACAGTTCATTAGGTCCTATTTACATCAAAGACGGCAATATGTACAAATAAACGACTTCAAATCATCAACTGGTAATATAAAAATAGGCGTTCCTCAAGGTAGTATCCTAGGTCCCATGCTCTTCAATTTATATATTGTCACGGGCAGAGAAGGGCAGCGAACGACGACGACGAAGTGCTGAGCGGAACGCGCTTGGACTGCGGCAGCGTTGTGCGCTTTTGCTGTCAAATATACCCTGCACATATAGTTTCTTCCCGGTAACATCTTTGGTGGAAGTGCTGGGCACGACTCGCTAGAAAGCACCAGGAACCGGATCTTCGCAGCGGACGGCGCATTGCAGCTGCCACGATGGCGGACCAAGCGACCCAGTGTGAACAAAATCCGTCAGGCCCACAGCCGATCGTTATGGTGCACCCCCGTGATCCTGGCACATTCAACGGCACAAGTGGCGTGGACGTCGACGACTGGCTGGCTCTGTATGAGCGCGTCAGCAGCAGCAACCACTGGGACCCAACGCTGATGCTGTCCAACATCGTCTTCTACTTGCGTGGCAGTGCAAAACTCTGGTACGAGACGCATGAAGAAGAGTTGACAAGTTGGGATGTCTGCAAGCAAAAATTACTCGATTTATTTGGGAAGCCTATCGGACGACAAGCAGCTGCAAAGAAAGAGCTTGCATCCCGTGTCCAGACTTCCACAGAGCCGTACATCGCGTACATCCAGGACGTGTTGGCTTTGTGCCGCAGGATAGACAAGGACATGCCTGAAGAGGACAAGGTCGGAAACATGCTAAAGGGAATTACCGATGACGCCTTTAATTTTCTGCTGTGCAAGGATTGTTCGACTGTGGAGTCGGTCATTGCAGAATGTCGTCGCTTCGAACATGCAAAAAGTAGGCGCATCATTCACCGGTTTGATCGTCTTCCCAACACGGCAGCTACGTCCTCCTGCGAAGAATTACCCACGCGACATCAACCACCAGCTCCGGAAAATGTCACCAGGATTGTCCGTCGCGAACTAGAGGCTATGGCTCCTGTTATGTCCAACGACAACACTACCGGAAACAGTCGCGCTACTGTTTCATTTATACAGGCCGTGGTGCGCCAAGAGATCGCGAATATGGGCATTTCACCAAACCTTCAAAGTGCTAATGCTACTCCCAACTCGGCTTCTCCAGTCGTCGCTGCTGCTACTCCGACCCTCCCCACTGCGCCGCGACGAAACCCAGCCGAATGGCGTACACCTGATGATCGGCCCATATGTTTCACGTGCCATCGGATAGGACACGTAGCCCGCCATTGCCGCAGCCGTTGGACCTCATCACCTCGACCAAGCTTCTACAATTGGGGATCCCGCTCCGAACGTGCGCCATATGATCCGTCCTTTCGCGCTGAGACAAGTGCGGAGCGTTTTTCAGAACATCGAACCAGCCGATCGCCATCGCCCCAGCGTCGCCAGTCCCGCTCGCCCCAACCTAGCCGCTCTCGGTCTCCCTTTGACCGCCACTCGGGAAACCTCTGGTGCAGCCCCCGGAGGTGACGCTGCATACACGACTTGGACTGCAAAACCTCTTATTACTCCGGACAAGCGACGTAACCTTCTTGAAATTCTCGTTGATGGTTTACTTGTGACTGCTCTTATTGATACCGGTGCATAAATATCTGTCATGAGCTCAAACCTCCGCCGCCGCCTCCAAAAAGTTCTGACGCCCCCGATTGGTCCTACCGCCCGTAAAGCCGATGGGAGTACTCCTGCTGTACTAGGAATGTGCACTGCGCGAATCACAATTTGTGATCATCACACGTCCGTTCTGTTCGCTGTACTTGAAAATTGCCCTCATGACCTCATGCTTGGTATTGACTTTCTTACCACACACGCTGCGCTTATCGACTGCTCTGCAGGACTTCTTCGGCTAGAACTCCCTTCGTTCTCAGATACCGCTCCTGCCGGCGCACCTCGTCTACGATCCCTCGAGTTCCTTCGACTTCCGCCGCAAGCCGCAGTTCAAGTCCAGCTCTCGCCATTCCCACCAGTACCCGATGGTGATTATGTTGCTGTCCCGATTCCTGACGTCGCCATGACGCGCTATGTCACGCTGCCCAACACGGTGGTGACAGTTACAGCCAATCGAACTTCTTTGCCCGTCCTAAATTTTGGCTTCTCGACGCAAGTGCTTCCTCGCGGCATGTCACTTGCACATCTGACACCACTGGCCGACCATACAGTTTCCGCTTTGACCACAGATGCGCCACCAGATTTTTCAATGCCGTCATTCGCTTCACTTTCCTCTTGCGACCGCTTCACGCCAATGATATCCGAAGAGCTCACTTCAGAGCAAGTCTCTGCTCTCCGTCGCCTCCTCGTTTCCTACCAGGACATCTTTGACTTCGGCCACCGTAATTTGGGCCAGACATCCGTGGTCACCCATCGCATTGATACCGGTGATGCTCGACCCATTCACAGACGGCCATAACGTGTGTCAGCACCGGAGCGTGTTATTATAGAACGGGAGGGGGATAAAATGCTTCATAAGGGCATAATCGAACCCTCTTCTTGTCACGATCCGCCCCGGGACCGCGGACGAGGGGGGCCGAGGCGCCCGCGCTCTAACAAGGACGACCCAAACGCATGGCGGGGTAACAGCTACTGACTGCCGAGCCGCGCTCGTCAGTGTTTATTCTTCACGCACGACCAAGGTTGCCTGCCGAACCTGGCGAGGTCATGAAACTAGGCTAGGCAGGGCGCCACACGCTCGTTACACCCCTCACCCCCAGTTATTGTACACAACATAAAAAAATACAAGTCCCAGCCGGTTCGACGTTCATTTAGGTAGGCGAAAAGCGGTCTGGTGCCCTTCGTCGTCGATTGCTCCGCCTGGGTACAGGTGTTGAGGGACTAGGTGCTGTAGCACCAGGTGCTGCCTGTGCCACGCTTGATTCCTCCTGAGACACTGCTGTGGTTGGCAGAGATGGCACTGAACTTACCGGTGGCCCAACTAGTGGCGCACCACTGGAGGCGCCTGTCCCTTGCGAAATGGCTGTCTCACTGGCCGCAACTGGTGTTGCCGTGGATGCAAGCCAGGTCCCGCGGTTAGCCCTCACATGGTCAGCATGCCGGTGCCATGTGGTTCCATCCTGCATTCGTACGAGCAGAGAGGAGGAGCTTGCAGGCGAGACCGGGGCACTCCAGGCTCCGGCAATGGCCAAGGACGGCACCCTTTGTCAGCAGCCAGCTTCTGCTTCAGCTGTTTGAGGAGCGCCGTAGACCGGAGGTCTGGATGCAGAATGTCCAACGGTGTCTTCACCATCCGTCCCAGCAGAAGCTCACAGGGGGCACGGCCGGTGACATCATGAGGTGTAGTCCGGTACTGGAAGAGTATGCGGGCGACCTGCGTACGGAAATCCCCAGCCTGGCTCTTCTTAAGTTTGTCCTTAATAGTCTGCACCACCCGCTCAGCTGCACCGTTTGAAGCAGGGTGGTACGGAGGAACCATCATTCGGCGGATTCCGTTCTTTGTCAGCCAGGCCAGGTACTCTGCGCTGGCGAAAGCGGGCCCATTATCGGAGACTATGATGTCCGGCAGCCCCTGGGCTGCAAAAACCTGCCGAAGTGCTGCAATGGTCGCACCTGCTGACGGAGTGGTGACAGGTAGGACTTCTACCCACTTTGAAAATGCGTCGACTACCACCAGGAAGTAGTGGCCTTTGAAGGGGCCCCCAAAATCCACGTGAAGGCGGGACCAGGGCCTCTGTGGGAATGGCCATGGGGTGATCTCCACATGACGCGAGGCCCGTTGATGTTCCTGGCAGACTTGGCAGCTCTGCACCATGTGAGCGATGTCCTGGTCCAGTCCAGGCCACCAAACGTGGGACCGGGCCACCATCTTTGTCTTTTCCACGCCAGGATGCCCCGCGTGCAGCAACTGCAGGACCCTGGACCGGAGACTTTGTGGGATCACCACCCTGGAACCCCAAAGTAGGCAGCCCTGCTCCAGGCTCAGCTCAGCGGCCTTGTGGCTGTAGGGCTGCTGCACCAACTCCTCCCCTCGGGATACTGCCTTCACCACCTGGGACAGGACCGGGTCCCGACTGGTCGCCTGCGACACAGCAGACCTGGAGAGTACCTCTGGGTACGCATGCTCCAGCATGAGCACTTCAGCTGGCTCTGGAACAGCAGCAGGCACCTCTGGCAGCGGCAACCGGCTCAGGGCATCGGCAGGTCCCAGGTCTTTTCCCGGACGGTACACCAACTGGTAGCTGTAGGCCGCCAGCTTCAAGGCCCATCGTACCACTCGAGGTGATGCCTGCACGGGGACCGCCTTGTCTGGCCCCAGTAGCCCCAGCAGTGGTTTGTGGTCCGTCACTGCCTCGAACTTTCGGCCCCACAGGTACTGGTGAAAACGCTCGACGCCAAACATGAGGGCGAGGCCTTCCTTGTCCAGGTGGCTGTAACGCTGCTCTGCTGTGTGAAGACGTCGAGAAGCAAACGACACCGGGCGTTCTTGGCCATCCTTGTCTCTGTGCGCTAGGACGGCTCCTACACCATAGGGTGATGCCTCTACAGTAAGGACAACAGGCTTGGCTGGATCGAAGTGCACCAGCACCGGTGCCTTGGTGATTAGCTGTTTACTGTGCTCAAAGGCCACGTCCTGCTCCTTCTTCCACACCCAATGCTGGCCATCTCGAAGCAGAATGTGCAGTGGCTGTAGATGCGCAGACAGGTTGGGCAGGAACCTCCTGTAGAAATTGATGAGACCAAGGTAGCTTTGCAGCTCTTTCTTGTTTCGGGGCTTCGGCGCCTTCAGAACAGCCTCAACTTTGCGGGGGGCCGGAGTCAGGCCGGCTTGGGAGATGACGTGTCCGAGGTATTCTACACTGGGAACCATGAACACGCACTTTTCCCGCTTGAGCTTGAGACCAGCATCCTGAAGTCGGGCCAGCACGTTGTGCAGATTCTGCATGTGGTCTCCATCGTCAATACCGGTGACGAGGATGTCGTCCAAGTACACTGCCACGTGCTTCATGCCCCTGAAGAGGTTGTCCATCTCTCTCTGAAAGATGGCTGGTGCCGAGGTCACTCCAAATGGTAAACGCGTATACTGGAAAAGCCCCATAGTTGTCGATATCGTGACATACTTCCGTGAGGCCTCCTGGAGCACCAACTGCTGGTACGCGTCTCTGAGGTCGAGCTTCGTGAACTTCTGGCCACCAGACAAAGCCGACCAGAGATCTTCAATCCTAGGCAGGGGGTACTTTTCGACGGTAGCGACGGGGTTGATCGTAACCTTGAAATCCCCACAGATTCTGACACCACCATCTCGCTTGGGGACTGGAACGATGGGAGCGGCCCACTCCGCAGTCTTAACTGGTACCAGGATGCCTTCTCGCTGTAACCGTTGCAGCTCCTGGGTTACCCCGTCCTTCAGTGCGAACGGCAGTGGGCGAGGCTTGAAAAACCGAGGCCGGACTCCCTCGGGTACATGGATGCCAGCAGTCGTACCGGCGAATGTGCCCACCCCTGGCTGGAACAGTGACTGGAAATCTGTTAGGAGGCTCGGGATGTCTTGTAAGCCATGTAGGGCTGCTTCCTGGCCTTCTGGCAGCCGAACACCCAGTGCGCAAATCCAATTTCTGCCGAGCAGCGTCGGTGATGACCCCTTGGTCAAATACAGAGGAAGGGTTGCTTCCCTGTTGCCAAAACGAACGCTGACCTGGGCCTGGCCTTGGACCTGGGAAAGCTCTCCGGAGTAACTCCGCAGCATGACGCCTGAAGCCTCGACGGCCACTCCGGGGAAGGTCCTTTTGAAAAGTTTGCCAGCCATGACCGACACACTGGCCCCGTGTCCAGTTCCATGGAAATGGGGCGCCCGCAAACTTCGACGGTCAGCACGTAAGGCGGCACAGACGACGGGACAAGGCCTGTGTGCCACATGTCGAAAATCGGCGGGTTCTCGGACACGACGTTGAGCCTGGCCGCGGAGGAACCCGAGCCTGCTGCCGCACGTCCCCGCCGCCACTTGCGACGCCTACCCTGACCGCGGGCTGTTGTGGAACCTGGGCTTGATCCAGGCTGCTGCTGTGGTGCGCTGTTCTGCTTCCCCGTTCGGCATACCCGTGCAAGGTGCCCCGTTTTTCCGCACGTGAAGCACTGCGAATGTACGAACTGGCACTGTGAGGGGGAATGGGCGTCACCGCAGCGACTGCATATACCGTCCCTTGCCACCATCTTGTTGACCGCCGCTTCTGTTGACGCCGCACGCGCAATCTCGCCGGCGTCTTTTGTCGCCGCGTCCATCGCCAGCGCTGCTTTCACCACGTCGTCCAGCGAGGGGTCGGGAAGTTCCAGGAGACGTGTCTGCATGGCGGGGCTGTTTATGCCGCAGACGAAACGGTCCCGTAGCAGCGAGTCCAGCTGGTCCCCGAAAGCGCAGGTACTCGCCAAACCTCGTAGCGCGGCGACGAACTGCCCGAGGCTCTCCCCTTCCCGGCGGCTCCGGTTGTTGAAGCGGAAACGCTCCATTAGCGTGGACGACGCCGGACTGAAGTGCGAGCGCAGGGTAGTGAGCAGCTCGCTGAGCGTCTTGGTATGCGGTGTAGCCGGCTTTAGGAGGTCGAGCAGGAGACTGAAGACTTGGGTTCCGCAACTTGCCAGGAAAATGTCCCGCTGTTTCTCCTCGGGCGTGTCGTTAGCGCGGAAAAACACGTGAACTTGCTCCTCATAGATGGGCCAGGCGGACCCGTCTCCCTCGAACGGCTCGAGCCTTCCGTACAGCGGCATGGCGGCAGATGCGGGGGGCGTTGTTTTGCCGCTCTCGATGGCCTGGGTCGACACGTTGACTGTACTCGTCGCCAGTGTCACGATCCGCCCCGGGACCGCGGACGAGGGGGGCCGAGGCGCCCGCGCTCTAACAAGGACGACCCAAACGCATGGCGGGGTAACAGCTACTGACTGCCGAGCCGCGCTCGTCAGTGTTTATTCTTCACGCACGACCAAGGTTGCCTGCCGAACCTGGCGAGGTCATGAAACTAGGCTAGGCAGGGCGCCACACGCTCGTTACACTTCTAGTCCCTAGTACTCTCCTGTTGTCCTTGTTAAAAAGAAGGACAATAGCTGGCGATTCTTTGTTGACTACCACCATCTCAACCATATTACCAAGAAAGATGTGCATCCTCTCCCGCGTATCGACGACGCACTCGATTGCTTGCACGGCGCCAGATATTTCTCGTCAATTGACCTGCGCTCAGGGTACTGGCAGATCGCTGTGGACGACCAAGACAGAGAGAAGACTGCCTTCGTGACCCCTGATGAACTTTATCAGTTTAAAGTGATGCCGTTTGGCTTGTATAATGCTCCCGCGACCTTCGAGCACATGATGGACTCTCTCCTTAGCGGCATGAAGTGGTCCATCTGTCTTTGCTACCTGGACGACGTTATTGTTTTTTCCATCACCTTCGAAAACCATCTTACTCGCCTGTCCACAGTGCTTGATGTTTTCCGACGCGCTAACCATCAACTTAACTCGTCGAAATGTCACTTTGGGCAACGCCAAATCTGCGTCCTCGGCCATCTTCTTGACGCTGCGGGCGTGCAAGCAGACCCTGGGAAAGTCCGAGCAGTTCGAGATTTCCCCACTCCCCGCTCAGCCAATGACGTCCGCAGTTTTCTTGGACTGTGCTCCTACTTCCGTCGCTTTGTTCAGAATTCCGCCGACGTGGCCCATCCTCTGACCCGCCTACTGAAAAAGGACGTCGCATTCACTTGGGACAAACAACAAGCGCACGCTTTCTCATCCCTCGTTGCAATCCTCACCAACCCGCTAGTTCTGGAGAACTTCGACCCTTCTGCCACTACGGAGCTTCGTACCGATGCCAGTGGCCACGGTATAGGCGCAGTGCTTGCACAACAGCAACAGGGCATGCACCGCGTCGTTGCGTACGCAAGCCGCCTTTTGTCGCCATCGGAACAAAATTATTCGATCACCGAATGAGAGTGCTTAGCTCTCGTCTGGGCTATCACGAAATTCCGACCGTACCTCTATGGCAGGCACTTCACGGTTATTACAGACCATCATGCGCTTTGCTGGCTCTCCTCGCTCAAGGACCCCACGGGACGCCTCGGGCGTTGGGCGTTGCGCTTACAGGAGTACACATTTTCGGTATCATATAAATCTGGACAACTTCACAAGGATGCCGACTGCTTGTCTCGGCACCCAGTCAATCCCCCTGAAACGACGGAAGATGACCATGAAGCACTCGTTCTCTCCATTACCGACTTCGTCAACATGGCTCGGTGGCTCGGTAGCTACGCCACTGAACAGTCATCTAACCCGCTCTTGTTTGCCATGCAGGTGTACGTGATGCTTGCCATTCACGCACTTGCCTCTGCTTCACTGGGCACAGTGCCTCACAGACCAGCAGCCTGCGAGCCTTTGTGGCTCGAAATCAGCGCGGATACGCCTACCCAATGCGGCTTCAACATCGATGCACTGGCCTGTCAAGCGGCGCCCCCGCCCGAGGAACTATGGATTCAGCAGCCACTGGTAGCCCAATCTTCATCAGCATCACCAACAGCTATAACACCGGAACATACCCGCGCGGCGCGCTGTGGGCTCTGTGGCTACGCCACGGAACAGTCATCTAACCCGCTCCTGTTTGCCATGCAGGTGTACGTGATGCTTGCCATTCACGCACTTGCCTCTGCTTCACTGGGCACAGTGCCTCACAGACCAGCAGCCTGTGAGCCTTTGTGGCTCGAAATCAGCGCGGATACGCCTACCCAATGCGGCTTCAACATCGACGCACTGGCCTGTCAAGCGGCGCCCCCGCCCGAGGAACTATGGATTCAGCAGCCACTGGCAGCCCAATCTTCATCAGCATCACCAACAGCTATAAAACCGGAACATCCCCGCGCGGCGCGCTGTGGGCTCGGTGGCTACGCCACGGAACAGTCATCTAACCCGCTCCTGTTTGCCATGCAGGTTGGTAGAAAAAGCTCTTTGTTTTCAAAAAAATCAAGTAATTACTGTCTGGTCCAGCTGCCGAGCCCGAAGTACTGTGTATGCCTTGCTTTTGAATGTCTCGATACCATTCACTGTTTATTACTGCTACTGTCAGGGGACATAGAAACCAACCCAGGGCCTACTGATCCTGTAATTCTTGCTGAGCTGAAAAAAATATCTACCGGGCAGTCTGCACTCCTTTCCGAAGTGCAAGACTTAAAAGTGCAACTGCATACTACGGAAAAAACTATTTGTGGCCTAAGTGATAGAATAGCACAGTTGGAGGAGCACTACAAAACCCTTTCAACTGTGCAATCAGAACTAGTGACATTACATACGAGTACGGCTGCCACCAGCCGTCACATTGAAACTTTAGAGGCTCGGTTTGAGGACGCTGAAAATCGCTCGCGACGCAACAACCTGCTATTCTACGGACTTCCAGATACTAACCACTCTGAAACTTTCTCGGAATCGGAAGGATTAATTATGAACCTCTGCAGTGAGCACTTAAACATAAAAATTGACCCGAAGGAAATTGAAAGGGCGCATCGGCTCGGCCGCTACAAGGCTGGCCTGCAGCGTCCTATCATAGTAAGATTTACATCTTTTAAAACTAAAGAAGTGATCCTTTCTAACGGCAAAAAACTGAAAGGTACAACTTACGCAATCAGGCAGAATTTCTCACGTTCGGTCCAAAATGCACGAAAACACCTTATAGCCTTCGCTAGAAACAAGTCGACCGCTTTTTCATGCCCTTACAAAACGTTGTTTCTTGGCTCAAAGCGGTATGCCTTCGATGAAGTATCGCAAACAGTCAAAGAAATCCCATAGCAAACCAGGCAGTATAGCCAACTGCCACACCGCCCCCGTAATGACGCCCGAGCAAATATCACTACTTCCGTGGTCTACACTAACGTGCGCAGCTTTCTTTCAAAACACGAGGAAATATGTAGTCTTGTCTCGTCATATAGCAGCAATATAGTCGTGCTCACCGAAACGTGGCTTTCTGGTGACGTCACAGATGACGAAATCCTGACCGATCTCCCGAACTTCGACGTTTTAGATGCGAAGTATCTTAAGGCGGAGCTCAATCCGGTGGTGGGGGTGGTGGTGGTGGTGGTGATGGTGGTGGTGTGCGGCGTGACCACCCTTACTGCGCATGCGCATACCCTCTCCACACACCTCCTGGCCACTCAACCTCTCCACTTCCCCTCTCCACTTTCCCTCTCCACTTTCCCTCTCCCCTCCCCCTTTTCACTCTTCTTCTGAAACGCGGGCTAGACATGCCGAAATTCTCTCCTGCGCAACGCCGCGATGAGCTCGAGCGCATGCGCGTCCCCTCCCCTTCTCCCTCCTCTCCTACGCTGCCCCCTTCTCGCCCACCTGTCGACCGCGTTCCCCGCTCGCCCTGTGAGAATTAACGGCCAGGCTAGATGGAAGATACGACGCGCGTAGCGTCCCTCTTCGCGTTCCACGACGCGAGGTCGGTAGCATGCCCAACGAACGCCAACGGAACGCGATCGTGCAAGTGCTCCGGCTTCGCATCGCCTCTTGGTCCCCTTTAGCGGGAGATGGTGTAATTTTTTTTTCGTAACGATCGTAAAGGCGCCCGTGGGGGAGGTGTTCTAATCGCCACTAGTAAGCTACTCTCGTGCTCAGTCGTCGACATTACGACTGACTTAGAAATCCTATGGCTTCTCATTCGTTGTACGCCACTAACTTTGCTACTTGGAGTGTGCTATCGGCCCCCGCAAAGCAGCCCAGACTTTCCACAGAAATTTAACAACATATTGAACCATCTCATTTTGGAACATCCCAACGCGCGCGTCCTAATTTTCGGCGACTTTAACTATCCCGCCATCGATTGGCAAGACCAGGCAGCTTTGTCAGGAACAAGTGCGGAAGCAAAAGAACTTGTGAATATCTGCCTAAACTTCAACCTCACACAGCTGGTGTTGGAGCCAACCCGCGTGACAAATAGTTCAGCGAACATATTAGACTTCATATTAACAACACATCCTGAAAGTTTATCTTCGCTTACATACCTGCGCGAAATCAGCGACCATAAGGTTATACACTCAGTCTTCAACTTCAGTCACTTGCCCAGCCAGATTCAATCGAAGACTATCAGTCTGTATGATAAAGGGAACTACGAGGCAATCAACAACGAGCTTCAGGGCTTTTTACCAGACTTTGAAGCTCGTCTTTCGAGCAGAACGGTGGAAGACAACTGGACAATTTTCAAAAACAAAATAGGGGAGTTAGCAAGAAAGTTCACACCTACAACTACATTTCGCACGTCTTCCCAGAAACCAAGGTTCTCAAAAACCTTGAAAAGACTAGAAAATAAGAAAAAACGGTTATTTCGGGCTGCCAAGCTAAAACACAGTGCTCACAATTGGGAAAAATACTATGCGGCTGAAAAAGCATATTTGCTCGCCTTACGCAGCGCCAAGCACTCGTTTTTTCACACAGACCTGCACAAGATACTTACTAATAACCCCAGGAAATTTTGGAAAATAATTAATCCGCAGGAAACGCACAGCATTACATTGAAAAGTGAAGTGGGAGACGATATTGGTAATTTTGAGAGCGCTGTGTAGCGACAGAGAAGAGGCCGACACCCGTGTTGCCCTGGTTGAATACTTCTTCCTTCTTTTATTGCTTGCTCACGCGCAGCCCCGCCTTACGCCCGCTTCTTCGCGCGTCTTGTGCACGGCATGGCGTTTCCCGCCAACGTTTTCCCGCGGTAGATTCAACATCCTCCCGGGGCCGCGCTGTGGTCGTTTACATCCAGTAGGTACAGCCGCTGAGCCGTGCGCCGGACTTGATGGTCGTTTCGGTAGGCGAGCTTGAAGTATCTCGCTATGCCGTCCTTGCCTGGATACGCCTTGACCACTCTAGTGACTTTTATTGCAGTACCGGCACGTTGTCATTCTGGATAACCATAATATCGCCAACGTGAAGTCGGAACGAAGAGCGATGGCACTGATGAGCGGAGCGCAGGCGAAGTAAATATTCTTTCTTCCTGCTTTTCCACAACCGTTGCAGAAGCTCGTGCTCGCACTTCACACGCCTTCGCACGTCATGCGCGGTGGAGCCAGAGAAACACCCTGCAGTTCTTGCTGGTAGCCGAACGACGTGCTTGCCGGTTAGGAGGTGCGAGGGTGTCAGCGCCCGTGCATCCTTGGTTTCCTCGCAGAGTTGCGTTAGAGGGCGGTCATGTACTGTCACGCCTCTATGGTCTTCAGATGTCAATGCCGGGTAACGTGAAAAGCGATGGTCAGAAAGAACGGGAAGTTCCGATGCCCACTTCCACAAGTCCTCGACGTCAGGAGGAAGAGGCTCGTTCCAGTAGATGACCTGCCTCAATTGCCGTCTGCGCTTTTACTCCTCTGATGTTGTGGCTAGGCAGTCACGCGTCCCGTCTTCTGGCATGCCGCGGAGAGGACATACGGTCTGTCTAGGCCTTGAAGTAGCTCCTGGCGATGATGACTGCGCTGTCACTGTTATGGTGAACGGTAGATGAGGCGATGTTGAGGTGTCCGTTGCCTTGCGGTTTGCTGACGCTTTCCCTGAAGTACTTCCCTCACCTGACATTCGTCTCTGCCGTTGACTTTCCACTTTAATGAACTTTAGGATTGCCTTTACTTGCTCTTCGTTTGAATGCCCCGCAGAGTCTGCGACGTCTGTGTCGGTGTTCGTGCGCTTACGGTACAAGATTGCCTGGTCCTCTGGCAATGAGCGCATCGGCAGTCGACGCGAAACAACCGCGTACTCTGCAGACGGCGTGTAAAGGCTGTCCAAACAGCCATTCCTGAACTGTGTTTTCTCGTACAGGTTTCGCAGCTTAGATACTTGTGACGGTGACTGGACCGATTCAATGGCAAGCAAGCTGTCTGTGTGTTCCTCGATGAGGAGGCCTTTTCGGCCATATCGTTCGATGACCACCTTGACGGCGATATTGTTGTTGGCTTCATTCAGCTGTATTCCTTCGATGGCTCGCTTCGCTGTGTCGGCCAAGTAAGTCTTCAAGTACTCGAACTTCTCGATACCGGTGAGATCGGGGTGCGTGTTAATGGTCGCCTCGTAGTGCTCCCGGAACCCCGGCCACTCACTACTCTCGCCGCTGAGGACGGGTACTTGAAGGTTCGGCAGGGCGTCTTGTAGGCCTGGTGCTCGCGGCCTACGCTGGTCGTTGAGGTTTTGACTGGTCACGTCCGAGTGGGCTGCTCCCATGGAATTGCTGGATCCATCTCTTGTCCGCGCGTGCCTCGACTGGTTGGCTTCGAGGACGGTAGGACCAACCGATGCACGCGCGCCAAGCGCGGACCGAAGCCTGCTGACGGCTTTCACGATCTTCTCGTGGTACTCAATCGCGCCCGTAATTTCCTCGTCAAACTCCTCACCATCAAGGGCGTAGGCGATCTGTCTGTCCAGTTCAGCGAGCGCGGAGTCCTTCTCGCGAAGCTCGTTGATGAGTTCCTGCAAGTCGGCGGAAGACGGTACTGTGTCTTGCAGGAGGATCTCGCTCGCCTCGGACAGGAGTCGGGTAGTGGCACCGCGAAGGACACCTCGATGTCTGCGTAACTTGTTCATCCTCGGTACGGCATCGGTGCAGGGGATGTCGGCCTTCTCCCGGGTTTCGGCACCAATAATGTAGCGACAGAGAAGAGGCCGACACCCGTGTTGCCCTGGTTGAATACTTCTTCCTTCTTTTATTGCGTGCTCACGCGCAGCCCCGCCTTACGCCCGCTTCTTCGCGCGTCTTGTGCACGGCATGGCGTTTCCCGCCAACGTTTTCCCGCGGTAGATTCAACACGCTGAGCTATTCAATACTGCTTTTTCATCTGTGTTTACCCACGAAACCCCTATGCCATTCCCTGTGTTACCGAACTGTGTCCTGTCTTCTATGTCGCGTATAACATTTATCCCAGAGGGTATAATGTCTGTCATTGAAAAATTGAAACTGTCTTCTTCGGCAGGTGTGGACGGAATTAATTCCAAAATTCTTAAAAACACTAAATGTATTTCTTCAGTGATTCTGTCGCTGATATTCTCACAGTCACTTCACACCGGCCACTTACCAGCCGACTGGAGGATGGGGAAGGTCACTCTGGTCTTCAAATCAGGTAACAAAGACAGCCCTCTTAACTATCGTCCCATTTCTTTAACAAGCGTACCCTGTAAAATCATGGAACACGTCATCTTTTCCCAAATCATTCATTTTCTTGACGGCAATAACTTCTTCCAACCCGCGCAGCATGGCTTTCGTAAGGGTTACTCTTGCGAAACCCAATTAGCCCTCTTTGTTCAGGATTTGCATGCCAATCTTGACACTAATCTGCAGACGGACGCAATATTTTTAGATTTCTCGAAAGCGTTCGACACGGTGCCTCATAAGCGGCTCTTAATGAAACTTAGATCTTTAAATATACATCCTGACATAGTAAATTGGATTGAGGAATTTCTAACTAACCGCTCGCAGTTTGTCTCCATCAATGAAGTACACTCTAGACCCGCTCCAGTAGCGTCAGGTGTCCCCCAAGGCTCCGTTCTCGGGCCCCTTCTCTTCCTGATTTACATAACCGACCTAGCTTCATGTGTCTCCTCCTGTATCCGTTTATTCGCCTACGACTGCGTAATATAGCGCCCAATCACCAACCCCACCGATCAAGCCGCTGTCCAAGATGACCGAAACCACGTGCAAGAATGGTGTGACCTGTGGCTCATGAAACTTAATCCCAACAAATGCAAGACCGTTTCATTTCACCGCCGCCACAACCCCTTTCTGTTCCCTTATGTAATTGCTAGCGTTACCCTCGAACACGTGCAGTCATACAAGTATCTCGGTGTCACCATATGTAATGATCTGAACTGGCGCGCGCATATTACTAACATTATATCATCAGCGAACAAATCTCTGGGTTTCCTGAAACGTCACCTCCGGCACGCACCTAAAAATGTCAAGCTACACGCCTACAACTCCCTTATCCGGTCCAAATTGGAATACGCATCTGCAGTCTGGAGCCCTTACCAAGCCTATCTGATCGACTCACTCGAGGCAGTTCAAAGCCGTGCCATCAGGTTCATTCATTCTTCGTACTCATACAATACCAGTGTAACATCGCTCAAAAAAGAATCGGCTATTTCATGCCTCGACATCCGCCGCCGCATCTCTAGTCTCAGCCTTTTTCATAAATTTTTTCACAGCACGCTTCGTCATCCCTACATCGCTCCACCGGCCCGCATATCTCACCGCACGTGCCATTCACTTCAAGTTGCCCGGCCGCGCATTAAGACGACCACCTTTTCTGAGTCCTTCTTTGTACGGACAGCAGACTGGAATGACCTTCCCCATGATGTCGTCACCACTGAATGCTCATCATCATTTTTTTATCGACTATGTGTCCATTTTTCAAGATAAAAACTTGTGGCAATAAAAAAAAATTATATGTTAACCCACCCCTTAAAGACCCCTCGGGGGTCTTTAAGGAAAATAAAGTTATGTTAATGTTATGGCTGTTGAGCAACGCCGCGACTCGTCTTTGCGGCCTATTATAGATGGTCTTCAACCTACACAGCCTGACCGCTCCCTACAGATGTTCGTCCTTCGCAACGCCATCTTGCACCGCTACAACGCCCGCCCTGACGAAGCTCATTTTGCTCGTTGTTCCTGCGCATCTCCGCTCGGATGTTTTGGCCCAGCTTCATGATGCACCCACCGCCGGCCATCTAGGGTTGTCACGCACGTATGACCGCATTCGACGGCGATTCTTTTGGCCTGCCCTCTACCGTTCTGTGCGACAGTACGTTGCGGTGTGCGACCTCTGTCAGAGGCGCAAGACACGTGCGCTATTGCCTGCTGGCAGTCTTCAGCCCATTGAAGTCCCAGATGAGCCATTTTTCCGAGTCGGCCTCGACCTTCTCGGACCTTTTCCCGTGTCGGCCACCGGTAAGAGGTGGATTACCGTCGCTACCGACTACGCAACGCGGTATGCCGTCACACGAGCACTCCCTACCAGCTGCGCTACTGATGTAGCCGATTTCATCATGAAATCATTCTGCGTCATGGTGCTCCTCGTCAGTTGATCACGGACCGCGTCCGCTACTTCCTATCTAAAGTAGTCGACGACCTCCTGCGATCCTGCTCGACCCACCACAAGTTCACTACAGCGTACCACCCACAAACGAACGGCCTCACCGAACGCCTGAACCGTACCCTGACAGACATGCTTGCAATGTACGTCTCTGAGGACCACCGCGATTGGAACATCAACCTACCTTTTGTAACATTCGCGCCACGACACAGCTGGATTTTCACCTTTTTACCTGTTGTTTGGCTACGACCCGCCTTTACCCATGGACACTATGTTGCATTCTGACGCCGACTCATCGACTGCTTATGCTCGTGATGCGCTGGCGCGTGCTAACATTGCCCGCCAGGTCGCCCAAGGTCGTTTATGCGCCTCGCAGGTTAACCAAAAGTGTGGTTACAATCGCGGACACCGCGACGTGCAGTACTCTCCGGGGTCGCTGGTCTTGCTGTGGTTACGATTACGGCGTGTTGGTCTATGCGAAAAATATCACAGCATATCCACGGGGTGAATGATGATGAGTGGGGCGAAGCGAACTCGCGCTGCAGCACGGCGATGGCATTGGCGCGAGCGTGGTCCTTCTTGACGGAAGATATTGTGACTAGATTGTTTGAGAACCACAATCTGTTGCACAGACCGCAACTATGGCTGAAACTGTTATCAAGGAAGTCCCGCTGGAAGCGCGCGTCGGCGCCTTCGGGCAAAGCCCGCCTGATGCGTTTTGCAGCCACTTCACGTGCTCCCACAGCCTCGGGTTCTGCCTGCCGGTACGCGCGCTTTCTCACCACTTCACGGTCCTTCACATTTTGAAGATCCGATTCGCGCCACAGCCGTGCAACTTCGGCCTCGCGGGCTCGAACGGCGGGGTCATCGCGCCGCAGCCGTGCAGCTTGTCGAGCAGCTTCGGCCTCGCGGGCTCGAACGGCGGGGTCTTCGCGCCGTAGCCGTGCAGCTTGTTGAGCAGCTTCGGCCTCGCGGGCTCGAACGGCGGGGTCTTCGCGCCGCAGCCGTGCAGCTTGTCGAGCACCTTCGGCCTCGCGGGCTCGAACGGCGGGGTCTTCTCGCCGCAGCCGTGCAGCTTGTCGAGCAGCTTCGGGTTCGCAGGCTCGAACGGCGGATTCTGCTTCGCGGCGTCGACGTGCAGCTTCGTCCTCGCGGGCTCTCACCTCAGGATTCTGTCTGCGAGCGCGCGCTGCCGCCGCCTTCCATGCCCTGCGTTCCGCAGCCTTGTCTTCCATCTGGCGACTCCGAGCTAAAGGGAAAACGTGCCAAGAGGGAGCCTCATGGCGCGTTACTTCTGAAAAGTTGTCTTCGGGTGTCGTTGAAAACACGAGACGTAGTAAAGAAGAAAGAGTGCCACACAGGAGAACACGCACGAGAGTCTCACTCGCCAACGTCGTCTTCTTCTTCTGCTTTTAAGGCGGAAAGTTGGGCTAGTTGGTAACGTGAATAATAGGACATGTTTACTAGCGGAAAAAGACGTGGACGAGAAGAAGGAATACAGGACAACGCTAGATCGCCGCCACCGTGCCGCTCGCGCCAATGCCATCGCCGTGCTGCAGCGCGAGTTCGCTTCGCCCCACTCATCATCATTCACCCCGTGGATATGCTGTGATTTTTTTCGCATAGACCAACACGTCGTAATGGTAACCACAGCAAGAGCAGCGACCCCGGAGATTACTGCACGTCGCGGTTGTCCTGTATTCCTTGTTCTCGTACACGTCTTTTTTCGCTAGTAAACATGTTCTTCTTCTACTACCAGAACGCGCGCTTCTCGCGAGCTAGAGGTGGCTACTACAACGCTACAAACAAACGGAGGATGGACCGACCCATGGCATAAGGACCTTCGCCCCTAAAACTGATGTCCCGTTATGTTGGCCCTTACCGTGTCATACGAAAGGTCACTAGCGTGACCTATGAGATCGCTCCACTCAATCCTCTGTCAGCGACAGCTTCAGCCACGAGCGATATAGTTCATGTCTCGCGACTTAAACCGTACCACTCTCGCCCCTAGAACTGGTCGCACCGGGACGGTGCTTCTCCCGCCGGGGGGTAATGTCACGGGCGGAGAAGGGCAGCGAACGACGACGACGAAGTGCTGAGCGGAACGCGCTTGGACTGCGGCAGCGTTGTACTCTTTTGCTGTCAAATATACCCTGCGTATACAGTTTCTTCCCCGTAACAATACAAATGATGTTGTCCTAATTTACAACAATGCTAAGTATATCATATATGCAGACGACACGAGTGTCTTCATTTCATCTCCATGTTACATTACACTAATGAAGAGCGCCAATAAGTTTCTCCGGAACATGGTGACTTGGTCAGCAAAAAGTCATCTAAAAATAAATTGTGATAAAACTAAAGCGGTAATTTTTCACGCCAAAGGAATAAAAAATCAACGCATATCCACGGAGTGAATGATGATGAGTGGGCGAAGCTGCGGAGGTTCATCGGTAAACCGCGAATCTTCCGTGAATTCTGCCCAGTACATCATCACCGACGTGAGATCGGGCGCGTTTATACTAAAGGTTCGATGAGTTATGACGACTTGCAGCTCACTTTAATTTTACATGTACGCTGTGAATTTTCATTGTTTAGAACACCATTGCTTTAGAAAACACCTGGCGTCTTTCGTTAAGCAGCTGGCGTGTTTGCTTTAGAAACATCTGGCGTTCTTTCGTTTTGCTTTTAGAAAACATCTGGCGTCTTTCGTTGGTTTATTTCATCAATCAACGGCGTTTTGAACAAAATTTTTATTGTTTAATCACGCACAGGAGAAATCTCACCAGGCACTACCTTGGAGGTAAACAATGGCTGCTAATGGGAATGAGAGACAGAAGAAGTCGGCTTTTAGCTAACACTTACACTTCTACTTCTACTAACGTTTCCTACTGGAACATGCCAATGGCTGCTAATGGGGAATGATAGACAGAAGAATTCGGCTTTTAGTTAACGCGCACGCTGCGAATTTTTTTATTGTTCAACAACGCACAGGAAAAATCTCCCACCGGCACCACCTTGGAGGTCAAGATCTGGTACTAGCGTTACGACTGGTTACGCACTACGACTACGACAACTACGAGGGACGAACGGGTGCCGCTTTAAAGGCCAACTCCGGCGATTTTTCGAGGTCGATGGATCTCAATAAAATTCGCTGGGTACGCTCATTTGCACGTTTCTGTAGTTTATGCCAAATTACAGGCTTGTGACATGCGCAGATTGTTTGCAAATAAATTTTAAAGATTGTCTTCAAACGCCCTCCTGGCTTCCCACAATTATTGGCAACATTGCGTCTGTGACGTCAGTATTGGGAAGGCGGCGGAAGTGACGCAGCCGAGGGCACCGCTAACTTCGGCGCTTCGGCCGCTACAGCGAGCGTCTGCTGTGCACAAGGCGACAGACAGCGTTGGTTTGGCCGGCGCTTCGCTGGTCGTCCCGGCTGTCACAGTTTTCATACTCGGCGCCAGCGTGACCGGCATGCCTTGCACGACTTCCGGTTCGTTCGTAACAACATCTACGTCATACGTAGACAGCATACTCGGTTGGGTTTCGGTTTCGGTGTTGCGCTTTTTTGCTTGTTTAAAATTATTCTCCAATTTGCCGAGTATTTCTGCTATCGGGCCCGTAACAGGAGCGTCTCAGGAACATCAAAGCACCATTACTTTGACATGGCCAAAAAATCGCCGAAGTTGGCCTTTAAGGAGCTTCGCCCCTAAAATTCCGCACATTCACACCCTGGTGATGTACAACAGCCACATAGAAATAGTTAAAGAAATCAAAGTATAAGGGACATATTTTTGCAGCACAATAAACTGGGATCAACACATCGACCTTGTTACAAAAAACTTAGCTGTATCACAGGAATGCTTAATAGGAACAGATATCGTCTACCCACATCTGTAAAACTACTAATCTGTCACTCGCTATTTGCAACTCACATCAACTATGCACACCTCGTGTGGGCCACCACAACTGAAACGAACCTTAAAAAATACATATATTACAGAATAAGATAATACGTATGTATCAGCAAATGTATCATACCAACGTCGCACTGAGCACCTTTCATGCAGTACAACATCCCCACTATCTATTCCCTATACAATCGATTCCTGCTTCGCGTATGGCACTCCAACATAAACTCGCAAAATAGCGTATTTAACGAAATAGCCTCTCTACATAAAAATACAGCTACTTATACTACCCGTTACGGTGAACTATGGTTTGTACCAAATTCAAGAACAAATTATGGTATGCAAATGATAAAAAATAGATTACCGAGATTGCTGAATTCACTTGAAAATGCTGGATTTTTAACCTCAAACATAACACGGTCTCAACTAGTATCGCTTATGCGATCACTTTCATAGTTTTTCTTTTTTTTGTTAGACATTTTCTGTTGAACGTTTGTTGAACCTGTGTTGAGCATGTCTGTTGAAATGTTGGACATTTTTTGTTGCACATTTTTCCTGTTGTTCGAAGTTACCACAACCTGTAAGAAGTGTGTTATCATGCTGTCAAATCACATTGTCCGATAATCGACTCCTTCCTTACCTGTGCTAATAACGATGTACTTTACATTATTTTGTAATTTTTTGCTTGATTGTGTAATTGATGTCGCTCACTGTAGAGGAAATCCGGATCTTAAAACTCAATCACGTCACTTAAGCCATCTCCGCCATCTGCTGCCGCCATAAAGCACCGGGGGCTAAGAGCTTCTCAAGCTGCCTAGAGCAGCTTTTATCTTAGCCCCTGCCGATGTGTAACGACGTTTACAATGGAAGCAAATAAAGACAAAAAAAATATTCCGAAATATGTGACTGCAATGCAGTTAGAACTTCCTCATATGTTAACACGGTCTGTGAACAAAAAAAAATCACAGCATATCCACGGAGTGAATGATGATGAGTGGGCGAAGCTGCGGAGGTTCATCGGTAAACCGTGAATCTTCCGTGAATTCTGCCCAGTACATCATCACCGACGTGAGATCGGGCGCGTTTATACTAAAGGTTCGATGAGTTATGACGACTTGCAGCTCACTTTAATTTTACATGTACGCTGTGAATTTTCATTGTTTAGAAAACCATTGCTTTAGAAAACACCTGGCGTCTTTCGTTAAGCAGCTGGCGTGTTTGCTTTAGAAACATCTGGCGTTCTTTCGTTTTGCTTTTAGAAAACATCTGGCGTCTTTCGTTGGTTTATTTCATCAATCAACGGCGTTTTGAACAAAATTTTTATTGTTTAATCACGCACAGGAGAAATCTCACCAGGCACTACCTTGGAGGTAAACAATGGCTGCTAATGGGAATAAGAGACAGAAGAAGTCGGCTTTTAGCTAACACTTACACTTCTACTTCTACTAACGTTTCCTACTGGAACGTGCCAATGGCTGCTAATGGGGAATGAGAGACAGAAGAATTCGGCTTTTAGTTCACGCACACGCTGCGAATTTTTTATTGTTCAACAACGCACAGGAAAAATCTCCCACCGGCACCACCTTGGAGGTCAAGATCTGGTACTAGCGTTACGACTGGTTACGCACTACTACGACTACGAGGGACGAACGGGTGCCGCCTTAAGGAGCTTCGCCCCTAAAAACGCTGTGTGAATGTTTGTTGGTCATTTGCTGAAGTACTTTCACGCATTAATATGCAGCTGTGTGACGGCTGTTAAAACGTTCAGCAAGTTAGATTTCGGTTTTCTTGGCTTAGTTGAGTGCGACGAGTGTTGGGCGAATATAAAAACGCATGTCTTTTGTGCGTTTCTTAAGCAGGCATACAGCCGTAATATTTATTGTTGTTGTACTGTTTGGGGTGTTCAATGAAACAAGAATGCTGTTTTGTATTGCAACAATTTTTATTTCATCTGTGTTAACAGATCACGCAAACAACTTGGACACATGCACGTAAGAAACGTGCGCAGTGCATCGCGCGCACGCATAGAAAAAAAACGGGCCTGTCATTTTAAAACAAATAATATAGAACATTTGACGTAACAAACGGCATGGTTGTCTAGTGGAGCAGCGTCGGCAGTACAAATATCAAACCAGAATGCAAAATTTATAGAAAAACGGCGAGTAACGGGCGCTTTGCCCACGGCTTCTATGAGCCGCGCGTATCCACCTTTCGCCACCGTTCGCCGTTGGTGGCGCCACCAGTACAGCTCAAAGCAGCAGCGCACGAGGCGGATACTCGGGGACAACTTTCTGTGGCAATGAAGAGAAAGCTACAGAGCCACAATGCACGTATCCCACCGCTAATGAATGTAGTCCCATAGGATGACTCTGTTTATGAGTTCGAAACAGCGTGTAAAGTACGAGGACACAGAAAGTAAGACAGGACCAGGCGCTGAACTGCCAACAATGCTTTTTATTTGTGCGAACACGAATAAATAGGCTTTTCACATGAGAGGAGGGGGAGAGATATTGCAAAAACGCATGCACCCTACCCTATACAACGCATGAAATTAACGGTGCAGATAGCTAATCTCTTTAACGCTATCGAAGGTGAACTGACACATGCTGACCCGACGTTATGCATTTCGTAGGCTTCATATATTTCTCGGGCTCGGGAATCTCGGTAACTGCGAACGATGCGCGTCTGCTGGAAATCGGGGCTACACCCGCACCTAGCGCAGTGTATTGCCAAGTTGCTGCCGGTCTTCGCTCCAAGATTGCTGGCGTGTTCTCGTAGGCGGTCATTCACACACCGGCCGGTCTGACCGATGTACATTCCTCCACAGGACGTCGGGATCTCGTACACCACTCCTGTTTTGCAGGGAACAAACCGAGTTGCATGTTTCTTCTGGCACGCGGGTTTCTCAGAGCTTGCCTTACCAACAAGCTCAAGCCCATACCCTTTTAATGACTGTTTCTTTTAGTACTTTGTTACGTATATTTTCTATCGGGATTTATGT
The DNA here is from genome assembly GCF_013339695.2 of Rhipicephalus sanguineus. Taxonomy (NCBI): domain Eukaryota; kingdom Metazoa; phylum Arthropoda; class Arachnida; order Ixodida; family Ixodidae; genus Rhipicephalus; species Rhipicephalus sanguineus. The sequence continues at coordinate 136,365,207 of NC_051185.1, forward strand.
GACTAGCAAATTTAAGAGCAGCTTTCACCGTGAGAGACATTTTCTTGCATCATTGTGCCTGCTTCAATAAAAAAATGGTACATTTCCTGATGTTGCCTAACTAAGACAGCTTGCTTGTTTAAACGGGTCTTATTGAAAATTTGCGAATTGTTGTCGTGGTATGTATAGGGGGAAATGACTCTGCAGATGGGACTGAGCGTAAAAAGTAATTTTGATTTATTTTTACACAACTGCATGGTACTTCACTGGCGCGTCTGTTCAATAAAAAAAAAATTTTTAGTGCCATTCATACAGTGCCGTTACTGTTACATTTTTCAGTCGCCTTCGCCAGAGTCTGGTGATACCATGGACGTGTCTGAGGTTCTTGCTGTTGTAGATGCAGACACACCAGCTGTAGCATGCACTGTGGAAGTAACCACAACCCAGGTGAGCTCCCTTCTTCTTCGAAAAAAATGCCACGCCAGTATTCAGTTTTCAAAACATAAATTTGGTCGTACACAGTGCACAATATAATCATACGTCACCTCGATGAGAAAGGAAGGAAGGAAGGAATACGAAAAGGAGAAGGCAGGGAGGTTAACCAGACAGCAGTCCGGTTGGCTACCCTACGCCGGGGGAAAGGGATTGTTAACTGTTGCAGCGACTGTAGAAATATTCGAAAAAAAAATGTGTAGTTGGAATTTTCAGAACGAGATGACGTGCACTTGTTGAACACAACGCTAAAAACCACTGAAACAGCAAGTGCACATGGAAAAACCCTAAAGAGCAATAGAGTAAATAGATGTTGCAATTGGGGAGGATTGTTTTCATGCCATTCATACAGCAACGTTGCTGTTTTATTTTTAGTTGGCTCCACCAGAGTCTCGTGGCTCCATGGCCCTGCTTGGGGAAGGTCCTGCTGTTGGAGATGCAAGCAAACCAGCTGTAGCATGCACGGCGGAAGTCTCCACAGTGCAGGTGAGTGCCTTTTTTAGACCCCTGACACTTTAGAGACAGAACGTAGAGACACGGACGCAAAAAAGTGAAGAGATGTTGCAACTGGGGAGGATTGTTTTCATGCTAATCATACAGCATGGTTGCTGTTTTATTTCACTTGGCTCCACCAGAGTCTCGTGGCTTCATGGCTCTGCTTGGGGAAGGTCCTGCTGTTTGAGATGCAAGCACACCAGCTGTAGCATGCACGACGGAAGTCGCTACAGTGCAGGTGAGTGCCTTTTTTAGACCCCTTACACTCTAAATACAGAACGTAGAAACACGGACGCAAGAAAGTGAAGAGATGTTGCAACTGGGGAGGATTGTTTTCATGCTAATCATACAGCATCGTTGCTGTTTTATTTCAGTTTGCTCCACCAGATCCCCGTGACTTTATGGCCCTGCTTGGGGAAGGTCCTGCTGTTGGAGATGCAGGCACACCAGCTCCCATTGGGCATTTAAACACCGATGGACGTCCACTGAATAACCACTTCTGGATGTCTTGGTCGTCCAGTGGTCTTCCGCAAATAGCCGATAGGCGTACAGCGGACATCCGCTGGACTTTAAGGCGCATACTAATTGGCAATCCAGCAGGTGTCCTACGGATGTCCACGGCGGATATGCGGACGCCCAAAGGATGCAGGAGCTCTTTTATTGTACCTATGTTTTTATTGCCATTGAGGGTAAAAAATGCGCGCGGCAACCGCAGATCAACCATAGTCGCTTCGTCGCTTGCAACGATCGAGTAGGATTTGTGGCTTCAAAATATGTGTAATTTGTTTTAAAGGGCGTCGCCGCCTCAGCGTGACCTTGCGCGCCATATCGTCAAATAATAAAAAAATCACAGCATATCCACGGGGTGAATGATGATGAGTGGGGCGAAGCTACGGAGGGAATCATCTGTAAACCGTGAAACTCTTCCGTGAAATGCGCCCAGTACATAATATAAAGAGTGTGAAACATCGTGTATATATTAAACATCAAACTTTTATTGTACTGTTGGTTTACGTGGTCCCTTCATTATCACTTGTGATCGGTGAAATGCAAGGAAGAAGTCCGCTCCCGAGCGAAAGAGCGCCAAGAGCGACCGCATTCCCCGCTCGCCCTGTGCGAATTAAAGGCAAGGCTAGAGGGAAGACAGGACGCGCGTTCCACGACGCGAGGTCGGTAGCATGCCCAACGAAAGCCAACGGAACGCGATCGTGCAAGTGCTCCGGCTTCGCATCGCCTCATGGTTCCATTTCGCGTCCCAAAACCAAACATATTGCTCAAGGTGTGCCTTGCGTTTTTCGTAGAAATAATTTCTTTATCATGTACATTAAGACGAAAAGTTGAAAGCTCACTAGAGTGTATCGCCCGCAAAGTATGTCTTTTAGTGTGATTTAACTCTCGTACGGCAGGGTCCTCGCGCCGTTGCCGGTCCACCTCGCCCGTTGACGATCGGGCGAGGTGGCTACATATAACTGCTACTACTACACTTTAAGAAAAACATCTGGCGTTCTTTCGTTCTGCTTTTACAAAACATCTGGCGTCTTTCGTTGGTTTATTTCATCAATCAACGGCGTTTTGAACAAAATTTTTATTGTTTAATCACGCACAGGAGAAATCTCACCAGGCACTACCTTGGAGGTAAACAATGGCTGCTAATGGCAATGAGAGACAGAAGAAGTCGGCTTTTAGCTAACACTTACACTTCTACTTCTACTAACGTTTCCTACTGGAACATGCCAATGGCTGCTAATGGGGAATGAGAGACAGAAGAATTCGGCTTTTAGTTAACGCGCACGCTGCGAATTTTTTATTGTTCAACAACGCACAGGAGAAATCTCCCACCGGCACCACCTTGGAGGTCAAAGCGTAAGACTTGTTACTCACTACTACGAGCACGACGACTACGAGGGACGAACGGGTGCCGCCTTAAGGAGCTTCGCCCCTAAAACAATAGTCTTTCTTGGGGAACTTAAACGCAAATATTTTGGTCTGTCTGTCTGTCTCTCACCCGATTCATCCCAGCCACCCGGCCAAAGTTTAACCACGCCCAGCCATCTTGAGCTGGTAGCGGGGTTCATACTTGTGAACATTGTCGATCAAAAAGCAAATATTACGCATATCTGAGGCGCAACATCAATACGTAAGTATTAGATGGTGTGTTCCTTTAGTAGAAAATACATAGATACGTAATTCTAAAGATTCTAGTGTTTCTTAGGCTGCGTTGAAAATGCTAGTGTTTTTTGTACTGTGTTGAAAATGCGACGCTATGAGCCAGATGCGGCGATTCAGCGGACTTATCTAGTACGGCCGGCGGAAGACTATTGTCTTTCGACGACATTTCCAGCGCAGCACGCAGATACGCGGCCAATTTTTTATAAAAGAAAATATATTTACTTAAAATTTATTTTCCTTAATACTTCCAGAATAAAATTATTAAGCGCTCCATGAGCTTGGATCCTCACTATGTATTACAGGGGAGGAGAATTCGCCGCCTTTGTTCCCTTATTTCGCGCCAATAAAAATGATTTAAAGCATAATGGAAATCCCGACATTGATTGCAGCTTCCAATAAACACCCGTGGTGGCCATATGTATACTGGCAGCGTGCCGGTTTTCTCGGGCGCAGCGCGCTTTCTGCGCTGTAAGAGATAACTGTGGAGTTTTTGAAAGCGATATATAGGCTTGGCTGCTGTAATTATAAGTACTTGAACGGCGTAGTGAATTATGTACGTCACATTTTCAGTTGAAAAGTCGACCTATCGCGCGCATGATGACACTCAAAGACATATCCTTGATTCATAAGTACCGAAAACCAGAAGTTCGCAAATAAAGCCCGAAACAAGTTAGAATCGTACGCGACTGGAGATATGTCTTGCATATTATGTCCCGAGCACGTCCGCTGGAGAAAACCAAAGGGATGTAAAAATTTAATCCAACATTGGCATCCATCGGATGTCCCCTGGACAACTATTTAGGACGTGGACGTTCGGATTTTATTCGGTTGTCCGAGGGAGTTTCAATGTCCATTGGGCTGTAGCATTCACGACGGAAATCACCACAATGCAGGTGAGTGCCTTCTTTAGACCCCTTACACTCTAAAGACAGAACGTGGAAACACAATATACAATCCAATTTTCTCAATTAGGTGGTTCATTACAATGGTGATGTTCGGACGAGTGTCATCCTTATCAAAACACACTCCCTTCTTTAACATCTCACAGTAAGACTTGTGATGGATTGCTATACCGTTAGACATGAGTTCACACAAAAGTAACCTCCTTCGTGTTCCAAAACAAGGTCGCCATTACTTTGGCAGTGTTAGTTTGAGCTTTCGCAGCTTTGGCCACTCTGGATGTTTCCAATGACGGGATTGCTTTTAGTTTCCGGTGCTCTATGATGAACACATGTTGTATCTCCAGTGAAAATAGAGTTCAAGAGCTCCTTGCCATCGGTTTTGTAGGCTTGAAGAAATTTGCACGTCGCCTCGACACGTTGCCGTCTAAGGTCTTCTGTAGCCATTATTGGTACTCCCCTGACATAAACCATGGAAGAAGTCTGTTCAAAGTTTGTCAATGGAGGCCTTGCTGGCGTAACAGATCATCTCACAGAGCTCCGGAGCCATGCCCCTTCGATCTTACGGCATTTGTTTCATCTAAAACGGTTGGGCGTCCATAACGGATGTATACAAAAATTGGTGTGGCATAACATGACCTTATTACGAACATAAATGACAGGTCATAACATGAAAATCATTACATGCATGTCATGAACAGCATGATTTACATTTCATGGCCTTGGGGCTCTTGCGGCCGTTGAGTTATTTCATATATACCAAAATTGGTATGGCGTGACAAGAGTTCATGTTCGACATAACGACAGGTCCTAACGTGCAAATCATGACACGCATATGATGTGCGGCATGATTTACGTGACATGGTCTCGGGGCGCTCGCGGCCGTTTAAATGAATGGATATATACGAAAACTGGTATGACGAGACATTCCTGCACGACGAACATAACTGACACGTGGTAACATGAAAATCGTGGCGTGTAAGTCACGTACGACATCGTTTACATAAAAGGTTTAAACTGCGCGAAGAAGACGGGACGAAAAAAGGAACACACACACACAAGCGCAGATTTACATGCCACGCTCATGGTGCGCTCGCGGCCGTTTCGCTAGATTGATATACACCGAAATTAGTATTGCGTTATGTCACTGTATGAAGGACATGAATTACAGTTGGTAACGTGAAAACCATGACATGTATGTCATGATTTACTTGCCGCGCTCATGATGCATTCGCGGCCGCTTCGCTAGCTTGATATACACCAAAATTGGTATTGCGCGACAGGGCTGTACGACGAACGTAAGTGAAAGGTGGTAACATGAAAATAATGACATGCATGACATGTACGACATGATTTAAATGTCTTGATCATGGCGCACTTGTGGCCGTTTTGCTAGATTGATATGCACCAAAATTGGTATTGCGCGACGCGACTGTATGACGAACGTAAATGAGAGGTGGTGTCATGAAAATCGTAACATGCAAGTCATGTACGACATGATTTACATGCCACGCTCATGGTGCGCTCGCGGCCATTTCGCTCGTTTGATATACGCCAACATTAGTATTGCGAACCGCGACTGTATGACGAACGCAAATGAGAGCTGGCAACATGAAAATCATGACATGCAAGTCATGTACGACATTATTTACATGACACAATCACGGTGCGCTTCCGACCGTTTTGTTAACTGGATATATGCCAAAATCGGTATGGCATGACACGAGTGCGTGAGCATAAATGACAGGTCGTGCATTGTATACACCAGAATATACGTTTCATTGGCATGGTATATGCCAGATTGTGCATGCATGCGTGCATAGCAAACATGCGACATATGGTGAACTAGATGCCATGGCATGAATGATTTCATTTGGCTCAAAGACAAACAAGGCGATGTATGCATCTCTTTGCTGGCTGCTTCGCATTACATCAATTCCGACAGTGCGTGGGATCTGCCGGATTTTTGTTGGACATCCGTGTGATGTAACGTTAAAATGTGCTGGAATTTTCGTGTCAGGACTCTTTTAAATTCTGCTAGAAAATTCCACCATCCCAATGTGCGATACCTTCTTCAAAATATTATTCATTAAGGAAAGGCGATAGCGAGAAGCAATTTTGAACATGAAAGATAGTGTGGGAGCTGCCTTTTTGCTGAAGCATGTGTAGATTTGTTTTTTTCTCCTGAAATCTATGAAAGCATCACTTCATGAAATGCTTGGAAAGTGCGATTGTTACACGTCTTAGCTGTAGTTGTTATGGAAATGTGTACTAAATATATTTAACTGCTTCGCAATTTGCGCATTAGCAGCCATGTTATTTAGATTTTATGTTTTGTTGTCCTCAAACATAATGGCGTTCGGCTGCATCACTTTCACTTACTGCAGACTGCTGCTGAAGATTCTTCACGGAAAGCCTTTCTGCGAAAGGAAGTGACACGTTACGCAACGTTGCTCACCGCTGCCAAGAAAAGGATCAAGGTTCTGCAGCAATCAAATCGTCGCCTCGTACGGAGACTCGCTACCATGAAAGAAGTCATGAACGATCTGTTGAAGCACCGCATTATCACCGAAGAAAATGCAGCAGTATTAGAAAGCCTTGGCCGATCACAGAAGGAGCTGCTGAAGCGTCAGCTTTCGCGCAAGTCAGGTGCACCACTTCCTCCTGTTTATTCTCCATAGCTGAGAGCCTTTGCGCTCGCTTTGCATTTTTTCTCGCCAAAGGCGTACAGGTATGTACGATCAGTATTTGACACATGTCTACCTCACCCCAAAACGCTGGCCATGTTGTACCAGTTTGTTGACGGAAGTGCTGGCTTTTTAAAAGAGGCGTTACTGGCACTAAAAATAAAAGTTAAAGAAAATTCACTGAAAGGTTACTCCACGTTGTGCAGTCTGCTCCTTGATGAAATGGCCATTCGAAGGCATGTGGAATGGTATGGTAAGAAAATGCATGGCTATGTAGATGTTGTAGATGTGGGAATAAACATTGTGGATGACAGTCAAATTGTTGCAAAGGATGCATTTGTACTAATGGCAGTACATGGCAGTACACTAAGGCAGTTGGCATCAACAGCAGATGGAAGTTGCCTTTGGGTTACTTTTTAGTTGACGGCCCCTCAGGCGAGCAAAGGGCGAATTTGGTCCAGCAGGCACGTTCTTTTTGTCATGAGAAAGGCGCACATATTGTCAGTTTAACTTGCGATGGCGCTGCATCAAATTTGTCTACGTTACGCAGCCTTGGTTTTGAACTTGACTTAGCAAATCTTAATGCAGTTTTTCAACATCCAGTGACTAAAGAACCTGTATTTGCTCTATTGGATGCCTGTCACATGCTGAAGCTTATACGTAATACTCTGTATGATAAGAAAGCCTTGCTCGATACCAATCGGCAAATGATACATTGGAAGTTTATAGACAACCTGCGTGACCCGTACAGAGAGGGCTTGCATTGTGCGAACAAGCTTAGGCAATTCCACATCAATTGGAAGAGCTAACCGATGAAGGTTTGATTAGCAGCTCAGACATTGAGCAGCTCAGTCGCAGATGCGCTAGCTGAATGCAGAGCCCGAAAAATACCGGAAGTTTTAAATTCTTTGCCCACTGAACAGTTGATTAGGCGTGTTAACAATGCATTCGACATTTTAAATTCTCGTCATTTGGGCCAACGAGGATGGAAGAAGCCACTGTGCCCTCAAAATGCGGCTTCGGTCATTGCTTATGTTCAAGAGCACAAGGCATACTTCAGTTCATTAAAGGATTATACAGATGGTAAATTGATCACAGACACAAACAGAAAAACTGGATTTATTGGCTTCATAGTTTGCTTAGAGAACATCACCAAACTTTTCAATTACCTGACTGCAAAAAACTTACTGGTGTACCTTCCTACATCTAAGCTGAGTCAAGATCACCTCGAGTTATTTTTTGGTGCAATCAGATTGTTTGGAAGTTCTAATGACAGCCCAACAGCCCCACAGTTTGCCGCAGCCTTTAAGCGACTGATCATTAAAAATGAAGTTGCAGATGTAACGAATGGCAACTGCCTCCCACTGGAACACGTCACTATTCTTTTTGCAAGCTCATCTGTCAGGCCATCTTCAGTCGAAATAATTAAGCTCACCAGCCCGCGCAAGATGCTTGCCGACACAGAGTCAGGGCTGGGCAGTATCGCGATACAAGAGTATCGCGATAGTATTTCAGAGATACTTTTGAGTATCTGTATTTCAGTATCGAGATACATTTGAAAAATGTATTTGTACTCAGAATTGAAATACATTTACGATGTATCGCCTGTATCGCGATACTATGCTGGACACGGGTATCTCCCTACATTGTTTTTTTTTGTCGGAAATGAGTTGAGGCGTGTTGCCAATAATTGAATGGCGTTTTTTTTTTTCATTTTTGTGCCAAGACAAGCAAAGGCGCGCCGCCGGTCGCCGACAGATAGGGCGGCAATGGTTTCCGCTCAAGCACAGAATGGTCCATGTGGTAAAGCGCGCGACGCCGCAGACGGCAGAATCGCGGGGGCAGTGTTGGCCTCTGCCGACGAAAGTCGCTGTCGCTCAAGGTCAGTGCAGCACGCCTAATTTTTTTCAGGTGGCAAGCTATTACTTCGCGACCCTCCGCGCGGATACCGCCTTGGAACAGGCTTTGCAATGCTTCGCGTGCATTCAGTTCTCAAAGCGGCGGCACTTCCAAAAGCAGTTCCCGTAGTCGCGGCGGAAGGGACTAGAAGATGGCTATCTTTGACGCGCTTTCAGCCACCTCTGCAATGTCAGTGTGCGTTCCTAATCGATTACATGCGTGAAACGGTCTTTTGTGGTAGCAGGCTCTCCCACCGCCGGAGCCGACTTCGCCTGTTGCTGCTTTCTGAAATGGGTACTGGTAGCGTCGGTGGTGGTGACAGCTTCATTGAAGCCGACAGGGTCAGACGGCTTAGGATTCCGTAGATGGGGACAGACTTCGGATTCTCAACGGTCAGAACAACCCAAGTGAGGGCGGCAGTGTTTCGGTATCTAGATGACCCGAGAAGAGATATCGCCCCGCTGCAGGGCAATCCGGCTATGAAGGCGATATTTATTCACTCTAACACGAATTTGTGCTCGCCTTCAGCGGTAGTCAGACCTTTCTTCTTTCGTGAGTCTTGTGCTGAGGCTGAACCGACGCTGTTAGAAGACAGCCTATTTGAGATGCTCACACAGCAACCCTCTCAGCAAAGCAGATCTTATGTGCAAAGTAAATGCATACTTTTTCTCAATTCACTGGTGTTCATTAGTGATTCGAGTGATTTTCTTAAAGTGTGCTATTTCTAGCATCGCTTTGTTTGTTCGTCAAGTATGTCGATTTCGGTGTCCAATCCTTGTTACTGTTGCTGCGAAATAGTGCGTTTTTATTGCAATTGATACTTGTAATTATGTCATTATTGCTAATTATGTACTTTGTCCACCCCCTCACCTGCAATGTCTTAATGGCGCTGAGGGTACTGTAATAAATAAATAAATGAACTGAACGTTTCGACTCACTGTAACTTTAATTACAACATTATGCTGCACTAATAAGTGATTTTGCGTAGTATGAGCATCCTTCAAATAAAAAAAGGTATTCCAGTATCTGTATCGCTGTAACTGTATTCCGGAATACTTTTGTCGTCTTATTGCAAAAGTATCTCCGAAATATCCCGTTACGTTAAAAGCCAATGTATCTCAGTACCTGTATTTTAGGCTTCCAATTCATGTATTTCGATATCTGTATTCCGGAATACTTTTCTGAGTATCTCTGCCCAGCCCTGCACAGAGTCTAGTGATGACAGTGCCACCTGCCATGATCACATCTATTGTGCAGACCCTGGCAAGCTTTCAGACTTCCAAGATACAATAATTGCATATATAGCAGGGTTTGTGGTCCACAACCTGAAGCTTCGCCTGAAATGTTCTGAATGTGCTTCAGCATTAACTGTAATGTCCCCACCAAGACAACCTTCTTATTCTTTAATACATAGAAAAACATTAGGAGGACTCAGTTTTCTATCAAAATATGTGCTGGAAATCTGTAGGCACTCTGAAAAGGAACTGCGTAGGGCCCTTGTCTGTCGTGCTTTCCAATCTAAGGATTTTGCAAATAAGGTTGCTCTGAGTATGATGACAGGTTTCGTGGGGAGGAATTTTTTCAGCTGTTTGGATGAGCATGCACTCCAAAATGAAGAATTGGAATGTCACTCAAATCATCTCATGAAAGCAATTGTAGAAAAGTGTCTCAATGTGCACTGCATTGCCAAAAACACAACAGAACGTTTATACTTAGAAAGAGTGCGCCAAAGAAACACCAAGCTAACGCAGTTCAGAGGCCAGTGAATACGGCAGTTTTTTTCCCATGACTGTTTCTTTGCCTTGTTCTTGTGCTACTGCGTTGCAAAATGAACGACAGAGGGGGTATTTCATGACTTGTTTTTTAGCGCTAATGAGAACTCGCAGACAATGAAGCGAAGGAAAAAATAGGGGATCTTTTTTTTTTGAGTAATTATGATATCAGTGTGTTGAAATTATAGTGCGTGAAAACACAACTTGCGCCGGCAGGGGCTCAACTGGCAACCTTTGAATAACGCGTCCGATGCTCTATGTACTCGACCAAGTGCAGAACATGCTTTTGTACACAAGTATTTTTGTCATGAAAAAGCATCTTATTTTTTGTACTGAAAATGTGCTTAAGTTGTTTTCGATGACTGTCCCTTTCTCTTGGTGTCAGAGCGAAGCAAAACATTTTTGTGGATTCGCTTCTTTGTTTGCCACGAGCTCAATGAAAACCAATAGTAGGGGACGTTAATTGTACTGTTTTAAGTGTACCGTAATAATTGTCATTGTCAATACGTGTCATTTAAGTGCAAGAAAAGGCAACTTGCTGATAGGAGGGTTCGAATCTGCAAGTTTCGGTGTTGTGACGTCGTGCTATGGAATGCCCTATATGCTTCCGAGAACCAGTACTTGCGTTATGAAAGCAAACGAGCTTACTTTTTATTTTACTAGCACATCAAGCAATTACGGGTCTCTCTGTCTCTTTTTTTCTTTGCGACATAGACTTGCCCATAACGCATAACATTTGTTGTGTATATTTGTATTAAATGTGTGCCGTAAGGCCGGTGTTGTGTATGAAGTGAAGAAGTGTCTTGTGGAATGTATTGTCAAGTATCCATCAGTCATAACTGTTTGTGTCACTGTAGTGAAGGCAAGCTTGCAGGAGATGACGGGAGCATTCCGACTGTAACCCTTCGCATATCCGCATAAGATTCATTCATTCATTCATTTTATTACCTCAAAGGTCCCTGTGGGATATTACATGAGGGAGTGGGTGATAGAAAGACTAACAATATAATGGTAGTTATGATGGGATGGCTTTGATGAGCCATTTGAATGCTTGGGTGTCGATGATGGTGGCCACTTCGGTGGGCAGGTCATTCCAGTCTTGGGCTGTGCGCAGGAAAAATGATTGGTGAAAGGTCACAGTATGCGCTTGTGGTGGGTATACTGCGTTACAGTGACTGTTGCGGCAAATGCGGTGGGCTCTTCTGATGTATGGATTTTCTAAAGGCAAAGGTGGGCTCTTCTGATGTATGGATTTTCTAAAGGCAAAGAATGGAAAAATTTATGATAAAGGTTAAGACGTGCAATTTTGCGGCGCTTAGCCAGATTGGATAAGTTAATATCTTCTTTTAGTGCCGAGACGCTTGATGTGTGTGAATAGTTAGATAGTATAAATCGTGCCGCACGGTTCTCGACAGACTCGAGGGCGTAAATGACGTTATTGTGGTGAGGATCAAAAATCGCATGCGCATACTCTAGCTTTGGCCGGACAAAGGTTTCGAAGGCAACTTTTTTAATAGGAGGAGGAGCGAGCGAAAGGTTACGGCGTACGTACCCAAGAGTACGATTAGCATAATTTATTATGTGGTTAATATGACAGGTCCAAGTTAGCTCACGCGAGATGTACACACCAAGATATTTAAATGAATCAAATGTTGCGATCTGGTTGTTATTGATGCTGTAGTTAAAAACAACATAATTCTGACGACGGTGAAAAGACATTAACAGAGTTTTAGATACATTCAAGGACATGAGCCAAGTGCTACACCACTTCTGTATGCGGGTGAGGTCGCATTGTAATGTGGAATGATCAGAGGGGTTAGTAATTGCGCGGTAAACAACACAACCATCTGCAAATAGATGGATGTGAGAAGAAATATTACATGGGAGGTCATTAATGTATATCAAGAAAAGAAGGGGACCAAGTTCGGTACCTTGCGGTACACCTGAAAGAACGGGTGTTAGAGATGAAGAGCGTGAGTTGGCATGAACGAATGGCTGACGGTTGGTTAAAAATCCTCGTACCCAGTTTAAAACACAGGGATGTATGTTAAGACAGGATAATTTTAACAAAATACGACCATGGGGGACCTTGTCGAATGCCTTTTCGAAATCTAAGAATATTTAGTCGGAACGTTACGGTCTAGGTCTATGTGTAAATCATGCAGAAAAAGAGCAAGTTGAGTGTCACAGGAGTAATTTTTGCGAAAACCATACTGACTTGGGTGAAAGAAATTTACAGATGTTAAGAAGTTAGCAGTATGGGAGTATACGATATGCTCCGTTACTTTACAAGAGACACTCGTTATAGAAATCGGACGGTAGTTACTGGGCGATGCTCGGCTTCCTTTCTTGAAGACTGGGATGACTTTGCCCACCTGCCAGTCATGCGGAACTGAACCGCTGTCGAGTGATTCCTGAAATATGAGTGATAAAAACAGGCTACACACATGTTTAGCATTTTTTAGCACTTTATCGCTGATGCCGTCTACTGCGTGGATGACGAGTTATTCAATGATTCAATTACTTTGACAATGCCGCATGAATCAAATGTGATGTCTTGCATGAGCGGATATGCGGGAAATGGAAGATCGGGTAAACTGTCGGGTGGCTCATTAGTAAAAACGGAACTAAATGCTGTGTTAAGACAATCAGCAACTTCATTCTCAGGAATAGGAAGTCCAGAGCTATTATTAAGTGAAATCTCATTACACAGAGAGGGATTGTTTTCCAAAATCGCTTCGGGTTAGTTTGCAACATAGCTGGTAGGGTGTTTGAAAAGAACTTGTGCTTAGCTTCGATGGTTAGCTTATAATATTCTTTCTCCACTGCGTAATACTTCTGCCATGTGGAAGCACAGTTAGCTCGTTTGGCAGCTCGAAATAGGCGTTTTTTTCTAATTATTTAGCCGTTTGAGGGATACGTTGATCCATGGGATATTTATTTTTTCTGTTATAGTAATGGTCGGAATATAAATACGTATAAGACGATGCATCTCTGCTTTGAAAAGCAACCAAGTCGACTCGAGAGAATTTAGCGGAAACTTAGCGGAAAAAGTGTCAAAGTGTCAAGATGGTATGCATCTGCTTGCATCACCGGAACAAAACACTACGGGCATGTAGCACCCACTGGTAAATGCGACCAGTTCCATGTTGAGATAACAGCCGGGGTAAGGGCCACCCCTGCCCGAAGCCTCGAATCTTGAGGAGATGCAAGAAAAATGCAGATGTTACACAAGTATATATGCTGCAGTTGCATCAAATGGCTCAGTTTAGAAGCCGTCTAATCGTATTGTGCTGTTTTGTATAGTACCCACCGGTTGGAACAGGACAATTGAGAGCTAAGTAACGCACATACCTTTGCCTCCATCGTCTTAAGTTCAGGTCGTACCGGCGTAATTTCGACTCGAATGTGTAGATCAGAGCCAACGTTATCTTTAGAGACCAGAGTCGTGACGACATCACGTGATTATCTCGGGTAATTGCGAATGCCAGTCGTTATAAAAAAACATTTGGGGTTTCAGTTTCAGTTTATTTATTTCGGACATAGTTACATAACATGAAATATGTCCACGAGGCAAGTCAAAAGGAGACTCGTATGTCTCCTGACGAGGCCTTCACCCCGGACTTACACGTCGGACAGCAGGAGCCAATTCAGAGAAAATAAGTACAATGCTCATTGCACAGCTTATATAAACATGAACAGTAGAAAACACATGGGCCAAAAATTATACAAAGTTTACATTGTTCGGATGTAACAATTTTATAAAGTTATAAAAATATACAAAATTACATAATTTTCACGTTCATGTAAAAACAATTGTATATTTCAAGGAGGCAGGATAAGTAGCTTTACTTGTTTTTTAAAACGAGACATACTTGAGTTCTGATTGGCCAATTCGATTAGGGGTGGGTATGCATTCAACAATGAACTAATCTGATAATCTATAGTTTAAGTACCATAATTAGTTCTTGGTGTTGATCCCGTCAATGAAATAGTGCGAAGGCCATATGCCACTTGTCTGTTTAGATATTTGTTTGAGAACATGGTACGATCGTGTTTGAATTCGCGGAAAATCATTGTTGCCAAAGAAAGCTAATATAACTCTGAGAATGGCGGTACGTTCAAAGTTTTATACAGAGAGTCAGTTGATGGGGGAGGACGGGAAGAAATCATTTTCAGGCTCCTTTTTTGTAGAGAGGAAACACTTTCAGCATCTGTCTTGTTGCACGTACCCCATACTAGGTGGCAATATGTTAGGTGGGAATGAATAAAAGCCAAGTACAATTGTTTTCTAACACGCAACAGCAATAAATATTTTAGCCTGTATAACATACCAAGATATCTAGATAGCTTGGCACGAACATAATTTATGTGCTCAGACCAGCTGAGGTCAAACCTAAAAATGACTCCCAAGAATCGGCAAGAGTTGACTGGCGTTATTATATTGTTGTTGATACTGTTGTTGATAAAACACCGATTCAAGAGCTGGGTGGCGGCGCCTTTCTCGGACAGTTGGATCGACTGGACTACGCCCCCCTCAGAGGCGTATCATCCACCCCAACGATATCGACATCATACACATATAAACAGCGCTGTGTGCCTGGCAGATTGGGCATGGCGGCACCGCAGTGATTGGGCATGGCGGCACCGCAGTGAACATGTCGAGTAACCCTTTCGTCTTCTTGATCCAGGCGCTCGGCCTTCTGCTTTCTTGCGACCGCTTCGCGGGAGGAATCTGGACACCCAAGCGGACCGCATCAGCGCTGACTGCTCCGCCGTGCACCGAGTGCTGCAAAACACCGATTCAAGAGCTGGGTGGCGGCGCCTTTCTCGGACAGTTGGATCGACTGGACTACGCCCCCCTCAGAGGCGTATCATCCACCCCAACGATATCGACATCATACACATATAAACAGCGCTGTGTGCCTGGCAGCGGCATTGGGCATGGCGGCACCGCAGTGAACATGTCGAGTAACCCTTTCGTCTTCTTGATCCAGGCGCTCGGCCTTCTGCTTTCTTGCGACCGCTTCGCGGGAGGAATCTGGACACCCAAGCGGACCGCATCAGCGCTGACTGCTCCGCCGTGCACCGAGTGCTGCAAAACACCGATTCAAGAGCTGGGTGGCGGCGCCTTTCTCGGACAGTTGGATCGACTGGACTACGCCCCCCTCCGAGGCGTATCATCCACCCCAACGATATCGACATCATACACATATAAACAGCGCTGTGTGCCTGGCAGCGGCATTGGGCATGGCGGCACCGCAGTGAACATGTCGAGTAACCCTTTCGTCTTCTTGATCCAGGTAAGAAAGCATTTTGGCAAATGTTACAAAAGTAACGAAACCTGTCTTGTAGTGCTGCCATGCCCAGGCCAAGTGTATGCAACTGTGTGTAATTGTATAGTATCGTTGAAGTACTTATTGATGCTTGCTGGTGATGTAGAAATTAACCCCGGCCCTAGCAATCAGGAAGTCTTGACCGAAATTCGCAAGTTGGCTACTGACATGAGTGCTTTAAAAAATGACAACAAGGCCATAAATGAATCTCTGGAAGCCATTCATGTGAAACTAGATACTCTGGCAAACCTTGAGGGCAGAATCGCTGGGGTTGAGGAAAAAATAGCGACATTTGAAGATACCATTACTAGTCTTCAACTAAAGGTGGATGACCTCGAAAATAGAAGCAGGAGATCAAATTTAATTATTTATGGCATTCCGGAAGGAGAAGACGAGAGAGCTAATGACCTAGATTTAAAAATATCCGAAAAACTTATTAAAGGTACTCTCGGTGTCACGATCTCAGGAGTTGAGAGAATGCATCGCCTAGTCACTAAAACAGAAAACAAAACGCGACCTGTTATCCTCAAGTTACAATGTTTTGAGGACAAGGCGAAAATAATGAAAAACTGCTACAAGCTTAAGAATTCCAATGTGTCTGTCGGCGACGATTTTTCACTCCGAGTGCGTAACATCCGAAAGAAACTTTGGGAGAGCAGCAAGAGCGACCGAGATAAGGGTGAAAAAGTTACACTTGTGTACGACAAGATTAAGATCAATGGCCAAGTGTACGTCTGGGACGAACACAAACAAGCCAGAGTAGTCACGGGAAAGAAACCTTTCGTCCGAAAGGCAAAAAACTGACTACAAATGAAACGCCCTTCGGCTTGGTGATAGTGAACATAAACGCCAGAAGTGTTGTTAACAAAAACACAGAACTTGAAGCGTTCATTCTTGAACATCAACCCGATATCGTAACAATAACCGAAACATGGCTTTCTCCTGATATTTCAAGTAGCAATATATTCCCTCCCGGTTATACTGTCATGCGTAAAGATAGGTGCTCGTGCGGTGGTGGCGTAGCTATTTTGATAAAAGACAATCTTTACGTGACACCTATGCCGGAAGTTGCTGATGCTGAAGTACTTTGGTGTAAAATCGCGATAGCTAAATCCTTCATTTATTTAGGCACCATGTACCGCCCCCCTGATGCTTCTCATGATATGTTACACGTGCTAGCAAATTACATGGAAGCTAATTTTTCACAGACTGCAAAGATAATCCTTACGGGGGATTTCAGCTTTCCTGGCATAACGTGGGACTCCCCTGATAGTACTGCCGATACCAACCACGCAGACGAGCTGCTTGATCTAGCTTTTAACTTTAGCCTTAGACAGCTTATACGGGAGCCTACACGTGTTACTGCAAAAAGCAGGAATGTACTTTATTTGACGTTTGTGAGCGACACTATAGCAGAAGACAGTGTTTCATGGGAAGTTGTCGACGGCATATCGGACCACAGAGCGACTAAATCGTCCTTGTTGTTGGGCGCACCCCCACCTACCCAAAGAGGGAGTACACAAATTTTCGACTGGGCGAATGCCGATGACGTCAGCGTACTTGATTACCTAGATCACTCTTATTCCACCTTTAGCTCGTTCTCGAATGATGATACAGTTTCAGTAGATGGATTATGGACAACCTTTGAAAGAATCATTCAGCACTGCTTATCAAAATATGTTCCCACAAAGGTCAAACCAGTCCGTAAGACAAACCCTTGGATAACAAGAAAAATAATACAACTAAAGCGAAAGCTTGCCAGATTAAGGAAATTGAGAAATAAACTATCAATACCAGGCTACACTGTTAAAATATCCGAACACTCTCGTGCACTAAAATCAGCTGTAAAGATGGCAAAGGATGAATACATGAATGTCACCTTAAGTAGATTTATCAAAGAATCTCCTTCCAAGTTTTGGCGATACCTAAATTCGAAGCCACGTCAGACTAGTAATCCATCACCGGCTGAAGCTATTGCAAAGGCTACAGAGTTCAATGATTACTTTGTTTCAGTATTTACACGAGACAACGGTAGAAAACCCGACCTCAGTTCTCTTCCAGGTAACAGAGCAAAACTAGATGACTTAATCCTAACTGAATCAGGCATTTTTTGCCTATTACTTGAAATTGACCCTAAAAAATCCTGCGGCCCCGACAACATACCAAATGCATTTTTGAAACGCTACGCAGAATGGATGTCAAAGTTCTTGCTGATTATATATGTAAAATCATTGAAAACAGGAGAAATTCCAGATAAATGGAAAACTGCGAAGGTTATTCCTATCCATAAATCTGGCGATCTTACCAACACATCAAATTACCGACCCATCTCGCTTACTTGTACGGCCGGCAAAATCCTTGAACATCTAATCCTGAAGCACATTGTATCATTTGTGGAAAAAAACAACTTAATTGTCCCTAAACAGCATGGCTTCCGGAAAGGATTGTCCACGACTACTCAACTGATTGAGACAATCCACGACTTAGCGCTTACAATGGACAAATGTGGCCAAACTGATATAATATTTTTAGACCTATCCAAAGCATTCGATCGGGTTTCCCATCCTAAATTACTTCAGAAACTTACCCACTACCTCGGCGATAACAACATCACCAAGTGGATAAAAAGCTATCTTGGTGGACGGCGTCAATATGTCTGCTACAAAGACCACTCTTCCGATTACGGCGATGTGCTATCTGGCGTCCCACAAGGTGCCGTTTTAGCTCCTATGCTTTTTCTTCTTTTTATCAATGATTTGCACATCAACTGTAACGCAACGGTAAGAATGTTTGCAGATGACTGTATTATCTATAAGGAAATAACCTGCCGTGAAGATCAGATAATCCTAAACAGAGCCCTTGAACATATAACACAATGGTGTCAAACGTGGCAGATGGTGACTAACGCAGAAAAAACGGTTTGCATGACAGTAACGAATAAAAAAACGCCCATGAACTTCCCATATTATTTAGAAGGACAGATGCTAAAGAAAGTGAAAGAGTACAAATATCTAGGCCTCATAATTTCATCAGATCTTAAATGGGACAAGCAGGTAACTTATGTTGTTAACAAAGCACTGGCAGTTCTGTACTCGTTAAAACGCTCGCTTAGGTGCGCATCCGTAGATACTAAACGCCTAGCATACGTGACACTCATTCGTTCTATACTTGAATATGCAATAATATGTTGGTTTCCCTTTCGTAAGCAGTCCATAGCAAAATTGGAGAGCGTCCAAAGAAAAGCACTTAGGTTTATCTTTAATAGGTATCGCCGACGTGACTCCCCTACAGAACTATTAAAGCAAGCCGATCTTCCCACTATACAAAATCGAGCCAGACTACTTCGTCTTAAGTTGCTTTTCCTTCTTCTCAATGGCAGCATGAAGATCAATGTGAGCAACTATTTACTTCCCTCAAATACAACCAGTTCCCGAACTAAACACACCAAGCACTTAGCTGAATACAGATTTCACAACGACATTTTCAGGTACTCTTTTTTTCCGCAAGCAATCCGAGATTGGAATAGTTTGCCTAACGATGCTGTCGAGTGCACAACACTGGAAGCTTTTATTGCTAAGATTTCAAATAATGCTTCTTAGTTACTATCGGCATGCAGGCTCGCTGCGTTGTGCAATGACAATCTGTTTCCCTTCACAGTATGTCTTTTTTTCTTGCCTTGATTTTATACTGTTCATGATTTCGTCAGCATTTGCCGAGCCTTGTCTCTAGTGCAATAAAATGTCTAATTTATCTATAGTTTCTTTTTAATGTTTCTTTCGTGCGCTAAGCTTGTAACACGCTGTTCATCGCTGTTTTACTCATTCTTGTAGATTTGTAAATTAATGCAATGTATGTACCGACAGTTCAATTCGACTGATGTGCGCCCCTACTTGAACGGTGTTCTTTTGCATATGTGTATTACCTTGTAACATTCCGTTTATTATTGTTCTCATTTTGTAGCGTTGTGCAATTAAGGCGGAGAGCATATGTACTGTCCAGTTTAATTCAAAATATGTATGCGCCTACCCTAAATTGCTTCTTTTGATTATGTATTTTACCCCCTTTCCTGCAACAGCCTCAAATGTGAGGCTAGCAGTATGTTCAAATAAATAAATAAATAAATAAATAAATAAATACTCAATTTTACGTTATGAAGAAGTAGTTTATTTTTTGGGCCAAATATTACGTACTGTGTTTTCCTTACGTTTGTGTTTATTTCGTTCACATTGAGCCACGTATGAAGTTCATTTAGCCAGATATTAGCACGCTGCTCTAATGAATTTAGATCTGGACCAGAAAAGAAAACGTTAGTGTCATCGGCGTACATAGCAATGCCGGGAGTAAAAGAAATGTTAGCAATATCATTAATATATAAAAGAAAGAGGAAAGGACCCAAAATAGATCCCTGTAGGACCCCAAAGTTTATGTTACCTAAGTCCGACTTAATTCGTGAAGCTGTGTATTTTGCATTCTGCCTTCGAGGTAACTCTTTAATAATGTAAGGGCCAGTCCACGGATACCATATGTCGTTAGCTTTTGAAACAAGATTTGGTGTTTGATCGAATCAAACGCTTTTCGAAAGTCAAGAAAAATTCCAACTTGTAAATATCGCTGTTCGAAATACGAAGTATCTTTTCTTTTACCAGCACTAGAGCAGATTCCACCGATTTTACCAGATTGAAAGCCATACTGGTGCTTCGAGATAATCTTTTTAATTTGAATAAAATCATACAATCGTTTATAAATAATACCTCTGCAATTTTTGAAAAAAACGGCAGTACCGATATTCGTCACTTGAATCCGTGAGTACTGTACAATTAAATTTGCTGGTATGCTTGAAGTTACGGGTTTATGTTACTGTGTGTAGGTGCGTTTACCTTCGTTCACTGTATTTATGCTGAAGATGCATCCAGCAGCTCAGTTTAGAAATCGTTTATATGTTTTGCTCTCTTCAACAATTCAATCTGCTCTTATGGTTGCCTGCCTTTACTGCTATGTGTGTAGGTGAGTTCAGTCTTGTGTGCTGCATTTATCTTTGTCTGCTGGGATAGCTCCCAGTACAAAGCATAGCAGTTGTATAATTCCTGATCCACACTTCATTCCTACTGCACCGATGAATGTAGTATGTGATAGTAAGGCAAATGTCGTCACTGTTCTTTGCCTGTAGCTTTTTCTGCTATGATGTGTAATGTTGTGAAAAAATAAACTTCAGTTACGTCACAAAGGTGTCCATTTCATGACAGGTATAATACACCACAGTGAATATACGTGTCATAACATACACAATAAAAATCCACAGCATATCCACGGGGTGAATGATGATGAGTGGGGCGAAGCTCCGGAGGAAATCATCGGTAAACCGTGAATACTCCGAGTAATTCGCTTAATATATGATGAAGTAAACACGTGAGAAACATTGTGCATATATTAAACATCAAACTTTTATTGTACTGTTGGTTTACGTGGTCCCTTCATTACAATGGTCCCCCTAGCGTACGTCGCCGCACTAAATCGAACGATTGCCTTCCACCAATGACACGCGCCATATGTGAATATTCCGTGAAATCTAAACAGTACATCATCAACGACGTGAGATCGGGCGCGTTTACACTAAAGCGTCGATGAGTCCTGGCGACTTGCAGCTCACTTTAATTTTACATGTACACTGTGAATTTTTATTGTTTAATCACGCACAGGAGAAATCTCACACAGGCACTACCTTTGAGGTCAAAATCCAGTGCCTATATATACGGGGTGGTCAGTGAACGGTTGTGCAGCGCGAGTAGTCGGTTTTTTCATTCAAGAAACTCGCTAACAGACGCTGCCTGCGTCGGCCTCGCGAGGCGAGAGAGGGGGGGGGGACTAGAGCACGCATCTGCAACGCACCGAGCGCCTCCGCGCCATCTAGTGAACACTCCAAGAACTAGAGGTGGCTACTTACTACTACACACTACAGAGGAGGGACAGACCCACACTCTAAGGAGCTTCGCCCCTAAAACGCTTGACAGTATTCATGTGTTCACTTGCGTAACTGTAGGAGGGTAGCGAATTGGGCGAGTTGGAAAATGCTCGCGATGGTTAGCGCAAACGCAACACAGACGAAAGAAGAAAAAACGACGACACAAGCGCTATCTAACAACTGAATATTATTAGAAAAATCACAAATATGTGTCTAAGAAAGAGAAAAAACAACAAACCCGCACATGCGCCAAAGATAACTGACATATAAAAACGTGCCTGCTAACACAACTACGCCCTTTCCAGGAAAGACACTTCCTCATCAATCAAAGCTATAGAAGGGCAGCTCACGCACGTGTCTTTCTTTTTGATCATCTCAAATGTCTCCGCGATTTCTCGAGTACGCTGGCTTTTGTGCCTAGTCACCACGACCGCTTTGTCCAGCTCGGGAGCACAGCCGCATTGTCGGCAATAGAGGGAAAGGTGTGAAGACGGCGCGCCCTTCAAGGAGCTAGCATGCTCTCTCAGACGGACGTCGAGACACCTCCCGGTCTGTCCAATGTAGGAACTACCGCAGGACAAGGGTATGGTGTACACAACGCCGCAGGCGCAGTCAACGAACCGTGTGGCATGTTTCATAGAACACTCGCCATCTACTGACCTCGCCTCTCTTTTTTGCACCTTTCTGTCAATAGAAACGCACACGCTTCCGAGCTTCCTGCCGGCACGAAATACGACATTGATGTCGTAATGACTGGCCACCTTCTTAAGGCGATGCAAAACAGTGTGCAGTTATGGAATGACGGAAACGTCTTTCCGAAGGCAAAGCCGCCGCACCTGCACCATTCTTTTGCTCCAGCTTCAAGCGGCACAACAGACGCTGGGAAATAGACCCAAGAGCCACAGGCGGGAAACGCGCCGCTTCCAATCTTTCCAACTGACGCACGAAGCTTTCGCGCATAGCATGCGCACAGGGCTTCTTGATAGCTGCGGAAAGACACGCCATGGCCAACCCATTCTTAACAATCTTCGAATGAGCAGACTTGTAACTTAAAAGCTTCTTTACAGAACGTGGTTGATACGCCCAGCAAACGTGTGTTGCATGGAATGTAATGGAAAGAAGATACTGTCTCCTCCGGGGCTTGGTTCCACTTGTAAAATGTATTTCTGCGGACTATTTCCGATGGCTGCGGTGAATAATGAGCATTGAGCACCTCGAACACCTCGTCAAGTGTTTTGAATTGTGGCGTCGCCGGGGCCACGAGTGATTGCAGGAACTCAAACGTGTCCGCGCCTCACATCTGAGGAACACCGCCAACCGACGCTTCTCTCCCGCCACTGTGTTTGCATTCAAGAAGAAGTTGAACCTCGATACGTACGATTCCCACTTGGCCGGCGTG
This sequence comes from Rhipicephalus sanguineus, assembly GCF_013339695.2. Classification (NCBI taxonomy): domain Eukaryota; kingdom Metazoa; phylum Arthropoda; class Arachnida; order Ixodida; family Ixodidae; genus Rhipicephalus; species Rhipicephalus sanguineus. The sequence continues at coordinate 136,388,293 of NC_051185.1, forward strand.
GACGTATCAAAAGGCTCGGTCAGCTAGGCCTAGCGTGGAAGTCATTGTCCCGATGAACTTACACCATGTTTGAACGTAAGCACTTGCCGATACTCTCGTCGCCACTGCTGAATACTGCTCACACCGTTGCCCAAGTGACAGGAAGTGATTATTGTCACAGCCGCGCAAAAGGCGGCAGTCGGGCCTGCAGAAAGCAACGTGGCGCACACCTCTGTTCGGTCACACTACATGGACACCACCTGGCGGGTACACAACAAGACTTAACACGTAACAAAACAGGATATTAAGGCACGGAAATCTGAGGTAGTTAGATTTCAGGCAGTGAGGCGCACACGCATACCAATGTAAGCAACCAAAACTATATAGGCAGCAGCCCCGCTTTTTAGAGGTGACGTCGTGTCGGGCCACAAACTGCAGCCCAACTACTCAATTTATTTATTACCAAAACCATTTGTGAAAAAGAGAGGCGTTTCATGGAACTGCACAAAAGGAAATTCGTCGTCCAATCAGCAGTTTCAAATCGTAACGTTCAACGACAGCCACAACGAAATGTCGCCTGAAGCTTTGTGAACATGCATCGCAGGCAAACAGCTGTGGTCGGCACGAATACTGAACAAGTGTTCACCACTCTACCCGTGCGAGCTGCGTCACTTCGCGCAACGACACATGCAACAATACCATGCACCATTGCGCGTTTCTCGTGCTGCGCGTTTGCGAGACGTCTGCTTCAGCGCTGCACGTGGCGGCGATGGCGGCAGTGCCTGGTGGAACTCTATGCCTGGTGGAGCCGCGAAGTCATATTTACAAAACATTTCTTTAAGCTGTTACTTTTTAATACTTGTGGCTAGTTATAATTTAGTTCGAAAGCATGATTTTGTTTACTGCTGTTTACCGGTGTAGTCGAGTAATTTTATCTTTATAAGGCTAAATTGCATCTTTGATTACCGCTGCAACCAGCAGGTTCGCTGCAATCGTTTTGAGTGTAAATTGGGGGGGGGGGGGGGGGGGGGGGTATTTCTGCAGCGCGTTGAAGAAGTCACGTGGTACACAGAGCTGCTCCGCCGGCTGCGGTCGTGGTTGCCTAGGCGACGAAGACGCGTCCGCGGCGGCACTCCGACCGTCGTTGGGTTCTGCGGCAGTGCAATGTTTCCTTGTGTTATTACAACGTAATCAGTGGGTATTGTGATGACGCAGTAACTGCATGAGCTGCAGGACTGCATGAGCTGCACGTCACAGCGCACACAAATGCAACATTCAAGGGTAAAATTTAGCACAGCTTCACTGAGTTGGCGTCGCGAAGACTGATGAAACTTCGGAGCGGGTGCCGTTTTACTAAGTACTATTTTAGCTGTCGATACAGCGATGATTGTATGACGCCGCTAAACGGTCCGTGAGCTCCTGCTTTGGCCACTCGCAAGCCAGGATCGGATTCCCTTCGTTGCTGGGCGGCCGAACGTCTCTCTTCCCGATGAGTTTTGTCGTACAGTTGCCGCGACACGCCTCCCTCACTCGAAACTCGGGGTCGGCCCGTCGTCGTTGGGCTCATGCTAGCAAATTCCCATCATCTTTCCCGCCGCGCCGCTTCTTAGACAGAACCTTGTTCGTACTCGCCATACTCGTCGCCAAACGTCGTAATGCTCTGCGCCGACAGTGCAAGCTTTTTCTACTGCTTTGTTCACGCAGAATTTATTCTTGCAGCAACAACGAACTGAAACAACGTTAGGGCTACTAAATCAAGGTGTGCGGCCTAGAGGTAGGGGGCTCTCTTGTAAGCTCAGTGCGAGTAGTCCGGCCGCATTAGAACAACGCAATTAAAGCACGATATGCAAGACGAACTGACGCTCGAATGTCAACAACAAGCATGCACGCTAGCAATAAACAAAGATAATGAAGATGTGCGTCTATCCTAGCCTCTCCTAACTCCATCGCACTGTATGTGTTAGTAGTCAGGGAACACCAAGCCTAGCTTTTAAATGCGAAGCATTTCTTAGCGAACTTCTGCGACTTTGAGCGTATCTATCTATCTATCTATCTATCTATCTATCTATCTATCTATCTATCTATCTATCTATCTATCTATCTATCTATCTATCTATCTATCTATCTATCTATCTATCTATCTGGCCGCCTACGACTTTGTGCTCTCCTGGCCGTTTCGTTAATCGTATGTATACCAAAATTGGTGTGTCATAACATGGCCTTATTACGAACATAAATAACAGGTCATATCATGAAAATCATGACACGCATGTCATGAACAGCATTATTTACATTCCACGGCCCTTGGGCTCCCTGGCCGTTCCGTTATTCTGATGTATACCCAAACTGGTGTGTCATAACATGGCCTTATCACGGACACAAATGACAGGTCATATCATGAAAATCATGACAGGCATGTCATGAACAGCATGATTTACATTCCACGGCCTTTGGGCTCTTGCGGCCTTTCCGTTAATTTCATATATACCAAAATTGGCCTGGCAGAGCAAGAGTTCATGACGAACATAATGACAGGTCCTAACATGCAAATCATGACGCGCATGTCATGTGCAGCATGATTTACATGACATGGTCTCGGGGCGCTCGCGGCCGTTTAAATGAAGGGATGCATACGAAAACTGGTGTATTCATGTGGGAGGTAGTGGCCAAGTACTACACCAGGGTGGCCAATCCTGCTCTGGTGCAGAATTTTCAGACCTACTCTTCTACGGAAAGTAGAAGAGTAGGTCTGAAAATTAATATGCATAAAACTAAAGTAATGTGGAACAATCTTGGCAGAGAACAGCGCTTTGCGATAGGTGGCGAGACACTGGAAGTTGTAAAGGAGTACGTCTACTTAGGACAGGTAGTAACCGCGGAGCCGAACCATGAGAGTGAAATAACTAGAAGAATAAGGATGGGTTGGGGCTCATTCGGCAAGCATTATCAAATCATGAATGGTAATCTACCACTATCCCTCAAGCGGAAGGTATATAACAGCTGCATCTTACCGGTACTTACCTACGGAGCAGAAACCTGGAGACTTACAAAGAGGGTTCAACTTAAATTGAGGACGACGCAGCGAGCGATGGAAAGGAAAATGATAGGTGTAACCTTAGGAGACAGGAAGAGAGCAGAGTGGGTCAGGGAACAAACGGGGGTTAAGGACATCATAGTTGAAATCAAGAAGAAGAAATGGATATGGGCCGGGCACGTAGCACGTCGGCAGGATAACCGGTGGTAATTAAGGGTAACTGACTGGATTCCAAGAGATGGCAAACGCGTGAGGGGGAGACAGAAAATTAGATGGGTAGATGAGATTAAGAAGTTTGCAGGTATAACGTGGCAGCAGAAAGCACAGGACCGGGTTGATTGGCGGAACATGGGAGAGGCCTTTGCCCTGCAGTGGGCGTAGACAGGCTGATGATGATACGAAAACTGGTATGACGAGACATTTCTGTATGACGAACATAACTGACACGTGGTAACATGAAAATCATGATATGCATGTCATGTATGACATGATTTACATGCCACGCTCATGGCGCACTCGCGGCCGTTTCGCTAGACTGATATACACCAAAATTGGTACTGTGCGATGTGACTTTATGAAGAACATGAATAACAGGTGGTAGCATGAAAACCATGACATCCATGACATGTATGTCATGATTTACATGCCACGCTCATGGTGCATTCGCGTCCGTTTCGCTTGCGTGATATACAGCAAAATTGGTGTTACGCGACACGACTGTATGACGAACGTAAGTGAGACGTGGTAGCATGAAAATCATGACATGCAAGTCATATACGACCTGATTTACATGCCACGCTCATGATGCGCTAGCGGCAGTTTCAGTAGATTGATATACGCCAGAATTGGTATTGCGCGATGTGACTGTATGAACAACATGAATGACAGTTGGTAAGATGAAAACCATGACATGCATGTCATGATTTAATTGTCACGCTCATGATGCATTCGCGGCCGCTTCGCTAGCTCGATGTACACAAAAACTGGTATTGCGTAAAGCGACTGTATGACTAAGGTAAATGAGACGTGGTAACATGAAAATCATGACATGCATGACATGCACGACATGATTTACATGTCATGCTCATGACGCACTCGTGCCGTTTCGCTTGCTTGACATACACCAAAATTGGTATTGCGCGACGCGACTGCATGACGAACGTAAATGAGAGTTGGTAACATGGAAATCATGACATGCAGGTTATGTGTCATGACTTACATGCCGCGCTCATTGTGCGTTCCCGGCCGTTTCGCTAGCTTGGTATACACCAAAATTGGTATTGCGCGACGCCACTGTATGACGAACGTAAATGAAAGGTGGTACCATGATAATCATGACATGCATGAAATGTACGACATGATTTCCATGCCATGCTCATGGCGCACTCGTGGCCGTTTCGCTAGATTGATATGCACCAAAATTGGTATTGCGCAATGTGACTGTATGAAGAACGTGAATAACAGGTGGTAACATGAAAACTATGACATGCATGCCATGTATGTCATGACTTACATGCCACGCTCATGGTGCATTCGCGGCCGTTTCGGTAGCTTGATATACACCAAAACTGGTATTGCGCGATGTGACTGTATGATGAACATTAGTGACAGGTGGTAACATGAAAAAGCATAATATTCATGTCATGTATGGCATGATTTACATGCTCTACTCATGGTGCACTCGCGGCCATTTCGCTCCTTTGATATACACCAAAATTGGTATTGCGCGATGTGACTGTATGACGAACATAAATGAGAGGTCTTAACATGCGAATCATGTTATGCATGTCATGTACGGTATGATTTACATGCCACTGTCATGGTGCGCTTCCGGCCATTTTGTTAACGTGATATATACCAAAATTAGTATGGCATGACACGAGTGCGTGATGAACATAAACGACCGGTCATGCATTTATATACCAGAATGTGCATTTCATTGGCATGGTGTACACTAGATTGTGCATGCATGCGTGCATGGCAAACATGCGATATATGGTGGACTAGATGCCATGGCATGAATGATTTCATTTGGCTCAAAGACAAACAAGGCGATGTATGCAGCTCTTTGCTGGCTGCTTCGCAATACATCGATTCCCACAGTGCGTGGGATCTGCCGAATTTTTTACTCTGCCGAAATAACATAACACTACCGCAGAAGGGGAGCGCATACTATCGATACGATGGCCGGAGCCAGGGTTGCCATTGGTGTCTACTTTTCGCCAAATTGGCGAATTTTAGAGGCCCCTGGCGACCGAAAATTATAAATGGCGACATGGCGAATTTTTGGCGATTTTCGGCATAGGTCTCCACTGAGGTGTGCATATTAAGCTCAGTGTCTTCCCACCCAATGAGCGGCAACATTCTCTGTATTTTTCTTGGTCTTAGACCCACGAGTATAATGTGCACATTACGCGTCATTCGGTATGTACGTCCTGTAACTCGTGTGAGCTCCTCAGCAGGAGGTACTGGAACGTCCTCCAGTGACATCCTAGAAAAATGTAAGTCAGAGTACTGCCTAGCCTACCACAAGGTGGCGGTGTTTGACTATAAGTTAATGGCTTTCGGTGCTTTTAGCTTCTCTATAGTTTCGCTTCTGAAGCGGCTAGACGACGAGTTGGCCGCGTGGTCCCACCTTTTTTTTCTGCCAAAACTCCAACTGTTCTGAATAGCTTGGCGATTTGTTCACTGTTGCAGTACCCCCAATTCAGCTCGTAAAGACTGTTTTGGAATAGCGAAGAGAGGCGTATACGCGGCTATTTTTGCAATAAAAAATATTTATTCAGGCATTTTACACTATTCTCGGTGAGCGTGTGCAAAGAAAACAATTGCTATATAACATTTTACGTTGTCTACCTGTTCATTAGTAACGCATCCGATTCACGCGTGTAGATAGATATAAGTGACCATAAGAAAGGGTCGGTGGCGTCCGGTATCATATTAGTTCACACTGAATACGTGTAAGACTCGCTAATTATCGGTTCCTGTAAGAATTCTGTCGTGTTATCTTTAATAAACCTTTTATTCCTTTTAATTCATATAAGGGTACATAAAGATGTCTACAAATAACGCTTTCACGGTTTTCGCCCGAGGTTTACCACGCTTTTACCTTTGAAACGAGCGGACAGGGATGGAAGGATATCATGAGCGTTTCATTCATTCACCCTTGCGTCACCACGCACATCTTGCGGCTAGTCGCAGAAGCAGCACCATGCACTCCCATGGTGAAGCGGGCGGTACGACTGGCATTGAGAAACGTCAATATAATTGAAGTATGGTACTGTATTCTACGGTGCTATACGTGAGTGGAAATTTTTGTTGCTAGGTATGCCGCACATATCGAGAATGGCGACTTTTTTAGCGAAATTTGTAACAGAATGGCGAGTTTTGGCGACTTTTTGCTCGTCGTTTGGCGACATTTACTCGAAAGTCAGTGGCAACTCTAGCCGGAGCCACCGCGTCTACGCGTCTTGCCGGTCTCGCTCGCCTGGGCAACGGCCAGACCCCCGCCAACTCCGCGCGCGCAGGCAGAGGGCAGCACAGCCGCACAGCAACGTGTACCACGAGACTTCTTCAACCCGCTGCGGAAATACTCTCCCGTGTAAATTCGAGTGTGTGGCGTTAGCCTGGGCCCGTATTCTCAAAAGGCGACAATCGCAAAAGTATCGCCTTGAGTGCGCGCTGATTGGCTATTGAGCAAACCGGAAAAGTTAGAGCGCCATCTGGTAATTCCGCCGACGTCAATTTTGCATCATGGTGCTCGACGGTGCTCTCGACATATTTGCAATAAACGAAGGCACCGTTAACCGTCGGTTCGTGGTGAAGTCTAGCATTTCAGTGACGTAAGCGGTAGCTTCTAGCATGGAGGAAGGAATACTAAGGAGAGGCCCTGACGTCACCAGTGCGGCGGTTTGGGCACGTTGGTATTCCATCTTGAAAAACTATGAGCGCACAGAAAACACGGACGACAAAAAAGACACACATATGCACACACGTAGGCGCTACTTCCAACAAAATTTATTCTTGTGATCCACTGCTACTTATAGCACACAATCAGCCCATATCGATGCGCCATACCCCCCCTCCCCCATTTGACACATTTTATTTTGACGTTGTCATACCCAGGTATTCAAACTCTTTTTTTGTTAGTGCAATGGACGGCATGCTTACGCATTTTTCGCCCATCTTTTCAATCTGCTCTGCCTCGATTATCTCTCTTGTCAACTGATTTCGATTCTTGTTAACAATTCTACATTTGTCAAACAAAGGCACACAGCCACACTTCTTGCAATGTATCCCTAAAAAGCCACCAGCCACGTTCTGGACATTGTACGAGTGCTCACGTAAGCGGTCGTTAACGCAGCGACCGGTTTGTCCTATATAGCTGCGACCACACGACAATGGTAGGCAATAAACAACGCTTTCAGCACATTCTACAAACTTGTTTTTGTGCTTCTTTTCACAGACACGTTTTCGCTGTGCTCCTGGAGCTGTCATCTTGCAGAGCTTCTTCAGTTTTGTCGGGGCTGAAAAAACAACCCGCACATTGGCTCGCTGTGCGATTTTTTTCAAGTTATGGGAGACAGTGTGTATATACGGCAACACACTCATGTGTCGTCCGCGCTCGAACAAGTTAGTCGGAGGTTCATGTACACTTTTCATGTCTCGCAAGATGGGCTCCGCTACAGATACGAGTACAGGCTGTGGATAGCCAGCATCAGTCAGTCTTTTCCGCTGCAATTCAAAGCTCAAGGAAACCGAGTGGTGACACGACTTCCTCAAGGCGTTCTTGAAACAGAGGTTGGCAATTGCCCTCTTAACCAATTTAGAGTGTGCCGAATGGTAAGGAAGCAAGGGTTTATTTGCACGTGGCTCGTAATGCTAACAAGAGTGATCTGCCTTACTTGACAAGCATAGGTCCAAAAAACGCATGGTTCCATCTTGCGGTAACTCGTGTGTCACTTCTAGGGGCTTCAGGCTATCTTGAATAATCGGCAACAGCGCTTGCACCTCAGCTTCAAACAGATCGTCATGACAATCAACAAAAAATAGAAAATCATCCACAAATCTAAACACTTTTTCTACCTTAGTTCCCACTAATCTTTCAGCTAGCTTTTTACCAAGATGGCCCAAAAACAAGTCACTAAGGCGGGGGGCAATGCAAGACCCGATGCAAATGCCCTGTTTCTGTAAATGCGGCGTATCATCCCACAAAATAAAGGTAGATTTCAAGTAGCACTGGAGAAGTTCCAAGAAATGCCCACACGACAGACCTGTCACGTTCTGGAAGCTAATGACACCATATTCATCAATGGCCTTCTCAACACAGAGTAACAATTTATTATGAGGAAGGGAGTAAAACAAATCCAAAAAAATTGCATGCATTTTTCGTGGTTCGGTCTCATAAAATTAACAACTGCTTCCGATTTGTTAATCAGGAATGGGTCACATAGGGGTAAAACATCAAGCTTGGCCTGTAAAAACAACGCGACTGGCTTTTGCCATGTGTCATACTCAGAGATAATGACTCTAAAAGGCACACCCACTTTGTGTGTTTTTGCAGCAAAAAACACTTCTAGAGAGTCACGTTTACTCCCCTCAATAGAGGGGAGTAAACGGGGAGTTTAGATTTGTGGATGATTTTCTATTTTTTGTTGATTGTCATGACGATCTGTTTGAAGCTGAGGTGCAAGCGCTGTTGCCGATTATTCAAGATAGCCTGAAGCCCCTAGAAGTGACACACGAGTTACCGCAAGATGGAACCATGCGTTTTTTGGACCTATGCTTGTCAAGTAAGGCAGATCACTCTTGTTAGCATTACGAGCCACGTGCAAATAAACCCTTGCTTCCTTACCATTCGGCACACTCTAAATTGGTTAAGAGGGCAATTGCCAACCTCTGTTTCAAGAACGCCTTGAGGAAGTCGTGTCACCACTCGGTTTCCTTGAGCTTTGAATTGCAGCGGAAAAGACTGACTGATGCTGGCTATCCACAGCCTGTACTCGTATCTGTAGCGGAGCCCATCTTGCGAGACATGAAAAGTGTACATGAACCTCCGACTAACTTGTTCGAGCGCGGACGACACATGAGTGTGTTGCCGTATATACACACTGTCTCCCATAACTTGAAAAAAATCGCACAGCGAGCCAATGTGCGGGTTGTTTTTTCAGCCCCGACAAAACTGAAGAAGCTCTGCAAGATGACAGCTCCAGGAGCACAGCGAAAACGTGTCTGTGAAAAGAAGCACAAAAACAAGTTTGTAGAATGTGCTGAAAGCGTTGTTTATTGCCTACCATTGTCGTGTGGTCGCAGCTATATAGGACAAACCGGTCGCTGCGTTAACGACCGCTTACGTGAGCACTCGTACAATGTCCAGAACGTGGCTGGTGGCTTTTTAGGGATACATTGCAAGAAGTGTGGCTGTGTGCCTTTGTTTGACAAATGTAGAATTGTTAACAAGAATCGAAATCAGTTGACAAGAGAGATAATCGAGGCAGAGCAGATTGAAAAGATGGGCGAAAAATGCGTAAGCATGCCGTCCATTGCACTAACAAAAAAAGAGTTTGAATACCTGGGTATGACAACGTCAAAATAAAATGTGTCAAATGGGGGAGGGGGGGTATGGCGCATCGATATGGGCTGATTGTGTGCTATAAGTAGCAGTGGATCACAAGAATAAATTTTGTTGGAAGTAGCGCCTACGTGTGTGCATATGTGTGTCTTTTTTGTCGTCCGTGTTTTCTGTGCGCTCATAGTTTTCCTGACGTCACATTCGTGAAGCCCCCACATCGCAAACACCGGCATCGCCTCCTAGCGAAGGCGCAGCGAAACATTTGGCGATTTCCGTTGCGAGGTTTGCAAGCGCATGCGCGCATCGCGAAACTTTGCAGCCTTTTTTTTTTTTTGTTTTTCGCCGTGCAAGCGGCGTAGTCGATTCACGCATGCTGCTCTTTGTGCGTGTTCTTTAGGAAAACTACGCAATGCCCAGCTGTTGTGTATACACGGTGCAAATCGCGTGCACTGCGGACAGTACCGGGTGTCACTTTTCATCTGTACGTTTACGTTCGCTTCATTGCTGATCACTAAGGCACGGTATTTGCGTGCGAAGCTCTCGGATGTGCGCTCTGTTGCTTGTTACTCATTCTGTCAACTCAGAACTCACGTGAACTTTTGTTTTTGGCGTCTGACGCGCCGTACATAACATGCGCTGAAGGCAGCGTACGTTTTAGAGGCTGTGTCGTTCAACGAAAGGGCAATAAACTTTTGTTGTTATTATCAGACTACGTGACGTATGTATCGTGCGGTGTGCGCTCGCTGCGTGCTTGTGTTGTGTGCGCACTGGAATTACAAACTTTACGTGCTGTGAGCGCCCGCATGTGCCGCCTATCTTATCACTAGCGCCACCTACAGCGCTGCTACGCCGACTCAACATCAAGCCCAAGCGAGGGAGGGGTCGGGTTCGCTACCGCCGCCGCGACGGACGGTCACGGTTTTGACGCGCTTCACTATGTTCTTTAATAAATAGTTTGTTACCTCGCTACTCTCGCCTCAGCCTTCATGCCTCAGCCATCACGCCCAGCCCTCACATCTGGCGCAGTCGACGCCCGAGCCTTTGTGCAGCCACTCAGCCACGCAAGAATGCAAGCGCATCAGTAAGCAAGCGAGCCAGTCTTCGCCCCGCGACAGCCGTTCCGCCATTCCTTTCTTTGTCACCGCCAGAGCATTTCCCGCCGTCCGCTCGCTTCCATGTGCGCGCCTGCGTGCGCTTGCTGGTGGACTCACTGAGTAAGAGTGTGTTTCGTGTGTAAACGTCAGCGTGTAGCCGGCTCGGCGCAACGCCATGCCGGGAATTGTGTGGCAGAAGCTCGACCCGGTGACCATGTCGCGGCTCGGCGTCGACCTCATACGCGAAGAATTGGCCCGTCGACAGCTGGACATCACAGGTTCGAAAGAGGAGCTCTTTCAGCGTTTGCAAGCCGACATTCAGCAGCAGCGTGAAGCTACCCCCTCGGTTGAAACGAATGAATCCGCCTCGACCGCTGCGGCGCCTTTAACGCTGGACCCAGCCACTCTACAGAGCCTCGCCATGCTGTTCCAGCAGCTACCTCGCCCTGCAACAACGGTGACGACACTGCCAGACCTATCATCGTCCATTCCGCAATTTGCTGGCTTGCACAGCCACAGTGTCAATACATGGCTTGACGACGTGCGACGAGTACAGCAGCTCGCCTCGTGGGACGACGCCACCACACGCCTGATCGCAGCTAGCAAGCTGAAAGGCACGGCGCGAGACTGGCATCTCGCGTTCGGCAACCAGTACAGCACCTGGGCCACGTGGAGTGCCGCCCTGAAAGACACATTTTGTACAGAATTGTCCTTCATCGAGTGGCAAGAGCAGGTCATGAGAGTAACCCAGGCCCCATCCGAAAGCTTGCACCAATATGCCTTTGCCAAGTTGAAGATCATTGAGCGTTGCCCCGTTCACCTCTCGGAGGCCCAAAAGATTGACTACCTGCTGCATGGTTTACGGGAACAACACATCCTCGCCGCCATAGCAGCCAACCGGCCGCCCACGGTAGCTGAGTTTATTTCTACCTGCACTAGCCTCGACAAGAGTGCGCAACATCTGCACGCCAAAGCAAGCCCGTCACCATTGGCCGGTTCTGTGTTGCCGCCGACGCAACCCTTTCGTGCCGCTAAGCCCGCAGAGCGACAGCAGCCTCGCTCAGAACAATCGACACCACAGTCCTCCCGAGGGGCCACACCAAAAACGCGCATTTCAGAGCTGCCCACCGAGCAACAAGAAGCTACTTATGCAGCTATTTCGGTACAGTACGGTGCTCCAGCTTTTCGTAGTGGTCAAGACCTGTCTCAAGCTGTCTGCTACCAATGTCATGCCTTGGGTCATCTGGCATCCAAGTGCCCTACGCGCACCAGCCGCTTATCATAGTCAGCGCCTCCAACCATGCCAAAGACACAGCAGCCTCCAGCACTGCACAGTGCACCCGTTACGCTTGACGGCTCACAGCAGCAATGCCCCTTCTTCAACTCAACTCTCAGTGGAGTCGGTGAGTGTGAAGCGTTTCCTGACTCTGGGTCCAAGGTGACATTAATATCTAAAACTCGTGTGCCTGCAAGCATGATCATCCCATGGACCGAGCCTCCACTCGTGGTGGTAGGAGGAAGCACAGTGCTACCTGTTGGTGCTGCATTTTTTAAGATATCCATTGGCCCAGCCACAGGAGTTGTTGAAGCTGCTGTTTTGGAAGATAATGTACTTCCCCTCATTATAGGTGAGGACTGGTTCTTAGCAGCACAAGCACGCCTTATATTCGAGCCGCCGAAGCCAGCACAGTTGCAGCATACAGCCACGAATATCACCATTACCGCAAACCAAAAGCTAGGCCAAAGAATGGCAAATGCTGTGATCCCAACAAAGTCTGTCCTTTTTCCTGAAACCAGGCCCAGTTCCAAAGACTGCCTACAACCCCAACTACGCCCACGACCACTACGCCAACGTCCGCGACACCAAAGCCCACCACGCAGACGCCCACCACGCAAACGCCGACCACGCCAACGCCCACGACATCAATTCCCACCACGCCAACTACCACTACGCCAAAGCCCACAACGCCATCGCCAACTACAACAAAGCCCACCACATCAAAGACAACCACGCCAGCGCCCACCACACCGAAGCCCACAACGCCAACACAAACTACGCCAAAGCCCACTACGACAATAGCCACGACGCCGACACCCACTACTACCACACCAACAACAATGCAAGGCACGACTGCTAGTCAGTCTTGGGCAGTAACTAGTTACTAGTAACGCGTTACCGGTAACTAGCTACTTTTTTCACTAACTTGTAATTGTAACTAGTTACTTTTAAGTTAGAAGAACTTGTAACTGTAACACTGTTACTTTTTTACACAGTAACTGTAACGGGAAATCGCGTTACAGTTACTTTTCCATTTCCTCTCCACCTTTCACCTTTCCACAACACCGCTCCCCAAGCAGTTTGGGAGAGACTAAGTTCACGTCCATTTTTTTTTTTTCGACATATATTCTTTTGGTCACTTGAGCTGCTAGCTCTGCTCTTGGTGCACCGGTGAATCATTGGGACGCCAAGTTTAAAGTCTCCTTCGTCCGAGGATCGGAGCTAATCGTGTTTGACAGGCGGCTAGAAAGCAGCAGAACGCAAAACGGTTGAGAGCCAGAAATACTGTGAACTAGCGAATAATTTTTTTAAAACCCCTTTGGAACTGATTGTAAAAGGTTAACTCCGTCTCGCAGTTTTTTCTCGCCACCCAACTGCGTTCGCGAGCCAGCGTCATCGCACTGTTTAGGTCAAAGCTATGTCCAGCAGTGTTCAAAAAGCTCTTTTCTAGAACGCGTTGCATGAGCTGCTTTAGCAATATCCCGTTTGTCGAATCCTTTGCTGCCCGTTTCGCCGATGTTAAGTTGCGTCGCAATCCCCGCATCGCGCTTGTCGATTTTCACGAACACATGTTCCAAGGAGAGCTTTGCGCCCAGCGGACACACAGAGCTCTCCGAACAGGGTCTGATACACCTTGAACAAAGGAAATAGACCCAATGGACGTTGTCTTCACTCGTGACGCACTCCCCGTTCCGCTTCGCATGAGCTTCTGGGTATCGCTAATAAACGTCCTAAGATAATGCTGTCGTTCCAGTGCGTCAACTACGCTTTCCACTTCTAGTGTCCAAGGACATTCATTTTTATTATTTGCAAATAAAGTCCATCTTCACCAACGGTGCATGAACAAATAAACTGATGCAACAAAATGAGGCGTACACAAAGAAGGCTGGTGTTGGACCACCTCTTAGGCTTCCTTCGTCTAGGGTTTTACCACGTGCAATTTTGACTACCCGCGCATGCCTTCGTATGTTTTCATTAGATAAATCTTATCATTTGGTTTGTGATCTATTACGGAAAAGTAACGACGTTACTTTTTCAAAGTAACTGTAACTGTAACAGGTTACTTTTGGAAACTCGGTAACTGTAACTGTAACAGAGTTACTTTTTTGGCTTAGGTAACTGTAACTGTAACACTGTTACTTTTTACTGGTAACGTGCCCATGACTGCTGCTAGTTTACCGCCTCATCGAGCAGCTTACACCGTCCACATTTAGGGCTTTACGTGTGTCATGCTTGACATCTCATTTGGTTAATCAACCACGAACGGTGCACGTGTCCCAGCTTAAGCCTTATGTACCACCAGTTTCTCCAGTGATCGAAGCAACAGCCCACCGTCAATGCAAAGCCCACGCCTGCCTCAGGAGCAAATGTTGTCGCCTCTACAGTGCAGCAACAGCCTCAACGGCCCCAACGCACTCGATGTCTACCGAGCCATCTCGACGGCTTTGTGCTCGAGTGAAGTTGCAGCGTTTCCGCACATGTGTGTGTGTTATCGTGCGTGTGACAGTGTGCAGAAGCAATTGACCAAGGGACTTGGTCAGTCAGACTGGGGTGGGATGTGAGCGCCCGCATGTGCCGCCTATCTTATCACTAGCGCCACCTACAGCGCTGCTACGCCGACTCAACATCAAGCCCAAGCGAGGGAGGGGTCGGGTTCGCTACCGCCGCCGCGACGGACGGTCACGGTTTTGACGCGCTTCACTATGTTCTTTAATAAATAGTTTGTTACCTTGCTACTCTCGCCTCAGCCTTTATGCCTCAGCCATCACGCCCAGCCCTCACAGTGCACGATCGCGTATACAATACAGCGGTGTCTTCTTTTCGACGTGAAGTTACGTCAACTATAGATTGGCGTTGCGCCGAATAGCTACTGCGCTCACTCCATATTGGTCGTGACGTCAACGAAGACAGCAGTCGGCGTTTGCAGGATGAAACTGTTTATTTGGCCGAACTTGTGGCCGGAAAATGAGAACTAGAACTACAGCAATACACGCTGTACAATGATAGCGGCGAACAGGGCGTCGTCCGTCGATCAACTGACAAGCGGTCAAGCGCGTCGGCTTTTATACAGGCGCTATGGAACTTTCCAGCAATATCGCTGATGGCGGCGTTATCTCTCGAGAAAGCTGGAACATTCGCGTGCGGCGCGCAATCTTAACAAAATGATCTACGAAAATCGTGAAGCTTCTCGAACACTGCTTCGGGGCCAGCGTCGAGCGTTGATAACCGTCCTTGCTGGTCAAACTCGAACACATCAAAATAAAAGAAGAAGCGGGCGTGGCATTGCCCCCCTCTGAAAAAGCATCGTCCCGATGCTTGCAACATGGAAAGGAAAAAAACAAGTGCATACACAAATAAATTACAATAACAAAGGAAAAAGTAGAGTCCCCAGGTTCGCTAACGCGCAAAAAACGGCTTAAGGCGCACGACATGGACGACTTCAGGTCGTGCGCGGCGTCGCTGGGAGTTCGTAATTCCGTCCGGGACGACCTCGTAGTCAAGAGCGCCGTGACGTCGAAGCACCTTGTATGGCCCGAAGTATCGCCGAAGAAGTTTTTCACTGAGCCCACGTCGGCGTATCGGCGTCCAGACCCACACACGGTCACCGGGTTGGTACTCCATGTGGCGTCGTCGAAGATTATGGTGACGGCTGTCGACCCTCTGCTGGTTCTTGATGCGCAGGCGGGCGAGCTGTCGAGCTTCTTCGGCGCGTTGCAAATAGGCGGCAACGTCGAGGTCGTCTTCGTCGGTGGCGGTTGGTAGCATTGCGTCGAGCGTCGTTGCCGGGCTCCTTCCGTAGACCAGCGTGTACGGCGTCATTTGCGTCGTTTCTTGCATGGCCGTGTTGTATGCGAAGGTCACATACGGAAGGATGGCATCCCACGTCTTGTGTTCGACGTCGACATACATGGCCAGCATGTCCGCGATGGTCTTGTTTAGCCGCTCGGTGAGGCCATTGGTCTGTGGGTGGTACGCTGTGGTCCGGCGGTGGCTTGTTTGGCTGTATCTCAGTATTGCCTGAGTTAGGTCAGCCGTAAACGCCGTACCTCTGTCGGTGATGAGGACCTCTGGGGCGCCATGACGCAGGAGGATGTTCTCAACGAAGAACTTCGCTACCTCGGCGGCACTGCCTCTGGGTAGGGCCCTTGTCTCGGCGTAGCGGGTGAGGTAGTCGGTAGCTACGACGATCCATTTGTTTCCGGTATTGGACGTCGGGAACGGCCCCAGTAAGTCCATCCCAATTTGCTGGAACGGCCGTCGAGGTGGCTCGATAGGCTGCAGAAGTCCGGCTGGCCTAGTCGGCGGTGTCTTGCGTCGCTGACAGTCCCGGCAGGTCTTGACGTAGCGAGTTACGTCGGCGACAAGGCGCGGCCAGTAGTACTTTTCCTGTATTCTTGCGAGCGTCCGAGAAACACCCAGGTGTCCAGACGTCGGGTCGTCATGCAGAGCCTGGAGGACCTCTGGTCGCAATGTCGAGGGCACTACCAGAAGGGAATCGGCTCGAAGCGACGAGAAGTTCTTCTTAAGGAGAACACCGTTGCGCAAGAAAAACGACGTCAGTCCTCGCGTGAATACCTTGGGAACGACGGTGGTCCTGCCCTCGAGGTATTCCACGAGGCCCCTGAGTTCTGGGTCCGCTCGCTGTCGTTCGGCGAAGTCTTCGGCACTTATGGTTCCCAAGAAGCAGTCATCCTCCATGTCGTCCTGCGGCGGTGGGTCGACGGGGGCGCGGGACAGGCAGTCAGCGTCGGAGTGTCTTCTTCCGGACTTGTAAACGACGGTTATGTCAAATTCTTGAAGTCGTAGGCTCCACCGTGCGAGGCGACCTGAAGGGTCCTTCAAGTTAGCTAGCCAACACAAGGCGTGGTGGTCGCTCACAACTTTGAAGGGCCGGCCGTAGAGGTAGGGGCGAAACTTCGATGTAGCCCAGATGATGGCCAGGCACTCCTTTTCTGTTGTGGAGTAGTTGATTTCTGCCTTTGATAGCGACCGGCTAGCATAACTGATGACCCTTTCGAATCCGTCGGTCTTTTGCACAAGGACGGCGCCGAGTCCTACGCTGCTTGCGTCGGTGTGGATTTCCGTATCGGCGTATTCGTTGAAATGCGCAAGTATGGGAGGCGTCTGCAGGCGTCGTTTCAGTTCTTGAAATGCTTGAACTTGCGACGTTTCCCACCTGAATTCGACGTCGGCCTTCGTGAGTTGCGTCAGTGGCTCGGCGATCCGTGAAAATTCCTTGACGAAACGTCTGTAATAGGCGCACAAGCCGAGAAAATGGCGTACGGCCTTCTTGTCGGTGGGCGTCGGGAAGTCAGCGATGGCAGCTGTTTTCCGCGGGTCCGGGCGAACACCATCCTTGCTGATCACGTGACCCAAGAACAAGAGCTCCTCGTATGCGAAGCGGCACTTTTCAGGCTTCAAGGTGAGTCCGGAGGTCTTGATTGCTTGAAGTACAACTTCAAGGCGCCGAAGGTGTTCGTCGAAGTTTGAGGAAAACACAACGACGTCGTCCAAGTACACGAGACACGTCTGCCACTTCAAGCCGGCCAGTACTGTATCCATAACCCGTTGAAAAGTCGCAGGTGCCGAGCAAAGACCAAAGGGCATGACCTTGAACTCGAACAGGCCGTCTGGTGTTATGAAAGCAGTCTTTTCTCGGTCTCTCTCGTCGACTTCTATTTGCCAGTAACCGGTCTTGAGGTCCATCGACGAAAAGTACTTTGCGTTGTGCAATCGATCCAGGGTGTCGTCTATCCGGGGAAGGGGATACACGTCCTTCTTCGTGACTTTGTTCAGGCGACGATAATCGACGCAAAAACGTAGAGTCCCATCCTTCTTCTTCACTAGCACCACCGGGGATGCCCACGGACTCTTCGACGGCTGAATGATGTCGTCGCGTAGCATTTCGTCGACCTGTTTCTTCACGGCCTCGCGTTCTCGCGTCGAAACTCTGTACGGGCTCTGACGGAGTGGTCTGGCGCTTTCCTCTGTTATGATGCGATGTTTTGCCACGGGAGTCTGCCGAATTCTTGACGACGACGAAAAGCAGTCCTTGTATTGCAAGAGCAGGGTTTTGAGCTGTTCTTGTTTTTGCTTCTGAAGGCTGGGATTGATGTCGAAAGCTGGTTGCGGCGCTTTATTAGTCGGAGTAGGCTCGGGAGAATCGGTGAGGCCGAAAGCATCGCTGGCTTCTACGATTTCTTCGATGTAGGCGACCGTCGTGCCTTTGCTCACGTGCTTGTACTCGTTGCTGAAATTCGTGAGCATAACTATTGCTTTCCCAGCCCGCAGCTCTGCTACTCCTCTTGCGACGCAAATCTTGCGGTTAATCAAGTGGTGCTGGTCGCCTTCAACAACGCCTTCCAGGTCTGCTGATTTTTGAGTGCCGACGGAAATGATGACGCTGGAGCGAGGGGGAATGGTGACCTGGTCTTCCAGCACATTCAAGGCGTGCTTTCTTGGCGGAGTGTGCGGCGGTAGTGCCTTTTCCGTGGACAGTGTTATTGACTTAGACCTCAGGTCAATGATTGCGCCATGAAGGCCTAAGAAGTCCATACCAAGGATGACATCTCTCGAGCAACGCGGCAGGATTACGAAGTTCGCGGGATAAATCCGGTTGTTAATGGTGAGTCTCGCTGTGCAGATTCCCTCCGGGGTTACGAGGTGACCTCCAGCTGTCCGGATTTCGGGGCCTTCCCAGGCTGTCCTAACTTTCTTCAGCTTCGTGGCGAACGGTCCACTGATGACAGAATAGTCGGCTCCGGTGTCGACGAGGGCTGTGACGCTGTGGCCGTCGATAAGAACGTCGAGGTCGCTAGTTCGTCGTCTTGCGTTGCAGTTAGGTCGTGGCGTCGGGTCACGGCTACGTCGGTTTGTTCCGCTGCTTCCACGTTGCGTCGTCAGGTCTACTTCGGTCCGCGAGGTTTCGTCGTCAGGGGTTCGCGTCGTGTCCTGAAGCCTTCGTCGTGGCGGTGGCGTCGGCGGCGGAGGGTCTTCGGTATTTCGTCGTACAGCAACCGCACCTCCATCGGTTGCTGCCCTTAGTTTTCCGGATGCGGGCTAGGTGACCGGCCCTGGGTTGGGCCAGTGTATGGTCGGCGTTGGGGAGAGGCGTAGCGGCCTGGCGAGGGCGATCGGGAAGGTCCTCGGGGGGTCCACTGCGTTCCTGCCAGGTAGTCGGCGATGTCACGTGGTCGTTCCCCCTGCTGTGGACGTGGCGCGTCGACGGCGAACCCACGCAAATCCCATCTGTCGATAATGGCAGCGGCGGTAGGTGTGGCCGGCTTCTCCGCAGTGGTAGCAGAGTGGACGATGGTCGGGGGCGCGCCAAACGTCGGTCTTCCTCGGTGTGTATCGCTGACCAGCTGGCGGGCGGTATGACGTCGGTGGTGGCGGCGGTGGTGCCTGGCGGCGGAACTGCTGGGGCGGCGCGACGTCTTGACGTGGGCGAGGAGGGGGGGCGTTGCGTCGGGCTGCAGCAGCATAGCTCATTGCTTGAAGCTGCGGCGGTGCCGGCTGAGGAACACCCAGTGACTCTTTGATTTCCTCGCGGACAATGTCTGCGATCGAATCCACTTGAGGCTGCGGCGAAGGTAACAGCTTGCGCAACTCCTCCCGCACGATCGCTCGGATGGTTTCGCGCAAGTCGTCGGTGGCTAGTGAGTGCACTTCGGAATTGGTTGCAGACAGCGTCGAGCGGTTGTATTGTTTCGTCCGCATGTCCAGTGTCTTCTCAATAGTCGTAGCCTCGGTGAGGAATTCGGCGACCGTCGTGGGCGGGTTGCGGACAAGTCCCGCGAAAAGTTCTTGTTTGACACCCCGCATGAGCAGGCGAACTTTTTTGTCTTCCGCCATCGCAGCGTCGGCCTGACGGAAAAGTCGACTCATCTCTTCCGTGAAGATGGTGACGTTTTCATTTGGCAGCTGCACCCGGGTCTCCAGCAAAGAAGCGGCTCTTTCCCTGCGGACGACGCTTGTGAACGTGTGCAGGAATGCGCTGCGGAAAAGATCCCAGGTCTGCATTGAGGACTCCCGGTTCTCAAACCAGGTTCTGGCCGCGTCTTCGAGGTAAAAGTACACGTGACGCAGCTTGTCTTCATTGGTCCAGTTGTTAAAGGCGGCGACACGGTCGTATGTTTCAAGCCAGGTCTCCGGGTCTTCAAACGACGACCCGCGGAAGGTTGGCGGCTCCTTGGGATGCCGAAGAAGGATCGGCGCAGGCTGCACGGGGTCGGTCATCGTCGCTGCGGTCGATCTTGGGATCTGCGACTGTCTGTCTTTTTCGGGAAGGAGCCCGTGCTCTGGCGGCAGTCCCTTCTGCCTGCGGCTTGTTCGACGATCCGGGTTCTCCTTGCCGTCGTCCTCGTCGCGGCTCGGGCTTGGGTCAGCGCTTCGCGGGGGCGTCCGGATCATGGAAGAAGCAGCACCTCCACCAGATGTCACGTGGTCGTGACGTCAACGAAGACAGCAGTCGGCGTTTGCAGGATGAAACTGTTTATTTGGCCGAACTTGTGGCCGGAAAATGAGAACTAGAACTACAGCAATACACGCTGTACAATGATAGCGGCGAACAGGGCGTCGTCCGTCGATCAACTGACAAGCGGTCAAGCGCGTCGGCTTTTATACAGGCGCTATGGAACTTTCCAGCAATATCGCTGATGGCGGCGTTATCTCTCGAGAAAGCTGGAACATTCGCGTGCGGCGCGCAATCTTAACAAAATGATCTACGAAAATCGTGAAGCTTCTCGAACACTGCTTCGGGGCCAGCGTCGAGCGTTGATAACCGTCCTTGCTGGTCAAACTCGAACACATCAAAATAAAAGAAGAAGCGGGCGTGGCATTATACACGAGCAAAGAACCGCTAATCGGGCAATAGATCTGGAAATCGGGCTACAAGAAAGAAAAAAAAAGGCCTAACGCCCAGCAGAACGCGTAAGTCACTGCTAGGTGAGTTCGAATACGATGAGGCAGGGGCTGAACGTTTTTGATTACGGCACGTACCGGTACTTCCTGTACTGTTGCACAAAAACGCTCCTCGAAGACCTTCATCACGCAACGCTCGGGCCTGCCGCGCACGAACAGCCTGGTAAACGTCTGCTTGCAACATTTTACTGCGTGCGAACTGCACAATACGCGCTAAGTTTACGCCGGGACTACAAATCCGAACAGGAGCGAACCAACGCAGAGAGCACGCCGCGGGGCGTCTGCTGTTTTCTTTGCCCCATATCGGCTTGTTTGCCCCATAAATCTGACGTCACTTCCGCCACACTTTTCTGAATGCATTGGGATACGATAGGGCCTCTCCTTAGTTTTTCCTACCTCCATGGCTTCTAGTATTCAATCCTCGGTGGATATACGCAGCATTTTTTCCGCTGAAGCTTTTATCGAGCATTACCTTGGGGTGTTATCAGCGCTAGTTCTTTGCCAGCGCGTGTATTTTCGTGGTTTGAACGTCCCAGGAACATGAACCGTGCGTTGCTCGCGTGGCTTATCGCGAGCCGGCAACAAGTTACAGCTGAACACTCCGAGTACGCCGCGTTAAACCCTCAACGAAAATACGTTTCACGCAAAGTTGCATTCTTTAAATATTATACTGTGCATTAAATAATCGAACAAAAAAGCGTTGAAGCACTTTCAACACGTCTTATATTTCAAGTAGCCACAGCCAAGCCGGCACAGCCTGGCCACTGCGTAGAAGCAGCAGCACACGCTCGAAAACGTCGCACTCGGGTTGCTCTGCGCTGTATGGTGCGCTCACTCCTGTGTTGTGAGACATTCGTACTACCAACAGCCCGTTGCAACAATGACGTCACAGGCAAGTGTTTTTTTAGGGGCGAAGCTCCTTAAGGCGGCACCCGTTCGTCCCTCGTAGTCGTAGTCGTTGTGAGTAACCAGTCTTACGCTTTGACCTCCGAGGTGGTGCCGGTGGGAGATTTTTCCTGTGCGTTGTTGAACAATAAAAAATTCGCAGCGTTAGCTAAAAGCCGACTTCTTCTGTCTCTCATTCCCATTAGCAGCCATTCTTTACCTCCAAGGTAGTGCCTGGTGAGATTTCTCCTGTGCGTGATTAAACAATAAAAATTTTGTTCTAAACGCCGCTGATTGATGAAATAAACCAACGAAAGACGCCAGATGTTTTGTAAAAGCAAAACGAAAGAACGCCAGATGTTTCTAAAGCAAAACGAAAAGACGCGAGCTGCTTAACGAAAGACGCCAGATGTTTTCTAAAGCAATGGTTTTCTAAACAATGAAAATTCACAGCGTACATGTAAAATTAAAGTGAGCTGCAAGTCGTCATAACTCATCGAACCTTTAGTATAAACGCGCCCGATCTCACGTCGGTGATGATGTACTGGGCAGAATTCACGGAAGATTCACGGTTTACCGATGAACCTCCGCAGCTTCGCCCACTCATCATCATTCACTCCGTGGATATGCTGTGATTTTTTTACTTATTGAACGCATCAAATTCTAGGTCACCAAACGCGATACTATCGCCTTTTGCGATCGTTTGAGAATACGGGCCCTGGCGTGGCGTGCGCGCAGCAGTTTCGGTTTGTCTCCGCGATTGTGACATGGGGAGGCCGCGCGTCGTTCGTACTCCGGAGAGCAGGCAGCTCACAACGAGCGACGCCGCCAGCCGCATCGGGAGCGAGCTTGTCGACGCACGGCTATGGTGGCTAGCATAGCACGGCACGCGGATTGTATGCGCAAATGGCGGGGGAGCGCCGCTAATCGAGACGCCGAGCGCAGTCGCGGCGTAAAACGGAAACGGCAACGCCGGGCCAACGCCACCGAAGAGGATCGAGCATGCCATGCGGATTGTATGCGGCAGTGGCGAGCGAGCGCGTTTGATCAAGACGCCGAGCGCAGTTGCGACGTGGAAAGGAAGCAGCAACGCCGGGCCGAGCCTGCAGACAGGGACGCCGAGCTACAACGCGAAGCACAGCTCAAGCGACAACGGCGGGCAGAGGAGGAAGCAGAGCATCGAAATACCTCTGGAGCCCGGGAGCTGTATTACTTCGGCTGCGGCAGGCCTTGGTTTGACCGCAGCGTGGCTCGCCTCGAAGGCATCCGCACCCAGCAACACCTCGACAACAATGGCGTAAATCCCGGGGGGGTCAGGTGGGTCCTGACCCCCCCTGTGTTTAGACTGGGGGGGACCCCCTATGCAATGGTCCCCCCCTGAGATTTTGCATTCGAACATCTTCCATCTTGACTTGCTTGAAGTTTATTTTCACACGTGCCATTCAAAATCGCCTCAGAGTTCCAGCTCTCAGATACAACGAAAGAAATAAGCACAAATATTTTTACGAGACCTTGTGAGCGATGTTCAAAGTCTGCAGCCACATCCATAGCGGCAATCACGAAAGCCGCCATGCAGCGGCCGTTTATCCACGTGGCGACGTATCATTGCGCCTTCTAACTCGCTGAGAGCAACGAGATTCGTGAAGACATTTCTTCAGCACCGAGACTGGGGCGAGAGAAATTGAGTAAGAGATATTCGGCCTTTGCTTGCAAATATCACCACAAATGAGTCATCTTTTCACACCCAACTGAAACTGCACGCATTTTTCAGTACCCCTGTTCATTCCAGCTGAACTTCATACTTCCCGTTACTGTTCGTTTTTCCCTAACTGGCTGTGCGTATCAGACGCCCAAGCAGGTAGAGAATGATCAAGAACATCGACCTCACTGTCGGCTTCAATAAGGCGGTAAGCTACAACCAGACTTCCTTATATATATATATATATATATATATATATATATATATATATATATATATATATATATATATATATATATATATATATGTATATATATGTATGTATATATATATATATATATATATATATATATATATATATATATATATATATATATATATACGATGCAACATTCAACCCACGGACGTCGCCCCCACATGTATACTTCCGGAGCCCCTGGCTCCGCGCGCGTTTTTGACGCACTTCTGGGCCCGATCCACCCGATCGTTCAAACTACAGTGCTCTAGAAGTGTTCGCAGCGTCACCTTAGAGTCACTTAGCGTCAGAGGTAGCATATGCAGTAACTCTACGTCACCTGAAACTTTCTGGCGGGTTGCAGGGCGCGGATAGCTCGGGTTGCTGTTTTGAGCGCAAGAAAAGTCTGAATTTCGGTGCGCAACACACGAAACTTCTTTTCATGCAACTTTTCTGTGAGTTGTGAAATAAAGGGCTGTCGTTGTGACCGATTTACAGAGGGTGGGCAATATTTTAAGCGGCTATGATGAATATGAATGCTCCTGCGTGTGGCGCGTTCAAGTTTTTTTTTTTTTTTTTTTGTACTGCTGGTCGATACGATTTTCAATGCCCTTTCGCCACTGTAGCGATCCTAGCGACTTCACTCCCGCCTTTCAAGCCCCACTATGCCGAATATAAACAACGCCTCACTTTTTATTTGCTTTCGCATGAGCTGGTCTCTGTGACTAACCTACTTAATGCTTTTTTTTTTTCGCGAATCAATAATCGGCGGAATCACTTGGCTTTGTATTAATTGTATCCGCACGGTAATCTTAAATTGTTTTATTTGCAGACGTAGATCATACAAGGTTACCAAAACTGGTTGGACTCGTAGGCGATATATATTGGTACGTGCGGGTCCAATGAAAAAAAAAACCTATACATAGGTATTATGAGTACATAACAAGTAACATTGATTACGTGCGTACATTTTTATTACACCGCAGAATTGCACCACCAAAATAACACTCGACAGCGTCACGTGCTGACAAACTAATTTTATTTACACGAAACCCTGCCTATGTATGCGCAAATGCTGGCCATATTACAATATGGATTAACAATGCATGCATGGTCATTCGTTATAAAACAATAAACTGCCGATGACAACCGTCGATCTAACTGGAGCATCTCAAAGGAGCCCAATCACCGTGGGCCTCCCCCGCTTCCTAATTACTTCAATCATCCCCCCTAAATCTCTTTTTTTGTACATCGATCTCTATCCAGCCCGTTTCATCTTGCAGTAGTTCTGTGCTTAGGACTTCGATAGCGAAACAAGCAGCCAGAGTTCTTTATCATTTTTTAGAAGTACCCTGACCGCTTTACCAAAGCACCGTCCTCGTATTTTCTTGCTTTTATTGTTATCGCACTTGACTTTGCGCGGTCACTCTTCGCTTCGTTGGATCCAGCTGTTTTTTGTTGTCAAACGCTGCCCCAGAAATTTCTCTGCACGTACGCTGCATGCTCTATGTGCACGACCGCCGGATACTGTAAAAAGCGCCTCCCTCCCGTCCAGATGCAGCAGCGGGCCGTCTTTGAGACAGTTGCAGCGTACGGATAGACACAGATGCCGCTTCTTGAGAAAAACAAGCATACATAAGTGCAGCAAAGCTGCTCGCGTGGTGCCGACAAAGGTCTTTCAAACGAATGAATGGCGGGAACGTGCGCTGAAGGGCATGCGCGAATGGGAACAGTAGCTTCTATTACTTGGGTCAGCTTTAAAGAAGAAGAAAATGCTCAACCCCCTTCTCCCTCCATTGTTTTTTTTTGTGATCTCTTGTGTCATAGAGGTGGCCCTCTCCTCGCCTCCAACCCCGCGTTTGTTGATCCCCCCCCCCCCCCCCGGAATTACAGCGTAACCCTGACCAAGAGGACGCGCTTCACACCCCGCAAGAGAAGTTTTCAGGAGAAACTGGCGGCAAGGCCCCTGACGGGCGCCCAAGCAGTCGACGCGGAGAGTGCCGTGGAGGCGCGGCGCAGAGATACGGCAGTGAGCCCACTGCCCAATTCTAGTACACTGTATTTCAAACGAAGACGCCTGTCCTCCGGTTTCACTTTGTGGCGGAAAAGCAGGGAGGCAAAACTTTCTTTAGTAGGTTGGACGACGACAGAGAATCAACACGTCCGCATTGTTTGAACGCATCACGAAGACTGCTTTGTTTGTACACTATTTACACTGCTCTCGTAGAGAGGGAAAATGAAAAGGAAAATAGAAATACAGAAACACAAGCACAGTCAAAAGATTTTCTCTGCACCCCGCACGTGCAACAAACTTGAAGAACATAGGGAGAAAACGCTTTCCCTGTGTTGGGTGACGCTCCCTGTGGCTTTCAGTGCTCTTTCACGGGGTGGGCGCGTGGGTCGTAAAACGACGAATGTCAAGGACGTTCTCCGCTCTTCCCGTACTCGTCGTCGCCTTCAGCCTCCTTGGTTGCAACCCCGAAAATGCGTCCCCCGGGTTGCCCCTCTTCCTCCTTTTCGTCGCGGGGTCTTCAATTAAAGCTGCTTCGAAGTGGGGGGCTGCTTCCCAATATTCGACAAATACGACATCACTTGTCAGTCGTTCGGCAGTTTCAGCCTGCACGCGTCCACAGAAGTGCTGCCAGCACTGCAACCGGCCGCGCAACCTTCTTGGCGTAATGTGCTTGTGACTTTCAAGCTGGACTGGGAAGATGCCGCGCCAGCGGCAGAGTTCGCTGAGCTCGTTCTTTCTGCCGAACTCCAAGCGACCTTCTTCGGAAGACAATGTCACCAAAAACACTGATGAGGTGAGCCTTTTATGTAATTGATCATTGAATTTAATTTTGTTTTTCGGGTAACCTTAGTGCAACATACAAGGATTTTTATTCTGATTAAAAAAGGGGGAAGTGACAGTTACTTGATGCCGCCTTGAAAGCCCAAAATGGCTTGCAGACATTAGACAGGTGGATAACTACCACGTTACGTTAAACAACTAACAGAAATCTGCTAGATAACTTTTAAATCAATGGTTTCGTGAACTACGTTGCAACTACAGCTTCAATGGAGCTATTATTAGGACTACCCTAATTTATACAATTCGCTAAAAAGCAAGGAATGTTTGGTGGTTTCATCCGCCGGTTCCAGGATCACGCACCGAAGGAATTAATGCCATTTAGAAGAGTGATTTAGACGTTTCGGCCAACTCTTCATAACCTTAGAATAATAACAGAGAGACGAACTAGTGAGCCACAAGCGGAGTTTGTGGTGTCTTGACTTCTCTCTTGTTTCCGTGCTTGCACGCCCAATCATTTTAGCATGAATCGCCATCGCCTTGGAGTTGATAGAAGCGCACGCACAGCAGTGACATGTTATAAAGGCATTGAGTCCAGTGACGAGCTACCCGAAAACTCTTCTACGCACCATCTACATGACTTTCCTAGCGCGGTTCTTGAATCACGCGAAGAAACCTCGAAACTTTGTAATGTCCTCCCAGCTTTCCTGCAATATGTCAGCAGGCGAAATTTTCCCCACACACGATCTCCAGGCTGCATGGTGGCTAACTTTCGGACAGTCTGTTTATTCATGAACAAAAGTGTTTACAATCAACGAACACGTAGCCGTGAGAATTTTTCGAAACACTGCTGTAATAGCTGAGTTACACGTGTTTGATGATACAAAAAAGGCCCTCGCTTGTTTCTCTCATTCCTTCGTTCATCAGCTCCTCTCTCCTCTCAACACCTTCTCGACTGCTATGGAAAGAGAGGGCGCGCAGCTACGTGTAGCCGCGCGTCCTCTCAGTTAGGGAAAGGGCGCGGCGCCGAGTCCACACGCCACGAGCGCACGGTAAACGATTGAAACGATGTGGGCGCTTCTGTGTTAAGCGCGTGTCCTCCCAGAAAAAAGAAAAGGCATTCCTGATCTAAGCAGCCAGAACTGCCTTGAGCGCAGCCCCACAACAGAGTGAGAGGGGTGAGCAACAATTAATAGCCCTCGTCGGGTGCCGGTTGTGGTATTGTATGCACCCCGCAAATTTTCTGTGACACCGAAATGCTCGGTTCACTCGTCCAATGTCACGCGGGGCCTCGATATACGCCATACCAATGTTTCGCCTTACTAGTGAAGATGTCGCGAGGTGCTGTCAACTCAGATGAGCATTCACGCTTGCTTCAAAATCAAATTAAGATAACTGAAAGCTAACACGTCCGCCAGTTATAAACGGCCAGAAGTACCCTTGCACGCATACAGGACAATCAAACAATACAACCATCTCGAGGTTTCAATTTTGGTGTCAGTGTTCCTTTAACGTTTATTTCATATCCAGTGTGTAGATTCATCGAATACTCATCGGCTGTTTGGAACTGTGTTGTAGAAACTAGTTCAGAACGTTGTATGACTCATTCGTCGCGCAGTGCAGATCGTCAAGAGCATTGCAATAACACGATATATGAATATTTGTGTGTTTTCTTTTTGTTTTATTGTAAAGTTTTCATTTTTGTGTAAAATAATATGCACATTTCTAATAATCAAGATGGCTGCCATGCAAAGTCCGGGACCCCCCCTGTTGTTTTGCTGGATTTACGCCACTGCTCGACAACGACATGACGGTTCTGATACGGTGGTTTCCGACTACACCCGACCTCTGTAAGTTAGGGTCGGTGGGACTCGCAAGATTCGTTCATCAAAGGCGATGTACCCAACCTACGTGCCGTTAACTGTCGTTTACGGTTACGATTGCCCTCCGTTTCTGGATCAACGCCGCCGAGCGTCTGCTAGCGTCTCTGTGTCTGCCGTTGATGTGCACACGGCGTCAGTGGTCAGCACCGTCGCCCCCATGGGGTGTACGTAACTTTATGCTGTTTTCACATCGTCACCAAGGCCAACGCCTCCTCTAGAAAGATGCCTGCCGCGTGAGCCAAAAACCTTCTGCCCTACCCTTTCCCTCCTTCACCGTTTCTAATGAGGGCAGTAGCTGGCGATCCTTGCGGTGGCCGCTTGCAACACACATTTGCGCATGCGCACATTACCCCCCTCGACGTCACACTACGTCAGCCCCATTAAAAACAATAGGGGAGAACGTGGCGCCATCTCTCGACAAGCGACCACAACTCAAGGCTCGGCGGCTACAATGGGATAGCCAGCGACGCCGCAGGCATGTTTCTAGAGGAGGCGTTGCCAAGACTAACCAA
Source organism: Rhipicephalus sanguineus (assembly GCF_013339695.2). Lineage (NCBI taxonomy): Eukaryota > Metazoa > Arthropoda > Arachnida > Ixodida > Ixodidae > Rhipicephalus > Rhipicephalus sanguineus. The sequence continues at coordinate 136,417,177 of NC_051185.1, forward strand.
GGTATTAGCAATATCCAAGAACAGGTGGCGCGCTGTGCGATTCAAGATGGCGCCCAGAGCAGGGTCCTCCACCTGCTTTTTAGCAGAGGAACAGATGGGACGTGCGGCCCACGCCACTTTCACCGGATGAGGTCATGAGCTGCACTGAAGTGGATATCAAGCGAAAATACTTGCCCAAACCATGGAAAGGGCGAAATGCTCGCTACCTCGTTATTTACCGCGGTGTGAGAGGTGATGTTTCGGCTCCGTTACAATGCATCAACGATGCTTTACGAAATCATATGCGCGCTACAGAAAACGTATGAACGCATATACGTACCGTGCGTGCGTGTCGGATTTGCCGTACAGTAATAGGCCGCTAGCGAGCAACGTCATCGTTGCTGCACAGGACCCATGTTTAGCGTGATGATGGTTTCTAATGATCAAGTTCATTTAGCCACTCAGCGGCGCGGCTTGTGGACGCGATTGCGTTTCGCTTCCACTCGTCGAGCTTGTTGGCAACATGCTGCGACAAAAGTTGCGCTACGTGCATCGCATCAAAAAATTATTTTTATTTTGATCTCAACACTGCTGTACATCAAGTGCAGTCGAAGTGACACGATTGTGAGAAGCTTGCCGTACATATGGTTAACCAGCAAAGCACGTTAAAGGGGTACTGACACAAAATTTCGCGGCCGAGATAGCCTGCGGAATCGATTCCCGTGGACATGCGTATATCACCTGCAAAACATCAACAGCGAATATAGCTTGGAAGGTATTTTAAACGAATCTTGAAGTTTGCGTGAGCGATCGACACCCTCGCGCTACTGACACCCTCAAAAGTAACCCTCGGTGACCCCCCTACTTCCCTCACGTGACCACGCTGCAACAAGTTATGATGACGTCATAGCCGCCATGTTTTTTTTTGCCACGTTTGCTCCAGCAGCCTACTTTTCAATCTTGGGCAGTAACTAGTTACTAGTAACGCGTTACCGGTAACTAGTTACTTTTTTCAGTAACTTGTAACTGTAACTATAGTCGGGTACAACTTTAGAAGGCAGCGGCATTTTCCCCTCAAAGGCGGATGCACACGAGCCTCCACCAATAGCCGCGCACTTCAGGGGACGTCATGAGCCGGACGGCCGATGTCTTCGCGAGAGGTTCTTTGCAGTACGTTCCACATGGGTTTCCTTTGCGCATGCGTGGCCGTCGCCTAGCAACGGAGACGCGCCTTGCGAGCGCGGCGAGATGTTCTCTGGCGCGGCCGAGCATGACATGCGGTGCATGTCAGGCGTGTGGTAGTGCGGTAGTACGGTCCCTAGAATATGCTGAGCGTAGGGGTAGTGCCGCTTTGCCGCTGCTGCGACTACGCTCAGCACTTGTTGAGAACAGATTCCGTGCCACTTTTCCTGCGGCGCGGGTCACTGCGGAGCCTGCAGTGGCGACAGCACCTGAAGAAGATGTAAGGCACCTGCGGGACTTGTTCGTAGCGACTGACATTTGCGTGTGGTAGATATTGCCGTACTTACGGCGTTTACCGTACGGAGGTGCTAAGATGCCCCAATGAAATGGCCTGTACTGAAGTACAATAAAAACTGAGGGTCCCTTATGCATTTGCCTGAGACGACTGGAAGGTGAAAGCCATCAACATGATGATCTAGATGAATTACCAACCCGTTCGAACGCTCACGTTAATAGGCCTATAGTTGCTGCATAACTTCGCAGGTAAGAACTTCAGCACAAACGAGGACGAATTACGAAGAGATGAGACGAGCCCTGGCGCAGTGCGCGTGTTCCGTCCTATTAGCGCTGAAGTTTTCACTTTCAAAATGTACTGAAGTAACATCTGTATCGGATGGAATGGATTAGCACAAGCACAGACACTTAATATTTTCATGAAGCTAGTTGCATGGATCGCGGGCCGCTGCGGATGCCTGCGTGCAGCGCATATAATCGCCCATCGTAGCAGCTGCACGCCCAATACTTCTTTCAAATGTGCCCGCGTGGGAGCCTTCGTCCCTTTTTCCTATTCTTCTAAGCTTGATTTCGGCTCGTGTAGAGCGACATTTTTAGTTGGGTCCTCATAACCGTCGGCGTGCGGCGTCTGCTAGCGCGCGCTGCCCATATTTTCCAAGGCCAGGCGTTTGCGTGAGGCGGGTGCTGTAAAGTCGAAAGAACAGGGAAAAATTTAGGGATTTTAGGTGCCAGCGCTGCCCATGGTTGCCAGGCGTGGCCACGCATGCGCAAAGGAGACCCATGTGGAACGTACTGCAAAGAACCTCTCCCTACAGTACTCTCCCGATGTCTCCGCCGACGGAGATCATGCCTAGAGTGACCTAGAATAGGGGGAGTGTCCAAAGCGCCGGCTCCCGCGTGAGCCTTTGTCGTGAACTCCCGCGCCGCGCCGCTGCTGCGCCGGACCCGTGGGCTTTCGGCGCTCGGGAAGCGCGCGGAAAGCGAGGGGCGTCTGCTACGCGCTGTAGTTTTTTGCGCGGCGCTTCCACACAGGGCACCTGAAGTCGACTTAACTTTTATAATGCTGTGCGGAATGGAGCTTCGCGATCTTTAGGCGTTGTGTTAGTGCTGGGGCAACAACAGAATGCAAAAAATCATGTGCCAAGCGGCATCATCGTGGCCTAGTCTCGGTCAAAGTGTTCGAGAACGTTGGCGCGTGCGTAAAAACGCGCAAAACCGACACGCACAAGCAAAGAACGCAAAAAACTTCTACGCACGAGCGATCGGGCAATAGCATCACGCATGCAGGAATTAAGAGTAATAAAAAAAAGTAAATTACACGCGCAGTCAGCTGAAATACTTGTACGCAGTGACCGCTTCACACTACGAGCTTTTTACTCATGGTCGCGACTGGTTTGAAACGTCAGTATGAAACGTCAGCATGAAACGTTCGCGCGCGATGCGTGCATTGCTTCAAGCCTTCACCATACGAAATGAAAACAGTTTCAAACAACCCATTCTCAACTTCAGATGTTCTAACGGTTCTCGGAGGTTAGCGTTCGCCCGGTTCAGATGTGGACAAGTAGTTACATAAAATACAATTGTTTCCGTGGCAGTTGAGTGCGCGCCAACAGGCCACCCGACCGCAATTTCCCGCTTTTTCCTGGTGACCTCAATCCACCACAATTTTGTGCTGAAGCTCCGAAGTACTTAAATAGCGAGTCTGCTCATCTCTTGAATAAATATAAAGATATGACCAGACGGGTAAAGCAAACCTCTTTTGTCCCGCAGACGCGTGCAATCAGCTGCTCTGAACTGAGAATCACGTTTGTTTTCGGGCGATCGCTCGTAACATGAAGTGAGGCATACACAATGTTGCACTGTTATCGTTTCATTTTCTTTGGTTTGTCTTTTTTTAAGGCTAAAGCCTTAGATGCCTCATCAAACACGAAAATTGACCGTCGGCGTCCCGCGTAGCCAACACGAGTGATGCACAAAATCATCACGCGATGACGTCTACAGAACTTGTGACGTCACTATGACGTCATTCAACGTGACGTCATATGATGACGCCATCACATGACATGGTCACTTTTGCATTGCCTCCGTGATCGGGGGCCCAGCACGGAGGCAATGTAAGAGCAGGTGATGTGCAGAACGCTTGCAATGCCTTCGATCCTGTCGGCAGTCCGAAACCACGTTATGTGCAGAAAGCTTTCGGAGAGGGGCGAGGGGGGTTCAATGCATCGACTGACGAAAAAGACGATGGCTTTCATTTTCGAGTCATCTCAAGCGAATGCATAAGGGGCCATGTTTTTTTTCGTGTAATTTTTTCGCGTACATTTTACCTATGCGGTCAGTTCTTCAAAATGTATGGGTAAGTCTAACATGTTGACATCGATAGTGGTGACCACCAAGGTTTTTATAACCTGACGGAAACAAATCGTCAGACCACACATCGTCAGAATTATTTCTGGCTACAGAAAGCGGGTTTGCGCGCCACACACCATTATTGTTAGTCGTTACGCAAATGGCAAGCATGTCAAGTTAGTGACGCCATGACCGATCGGTCGTGTTGGGGATACGTACATTCGTGCCCCTCCGTGCCAATTTTCGTGTATACGAAGTGAACGAGACGCGAGTTATACGATTAATTTTTTACTTTTGGTACCGCGGCCACGCCGACTGACACATTCGGCTTCGCATGAAATTACTTGAAACAGCAGAGCGCCGGAGGCAGCCTTGTAAAACAAATCGAATGCACGAAATAAAAGATAGGATATGAAGGGTGCAAACGCGTTAGCATGCATGAGCTGGTTACTACGTGCATATGTGCTACGTTCTCCTGGTTATCTCCAGTTTATTCAATCCTGCAGCAAGTGTACGTTCGTCATTCAACACGAAAGTAAGTTAAGCGCCTTTTCTCACGATGAAGTGCTCGCAGGATGCGTTCCTCAAACAGCCGCGGAAGTGTGGACCAATGCGGTGACAAACCAGCTGAAAGGATATGTACGAAATCCCCGTTTCACAACACACAAACGAACAAACGCATTCTCTGTGTGATGAGTCGCGGTAGTATTATGCTGCAGTGACGCAGTAATAAATATTGCCCAAATGTCCGCAATTTTAGCTAATAGCGGCCAAAATATCACGCGCGTAGCAGACGCTCGCGGCTTTGACGCGGCTTCCGCCGCGGAGAAAGCCCACGGGTCCGGCACGGCAGCGCCGCGGCGCGGAAGTTCACAGCAAAAGGCCCTCGCTCCTCCCATGTATTCGCGCGGCGCTTTGGACACTCCCGCTATTATAGGTCACTCTAATCATGCCTAACATGCAGCGGGATTATTTCTTTAGTCGCGGAGGTAATTGGCTGCTGCGATTCGGTCATCTGGGTGGGGCCTCTCCTGTCTTCTAAAGTTGTACCAGACTATACGGTTACTTTTAAGTTAGAGGAACTCGTAACTGTAAAACTGTTGCGTTTTTTACACGGTAACTGTAACGGGAATACCGTTACAGTTACTTCTGTTTTTTATAAGAAAAATGATCCAACAGCAGCACTCGTTAAAAGCCGACGTTAAAGGGGTACTGAAACCTTCTTTTTTTTTGAAGGCTAGTTTACTCTGCCATACATATCTCCTGCGTGCAGAGACGGCTCTGAGCAAGTGTGAAGCTCAGCAAATGCTGTTAAGATATTTTAATTTGATATTAAAATCAATTTTTCCATGGCGCACCTACTGACATCGACACTAGCTTGACGTCAGTACAAATTCTGATGACTTCACGCAGCAGTCTGGCTAGTTGTGATGACGTTAGGTACCAAAACTTCCAAGATGGCCGCTTGTGCGTCATCAAAACTTCAAAAATGGCCGCTTGTGCGTCACAAACGGAGCCACGGTTACCACGGTGCGGAGCGGCCGTGGAAACGTCACGATATATTGTGCGAGCACGTGACGAGAAGCTAGTACCGTGTTGTGACGTCAGGGTACAGTAGGAACCGAAACCAGCTTTTAAAAACATACTGTAATTACTTTTTCAGGGCGCTCTCGCGCTTATATAGCACTACCTCTTCTAGGTCCTTGAGGGCTTGACCTTTCATTTGACGCAGAAAAACGGCAACTGAATATGGTCACGTGGTCGTGACGTCGGCGAAGGCAGCAGTCAGCACGTCAGAGATGAAACTCTTTATTTGGCCGAACTTGTGGCCGGGAAACTGAAAGTCAAACTACAGCAATACACTGACAGCGGCGAACAGAGCGTCCACCATCGATCAACTGACAAGCGGTGAAGCGCGTCGGCATTTAAACATGTGCCGTCGAATATTCCAGCGTTATCGCTGGCTGTCGTGCAAATTCTAGAATAAGCTCGAGTGTGCGCGTCTTGTGCGCAATCTTAACAAAACGATCTACAATGATCGCGGAGCTTCTTGAACAATGAGGCGCGGTTCGCGCTGAGCGTTGCTGACAGTCTTTGTGGCCGAAAACCGAATACAGCAAAAGTGATAAAGAAACGCACGTGGCAATATATTGGTGTCAGTACCCCTTTAAAGGCTTTCCACTTTTTCGAATTTCCTTCTGTACCATATCTTCTCCGCCGTTCAACTTTCCACAGTAGGGCTCCCCTCGCAGTTCAGGAGAGGAGCTCGCTAAGAGGCTTATCTTCCCTGCAGAAGACCAAGGTCGGAGTTTGGTCTTTAACGCAAGTTTATTTGTAAGCTACATATCGCACATACTGTAATAAGCTACATATCGTAAGCACTTGGGCTTATAGCTCTGTTCTTGGTGTACCAGTGGAGCATTTGGACGCATAGTCTCCTTCGTCCGTGGCTCCGAGCCAAACGTGTTTGACGGGCGGCTAGAAGGCAGCAGCGCGCGAAGCGGCCGAGAGCCAGCAATACCGTGAACTAGCGAAGCAATTTTTTAAAACCTGTTTGGAGCTGAATGTAAAACGTTTACTCCGATTTGACACAACGATGACTAACAAGATGACATAGACGTTTCGCCTGCTGTGCAGGTGGCATCCTCAGGTTGTTGCAAGCCGATGCGTTGCTGCGAATGAACCACGATTCCAGGAGTTTTCTTCTCCCCGCCTTGGTTCACGAGCCAGCGCGTCCAATTGTTTAGGTGAAAGCTGTGCGCTATCGTCCAGCAGTGTTCAACAAGCCCCGTCTTAGAACGCGTTGCATGGGTTACTTTAGCAAGGTCCCGTTTTTTTTCTGTCTGTTTCGCCGATGTCCCCGCATTTTACATTTAATAACCCGGCTCTGATATAACACCGCAGGTGTGTGCCCTGGGTTTCGCGAACACATATGTTCAAATGTATAATAGGGCTTAAAAACGGTTTATATTCCCAGCGGACGCAGAGCTCTGCGAACAGAGTTTGATACACCTTGAACATAGGGAATACACACAATGGACGTAGTCATCACTCGTCACGGACTCCCTGTTCCTCTTCGCATGCATTTCTGGGTACCGTTAATAAGCGTCCTAGGATACTGCTGTCGTTCCAGTGCATCAACTACGTTTTCCAGTTACAGTATCCTAGGATGTTTATTGATACGACAAAATAAGGCGTACAAACGATTGCTTGTGTTGGCCCCGCTATTAGGTTTCCTTCGTCTAGCGTTTTGCCTCGTGCAATTTTGACTATTCGCATGCCTTCATATGTTTATATTAAACAAATTCTATCATTTGTTTTGTGATCTATTACTTATTTTATACAGTAACGAAAAAGTAACGACGTTACTTTTTCACAGTAACTGTAACTGTAACAGAGTTATTACTTTTGTGGCTTAGGTAACTGTAACACTGTTACTTTTTGCTGGTAACGTGCCCATGACTGCTGTTCTCAGCGGCTGCTCACGAACCGCGCGGAAGTGCGCCACAGTTCGGTGTGTTGACGTGATCAAGCTGCACCTGGTAGGTCTTGATAGTTGCACAAATAGACTTGTCGTTATTGAAACCGAAACTGACACTGGTCGGTAATGAGGAGCCTGTCGCGCGCTGCAGCAAACGATGTGCCGTGTTATGACTAAAAGACCCCCAGCAACACATTGCAGCAAAAAAAAAAAAAAAAACGCGAGGCCAAAATTTTTATGTCAGTACCCCTTTAAAGAGCATCGCTGCTGCAGCATCTTCATCGACGCTATCGCTATCGGTGCTTTCACAGCCTTCAATGCCCAGTGAAAAATCCCCGTCGTCAAGGTGCACGTTCTCTTTGAACATCACTGTTAAAATCAATCTATAGAATCCCCCCCTCCCCTTTCCGAGAGCTGCCTTTCCTTCTCCGCGTCTGGGGATAAAACCGCGATCAGTCCGGCAGCAGTGCACAAAGCGATCTGACGGCTAAAACACATCTGCAATTCTTTGCAGGAAATTTCCACGTGTACGCTTCGGAAGCACGCTACCACAAAACCACCCTTCATCGACGTATGGCCTGCAACGCATCGAGAACCGGCATCTTGACGCTGGTAGCCTGATTGCTGGAACAAGTTATCACGGAGTCGGCGCAGAAGGCTGTCAGCTGATTCTCGGTTGGCTTTATAAGCGCTGGGATTCTCGTCTCCCGCACAGTCCGGCAGCAGTGCACAAAGCGATCTGACGGCTAAAACACATCTGCAGTTCTTTGCAGGAAATTTCCACGTGTACGCTTCGGTTGCACGCTACCACAAAACCACCCTTCATCGACGTATGGCCTGCAACGCATCGAGAACCGGCATCTTGACGCTGGTAGCCTGATTGCTGGAACAAGTTATCACGGAGTCGGTGCAGAAGGCTGTCAGCTGATTCTCGGTTGGCTTTATAAGCGCTGGGATTCTCGTCTCCCGCACAGTCCGGCAGCAGTGCACAAAGCGATCTGACGGCTAAAACACATCTGCAATTTTTTGCAGGTAAGGAAGAGGTCTCCCTCTACTACTTTCCTTGCTTTTTTGCACTGCTGCCGGACAAACATTTTTGCTTTGAAACTTGTTAGCGGAAGTTCCTATAATGAATAAGGGTGGCAAGAAAGAAATCGCAACGTTAATCTCTGATTTTCAACGGGAAGTACGAGCCGATATAAGGTCTCTAAAAGAAAGCCTGAAATTCTGCTGCGATACATGCGATGAAGTAAAGGAAATAAAAACCGATATCAAGGCACTAAGAGCGGAAATAAAAGAACTGGTTTCTCAGAACGAAAAACTAAAAGCCGAGAACCATCGGCTTGAAAAGAAAGTTGAAGAACTTGAGCAATGTCAAAGAAGTAACAATCTTGAGATAAAGGGTGTACCAGAGGAACTTGACTCAACTGTCGTCATGAAAAAGATAGGTGAGCTTGTGGGCGAGCCAATATCTGACAATGACATCGACATCTGTCACAGGGTGTCGACGGCAAAAAGGAATGAACGGAACATTGTTGTCCGGCTCATCTCGCTGCTCGAAAAAGCAAAGAAACAGAGGATCCTTTCTAGTCACCTCGACTACGAGGGAGCGGAAAGCGTTATTTATGGTAACGAGCACCTGACGCGACAGAACAAGTAGCTTCTTGGCGCAGCCTTAGCAAAAAAGAAATCTGCCAAATGGAAATTTGTATGGTCAAGTGGAGGAAAAGTTCTTGCGCGCAAAGATGAAACGTCTGATGTAATCCGGATAACAAGCACAATTGATTTAAATCTCATTAGGTAAAGGAAGCGAAAGGCGGATTTTTTTTAACACGAAAGTGTTTTATGCCGGGGTCCACCAAGACTTCAGTGACGTATTTCCGTCACGGAAATGACGTCGAAAAAATATACATAATCAGATGGCAAAGAAAAAAAGGTACCGTCAACGGGCATCGAACCCACGACCGCTCGGTCCGCAACAGCAGATGCCGGGCACGCTATCCACTGCGCCACGGTCACAGACTCCGGAGGCTTTACGAACGCGCCTTTTATATCTACCACTCTCCCGGTCGGCTACGTGGTGTTGACCTCTGGGAGTGGTAAGGTAAATTAATTCGTCATTGCTGTGGCCTCCGCGACTAGCACCTGCAACGCGTTACGCGTCCATCCCGTTCGGCGCGTTTTCAATAGAAGTTGAATTTTGTCAATTGCTTAACACACCGCGAGGTGGCGACCTTTGCCCAAGCGTCGTAAAAGCGTCGGCCTCGCTCAGCATCACGCTAATACAAAGCAAAAATAGCTATGCGACGCGCGCCTGCCTCACCTTGCTGTAACACCGCATTCCATGCTCACGCGCTCGCCCCGAGAAAAATCGCGGCCGGGCTACCGGGGCGGCACGACGCGCTTTGCGTTCCCCTCTAGTCCGGCCGTGGTGTTCAATCACATTTTAACATGCCGCGGGATGGCGACCAAGTTCTGCGTCCAATATGCGACGCTCTTCTGGCTATCACACCTAGTTCTCTGATTACGCATTCACCTCTAACTACTACAGGTACCACAAGGGTTTGTTTAATCATTTAGCAGGGACGTTAGTTATCGGGATGGAGATGTACCATCAATCACCAAAGTGGGTGCATACACGTTAAATGGCGCCATTAGCTGCCAGACATCAATATACATTGTGCAAACTTATATCAATGTACAGGAGGCATTAAGTTACTTCTGTAAGGACACGCTTTACTTTCGTGTTATTCCGATTCCTATGACGGAGGGATCAACCGTGTTTTTTTCTTTTTCTTTTCCAGGTAAGGGCTTTTTTTCTTAGTTCACCATGTCGACTATAGAAACAACAATAGCAATAAATAATGACGCCTCCTTTACCATACTACATCAAAATATAAGAAGTATTAGGAACAAGCATGAAGCATTCGATTTCTTTATGAGTTCTCTTCACGCGGACATCGATGCAATACTGTTTACAGAGACATGGCTTTGTAATACTGACATGTCTCCTGAGTTCACTAATTATAGCATAGCACGCTTGGATCGCGTAGGATGAGGTGGAGGATTGGCTATATACCTCCGGCAGCGATATTGTTTTCAAATGCTTGATGATCTGTCTGTGAGTAATGGTGACATAGAGTGCCTAGCAATAGAAACAAATTCTTTTTACTTGCCATGGTATATAGACCCCCAACTGGCTATAAGCGGCATTTTCTCAGTCATATGGGACAACTCATGCATTGTTTTATTCAGATAAAAAAAAACCTATTTTATCATGGGTGATGTGAACATTAATATGATGAGTGAAGAGTTGACGAGGGTAGCGATGCGGGCTTCTTGGTCTGTCATGGTTCTTGGATGTGGGCGCGAAAAGACGAGGAGAGGAAGACACACACACTGGCGCTACTGACAACAAAAAACCAGTTGTCAGTAGCGCCAGTGTGTGTGTCCTCCTCCCTTCGTCCTTGTCTTTTCGCGCCCACATCCAAGAGGGAAGAGTTGTATGCGCTTGATTTGAAAAACCTTGTAGCATCATATGGATGTCAGAATGCCATTATATATCCAACTCGTATTACCCACAATAGCTCCACGTCACTTGACGTGTGTATAACAAGCCTAAATAGCTGTGAGAACACCTCGGGCATACTGTGCTCAGACTTAAGTGACCACCTACCTATCTACATTTCTACACAAAACCTGCTGCATAAAACTAAACGCCCAAGGCTTGCGCGGTATAGCTGTATCAATGACAAATCACTGCTTAAGTTTGCCGAATTAATTGAAAGTGCTGACTGGTCACCTGTGTATGTCAATGCAACCCAGATAGCGCATATAATACTTTCCTAGTTATCTTCCTTGAGTGCTACGATACTGCTTTCCCGACACAACAGATCAGAACACGAAAGGGTAAGAACAGAAAACCATGGATAAACAGCGACCTCTTGAAACGAATCAAGCAGAAAAACACGCTTTTTCACAGATTTCTTGCTACTAGAGATATTGCAATACTGCGTGAATTCAAGCAATTCCGCAACAAGCTAAATAGTGACACTAGGAAGGCTAAACTTGCCTATTATGAAGCCATCTTCTCACGTATAAAATCAGAACCGGCAGAAATATGGAAACAGGCTTATTCCTTAACTGGAAGAACAGCAGCCTCAAATACACCTAAGCAAGTAAAAGTGAACAATATCATTCTAGAGGGCAAGGAACTGGCGAACGCGATTAACCAATACTTTGTAAATGTGGCTGTTTGTGGTGAAGTGACAGCACAATATGAAAATGAAACAAGTAGTTGCTTGGACTCTCTCGTACTACACGAAGTATTACCAGAGGAAGTCTACCGATATATAAAAGAACTAAGGACAAACGTTGCGAGTGGTTGTGATGACGTAAAGGTGGCTCCAGTTAAAGCCGTCGCATCTATACTTAGTCCCGTATTAGCATATCTGATAAATTATTCCTTTCTGAATGGAATCTTCCCAACAAAACTAAAGGTGGCCAAAGTTACACCCATTCATAAAGGTGGCAACACTAGCGAATTAACAAATTATCGTCCGATATCCGTATTACCTGTCTTCTCAAAAATTTATGAAAAATGTATAAATACGCGCCTTATGAAATATCTAGGCACTAATTGATGTAAAAAGCCGCATAATAGAAAATATTGAAAAGAAAGTTTTCACGTTAGGTGTCTTCCTTGACTTGCGTAAAGCGTTGGATTCTGTTGACCATCATATTTTACTGTTGAAATTAAGCCGCTATGGAATTCGAGGAGTAGTCTCTGATTTATTTAAAAGCTACTTATCATCCAGACAACAATTTGTTAGCGTAGATAGTGAAAATCACGAGTATTTAAGCGTAAAAAAAGGAGTTCCACAAGGGTCCATTTTAGGTCCCGTGCTTTTCCTTTTATATATAAGTGATATTACAGAGGTCGAGTATACACCCGAAATTAAAATGTTCGCTGACGACACAAGTATACTTTTCACAGGCTCCACCATTCAGGAAGTAGAAGCTTCAACAAATGCATACCTCTCGAAACTTTCAGGTTGGCTAACAAAAAACAAACTAAAATTAAACACACAAAAACCAAATTTATTATGTTCAGGCCCATTAACAAGCTCATCAGTGATAACATAGTAATTTCGTTTAACGATCAGCGACTCGAACAAGTCAGCACACAAAAATTCCTGGGAGTCTGGTTACACGAGCACTTATCATGGACACCGCACGTCAATAGTCTCTTGGCAGATCTAGCTCGTTCTGTAGGGTGCTTGAGTAAGATAGCTTTCATCCTCCCTTCATGGTTATCTAAATCATTGTATTATAGCATGTTTTACTCCAAACTCCTATACTGAATGCTTGTATAGGGAACAACAACTAAGACCAATTACGACAGAATAATAATCTTGCGAAAGCGCATGCTCCGTATAATAGAAAAATGTAAAGGTCATCCCAAGGACTTGACACTCAGCCGCTTTTTCTTAAACATGAAATTCTATCTGTTAGGAAAGTATATAACCTTAAGCTGATGCAACACATTCATAAGCATAAACTACAGGATTCCTTCCCACGCATTGTATCAACAAAATACGGCTCCAGAAATTCTACCCGCAAAACCAAGAAAACACGCACGAACTGTGGCAAGCAGGCTATTGATTATAAGAATATACAATTGCTGAACCTTCACGAATCGAATATAGACTTTACACTGAAAACTAAAAAATTCAAATGTCATCATAAATCATTTCTGCTTTCGACTAACGTCATAGTAGATCCATAGGCATTTACATTTAGGAATACTTGTATACTTAGTTGATTCCTTTTTTTTTTGCTGTGAACAATGATATTAAAACAGAATCGTTTGATTCCAATATTGCTTTCTCTTTATGAAAATTATATTCCGAATGTATATTATGTAGAAAGAAGCCTGTTTCGTGTAAAACATTTTTGTGTACGTGTGCAGAAGTAAGCACGTTCTGAATGTATAAATCTTCGTGAATGTATATGTATGAAAAAAAATATCAATATGATAGCATGTAAAACCAAGTAATATCTCATACTACTGAAATGTGTATAATATGTGTATAATATGTCACTTATTTGTATATTTGTGTGTTACTGATGTGTAAATGTGTGTGATGTGGCACTGACGCTGACTGTATCAGGAGGTCAAGACCTCGTCAGGCTATTAAGCCTTTATTCTTTGCCTCCCGCAGGGACATTTTGTATTTTTTTCCTGCTAATAAACAATGTTCAATGTTCAATGTTCAATAAAACAGCGTCTGGGGATAAAACTCTAGAGATATATACCCAGATCTAGGGATTTTCTACCTCTTTCAGGGATTTGGCGTCGTCTCATGGAATCTAGGGATTGTTATAACACGATTTTATTTTAGATTCATGGGAGTAGCCATCTTGGACTGATAAGCGATTCTTCTGCCTATTTGCTATGTCGTAATATGAAATTATCATGGTCATGAAACGTTGAATGTACCGGCCCAAGCGTTTTCCGCGTGCGCGCTCATGTAGCACTGTTTGTTTATTTGATACGGATACAAAACTGCAAAGTTATCAGTCCAAGATGGCGACGCTTGAGCATGTCCGGAAAATGGTGTTATAATCTCTCCTTCACTCGGCCCAGCAGAACGCCAAAGCTCTCTTGCATGTAAAAAACGGCAGATCTCACACAATGTGGGAATCGATGTAATGCGAAGCAGCTACCATAAAGCTGCATACATCGTCTTGTTTGTCATTGAGGCTAATGAAGTCAATCATTTCGTGACATCTACTTCGCTATATAACGCGAGATTGTCATACATGCATGCGTGTGCAATCTGGGATATGCCATGCTAATGAAACATATATTCTGCTACATATATACTATGCGTGACCTGCTATTTTGTTCGTCACGCACTCCTATCATGCCATACCAAATTAGGTATATGTCCAGTTAACAAAATGGCCGCGAGTGCACCATGAGCGTGGTGTCTAAATCACCCTCTACATGACATGCATGTCATGATTTTCGTGTTACGACCTGCTATTTATGTTCGTCACAGTCACGTCGCCCAATACCAATTTTGGTGTACATCAAGCTAGCGAAACGGCCGCCAGCGTACCATGAGCGTGGCATGTAAGTCATGCTTTACATGGCGTGCATGTCATAATTTTCGTGTTCACTCCTGTTATTTGTGTTCGTCACACAGTCACGTCACTCAATACCAATTTTGGTGCATATCAAGCTAGCGAAACGGCCGCCAGCGCACCATGAGCGTGGCACGTAAGCCATGCTGCACATGACATGCGTGTCATGATTTTCATATTAGCTCCTGTTATTTACGTTCGTCACACAGTCACGACGCGAGATACCAATTTTGGTGTATATCAAGCTACCGAAACGGCCGCCAGCGCACCACGAGCGTGGAATGTAAATCATGATGTACATGACATGCGTGTCATGATTTTCATGTTAACTCCATTTATTTGTGTGCGTGACACAGCCACGACGCGCAATACCAGTTTTGGTGTATATCAAGCTACCAAAACGGCCGCCAGCGCACCACGAGCGTGGAATGTAAATCATGATGTACATGACATGCGTGTCATGATTTTCATGTTAACTCCATTTATTTGTGTTCGTGACACAGTCACGACGCGCAATAACAATTTTGGTGTATATCAAGCTAGCGAAACGGCCGCCAGCGCAAGATGAGCGTGGCACGTATGTCATGCTGTACATGACATGCGTGTCATGATTTTGATGTTAACTCTTGTTATTTGTGTTCGTGACACAATCAAGTCGCGAGATACAAATTTTGGTTTGTATCAATCTAGGGAAACGGCCGCCAGCGCACCATGAGCGTGGAATGTAAATCATGATGTACATGAGGTGCGTGTCATGATTTTCATGTTAACTCCATTCATTTGTGTTCGTGACACAGTCACGACGAGCAATATCAATTTTGGTGTATATCGAGCTGCCGAAACGGCCGCCAGCGCACCATGAGCGTGGCACGTAAGTCATGTTGCACATGACATGCGTGTCATGATTTCCGTATTAACTCCTGTTATTTGTGTTCGTGACACAGTCAAGTCGCGAGATACAAATTTTGGTCTATATCAATCTAGGGAAACGGCCGCCAGCGAACCATGAGTGTGGCACGTAAGTCATGCTGTACATGACGGGCGTGTCATGATTCTCATGTTAACTCCTGTTATTTATGTTCGGCACGCAGGCACGTCGCGCGATACCAATTTTGGTGCATATCAAGCAAGCGAAACGGCCGCCAGCGCACCATGAGCGTGGCACGCATGTCATGCTGTACATGACATGCGTGTCATGATTTTGATGTTACCACTTGGTATTTGTGTTGGTCACACAGTCACGACGCGCAATACCAATTTCGGTGTATATCAAGCTAGCGAAACGGCCGCGAGCGCACCATGAGCGTGGAATGTAAATGATGCTGTACATGACATGCGTGTCCTGATTTGCACGTTAGGGCCTGTCATTTATGTTCATCATACACTTTTATCACGCCATACCAATTTTGGTATAGATCAAACTAAAGAAACAGCCGCAAGATCACCAAAACAGTGGCATGTAAATCATGACGTTCATGACATGGATACCATGATTTTCATGTTATGACCAGTTATGTTCGTCATGAAGTCATGTTAAACCATACCAATTTTGGTATACATCCTATTAACGAAACGGCCAGGAGAACGCAAAGTCGTAGGCGGCTGGCTAGATAGATAGATAGATAGATAGATAGATAGATAGATAGATAGATAGATAGATAGATAGATAGATAGATAGATAGATAGATAGATAGATAGATAGATAGATAGATAGATAGATAGATAGATAGATAGATAGATAGATAGATAGATAGATAGATAGATAGATAGATAGATAGATAGATAGATAGATAGATAGATAGACAGACAGACAGACAGACAGACAGACAGACAGACAGACAGACAGACAGACAGACAGACAGACAGACAGACAGACAGACAGACAGACAGACAGACAGATAGATAGATAGATAGATAGATAGATAGATAGATAGATAGATAGATAGATAGATAGATAGATAGATAGATAGATAGATAGATAGATAGATAGATACGCTCAAAGTCGCAGAAGATCGCTAAGAAATGCTTCGCATTTAAAACACCAAAAAGCGAAAATTATCATTTTCAATGTGTCGGAACGGAACGAAAACCGAAAACGAAAAACGAAAAAAACGATATTTTGGACCGGAACGAAAACGTAACCGAAATTTTATCTATTATTTCGTTCCGGAATGAAAACGAATTTTTTTCAATCGTTTTTCGGTTCACGAGAAAACTTTGCAATCCGGAGCAACTGAGCTCGTGCAATGTGAGCATAGGTACGGTATTAGCGCGTACCTCAGGCAGGAATTCCAAAGAAAAGATATGTTGAAATTGTGCGAAAAACGAAAACAGTGGCAACCAGAGATGTTTATATTAACGCAAGTGGATTTTTGCGCGCCTGTCACGCAGGCCAGCGTAGAGAGGGCATTGTCGGCGCCGAAGTTTGTTACAGCGAAAGCTGTTATGAGATCACAACAGCTGATTTTGGTGCCACCGCCGCCGGTGTCCATGACCGCTAACGCGTGATAAAAAAAATAATGAGAAAGAAATTTCTAGGATCGGATGGCATTTCAACCGGCGCCCTCTGCGTGGCAGTCGGGTCTTCCACAACAGTGCCACGCTAGTGCTTCTATGCTTGCGAGGAGCGCTTGACAAGCGTGAGTGCTGACGAGCAGTGCGGCCCAGTGTTCCGTATTCAATGCAAAGGCACAAATTGGTGCCTGAGCGGTGCACTGTTCCAACTAATACCAGCAGATCTAGAGGGTCTTATTCCTCATTAACCAAATCTTTTTTTTTCTCCATATTCACAACCGCTCCAGACGCGTGGCAAAACTGCTTAGTTTTCTTGAATACTACTTTTGTCAGCATAAAAATAGGCTACGTCGTCATTTATCATTAACACATTTAAGCATAAACAATATTAAAACACCACCATTCGTTCAAACATGCTGACCATGCAA
Source organism: Rhipicephalus sanguineus (assembly GCF_013339695.2). Lineage (NCBI taxonomy): Eukaryota > Metazoa > Arthropoda > Arachnida > Ixodida > Ixodidae > Rhipicephalus > Rhipicephalus sanguineus. Next base: position 136,434,556 of record NC_051185.1, read on the forward strand.
ATACTATAGGTAGCGGGAGAACTGCCCCTATGGGAATTAGTAGGGTGGTTGTACTGCACGAGATATGTAACCGAGCTACTATCCCTCGACCTTGGTAACCTGTTTTGCGTACTCTTGCAGTTCTTAATGCATCTGATGACATCAGCTTTATGGGGCGTTCATTCTTAACTCGATAAAACTATCAAGATGCCTTTCTTACGTGGAGGAATTACATTGATGGAATTGAACTGCCCGGCCACTCCCAGAGTCCGAATGCACTAAGTTTTTTCATTCCGAGGAATTGAAAGGAATGGAATTGCGGCAAGTTCTAATTTCCCACAATGGAATTGAAATAGAATGGTGGCGCCCATTCCGCCACACTGCTTCCCACCCACTGCAAAGTGCTCAGCCATAATTCTTTATCATCATCGGTCACAGCGCAAAGTGCACATAATGCCTTACATATGTGTAGCGTGTACCACGAGACTCCGAAGAATGACGAAAAATGGCATAGTGGGAACTTCTCTACTTCAGAAGAATTGGGATGATTTATGGCGTAGTGGGTACCTTGCATGTGTACTTGTATTATTGCCCCAAGAGACTCTCCAGCGGGCTCTACAAAGTCCGCTCTTCCAGCTTTCGTTGTCACGGTGCTGCGTGTGTCGCGCAGGCCTGGCGATCTCTTTATCAGAACAGCGGTCTCGCACATCAGAGAGTACACTCAATGACGCGCTGCTTCTGAGATCGTACTCACTCCCTTGACACAAAGCATTGAGCCCACTGAAAAATTCGTATTTGTCTTTTGAGAAAATAAATACGATGACTTTGAAATTAATACTGGTTTGTGCTAGTTGGTAGAAATTCGTGGTACAGTTACTTCCGCTCCTCTGAAGAACGTATCTCACCCTTGTCCCACTTTTTTAAGATGAGGGCAAGTAACTACATCACAAATCCAATGTTCGTAATGATTACTTTAACTTCAAATTTTTCCATAAGAACACCATTTTTCAAATCTTTGATATGATACGCCCCCTATGGTTGTGACGTTGCGTTTGCGCATTGGGATGTGTATATACGTGCCACAATCTTGTAGTTTCATTAAAGTTGTGAGTAGCGCCTGTCCCGTCGGTTTGTGTTCCTTACTTTGTGGTGTGTGTGTTTTTAGCGCTGCATTATGTCATTCGGCTAAATCGTACGCAGTTTGCAGCTTATAACCTCAACTTACCCCGCCAGTATTCGCTAATCAGAAGTACGCGAGACACCGCGAACACATGGTTTAGGTCACTTTGTCAATACTCTCCTTGCACACAGAATAAAGCATCTGTATGCAGCGAAGGCCAACTTAATCTGTAACTAAATGCTACAATCAGCAGGCGTGCTGCTATGCAGTTGTTTTCTCACTGCCTGCTTGCTTGCCTTCCATTACGTGCATTGTACGCTCTAACCATCTTCACCATTCGACGCACACTGTGCCTAAACAACATTTGTGAAAAGTTAGCTCAATCAATTCCGATCCATTTATTTCACTTCCCGCTATCACATGTTTTCGGCGTCGCAGATAACGTCTTCCTGTATCATCTCGACCTTTACCCCAGCGTTTCAACAGCCAGAAAACGTGCGGTGCGGCATGATTAAGCCATGAGTGGCCGAAGCTGCCCAATTTATGATGTTTTGTTGCCACTTTACTAAAGTGCTTTCCCACGTCGAGGACAGCAGAGGTCATTGGTGGCGCCAGACGGGCATTACCCTAGCTTTGACAATGAGAGCGGCCTACAAATTAAACATTACAGCCCAAAACGCTTAGACACCCTTAGTAATCAAATGTTAAACCGTGACCAGTTCTGCAAAGGCATTCATGACAGCTGCGCAAATGTGAGATAATTTGTGCGGCGCCGTTCAGTATAAACGTTTCGACTTGCTTTAGGTCTTGCTGTTCACTACACGCGATGCGCGCGGCCCATGGCTACGTCCGATTATTCTGTGCCGATTATTTACGCGTTCACAAAAAGAAGACTGCTGAGGAAAACGTTTTCGTTGCGCAAATTTTTTTTCTTTGCTCTTTTTGTTGTTGCCTACCTCCAGAAGCTACTGTCATAGGCCGAGGATCTTCGCGACACCTGCGAGGTCTACTTGCATTGCTTTACGCTCATCAAGGAAACCCTGTCTACATCTAACCGCGATGAGGTAGACCAGGCATTCCTTCAGGAAGAAGAAGCTATTGATATCTTGAACAGGCGCGCCCATCTTTCCTCTGATGATTGTAGGCGAGGTTGCAGGCTGCAAACTGTTTACACGTTAGCCATTTAGAGGGCGGCAGCAGCCCACTTTTGCACACGCTAGACTCAAATAAAACCTGAGAACACATTTTTCTTGACGAAAAGCCACCAGAGCAAGGTTTTGCTGCAGCAGAATAATTAAAACTGCGATTTACGCACAATGCACGCTAATTACAACCATCAGTCGCACTGAAGTGAGCACACACAGCAAGGGTCATTTTGGCCAGTTATATCTCGTAAACAAAGCAAATGAGACATATGATATTAAAACCGTGTGTTCGCTGACATAAGCGCTCTTCGATAAAAAATTGTCGTCAAGATTGAGACCGGAGTTTCTTTTATTTCATTTTTTGAAAATGTACTTTCTTGAAAATACTCGCCTCTTTAACTATTTTTTTTCTTTTTTTGCGCTGCTTGTAGGAAAATGACCTTTCGTATAAATGTTGGAAAGGCTCTTTCCTATATTTGACATTGTTTTCAAGTTTCTGTTTGAAATAGCAAAGGCGCCAAGACGCCTCAAACTTAGGACCTTTTTTTTTTATTTCGGCCGTGTTTGCCATTTTTTTCACATTTTCTTCTCTTTGAGGACGGCATAAAAAATGCATGGATGTAATTCACAGTAATGCGTATTAAAACCAGCAAAAAAATTTTTTGACACATCATTTATAGGTCGCGCTAAATTCGGCCGTGAAATCCGAAAACATTGCAGTGAGCAAAAACAGGAGGCCCGCGCCGCCACCTTCAAATATTTTTTTGGCGCGCTGGGAGCGTTTCTTGGAAATAAAATTTTCAGTTCCGTGCACTTTGAATGTGCCCACACAACATATAAAAAACCCAGGCAAAACAAAAATTGCGACCGGACAGGCATGTTCGATCTCTCGTGGAATCACCCACGAACCGTTGCGGAACATTTTTTTTTTTTTTCGTTCCGGAAACAGAAACGGAACGGAACTTCTTGCGGTGGAACGAAACTAAAACCGAAACAAAAAACATTTCGTTCCGACACCCTGTTTCTAACTGAAAAAAAAAGCGCGATTACTCAGTAACGTCTGTCATTGGTCAGCGTAACGTACCATTTTGGGGCGAAATGAAACTTTGCCATCTTAAGTGTTTATCATGCCTCTCGTAAGTGATTGCTGCTCTGTGAAACAAAGAGAAATTTTATTTTGTAAGGCACATGAAAACCTGCCTACTTCGCACTCGCCGTGTGCCTTCAGTTCACCGTGCAAAGTGTCCATGTCTAAAAACTTCTGGACCAGCAGACCAGCAGAGAAAGAGAGCGAAATTAGCACAGACAGTTGGGCGAGCTCGTGCGGATTCATTACTATGAAAGCTGTGTGAAGGAAAGAGACGAAAAGACTGTTCGTATGTTCTCAGCCTTTCCTTCGCGCCATTTTCATATGAACGAAAATAGTGAAAAAATATTTGGCCAAGTGTGAAGCTTATCGAAAGTACGCAGGGTGGCTATCAACCAGTGAAAAAGGGCCCCTGCACATCAACTGCCAATCATGCAATGCTGATTGCAAATGTGGAAAATTATTAATTGACCACCACCTTGCACGCTGCATGCGCAAGAAATGCGCTACAAGCTTGCAAGTGACCCGTTGATCACATCTCTGTACCTTCAATGAACAGGCAAAGCGAATTGGACAAATGTGTCTTTCTCTGTAGCAGCTGGCGCCATCTGCAAGAGTTTTATGTGCGATTACTCCACAGAAAATGCAGAAAAAAACACCTCCAGTGGCTGTTAACATGTGCATTTTACATCCAATAAGATTAAGAAGAAATGGGCCAGAGACCGAACTATCTACATACTTTCTTAAAGGTGAATTAGGCTGAATAACGACATTAAAAAGTCAATCTAGGGTTTTTGTTGCAATCTAGGGTATGCAGGAAAAAATTGCGATAAACTAGAAAGGACAACACAAAGAAGGAACACGTCAACAGATCGAGCGCACACTACTAACTGTTTTTATTGAACGTAGAGCATCGGTTAAATAGGGAAAACCGAACTGCACAGACACCCCGTGGCTGCGCATAGCTGCACAGACACATCGTGGAACATCACGTGCTAACGCACCTTATTCATCAAAAAAGACACTTCTGCACCGTAGAGCGATACCGAGGCCTCACTTATACAGCTATCTCTTTTCCCGTTAATGAAGAACGCTTCCAAAACCTCCCGAGCACACGTGTTTTTGCTATGTCCCAGAATCTTAGTCCCCTGGAATCGTGCTTCGCATCCACAGGCAGCGCAGTGAGCTGGCAAATTCGCCATTTCTTTATTTTTGATCGACAGCTGGTGTTCACGTGCGCGGTAATTTACGCAGCGGCTTGTTTGGCCCACATAAGACCTGCCGCAGGAAAGCGGAATCTCGTACACCACTCCTACATCGCATTGCACAACCGGGTTGGCATGCTTTTTGCTACACAGGCTACCGCGCTCTTCGCCGCTCGAAGTGCGCGCGCACAGCTTCGAAAGCTTCTTAGGCGCAGAGAACACCATGCCGACTTCGTGGCGATTGGCAACCTTTTTGAGGTTGCGTGTCACCCGGTGTATATAGGGTAACACAATCGGCTTCTCACGCCCATTGGACGAGTCCCCCAGCTGCGGTTTTCGCGAACGCCCTTTTAGCTTTTTCAGGAGGGTTTCAGCCACCGCCGTCAGCACAGATTGCGGGAAGCCAGCTGCCTTCAGTCGTCCAATCTGAGCACGGAAGCTGGCCAGCCTCTCATGTGGGCACGACCTCACCAGTGCAGACTCCAAACACAGTGACGGGATCGCCCTCTTTACTACCTTGGAGTGTGATGAAGTGTATGGTAAAGGCTTCTTCCTAGCCCACGGACAGTACGAATAACAAGTATGGTTATGCTTGAAAATGAGCTTAAGATCTAAAAACTGAAGCGTTCCCTCCTGCGGTAGCTCGTACGTAAAACGTAGACCCCTCCCATACTTGTTAAACTTCATTAACACGTTGTCCACACAATCGCTTGTGCTTGCTTGTTTGTCCAAAACTACCAGGAAGTCGTCTACGTACCTGAATATCTTTAACACACCGTCACTTGTAAACGCTTCAAGCAGATCGCGGTCAATGTAGGCTAAAAAAATGTTGCACGAAACTGGGGCAACACACGATCCAATACAAATGCCTTCTCTTTCCAGGTACAAACCCTTGTCAAAACCTATGATGGTGTGTTTCAGATAGAACTCTAAAAGCGACATAAATTTATCAACACTCAGACCGGTTGAATTTTGAAAACCAATTTGCTGAGTTCTCTAGAATGCAGTCCATAACACACTTAAAAAGTTAAACATGGGAGACAGAATAAAACAAATATCTTACATCCACTGAGAATGTCAACGCAGGTGAACCTTTGCCTTCAAAAAAACCGCAAAACTTCCATAGAATTCTTCGTCACGAACGGATCATTCACACTAAGGAGATTCAGGCATTTTTGCAAAAACATGCTAGCCTGGTGTTGCCATGAGCCTTTTTCACTCACAATAGTGCGAAAGGGAATTACTACTTTATGCGTTTTAGCACTAAAAAACACTTGCAAGGTGCTGGATTTACTTCTTTGAATTGCATTCGCAAGTTTTGTTAGATTGAAGTCCTTACACAATGCCACTGCTTTAGTTTTTACACGTGCCTCACTAGGCTTTACCTTGACAAAGTTCTTTTCGATGGCCTGGCGCGCTTTCTCCTGGTAGATGACCGCGCACGTGAACACCAGCTGTCGATCAAAAATAAACAAATGGCGAACTTGCCAGCTCACTGCGCTGCCTGTGGATGCGAAGCACGATTCCAGCAGACTAAGATTCTGGGACGTAGCAAAAACACATGTGCTCGGGAGGTTTTGGAAGCGTTCTTCATTAACGGGAAAAGAGATAGCTGTGTAAGTGAGGCCTCGGTATCGCTCTACGGTGCAGAGGTGTCTTTTTTGATGAATAAGGTGCGTTAGCACGTGATGTTCCACGATGTGTCTGTGCAGCTATGCGCAGCCACGGGGTGTCTGTGCAGTTCTGTTTTCCCTATTTAACCGACGCTCTACGTTCAATAAAAACAGTTGGTAGTGCGCGCTCGATCTGTTGACGTGTTCCTTCTTTGTGTTGTCCTTTCTAGTTTAGCGCAAATTTTTCCTGCATAGTATGAACCAACTAGCCCCTCAAGACGTCCTGATCTAAGGTATCTTCGAAGATCAATCTAGGGATAAAACGTTGATTTTGGTTGGCATCACTGCTGCCACCTGTCAACAAAGTAACAAACCTGCAGTGCAGCGCCTGTGTGCTCTTAACATGAATGAATAAAAAAGAACCTTTGCGGAGATACCAATAGTTTATTCCAAATTATGCAGATGTTTGCAGTTGTCAAATGCACAGCATTAAATTGTGTTTAGACAGCACTCCTTCAAATTTAGTCACGAGACATAGGCCAGAACTAGAACTACGAGCACTTACTCAACTTTGCATGAAAGTTCTTCTTCCTGCGTGCTTCCCGTGACTCATTAATGCCTTTCACACAAAAGTGAAGCCTTGTGAGGACATAGAACTTGACAATGCTGGCTGTAAGCACTTCGGAGTGCTCACTGCATCCTACACCATATCAAATCTCAGAGTTACCCAACAACATAACATAAACTATACTGTTGCTTCATAGCTTTTCCTGGCTGAAGAAAGTCGTGAACATGTTTTCTAACTTCCTTACTGTTATGAAAAGCACACGTGATGGTTAAATCAACCCTCCTTTGTCACAAATAGCTATGAACTCATAATCTTCAGACATATCACTTGGTCTTCGCAAAAGCAAGTCTTTGCATTGAACACAATCATTACGAGAGATGAATTTGCACGCTACATACCCAGCCATGTAATTAATTAGCCTGTCATCACTCCTTTCTCCGACGTAACCACTCTGTTCTGGAGAAATGCGATGCAGTTTCTGTTCTGCTAAAGAAAGATTACCCGACTCTATGAGTTTGTCAATGTCAGTTTCAGTAGTGTAAGCATCACAAGCATCGAGCATCGGCATTGCCTGTTCTAACAGTGCTTGCCAAATTGTAAAATGCGAGGCAGTTCACTACAATAAAAAGTCACAGTTTCGCCGCAAGGGCGAAGCAATGAATGCGATAGCAAGGAACTAATGCTATACGAAGTGAGGCTCGCCAATGGATACTCTCAGTTTGAACAGCGCTTCTGTTGCAAAGGCGGCCGAAGCAGCGAAGGAAACTAGCGTGCTTCAAGTGTCGAGCTGTGACACTTGATAGTTCGCGCTCATCTTCTGTTCGTTTAGCGGCGTCCCTGAGCTCGAGTGACATTCGTACGCGCCGTAACATGAGCGCGGACATCACGGTGAAAGCGCGAAACATTCCTCTACCCCTCGCCACGAGAAAACCGCGCGAGCAGACAGCGGAAGGGCAAGCTTCTCCCATGCGCAAATATAAGAAGAAACGAGCGAGCTCGCCGACGACTTTTAAATGCGGCCGTCGGGCTCCTAGCGCCACCTCGCTGGTAATGAAGAAACGCTTATTATCGCCTGCTGTCTCCGAGTCCGTCCAGCGCTAAATGGTGTGTATATAACGCTCGCCGTTAGCTACGTGGAGGATCTGCGTTTCGTGGCGTAGTGGATAGCGCCGCTCGCTGTGGAGCAAGAGGTCCCTGGTTCGATTCCGCGCTTCGGAAGCATTTTTCTGAGTTATTTTTCTGTGGGGCCTTTATATATATATACATACTTACACATATACGGTGCATGACGGCGGCGACGGCGACGGCAAAATCCAGCCGAGACTGTCCATATAATTGCTATCGCAATAAAAAACCGTGTGGGTGTCGGGTGGTCGTTGGAGCCACAGGATTGCTTTACAATCCCGAAGAAATTTTCTAAAGGATCCTGGCTCAGGCGAGATGTCATCAGGTACTTGAATCCTTGTGTGCAGAGGTAATCCAACAGCTCCAGGATTGCAGAAAGTGCGACCCTAAAACCATCTGCCGTTGACATGCTCAAGCAGCCCCCTATACCATTTGCGTGCTTCTCCCACTGCGACAGTAACTGAAGGAAGTCCTTCTTTCTCTGAACACTGCTGGAGCCTGGACGCAATGCTTGTACAGTAAAGCGGGACGTCACTGTTCTAATGAGGCAGTTGACAGTTCTGAAACAGCAAAATTTCACTTCAGTGCATACACAGGACTTAGTTATATTGCTGTTGTAATTTAGCATCAAAGAACGAAAAGCACAAGTGGAATTATGCAGCCACGCAGCCCCATGGTGGCTGCGAATGTCGGTATATTTTTAATGCATAACAAGTGGATTAGGACGCAGTCATGTTTTACCGCCAAGCTGTCACCCTCTAGTTCTCGCATCTCTTCCTTGTGCGAGCGTTGGCGCTTGTTAAGATGTCTAAGTTCAGCCATCACCAACTTGCCTATGTAAGTCTATGTAATCTAATTTGCCAAAGTTGCGCCAGTGACATACCTCCCTGGATCCTAGGAGAATATCGTGCCATTGAGGAGCTACGCAGGCTTGTAGCCATGGCCCTCAGTAGAGGTTTTCGTAGGTTCGCGTAAGATTGCGTTAGCTCTCTTCAGAATGCGAAAACATATAGCACTTGTGATGTTTAGGACGGTTCGAGCACTTCCCCTATTGTGCAGCGGCGCAGGAAGCAGACAGGGAGACGTACTTAAACATTTATGTACAAAATATAAGGATATCAAAAGTTGTTGGTGTCGGTGCCGTCGGGACGACCACCCAGCCCACGAGGAGGAAGAGTCCCGTGGTCTCACGGCTTGCGAGCAGCGGTGGCGGCGTCTAGGAGATGCTGGGACCAGCGCGACCTCGGACCTTGTTTTCGACGTCCTGATCACCACCCGGGCGTAGCGGTTCCACGGCCGGGTTCTGGCCAGCACAGCACCGTCTGCGCCGTGCTGGAATGCTGCTCGCCACAGCTGCGGTGCGGCAGCCCATTCACCGGCGATCCACGCCTTGGCCAGGGCACCGCCAGGTACAGCTCGGGTACACAGCTCATGGGCTCGCGGCCCACGTCCGAGTCTGGCGCGTCGCTCGGTGCGGCTCGGCACCGCTCGGTTCACTCAGCAGCTCCACCCCTGGCACCTGGACCCTCGGACACCCTGGACCTCGCCCGGCTCCGTGGTCCTCCGTGCACACGCGTCTCGGCTGGCAGAACGTCCCGCTCGTCCGAGCTCAGAATTGCACGCCCTGGCCCGAACACTGCGAGCGCGCCTCGTGCCACGTGCCACCGCACTCTTCTTTTTCTTCCCTCCGTGCTCGGTGGTCCGCGCCGACGTTTTCGCGCCATTTACACATGACATTTTACCCCCCACTTTAGAAAGTTGTTTCCCTTCAACAACTTTTCTAAGCATGAGGATGGAGAATGTTCAAAGCGTGAAAGGCGGAAAGTGTTCGCATGTTAACATTTTTTTTCACACGCATTCACAGATTGTTTCACCCGCAGTTCACGGAGCGGTCCGCATGGAGTTCAGAGTGTTCACAAAGAAATGAAAGCCCACATGTGCGTGACGTTTCAAGTCTACACTCGGCTCATGTAGTCAGCTCCGACGTTTTCACTTCCTTTGATGTATTCCACAGTGATGTACTCCATAAGTGTCAGACTCCAACGCAGAATTCGGCTGTTTGTGTGCTTGGCCGAGTTGATGTAGGCCAGCGGCTGGTGATCGCTCTGTAGTACAAACTGCTTGCCGAAGAAATAAATGTGGAATTTTTGGACAGCCCACACGAGCGCAAGCCCTTCTCGCTCTACGGTTGAGTGTCGTGCCTCTCGTGGAAGGAGCTTCCTGCTTGCGTAGGCGACCGGATGGAGAACACCGTCATAAATCTGCGTGAGCACGGCTCCCACACTTGTAGACGATGCGTCTGTGCGCAGAACAAATGTCTTCTCCAAGTCGGGAGACCTCAAGATTGGACCAGTGGAGAACAGTCGTTGAAGCTCGTCAAATGTCTCCTGGTGACGTTGTTCCCATATCACCTTGTTCGGAGCACGCTTCTGAGTGAGCTCTGTTTAGGGATGAGACACGTGGGAATAGTTGGGTACGAAGTCTCGGTAGTACCCCGTGAGACCGAGAAAGGAACGGACTTCTTTCTTTGTATGAGGTCTTTTTGCAGCTTGCATCTTTTCAAGTGTTTCAAGCCGCGGCCGTAAGACCCCATGTCCCACGATGTGGCCCAAGAACTTCACCATCGTTGACCCAACTTCACTCTTGGATGGCTTGATTGTGAGCTGTCCACGCCGTACTTGTTGGAAAAACCTTTCGAGCATGGCAATGTGCGTCTCCCATGTGCCCGTGGCTATAAGAACATCATCGAAGTAATGATGTACGTGAGAAATGCCAGCGGCAACTTTTCTCATGAGTCTAGTAAACACTGCTGGCGCTGTTCTGATGCCAAAAGTCATAAAGCGGAACTGTTAAAGGCCCGACATTGACTGGAAGGCCGTCATGCGTTTCGAGTCTCTGTGCATTGGGACCTGGCAGTATCCCTTTGTAAAATCAAATTTGGAGAAATAGTCATGTGTAAATAGCGCGAAAACGTCGGCGCGGACCACCGAGCACGCAGGGAAGAAAAAGAAGAGCGCGGTGGCACGGTGGCACGAGGCGCGCTCGCAGTGCTCGGGCCAGGGCGTGCAATTCTGAGCTCGGACGAGCGGGACGTTCTGCCGGCCGAGACGCGTGTGCACGGAGGACCACGGAGCCGGGCGAGGTCCAGGGTGTCCGAGGGTCCAGGTGCCAGGGGTGGAGCTGCTGAGTGAACCGAGCGGTGCCGAGCCGTACCGAGCGACGCGCCAGACTCGGACGTGGGCCGCGAGCCCATGAGCTGTGTACCCGAGCTGTACCTGGCGGTGCCCTGGCCAAGGCGTGGATCGCCGGTGAATGGGCTGCCGCACCGCAGCTGTGGCGAGCAGCATTCCAGCACGGCGCAGACAGTGCTGTGCTGGCCAGAACCCGGCCGTGGAACCGCTACGCCCGGGTGGTGATCAGGACGTCGAAAACAAGGTCCGAGGTCGCGCTGGTCCCAGCATTTCCTAGACGCTGCCACCGCTGCTCGCAAGCCGTGAGACCACGGGACTCTTCCTCCTCGTGGGCTAGGTGGTCGTCCCGACGGCACTGACACCACCAACTTTTGATACCCTTATATTTTGTACATAAATGTTTAAATACGTCTCCCTGTCTGCTTCCTCCGCCGTTGCACAATAGGGGAAGTGCTCGAACCGTCCTAAACATCACAGCACTGTTCTCGCCGGTCATTGAGCCCGTGTCCTTTCTACGGAAATTACCGACTCAATGTCTTGTGAAGGTAACTATGTTTGCCGATACTGGCGGTTGCTCCCGGTAGCATGCTCCCAGTAGGATGCAGTTGAAATTATACAATCTAAAATTGTAGAAATCCATACGTTCAAATAAAGGGGATAACTATGCCGAACAAAATGGTACATTGGTAAAAGTGCTTAAAAAGGTTGTTGACCGCGGAACGAGCAATGAATCGAAGAAGGCTAGGAGGAACAGTAGTGAAAATTATAGAATAATTGGGATCAGCCCCAATTGTGTACATTTGGAAAAAACGTAGCCGTGCAAGTCACATTATGTGTGGCGGCCGTAGCCTGAACATATTACATTAAGCGAGTGGGTACCAGCGAGAGCTAGTTTCTGTATCATGCTGTGTATCACTCGTGGTGGGCACTCCGGTGCGCACCGACCTGATGATGGCTAATATAAGCGACGACAATAAACCCAGCAAGGCATTGCTGCTTCCTGTTGCATCGGTGAGCGTTCAATCTTTAATCAGCCTACCTGTGGCTGATACATGGTGTCAGAAGTGGGAGGATCCACGGCGGATGCTACTACGGCGGTTCGGCTGTGCCCACAATCATGGAACTACTGAAGCCACCCGACCAACTATGCCTGACAGGAAATGTTCAGAAGAACTGGGAGCTGTTTAAGCAAAAGTTCGAATTGTTTCTACAAGCAACAGAGCCGGCAACACCACTGACAGAAGCGGCTAAATCAGCCAGGCTCCTGACTGCTGCTGGGGACGACGCATTAGAAGTCTTCAATAACTTTACGTTCGCTGAACGCGAGAGCAAGCAAGACTACCAGACTTTGGTGAAGAAATTTGAAGAGTACTGTGCAGAGCAGCAAAACGAAGTCTACGAAAGATACGTCTTCAGAACAAGGACGCAAGATGAAGCTGAGCCAGTGGAGCATTTCATAAGAGACCTGCGCAAGCAAGCAAGGTATTGTAACTTCGGTTCGCTTTCTGACTCGATGATTCGCGACCAAATCGTATTTGGCACCTGGAACGCTAAAGTGAGAGAAAAATGCTGCGCGAGAAGGATTTGACGCTCCAGAAAGCCGAACAAATCTGCAAAGCAGCAGAGCTCGCGAACAAGCAAAACGAAGCTTGGCAAGATAACGAAGCAAGAGTGGACGCTACCGAAAAAAGTTACCTGTATCGCACTCAAGGCCGGAAAGTCCCTGCCCAGTGCTGCAAGTGCAATCGAAGACATGAGCCGAGGAAGTGTCCCGCATTTGGCAAAATATGCCGCGCTTGTGCAGGCCGAAATCATTTTACGATTTGTTGCAGAAAATATGAAGTCAACTAAGTACAACATGAGAAATGGGGACTTCGCAATCCTGGACGTCACCATGTGCGGAATCCAGAAAACAGATTGGGTTGTTAAGGCCCAAGTTCGACAGCAAGAAGTTGCATTCAAAGTAGATACTGGTTCCCAAGCCAATTTATTACCACTGTCAGTGTACAACAGATTCCGAACGAAGCCACCCCTCAGGGCAAGTAATTCCGTTTTACGGTCCTATAGCGGAAACGCTATCGTGCACTACGGAGTGACAACTCAAGTGGTTACGATCAACGATCGTCGGTGCCTTGCAGACTTCTTTGTTGTGAAGCGGGGCCAGAGTATATTAGGTCTCGAACTGGCTGAATCCCTAGCACTTCTTTCCTGTGCTGTTGATTCTGTGACCACTGAAGGAATGACCCCAACGGCGCCGAAATTCAGCAACCTCTTCGACGGCACTGGGTGCGTGAAGCGGCAATATCGTATGGTACTACGTGACGATGCAGTTCCAGTGATCCAGGCAGCGCGTCGTGTTCCTTTGGCCTTACGGGAACCACTGCAGAAAGAGCTGGTACGCATGGAAAAGGCGAACATCATCTGCAAAGTGGACGAACCTACTGATTGGGTAAGCCCGCTTGTTATCGTACGAAAAAAAGACGGTAGCCTCAGGGTATGCATGGATTCAAGAAGCATAAACGCATGCTTGAAACGCGAACACTACCAGATGCCACAACGCGAAGATATTGAGGCGGAGCTGTCCGGTGCGAAGTTCTTCAGTCGACTGGACGCTAATGCATGGTTTCACCAAATTCCGCTTGATGAATCTACCTCAAAGATATGCACATTCGCTACGCCGTTCGGGCGCTATCGATTCCTTAGACTTCCATTTGGCATCGCTTCGGCACCCGAAGTGTTCCAGAAAACACTCAGCGAGATTTTTGACCCGTTACCGGGTGTGAGAGTGTACATGGTTGACATTCTCGTGTGGGGGTCATCCAAGCAAGAGCATGACAGTCGCCTTCAAGCCACCCTAGGCGCAGCACAACGTGCAGGGCTAGCATTCAACAGGGCGAAGTGCCAGTTTGGAGTCCAGGTGATAGCTTTCTTGGGCGATGTTATCAGCTCAGCGGGAATACGTCCAAATCCAGCTCTTGTAGATTGTTTGGGCAAAATGCCCGTACCAACCGATAAACTTGCCGTACAACGTACGGTCGGAGTGATAAACTATTTTGGAAAATATGTACCAACTCTCGCTGATAAAACGAAGCTTCTTCGAAGCATGATACGGAAGGACACCGTATTTGACTGGACAGAAAAACACGCTCAGGAATGGCACACAGTCTGCGAAGCACTGCGCAATGCCCCACTCCTCGCTATATTCGACCCCGCGAACGAAACAAAGATAACAGCAGACGCATCCAAGGATGGCATAGGGGCTGCACTGCTCCAGCGACATGCCAGTGGCTGGCGCCCTATAGCCTACGCGTCCCGGGCCATGACCGACGTTGAAAAGCGTTATTCTCAAACAGAGAAAGAATCGATGGGTATAGCATACGGTTGTGAGAAGTTCCACCAGTTTGTGTATGGTAGGAAAATTGTCATCGACACCAATCACAAACCGTTGCTTGCTATTTTGTCCAAAGATATCGGGACATGCCCCCAAGACTTCAACGATATTTTCTTCGTTTATTAATATACGACTATGTTCTACAGTTTGTTCCAGGCAAAGAGTTGGTCCTTGCTGACATGCTGTCCAGGGCCACACCGCCACAGCGTGAAGACACGGTGGATTTCGACGACATTCAGGTACACGCAGTTGCTGTTTTGTCATCCTTAGTGAGCGAAAGAACCAAACAGCTCTTGTCTCGGGAAACATCTAATGACCCTGAGCTACGTGCGGTAGTAGAAAGCCTGGCTTCAAACAAAGACGTCGAAGGAACACTCAAGCCATTCACCTCGGAACTTTCACTGGTTGACGGAATTCTTCTGAAAGGCAGTAAAGTAAAGGCAGTATATTATGTAAAACCTATGCGTACAAACAACCGCACGAGCCCCTCTTGCTACGAACCCCTCCTGATCACCCTTGGTACCGAGTGGGCGTAGGTCTCTTTTGTTATGCTGGAGCCACGTACCTTGCTGTTTTTGATGCCTACTCGAATTTTCCAGAAGTGGAAAAACTCGAGGAAACATCGGCAACTGCGGTTATCGACAAGTTGGCAGCCATCTTTGCCAGGTACGGAATCCCGATGGAAGTCTGCACGGACAACGGCCCCCAGTTTTCAAGTCACCAATTTGCCACGTTCTCCAGACGGTACGATTTCAAACATATAACTTCGAGCCCAGCGTTTCCACGTTCCAACGGGCTAGCAGAAATGGGTGATTATAAAGCGGCTGCTTAAGAAAACTGGGGCCACACATGAAGATTTTGGCTTGGTTTGCTTGGTTACCGCTCTGCTCCTTGGCAGGATGGCCGGTCGCCGGCGGAACTTTTGCAGGGCAGGCCTCTACGCACTAGACTCCCCGACTTCAGCCTGCAGCCCAAGCTTCCCGTAAAAAAGCGCCAGCAGAGGTCGTCCGGACGACCGCTGAGACCACTCCTACCGGGAGACGTGGTTCGCGTGCAAGGCCAGGCTTAGTCTCAAAAGGCTAAGGTATTGGGGAAAGTAGCCCCGAGGTCCTACAACGTCGCAACAGGAGAGGGGAGAACGCTGCGGCGTAACCGCCAACAGTTGCTGGCGACCTCGGAGCCATTTGCGTATTACAGTGACAGTGACACTGACATCGGAGATGATGACGCAGATGAGCCTCCACATCAGACCCCGCCTCGCGTGACTTCGCCGGCACCTAGAAGATCCTCGCGCATTAGGGCTGAACCAAGACGTTTAGCATACGGACTCAACTTCGAACAAATAGCTTAGGGCCTGTTCCTGTGGACTACTGTTGAATTTGTTTTTTCCTATCGCATTGTACTTCTTTTTTTTTGCGCCTTGTAAAAAAAAAAGAGAGGGAGATGTATCATGCTGTGTATCACTCGTGGTGCGCACTCCGGTGCGCACCGACCTGATGATGGCTAATATAAGCGACGACAATAAACCCGGCAAGGCACTGCTGCTTCCTGTTGCATCGGTGAGCGTTCAATCTTTAATCAGCCTACCTGTGGCTGATACAGTTTCATGTTGGCATTGTTACATGGTTCGTTGAAACAAAGAAATTTCCCTGCATTCCACAGAGTCAGCTGCATCGTGCAACCGCTGAAAATTGAAAGGCCTCATCCACTGTGGCGACTAATGCAGAATAGCATGTGCATGCCTCAAAACCAGATTGTCACAAACCTTGGCGCAGGGCCGGGGCTCGCGTTCCTGGCGTACCCTTCAGCTGTTCTGCAGCTTCCGATATCTCCTCTCTGGGCGGTGCTTTTCTTCCTCATGATCGTCATGCTGAGACTGGACAGTCAAGTAAGTCAATTTGCAGAGAATGTCGCGATTGCAGCATACTGCAACGTAAATGTGACTGCGACGAATGCGGTACAATAAAGAAAGAACTCTAAACATATGGCCACCGGAACAGTGCAGTCATAGCGGCCAATAAGCCCGTCGGTCGTTCATACTCTGCTCTTCCGCCGCGGTGGCACAGTGGTTACGGTGCTCGACTCGACCCCTGCCACGGCGGCCGTATTTCGATGGAGGCAGAATGCAAGAAGCCTGTGTACTTCGATTTAGCTGCACGTTAAAAAAACCTAAGTGGTGCATAATGTCTGGAGCCCTCCACTACGACTTACCTCCTAATTATATCGTGGTTATTGCACCTAAGACTCCGACTATTATTTATAACCGTCTGTACTGTAGAAATGGGTCCGAATCTACACATCTGTCATCGTAAGTTCCAGCATACTTGCTGGAGCTCGCCGTAGTTCCAGAATGCACTTCGCTACTCGCAAAGCGCGGAGGAGGTGATGTCTGCTATAAATAATCTACAGGTGAACAAAGCCACAGGGATCGATGGTATACGAGCTAGGGTGCTGAAAGACAATTCAGATATTTTGAGTACTCCACTATGTCACTTATTTAACCATTCGTTGAATGTCAATTCTTATCCAGATGCATTAAAAATGGCCAAAGTTGTGCCAGTATGCAAAACGGGAAACTACAATATTCCCGGCAGCTACAGACCAATATCCGTATTGAGCATTGTAAACAATATATTTGAAAAGTTAATCGCCCAACACCGGAAGGACTTCCTTAGCAAGATTAACATAATTTGCCCGGAGCAGCATGGCTTTGTTCCAGGGAAATCTACATCAACAGCTGTTCTTACCTTATCTCAAATCATCAATTCTGCCCTTAACCAACAAAATGTTGTTATTGGAATATTTATCCACACAAAAAAGGCGTTTGATACCATTTGTCACTCGGCACTAATAGAAAAACTAAAGGGCTATGGTATAATTGATGGTGCACATGACTTCTTTTCCAGTTATCTCACATCGCGAAAGCAAAAAGTTCTCATTGATGGTTATCTATCCGAATCGAGGACTGTCACATGTGGTGTACCACAAGGATCCGTATTGGGTTCCATTTTATTTGCTCTGTACGTTAATGATTTCCCGCAAGTACTACAGTCTTCTAAAGCAATAATGTATGCGGATGATTTTATTGACAGACAGTTCACTTGAAACCTTACAACATACTGTGTCCAATGAACTACTGGCTATTTCAATGTGGTTTCGTGGCAATCAACTGCTATTAAATACCGATAAAACAAAATATATTATTTTCCGGTCACGAATGAAAACTGTGAACTGCACTTCAATCAGCGTATCGCTAAATAATCAAGCCATCGAATGTGTTCCGACTATTAAATATCCAAATCAATACCGTTTGCAAAAAGTTGTCATTCAGCTGTTAAACTCTCATACGCGCGAGTCAATACTTTGGCTTGACTTTGCTGCGAACATTATATTTTAGCCTAATTCACTGCCACCTCAGCTACTGTTGTGAGTCGTGAAGCCAGACGTACACAACATACCTTACTCCGCTAATCCGGTTACAAAAACGAGCTGTGCGTGTGATTACTTTCTCCCCGGGTAATTACCCCACTAATATTCTATTTCAGAGAATGTGTATACTGCCGTTTACGGAGGTACGCAATTACAAGATTTCCTGTTTAGTAAATAAAATAATAAACACAAACACGCCTCTGCCCCGTACTGTTTTCACGTTCCCGTCGTTAAACACACGGTACGCAAGCATCGGTAATCTTAACCTTCCTTTATGTTCGAATGTGTGTGGTGAACGACTAATCCAATTTTCTGGTGCTAAGCTGTGGAACAATTTGCCTCTCGAAATAAAACTCGCAAGAAGTTTTGACATTACCTGCAAACGATACTTCAATTCTAACCAGGCATTTTCTTCAGTTTTTGTTTATTCTTGAAAATTTTCTCATGTATATTTTTTGTGTTCATGATAGTCATGTATTCGTTGTTTTTTAGTATGGTTCCTTGAACCTGTATAATACTTTTCGCTTATGGATGATACTTTCGCTATTGTTTCTTTTTCTGCAGAAGACTGCTAATTCTTATAACCCTTTTTTGTATTGGACCCATCACTAGCCGCTTCGGCTATGGGTCCAAATATTTGTGTACGAATTTTTCATATTATGATGCAATAAAATTCTCCTTGATTGATTGATTGATCGCGACTACTTTTGGTTGGTTGCTAGTTTGATGTACACCTTTAGCCCGGTGATATTATTTTATCCTTTGTACTAGGGGGTCAAGCCTCCTCAAGCTGTTCGATAGCCTATACTTGTCCTCCTCGCAACTGTCGTGTTCGGCCCTGCGCCGTCGTTGGAGTACTCTACTCACGGGAAATAAGAGAACAAACTTAATTTCCTTGGCTAGGCGGGGTCTCAATCCAGGCCCTCAAGGTCCGAAGGCAAGTGCCATAACCACTGGGCTATAGACCCGCGCCACTGGACGTGGATTTATATAAACAATATTGTTACATGCATATTTCTGGTCCCTCGGCCTTGCGCTCTTCGAAGAGGACCAAGAGCTGTCTCCGCTCGGGCTCTGAGCTGAACCTGTCAACGCGGCAACCGCTGTTGTAAGTGTATCTTCTATATATTTTACAGTACAAGCGCCTCGTCATTCGCGTACCAATGTGAATGCGTTGTACCGACGACTGTCACACAATTAAAAAAGTCAGTTTCGCCGTAAGGGCGAAGCAATGAATGCGATAGCAACAAATTGAGATATCACACTAAGAACGGCAAGCAGCTCGAAACTTGCTGCGCGCTGCTCAAGCACGAAGGACGCACGAAAACAACACACACAGAGCGAACGCGAACTAACAACTGTAGCAGCTCGCAACTTGCAGCGCACTGCTCAAACACAAAACAGGACGCATTAAAAGAACGCACAGGTATACACAAGACGAACGCGAACCAATAATTGTCGCAGTTGTTACTTCAACTAGCCCCTACTTTGGCTCTTCTAACTAGCAGCTCACATCCTTTCGCAAACGCGGCCGCTGCAGTGAGAGAAGTGACCTTCGTGCGGCGTGTAGCTAGAGTCCACTAGAATATATTCTAGTACACTCTAACAGTGGGTTTCAATCGCGTGACGTAACGCTCCGTCCTTTCTTTTAGGGGCGAAGCTCCTTAAGGCGGCACCCGTTCGTCCCTCGTAGTCGTAGTCGTAGTGTGTAACCAGTCTTACGCTTTGACCTCCAAGGTGGTGCCGGTGGGAGATTTTTCCTGTGCGTTGTTGAACAATAAAAAATTCGCAGCGTTAGCTAAAAGCCGACTTCTTCTGTCTCTCATTCCCATTAGCAGCCATTCTTTACCTCCAAGGTAGTGCCTGGTGAGATTTCTCCTGTGCGTGATTAAACAATAAAAATTTTGTTCAAAACGCCGTTGATTGATGAAATAAACCAACGAAAGACGCCAGATGTTTTGTAAAAGCAAAACAAAAGAACGCCAGATGTTTCTAAAGCAAAACGAAAAGACGCCAGCTGCTTAACGAAAGACGCCAGATGTTTTATAAAGCAATGGTTTTCTAAACAATGAAAATTTACAGCGTACATGTAAAATTAAAGTGAGCTGCAAGTCGTCATAACTCATCGAACCTTTAGTATAAACGCGCCCGATCTCACGTCGGTGATGATGTACTGGGCAGAATTCACGGAAGATTCACGGTTTACCGATGAACCTCCGCAGCTTCGCCCACTCATCATCATTCACTCCGTGGATATGCTGTTTTTTTTTTCATTCCTCCATGATCGTAAGAGTGAGGGGGCCCGTCGTAATAGCGACGAACTCATAGTGACGGGCCCGGTCATTCTAAAGCAGCAACTACGGTGACGGGGCCCGTCAGCGTAGCATAGAGGAATAAAAAAAATCTAGGAGGGAGCGTCACGTGACATTTTTGAAGCCCAGCAAAAAAAAATGAAACAGGGGCATGCTGGGAAATGAGTCCACCCACGTGATTGAGTTTTGGAGTACGAGGGGGGAGCGGTGTCCGAGGAGGTTCGCTTGTGAACGCTAGGCGCGCGCGCTAGTCAAATTTTGTTTTTGTTGATCAGCCCGCCAAGAAAGGAAATAAAACAGGAGCATCATGAGAAATGAGCCCCGAACGCGAGGAGCAAGCGGCTTCTGAGTAGGCTGGCTTGTGGACGCTAGGCGTGCTCCCTCCTATTTTTAGATTCGAATTATCTTAAGGCGGAGCTCAATCCGGTGGTGGTGGTGGTGGTGGTGGTGGTGTGCGGCGTGACCACCCTTACTGCGCATGCGCATACCCTCTCCACACACCTCCTCTCCACTCACCCTCTCCCACCCCCTCTCCACTTTCCCTCTCCCATTTCCTTCTCCACTTTCCCTCTCCCATTTCCTTCTCCACTCTTCCTCTGAAACGCGGGCTAGACATGCCGAAATTCTCTCCTGCGCTACGCCGCGATGAGCTCGAGCGCATGCGCGTCCCCTCCGCTTCTCTCTCCTCTCCCACGCTGCCCCCCTCTCGCCCGCCTGTCGACCGCGTTCCCCGCTCGCCCTGTGAGAATTAACGGCCAGGCTAGATGGAAGATACGACGCGCGTAGCGTCCCTCTTCGCGTTCCAAGACGCGAGGTCGGTAGCATGCCCAACGAACGCCAACAGAACGCGATCATGCAAGTGCTCCGGCTTCGCATCGCCTCATGGTTCCCTTTAGCGGGAGATGGTGTAATTTTTTTTCTTTCCTCCATGCAGCGTAGTGATATCGTCAAAGTGAGGGGCCCCTTTACCGTAGATTTATGGTCGTTTTAGACGCTCTCGTCGTGTGGCGTTCGTGGCGTAGTTGGTTGGCGCTTTCTCCAAGGAGTGGTAAGGCTGTAGGTCGTCAGTTCGATTCGTCCCGTTTTAGATGCGAAGTATCTCTTGCTCGTGGGTATGTCACGCGGAGTGGTAATCCGCACGCGGCGTAGTAGTCCGCACTCAAACAACGCATGCGCGACTCTCCTCCTTCCATCTCTCTAACAGCTGCGCGTTACTCTCACCACGTCTCTACCAGCACCTGCTTGAGCTTCTCCTGCGTTCTCGCTTCTGTTCTCACGGCACATACGCCACTCTCCTCCTCTAGTCTCCTCTCCTTCAAGTGGTAGAGCGCTGCGCGCGCTCAGTGCAGCGCTTGCCTCGGTTGGCTCCTCTGAAATTCGGGCTCGACATGCCGAAAATCTCTCCTGCGCAGCGCCGCGATGAGGGCCAGCGCATGCGCGTCCCCTCCCCTCTCTCTCCTCTCCTACGCTGCCTCTCTCTCGCGCGCCTGTCGACCGTTTTCCCCGCATGCCCTGTGTGAATTAACGTCCAGGTTAGAGGGAAGACACGACGCGCGTAGTGTTCCTCTTCGCGTTCCACGACGCGAGGTCGGTAGCATGCCCAGCGAACGCCAACGGAACGCGATCGTGCAAGTGCTCCGGCTTCGCATCGCCTCATGGTCCCCTTTAGCGGGAGGTGGTGTAAATTTTTTCCCCTCTCTCTTTTTTCTTTCTTTTTTTTTGAGGTTATGCGTCAACGTCAACGTTACTGCTCTGAAGGAGCCGTAACTGTTTCGTTCAAGTCTGCGGCGGTTAGACAGCCCTAGCGTTCGGATGATGCGTTGTTCCTGTAATCGCGCTGAACAAGAAAACTTCTTTTTTCAGTATTGTTTCAAGTAGTGTTACTTCTTTTTAAAAGATAATCGCGTTGGACAACATTCTACAGTGGAGCGACGGGAGGAGCCGCTTGGCAGCGAGCAAGCACTGCAGCAAAACTTTTTTTAGGGGCGAAGCTCCTTAAAGCGGCACCTGTTCGTCCCTCGTAGTCGTAGTAGTGCGTAACCAGTCGTAATGCTGGTACCAGATCTTGACCTCCAAGGTGGTGCCGGTGGGAGATTTTTCCTGTGCGTTGTTGAACAATAACAAATTCGCAGCGTGCGCGTTAACTAAAAGCCGAATTCATCTGTTTCTCATTCCCCATTAGCAGCCATTGGCATGTTCCAGTAGGAAACGTTAGTAGAAGTAGAAGTGTAAGTGTTAGCTAAAAGCCGACTCCTTCTGTCTCTCATTCCCATTAGCAGCCATTGTTTACCTCCCAGGTAGTGCCTGGTGAGATTTATCCTGTGCGTGATTAAACAATAAAAATTTTGTTCAAAACGCCGTTGATTGATGAAATAAACCAACGAAAGACGCCAGATGTTTTCTAAAAGCAAAACGAAAGAACGCCAGATGTTTCTAAAGCAAAACGAAAAGATGCCAGCTGCTTAACGAAAGACGCCAGATGTTTTCTAAAGCAATGGTTTTCTAAACAATGAAAATTCACAGCGTACATGTAAAATTAAAGTGAGCTGCAAGTCGTCATAACTCTCATCGAACCTTTAGTATAAACGCGCCCGATCTCCCGTCGGTGATGATGTACTGGGCAGAATTCACGGAAGATTCACGGTTTACCGATGAACCTCCGCAGCTTCGCCCACTCATCATCATTCACTCCGTGGATATGCTGTGATTTTTTTCTTTCTTGCTTTCCGGTGACGGGTTGGCAGACGCACGCGCGTAAGGGTCTTTCCTTTCTGCCTAGCCTCGCACGTCACCGGAGGGCTCACATTGTGCAAATAAAAATTAATATTATTATTATTATTACGAGCAAAACATTACTGCAAATAAATAAGTTGTAACCACCACCATTAAAAGCGCGCAAGTGGCCCGTCGCAATAGCGCTGCAACTATAGTGACAGGTCCCGTCACCGTAGTGACCTTAGTAGAGGCATGAGGGCCTGCAACAACGGCCCGCAATGCTGTAAGCGCGGAAGTACGGTAGTGCCCGTAGCCCGTGGTGCCGCCGCCAAAGTGATGATACCTGTCATAGTGGTGCTGTCGGTGCTCTTATCGAAGGGATTGGAGCAGTTGTTTTTAGGGGCGTAGCTCCTCTTAGTCTAACCTTGTCACGTCTCCGTTGTCCGGCGTTACCGGCGTAAACGGCAGTATCTCCCGTATAATGCAATAGATGGCGCTGTCTCATAGAAGTACATACAAACTGCAGTTCAGGGACGATATTCTAGATGGCGCTGTACACAACTTGTGTCGTCATCACCATTTCTCGTCTCTTTTCCTAGATGGCGTTGGTCCAATAGAATTGCGTGCAATATGGCGCTTGTATGAATCGACACTAGATGACGCTAGAAGTGCCGCTGCTCTCCGATTGGCTGCTGCGCGGGGATGCGCGGGGAGCGAGCGCCTCTCTCATTCTCCTGGATCGTCGCCGTACGTGTCGGATCGTTGGTGGAGCCTGAACGATGCGCAGCGGCGGGCGCTCGCTTGGCGGCAGCCAGGCGGATCCCGTGCGGTGCGCGCCAAGGACGCCGCTGCGAAACAGGCTCAACGAGAAGTGGATCTCGAGACCATGATTGCTTCAGGAGCTTCGCCCAAGCTCTTCATAATTCACCCGTGGAAATGCTGTAATTTTTTTTGTTTTTGTTTACTCCTGCGCGAGGTTACTGCGTCCAAGCTCGCTACGGTTCCCTCCGCACAGGGTATCGCCACGCTGCAAGATGCGCGTTCATTCTTGCGTATCCGTTTAATCGACTCGGCCACACCTTGCTGTTTTCCCAAGCCCATGGCCGCACCAGCACGCACTTGCAACTTAAAAACCACCAGACGCCGGTCACACCCGCGCGTGTTCGGCGCGTTCGCAATTGAATTTCCGAGAACGATACGGAACACACCTCGATCCCATGGGAAAAGCCTCGTCTCAGGATCGGAAGACAGCTACAGAGAGCGCACCATAGTACGAGTATGTACCGCACCGTGGAGAGTTCGCATGTCTAACGACGTTTGTATTGAAAAGCACACATTGGTGGGATGAAAGGGACGTGTTTGTTTAAAGGAGCTTATTTGATAATAATAATATCTGGGGTTTAACGTCCCAAAACCACGATATGATTATGAGAGACGCCGTAGTGGAGGGCTCCGGAAATTTCGACCACCTGGGGTTCTTTAACGTGCACCTAAATCTAAGTACACGGGCCTCAAACATTTTCACCTCCATCGAAAATGCAGCCGCCGCGGCCGGGATTCGATCCCGCGACCTTCGGGTCAGCAGTCGAGCGCCATAACCGCTATACCACCGTGGCGGGGCTAAAGGAGCTTATTTGAGCTCTCAAAGTCTGTTTGTATGATTGCAGGCGAAGAAGTCCCGAATCAGACTCAAAGTCTGTTTGTATGATTGCAGGCGAAGAAGTCCCGAATCAGAGTCACGTGTGTATTTTAGTTTGGGACTTATTGGTACATACTGTCCAACTACATAGCCCGCAGGGTTGGAACCAATTTTATGTTGACCTGCACTACGTTTGGCATCAGTCCATATGCCCTGTCTATGCAGAGACACGCAAAGTGCGTGGAACGAATAGACTTTGGCACGTCACGTATATGTGTAGGACAGATAACGAATGGTTAGTTACGAGCAACGCAATGAATGCCAAGGGACGGAAAACGCAGCCAACGCCAAGGGTGGCTGTAGGGTACTATAATAAAATTCAGAAATTTGCAGGCATAGAATATATTCTGCTCGCACAGGGCAGTGTCATTCGGAAATCACTGGGGAAGGTCTTCATCCCACATTGGACGTAAAAGAAGGCTGATGGTCACGATTTATGAATAAACGCTGCTTATGCTGCAGCACATAGCACTTGTTTTCCTGTGGTGTGGCTGCCTTTAAGACACAGGGTGTATCGCTGCGCAGATATGCGTTTGTTTTGATTGTATCATTTTTACCCTTTGCAAGTGACAGAGGGATTGTAAATATTCGTGTCTATTTACGTTTATACATCGTGGGATGAGGGGTGGGGCTTTCATTCTCTTGCCAGCGTAGTCCCCCTTCCCACGAAACCTCTATAAAACGTTTTATAGGGGTTTTAAACATTTTAAAGACGTTTTATAGAGGTTTTGTGTTTCATGGGTTGTAGAATGTCTTTCAAAAGCACACCTGGTAAGCTTGGCAAATGAAGGCTTCAGGTAATGTAGACTTCAAAGCAGGGCTAATCATTTAGAGAAATTTATTAATACAGATCACAGATTGCACAAGGATACAGCAACTATACAGTTAACGTTCAATATTTTGAAACGTTCACATGCATCAAGAGAAAGCTGGCATACATGCTGCTTATACAAAAGGGACACCTTACAGTCTTGATGGTTATTGAGCCTAAAGTAAAAACATATTGACCATAATTGGCCCCCTCCTACTGGCTTCCACTGAGGAGCCAATCGTGACATAGAGATTCAATTGCACTAATACTGGAAAATGCACCGCTAGGCTAGGGCATTAGATGCAATGAGAGTTGAAATAGATTTATAACAATGAAGTTTTAGTGCACTAGACATATGACAAAAATGTGAACATATATATGCATATGTGAAAGGAGACGTTTGCATGTTGTCACACAAGCATTTACACATAACAATTTCGACAAAACCACGCCTTACTTCTTGGTGTATATGTCACAGATGCACATTTAAAGTACAGCCACTCCAGGCATGCATCACACCCAATGGCATCGTCATGAATCTTGCTGGCACGCACTACATGTCCATAAGCTAAGATTACGCTTCTCAGTAACCGTTGCAGTGAGGGCAACCCAGCCATCATTCGTGAAATAGTTTCGCATTTCATCTATCTTAACTCTGTCATCCAGAACTGCCGAACGAATTTTCTCAGAGGCGACTTGAATTTATGCTTCATCAATCTTGTGTCCACTGATAGCCTTTTCTGCTACATCTGCTTCAACAAACCACTTCAACATCATTCTGGGACGTTCAAGAGGTGCCTTCATTAAAAATACTGTTGGTCCTAGGCACTTTTTTTTCTTTGGAAGTCCAACAACTGTCTGTCCTCTCCCTTTTAGTTGAACACGATGTTTTATTCTTGTGGGCAGGATAACACCTTGAAGAGCCACTGAAGAAAAATGGGTGCATGTCTAAGTGTGTCGAACCTCGAATGAAGAGATGAGGTTGCATGCAAATGGCTTACCTGTGAGTGAAGAAGCTGCGGCATGTGGGCTGCTTAGAGGCAGGTGTCCACCTGAAGGCAAATGGGTATATGTATAACTGTGTCGAACCTCGAATGAAGGAATAAGGTTGCATGGAAATAGCTTACCTTCGTGTAAAGGAGTTGCAGCAATCATGTCATGCTCAGTTGTGGGATTTGATGTTGATGCATCTTCCTGCTCTGGGCATTCAATAATAACAACTGATGACCCAATTTTCACTGCGGGGATAAAGTAGTTTACAGCCATCATCAAAGCTTCAAATCTAGACATTGGCTGTTCAGCAATACGTGATGCCAATTGCTGCAATGCTTCACTGCTTTTTCTGTATTTTTGAATCTCGGACAATATTCTTGGTCTTGCACTGCTCTGCACATCATGCACAACTGTAGTCCCAAGCATGTCATCAGATGATGCTGCCACTCTCCAGGTCTTAGCGTAGTAGGCCATAGTCCAGCGTTCAGCGACACCAGACAGAGCAAATGCTGGCAAGCCTTCCACTCTTCGCGTGTAAAACATGTGTCTGCAGGGCATTCCGAGAGCTATATGTGTGGGGCATGTACAACTGTCAGTTGTTGATGCCACTGTAGGGGAAACTTGATTTATATTTTCAGAAGCTTTCAGTTGCTCACGCACCCTCTTAAAGCAGTATGGTGTCAGAAGCTGTGCAAGAGAATCGACAACTGGGCTAGTAGGTTGAAGTGCATGGTTTGACTTATTAAGCGCACGCAGACGAATACAAAAAGGGAAGGTAGATATGTGTATTCAGATATGTTGATGATTTTCTTGTATTCAGTAGTTCCTCAGATTTGACGCAAGATGTTGTAAATATTTTGAAAGTGTTTAGAGAAACAGCCATGAAACAAACATTTTCTTTTGAACTGCGGCATCTCAACCAGCTGCAATTTCTTGATACTGATGTGGTCTTCGAACTGCAACATGTTTGCTGGTATTATTGTCCTAGATCTATAAAACATATACTTAATTACATGTCGAGCCACTCAAAGCTGGTAAAAAGGAGCATCATCAACACTAGTTTAGGTTTTGCTCTGAAAAAGTATTGCCAACACAGAATGAAAATGAGCTTCGACAACCAGGTCAACAAGCTAGAACTAGCAGGGTATCCCCAAGATGTCATCATTAGGTCAGTGTGCAACAACATCGTTAAGAAACTAAAAAACAATCTACGAGATCATTTGGGAAGTCGTAGTGACTGTCGTAAGGGCAGGAGGCTAGCAGTTATTCCTTATCTACGTAGAACATCGCACGAACTTAAGCAAATAGGTAATAGGTTTAATGTAGATGTGCTTTTCTCGGCAAAAGATGGACTGCAATCAATTTGTTCACGCGTCCGCAAGGGACTGCCTCAATGTCGTGTCAAACAGAACAAAACATTTGTAGAGTGCGCATTGGGAGTTGTGTACATGATCCCGTTTATCTGCGGTAAAGTATACATTGGCCAGTCGGGACGTTGCATCAATGTACGTCTAAGAGAGCACCAATCAGCGGTTAAATCGTCAGGAGCTTCACATCTCGCAGTTCATTGCAGGGAGTGTGGCTGCTATCCTGTTTTATGTGATACCAAAGTAATTTTTCGAAGCAGCAATCAGCTAACCCGAGAGATGACTGAAGCATTTCATATAAGAAAAAGAGGCGATGAGTGTGTCAGCGTACCTTCAGTTTTGTTGCATGAGAAGCAGTTTGTTTTCTTTGATAGCTTTCCGCAATAGTTTATCGCCATTTTAACTATAATTGTCTTGTCGCGCATGCGTCGATCACTTGTTTGTTGTATTTATATCCTTTCTTGGTTCAAGAAATCTTTTAGTTGTGAGTAAGCCTTTGTCCTGTTGCCTTCCCTTTTTGTTTTCGTCTGCGTGCGCTTAATAAGTCAAACCAAGCTGCACAAACTTGCTCTCATCGTCTGTTAGGTTCAATATTGCAGGTGCTTTCACCAAGGACTCCACAGCCCGCTGGTCCCTTTCAATACGAAAGCTGGTCATTAATGCCATCAGGTCGCGGAAAAGCCGGGGCAGACTTTCACATTTAGAAATGACTTGTAACAGTTTTTGATTGATACATTCAACCCTCTTGTTAGTTCTATTACCTAAGGTCAGTGACCCTTGCATGCCTGAAACCCACTCGTGTCTGATTGGATGCCAATTTTTCATGAAATATTCTATCACCTTAGGACACTCCTATCTTCAATGCTCTGCAGCAGCTGTGAATATTGTTCATTTGTTCTTGCATAACACATTGATTGCAGCTTTTCTAAGATTGAATTTCTGGCATCTGGTGTAACAGACATTTTTTGTGGTGTTATTTGCCTCCTGAAAGCTCGCAGGACATGGAAAAGGCAAAGATAGAAATTTGCATTGGGAAATATTTCTGCAAGAATTTTTTTCTCGGTAAAATCTTATCTGTCATCACTGCTGACGTTCTCAGCATGTTTTCTTCTCCACAGTTCACAACAAATCTGCGAAAAAGTGATCGCACAGTGTTCTCATCTTCTGATACACAAAGGAAGAAGCCAGCAACCTCCATATAGCCATTGAAATCCTCCACGCAGATAAAGTAGAGCGACAACCTTCTGTCATTTGTCTTGGGGATTGCATCGACGAAGACTATTTCAGGATAACATTTAAACGCGCTTCTAATGTCATCTTGAAAAAATCACACCATCTCCCTCTAAAGGGGACCATGAGACGGTGCGAAGCAGCGTTTCGGCATGTCGAGCCCACGTTTCAGGGGGAGAGGGAAGTCGAGAGGGAAGGGGAGTGGAAAAAGAAAATGGAGAGGAGGAGTGGACATAGAGGGAAATGGGAGTGGATAGGGGAAGGTGGAGTTGAGAGGGGAAAGGGGAGAGGAGGTGTGATGAGAGGGTTTGCGCATTCGCAGTAAGGGTGGTCACGCCGCACACAACCACCACCGGATTGAACTCCGCCATGAGATGCTTCCCATCTAAAACAGATCCCACGTACCGTGGGAGTCAATGTTATGCGAAGCATGCGGCGGGTAGGTGACTGTGGCGTAACTTTTTTTACTGAGCGACACGTTACAAAATGACGCTAAAGATTTGTATATATTTTATACGCACACATATATATGTTGCAGAGCTGCATAGGTGTTATATAAGCAGTTGTTTACGGTTGCGTAACGCTGCCCATGACAACGTGGGTATTACCAACACTAGAAGCGGTAAGCTGATATGTAGCGCTTGTACGTGTCCCGAGAACGCATGGGCGTTTCACGAACCCGTGTGCATGTGTGCAAGAAGTTCTTGACAGTTCTTGAACAAGGGCATCATCACCGTGATCAGTGAGCACCAGCAGCTGGTCATGACTTGTTATAGGATCCGGTCGTGATCGTGGTGAAGAGGGGTCCATATGTATTGAAGTATGTGGTATAGTAGAACTGTTGGAATTCGCGGATGCCTCGGTCATTTCGTCGACCAATTGTCTTTTGACAGAGCCGGTGATATGTCGGAACCTGAAGCCACCTTTCGCGTTGGTGAGACATAGACCGTCGAGGCTCGTAGGCCTGGATAGTGCTACGTAGACCAACATCAGTGGATGGTCTTTGTCCTATTCGTAGACTACCTGGGCGTATGTGGCCTACGTAGCCTATTCTACAAATGGCTGTCAATCAACCTGACATCATCCTCGGTCAGCATGAGGCCATCGCCCAGCCTCTTAAGAAATGGAGAGGACACTTCGTCGTTCTGGTGGACGAAGTGCACTTTACGATGCGGTGATGTGGATATAGTATGTAAGTTTCGTTAATGTATTCCTCCGGGGTCGAGCAATGCTTCAATATAGCTGGCTGAATCATAGCAATACAAACGTAATGTTTATTAGACTGCTATAAAAGCGGAGCCAGCACTGGAACTACAGACGTCAATATGATATGACGCCCGTATCGTAGGAGTGCACATCGTAGGAGTATCATGTAGTGTTTATTGCTTTCTTGTAAAATTAGATAGCCAGCACCACAACCACAATTGACGTTGCACCGTTACTACGCCTGCGTAGGCTGTTTTTCCAAACCAATTTATAGACCTGGCGTGGCTCAGTGGTAGAATACCTGATTGCCACGCAGAATGCTTGGGTTCGATTCCTGCTGGGATCCTAATTTTCATTCGTTCCATTCGTTGAGTCAACGCTGCCGATGTTGGTTTTATTTAACTCTCTAGCATTTAAGTTACCACTGTCTGTTCTCGCCGTTCCTGGGTAGACATAAACTGTCAATCACCTGTGGCGCATACCCGTACACCGCGGCCCGTGGTAAACGGGTATGTGCCACACGAGTCTAGTGGAAAGGGTTTGACGACGTACGCGACAGGATTTCAACGTTATTTATGTCATGACCGGCAGTCATATTCGTCAAATCCTCTTACCCTCCCATGCAAATTTTGGTCTACACCAAGTTAAGGAGGCGATCATGAGAGCACCCAGACGTAGGCGGCTAGATAGATAGATAGATAGATACGTAGATAGAAACGCTCAAAGTGCCAGAGGTTCGCTAAGAAATGCTTCGCATTTAAAATATTCCAATGAGCTGGTTATCTTCTTCACTGGCCAAAATGTCTAGAGTCCCCCGGCCTGCTTGGCAATGGCTGCTATGGATTGCAGTGTTTCACTTTGATCTGATTCGTTGCTTGTGGCTGCTGCTGTCTGCTCATTACGGAGATCTCGAAGTAGCACAACCTTGCCACTGCTCCGCAGGTTCGTTTGAATGAGCTTCTTGTTTCCTCCTAGAGAAAGGATCTTCTTAGTGTCATTGAGCTGTTGCCCAGTTAGCTTGCGCTGCCGTGGCATCCCTGTAATGAAACTCATGGGAACAGAGGCTCGATCCATAATTGCTGTTTTTGTAACAGGTCACACTTGTCCGCTACATTACAATTTATCACACTTGGGTCATTCCACGCCAGACGTCCCAGTCATTTTGGCGGCCATCTGAAATGTAAAAAAAAACTCGTGCTGATTTCTTGCACTGAACACAGTAATTTGCTAGAATATTTCGCACATGAAAATTTTTCGTCACATTCAAGCCTTCAGAATTTTCCAGAATGTCCACTGAGAGATGTTTGTTAAACAATTATTTCTGAGAACACCGTTTCTTGTTTCAATAACAAATATGGTTTACATATCAAGAATAAGTGTTGACGTAAGCTGTTCGGATCTCAGTAATGTTACTGAATTTGTTCCGCCATATACGCCTCGACAAAATTTGCCAAAATGTTCTATGTTTGAATTTTTTCTTTTGTAATAGTGCGCTATGTATGAATGTCCCAGTAATCAATACTTGCTCTGAGGAAGTTATAATAAATGCCAAGCATTTCTTAGCGAACTTCTGCGACTTTGAGCGTATCTATCTATCTATCTATCTATCTATCTATCTATCTATCTATCTATCTATCTATCTATCTATCTATCTATCTATCTATCTATCTATCTATCTATCTATCTATCTATCTATCTATCTATCTATCTATCTATCTATCTATCTATCTATCTATCTATCTATCTAGCCGCCTACGACTTTGTGCTCTCCTGGCCGTTTCGTTAATAGGATTTACACCAAAATTGGTATGACGAAACATGACTGTATGATTAACATAAATGACAGGTCATAACATGAAAATCAAGACATGCATGTCATGAACAACATGATTAACATGCCACTGTTTGGTGCTCTGGCGGCCGTTTCGTTAGTTTGCTATATACCAAACTTGGTATGGCGTGACAAGAGTGTATGACAAACATAAATGACAAGTCCTAACGTGCAAATCATGACACGCATGTCATGCACAGCATGACTTACGTGCCAAGCTCATGGCGCGCTGGCGGCCGTTGCGCTAGCCTGATATACACCAAAATGGGTATCTCGCGACGTAACTGTGTGACGAACATAAATAACAGGAATTAACTTGAAAATCATGACACACATGTCATGCACAGCATGACTTACGTGCCACGCTCATGGTGCGCTGGCGGCCGTTTCGCTAGCTTGATTACACCAAAATTAGTATCGCGCGACGTGACTGTGTGACGAACACAAATAACAGGTGTAACATGAAAACCATGACACGCATGTCATGCACAGTCTGACTTACGTGCCAAGCTCATGGTGCGCCGGTGGCCGTTTCGCTAGCTTGATATACACCAAAATTGGTATCTCGCGACGTGACTGTGTCACGAACCTAAATAACAGGACTTAACATGAAAATCATGACGCGCATGTCATGTACAGCATGACTTACGTGCCACGCTCATGGTGCGCTGGCGGCCGTTTCGCTAGCTTGATTACACCAAAATTAGTATCGCGCGACGTGACTGTGTGACGAACACAAATAACAGGTGTAACATGAAAACCATGACACGCATGTCATGCACAGTCTGACTTACGTGCCACGCTCATGGTGCGCTGGCGGCCGTTTCGCTAGCTTGATATACACCAAAATTGGTATCTTGCGACGTGACTGTGTCACGAACCTAAATAACAGGAGTTAACATGACAATCATGACGCGCATGTCATGTACAGCATGACTTACGTGCCACGCTCATGGTGCGCTGGCGGCCGTTTCGCTAGCTTGATATACACCAAAATTGGTATCTCGCGACGTGACTGTGTCACGAACCTAAATAACAGGAGTTAACATGAAAATCATGACACGCATGTTATGTACAGCATTGTTTACATTCCACGCTCATGGTGCGTTCGCGGCCGTTTCACTAGCTTGATATACACCAAAATTGGTATCGCGCGACGTGACTGTGTGACGAACACAAATAACAGGAGTAACATGAAAATCATGACACGCATGTCATGCACAGCATGACTGACGTGCCACGCTCATGGCGCGCCGGTGGCCGTTTCGCTAGCTTGATATAGTACACCAAAATTGGTATCTCGCGGCGTGACTGTGTCACGAACCCAAATAACAGGAGTTAACATGAAAATCATGACACGTATGTCATGTACAACATGACTTACGTGCCACGCTCATGGTGCGCTCGCGGCTGTTTCGCTAGCTTGATATAGACCAAAATTGGTATTGCGCGACATCTGTGTGGCGAACATAAATAATAGGTGGTAACTCGAAAATCACGACATGCATGTCACGTAGGTACGATTTAGACGCCACGCTCATAGTGCACTCGCGGCCATTTTGTTAACTGGATATATACCTAAATTGGTATGGCATGACAAGAGTGCGTGACGAACATGAATAGCAGGTCACGCATCCTATATACGTAGCACAATATATATTTCATTAGCATGGCATATACCAGATTGT
The DNA here is from genome assembly GCF_013339695.2 of Rhipicephalus sanguineus. Taxonomy (NCBI): domain Eukaryota; kingdom Metazoa; phylum Arthropoda; class Arachnida; order Ixodida; family Ixodidae; genus Rhipicephalus; species Rhipicephalus sanguineus. The sequence continues at coordinate 136,468,261 of NC_051185.1, forward strand.
ACACGCATGCATGTATGACAATCTCGAGATATATGGCGAACTAGATGTCACCACATGAATGACTTCATTAGCCTCAATGACAAACAAGACCATGTATGCAGCTCTTTGCTGGCTGCTTCGCATTACATCGATTCCCACACTGCATGGGATCTGCCAATTTTTTTTGCATTAAAAGTAATTTCAGACCACTGAAGTTTGTAAATCTTACGACAAAAATTATGAATTTTAGAAAATATTCATTTTGGGCCACTTTGAGATGCAAGTTACACCATGTGGTGCTCCAGCTAAAAATCAGCTTAATACCTCAATCGAAAACAAATGCAGTGGAACATCGGTGATACGATCACGGCTTGTACGAATTTCGGGGTGATACGAATTTTTCTGTGTTCCCGGCCAGGGGCCATTAGCCTGCAATGTAATGGAGTATGGTTGTTGCGAACCGATTTTCACCCCCCGACGTTTGATACGAACGTACGCTACAGTGCAGGTACGAACAGGTGCTGCCCGCACGCCTATCACGCGCGGGCCTGGCGCGGGCATGCGCGCCGCCGGCCGCGGGTCGTAGCCTCCGAGATTGGGTGCGCGAATCTTGGAGGGCTAAATGTGCCTTTGAGTGCCTTCGCGTTTATATTACAGATGGCGCTGGCGTCGCGCTCTTTCTTTTCATTTTTTTAACGCGTTGATACCTGCTGCTGTACTCGAGGCAATATCGTAGTACTATGGTCCCTAGATTATTCTAGGGACCGTAGTAGTATTGAGTTTACACTTCCCTGCCACGTCCATGCAAGTCATGGCCCCGCAATCAGACATCTTATGAAAGGCTGACGGGGACTGAAAGAGGAAGCGAACGGTCTTGGCCAAGGAGCTAGGCCTCGCGACGTCAGCATGCACGATTGTTGGGGACGCGCACACTTCTCCCATTTGCACGAAAGGAAAGCTCCCGATTGTGTGGGCATGGCCGTAAATCTCCCATCCCAAACACCACCGCAATAAGAAAATAATGACAGTGGTTCGAAAATGTTCGGTCCTTCGTCTATCGCGTGCAAAGTGCTCCTTAATTCAGTTTCGCCGCAGTACTTTGGTGTCATGTAGAAAAGCGTACTTAAGACTAGCAAGGGGCTATTAGCTGTCACGGGGCACAACACATCTGGTTGATTAATTACACACGCGCGCACGCATTGTATAATTACAATTACGATCTTCGACGTCTAAAAGCTTTACTGGCAATCATTCAGAGCTACTTATGACGTTGCTGAGGCCCTGAAAACAATAATGAAAATGTACACCAGTTTTCCTTTGTCGCATACTAATTTTCCATGTTTTCTGGTGATACGAATTTCGGATGATACGAATATTTTTGGCAACCCCGCGAGATTCGTATCACCAAGGTTTTACTGTACGTAGGTCTTCTTATGTGGCAACTTTTATCATTACCATTTTTCTTTAGAGGAAGAAATTCATATTTGAAGTTCCCCACTGACGGCAATGCTGAACTTCAATGTGGAAGCTGCCGTATCAAGAAATGGGCAAATAGCCATTGATGGGGAACTTCAAAAATGATTTTCTTCCTCTAAACAAAAATGGTAATGATAAAAGTTACCACATAAGAACTATTCATTTGCTTTCGGTTGAGGTATTAAGCTGGTTTTTAGTTGGAGCACCACATGGTGTAACTTGCGTCTTAAAGTGGCCCAAAATGAAGATTTTCGCAAATGTATAATTTTTTGTCGTAAGATTTACAAACTTCAGTGGTCTGAAATTTCTTTTAACACAAAATATACCTTCCTTAGAGCAAGTATTGTTTACTGGGACATTCATACATAGAAAATTATTACAAAGGAAAAAAAATCAAACAGAACATTTTGGCAAATTTTGTGGAGGCGTATATGGCAGAAAAAATGCAGTAACATTGCCGAGATTTGAACACCTTACGCCAAAGCTTATTCCTAATATGTAAATCATATTTGCTATTGAATCAACAAATGATGTTCTCAGAATGAATTTTTTCGCAAACATCACTCGTAGCCCATTCTGTGAGATTCTGAAGGCTCGCACGTGAAAGAATTTTCATGCGCGAAATATTCTAGCAATTCACTGTTTCGAATGCAAGAAATCAGCATGAGTTTGTTTCAATCACATTTCAGGTGGTCGCCAAAATGGCTGGGACGTTTGCATGAAACACACTTACGATCGTCTGTCACATGCTGTAGCAATTAATACAAAAAATGTACAATCACACGTCACTACTGACCTTGCTAACAAAGACCCTTACGCGCGTGCGTCTGCCAACCCGTCACCAGAAAGCAAGAAAGAAAAAAATCCCAGCATATCCACGGAGTGAATGATGATGAGTGGGCGAAGCTGCGGAGGTTCATCGGTAAACCGTGAATCTTCCGTGAATTCTGCCCAGTACATCATCACCGACGTGAGATCGGGCGCGTTTATACTAAAGGTTCGATGAGAGTTATGACGACTTGCAGCTCACTTTAATTTTACATGTACGCTGTGAATTTTCATTGTTTAGAAAACCATTGCTTTAGAAAACTTCTGGCGTCTTTCGTTAAGCAGCTGGCGTCTTTTCGTTTTGCTTTAGAAACATCTGGCGTTCTTTCGTTTTGCTTTTAGAAAACATCTGGCGTCTTTCGTTGGTTTATTTCATCAATCAACGGCGTTTTGAACGAAATTTTTATTGTTTAATCACGCACAGGAGAAATCTCACCAGGCACTACCTTGGAGGTAAACAATGGCTGCTAATGGGAATGAGAGACAGAAGAAGTCGGCTTTTAGCTAACACTTACACTTCTACTTCTACTAACGTTTCTTACTGGAACATGCCAATGGCTGCTAATGGGGAATGAGAGACTGAAGAATTCGGCTTTTAGTTAACGCGCACGCTGCGAATTTTTTATTGTTCAACAACGCACAGGAAAAATCTCCCACCGGCACCACCTTGGAGGTCAAGATCTGGTACTAGCACTACGACTGATTACGCACTACTACGACTACGAGGGACGAACAGGTGCCGCCTTTAGGAGCTTCGCCCCTAAAAGATTTTGACAAACGCGAGATTTGAACCGAGAACCTACAGCACACCGAATGATGCACGCGCGTTCAAACGGTAGCCACCAAAACGGAAATATGAGACTCTCACCGCCGCACGTGACTGTTGCCCCATCACAAAAGCGCACCTGCCTAGCAAGCGCAGCACTCCTCGACGCGCTAATTTTGAAGTAATATACACAGTTTTCATTGACGTCACCGAGGTCGCCATCCTGGAGTAATAGCTAATTGAGATGCTACGTGAACTCTTACTCGAACCCGCGGAGAAAGAAACGGTGAAATCAGATCAGTGCCGGTTCCCCCTCACGGTCCTTTGTGTTCCCCCTTGGCGCGGCTGGCGAACAGAAGAAAGCGAGGAGAGCACGAAAGAACGGGGAGACTGAACGACTGTGTGTCTTCCCCCGCACTGACACGCCATGTTGAGGTACTCAGCGCAGAGAACCTGTCTGTGACGTCACGTGAAAAACCATGTATACTAAAAAAATTGATAAACCCGGTATTCGAACCGAGGACGTATAGCACCCCCGAATTATGCACTGAAGCGTTATCACACCGCGCCACCGAAATTGAACTATCGGACTGTCTATCCGCTCCCCCACGCCACAGGTAACTGTTTCCCAGTTACTATAGTGCACCTGCACAGCAAGCCAGACGTCCCGCCCCCCCCCCCCCCCGAAATTTTTTCGTACTGTCGTGCATCACCGACCAAAACAGCCACCTGCGCCTTCCTGGATTTTTCTAGAATTGCTTTCCACGGTCGAAAGACATCTGGGAGCGAACATAGGTGATTTGATTGGCCGTCCTCGCTGCGCCCATGGCGTCCCTGTAACTGGCTGCGCAGCGCATGACCGTCAGAAATGCCCTACAAACGGAGGCGTAGCGCCATCAATTGTTATTTTGTGGCGCAGCGACATGCTAATTAACGGGCTCCGCTCTCCCACGCTGAGCCGTGCTACCACGAATAAGTAACTATTGTTGACTAGCCGGAAGCTCGGGACGGTATTGTGAATACACCGTTGCGGCGGGGACGTCTTGAACATGAAAGAATCATATTGAGCCAGCGGAGGGCCTCAAAAGGGGGTAGTCATCTTTGACAGCTGGCCAGGGACGTAGTCGTTTTCGACATATACTTCGTCTCTCTACATAATACACCTCACACGCGGGCAGAAAGTACAGCACTTCACAGAAAGTACATTTCGTTGCTCTGGAGGACAATTTGAAGAAAAGTTGAGTCGAGAGCATACGGCACCGCACTAAATTCCTTAGGTGGTTCGCGACCTCCGCGATTAGCCGCGGTTTCTCAAGTGAGCGCCACAAAAAAAGAGAGTGAGAGAAAAAAAAAAGAGGCGCTGCTCGTTCAATCAGCGGGAGTGAAAATATAAATAAAAAACACGCTGTTGTACTTGGGGCGTTCGTTGACAGCGCCACTGTGAGACTACAGTGCACCACACTATTTACAAAGGAAATGACACTGCCGGAATTAGGTGGCACGCACGGAGCCTACGTTGAAAGGCTGCATTGTTTAGTTCTGCACGCTGCGTGCGAGAGCCAAGCACACTTAATTTACGTTCCAAAAGTCGATGCGGCATCTGCTTTCCCGAAAAGGAATGTTGCCGGGAGGGAGATACTGCTTTGTCGTGTGTCACTGCTCATGAACGCCTATCTGGAAGATGTCCCTTCAAGTAAAGTACATTATAGTGCCCTTGTTTCAGGGCCATAAAGCCGCGTGCCGCGCGGGCTAGGAACGAAGGCGTCGCTCCGTTTCCATGAGAAAATCGCAGATGCAGGATGCATACATCTCTTCAGACGCAAAAATGTTCTAAAAGACGTGTGAATTCGTTTGTAAAAGATTTACCGCGATGTAACAAAACAATTATTAACAAAATGACATAGATATTTCGCCACCTATGCACTGTTGTGCCATTACCTTGGCGGCTCCGACCGCTATTCAGCGACTGAGAACGTTTCTGAGTGGGATGGAGGAGAGCGCTCCACGCACCTGTGGTGTCGCCTCTCCGACGCCGTGCAGATCCTCCCACCAGTCTGGCCTTATCCCATCCAGATGCGACTAAGTAGGGTCAACTAAAGTCCCTAGAATTTTCCCTGTAAAATCTAGGGACTTTAGGGTCAACGAGCCGCCAATTCCCCAAAAAGGGTCATCCGAGGTATCAGTCTTCAACCTCTAAGAGCTACGTCGTCAACTGGACATTGACTTTTGAGGTGCGGGTGTGCCTTTCATTATAGACGTACCAGTGCTGCTGGATTGGTGGAATCCTGGTAACCGCATCGAGATGAGAAAGAGGGGGTGGACCACAGCCATGTTATTTAATCCGACGCACGGAAGAGCGCAAATGCATGTTCACTGCAATCGAGCGATGTAACTACTTGTACATAGACCATAGACGAGTTGCAAAAAAAAGCGCCACCTGTACGTATGTACAGGAAGCAGCCAACGACCGCCATTGTGCATGAGCAGTCCCGTGCGTCTGGCTGGTTTGGTGTGCGTGATCTTCGGTGCGGCGTTCTCCCAATGACTGTTTGTGGCGATATGATCCATTTACGTGCAGCTGTCGGGCGAGTGTGATCTGGCACCATGCCAGTAAACTGCTGCGTGCCACTGTGCAAGCACTTTGTACTTTGTATCTGCCTTCGCCAAGGTTCGAAATATAGGCACTTGAGGAAGAAATTTGCAAAGTACAGCCATGTGTATAAACCGCGGTCGCACGTATCTGTTGAGTTGCATTGTCAATTCCCTTTTAAGATAATTGTTCAGCTATGTCCCCATCATGAAAGTAAGAATTCTGAGCAACTTCCACTTACAGGTGTCGTACCATAGATTCCCAAGGGACCCCGGCACACACAAACAGTGGATTACAGCCATCAGGCGAGATGAAGGCCCTCTTTCAAAGTTTCCATGGCCACCAAGGCCTGCTCTCTCCATTTTCTAGAGAGTGACTTTGTTGCAAATGTTGCTAATGGCTACAGACACTTGCACAATTCTGCTGTGCCATCTGTATTTCCATTCAAGCAGTTGAAGCCACCTAGGAAACCACCAGCTCAGCGGGTGCCACTTCAGAAGGTTTCATCAGTAAAAATGAAGCGCAAGGTTAGTGACCAAGGACTTTCCACAAGACAAGGCGCAACCTGTACTGATTCTAACAGAATAGATGACAAGGAAACCTCGAGAGATGCGAGCAACAGAGATTCATTCAATGAAGGCAGTGATGCGCTCGACAATGAAGATACAGGACCCACTCTCTTTCCTGAGAAAGATATTTCCGTCTTAGAGAAGGAGCTGGCTGCAAGCAGAGCCAGTGAAGCAGATACACAGGCGGAAAATGAACTCCTGAAGCAGCAAATAAGTTCCTTAGGAGAGACTGTGGCTTTGCTGGAGAATAAGCTTGCTGCAAGCAAATTGACAGAAGCAGAAAATGAGCGTCTCAAGCTGCACATGAAGACAGAACATAATGAATTGAAATTAATTTGATCAGAACTTGTTGCTGCCCAAAAAAAAGAAAAACTAGAAGAATATTTGGTTTGTGTTGAAAGATTCAAAGACAGCGACGACGACATCGAATTTCACACTGTACTGCCCAGTTATAACCATTTCTGTTCCCTTGTACACCTCCTTGATTCCGGGAAAAATGGTGAGAACATCGCACGCAAGAGAACGACGAGTGAGCCGCCAAATTCTGACCATCCTGGTCGTCAGCACAAGATTAGTGTGGAAAAAAGTTCGGCAGATCCCACGCACTGTGGGAATCGATGTAATGCGAAGCAGCCGGCAAAGAGCTGCTACTTGGCCTTGTTCGTTTTTGAGGCAAATTAAGTCATTCATGCCATGGCGACTAGTTCACTATATATCGTAAGTTTGCCATGCATGCATGCATGTCCAATCCGGTATATAAGATGCTAATGAAACGTGTATTCTGGAATATACGATGCATGACCTGTAATTTATATTAATCGCGCACTCGTGTCATGCCATACCAATTTTGGTATATATCCAGTTAACAAAACGGCCGGAAGCGCACATGAGCGTGGCATGTAAGTCATGTCGTACATGACATGCGTGTCATGGTTTTCATGTTGCCACCTCTCATTTACGTTCGTCATACAGTAGCGTCGCGCAGTACCAGTTTTGGCGTATATCAAGTGAGCGAAACAGCAGTGATTGGACAATGAGCGTGGCATGTAAATCATGCCGTAAATATATGCATATTATGATTTTCATGTTACCACCACTGATTTACGTTCATCATACAGTATCGTCGCACAATATTAATTTTCGATGTATATCAAGCGAGCCAAATGGCCGCGAGGGCACCACGAGCGTGACATGCAAATCATGTCGTATATGACTTGCATGTCATAATTTTCCCATTATCACCACTGATTTACGTTCATCACACAGTATCGTCGCGCAATACCAATTTTAGTGTATATCAAACAAGCCAAATGGCCGCGAGGGCACCATAAGCGTGGCACGTCAATCATGTCGTACATGACTTGCATGTCATGATTTTCGCGTTACCACCCCTGATTTATGTTCATCACACAGTATCGTCGCGCAACACCAATTTTTGACGTATATCAAGCGAGCCAAATGGCTGCGAGGGCACCATGAGCGTGGCATGTAAATCACGTCGTACAAGACTTGCATATCTTGATTTTCCCGTTATCACCACTCATTTACGTTTATCACACAGTACCGTCGCGCAATACCAATTTTCGTGTATATCAAGCAAGCCGGATGGATGGATGGATAGATGGATGGATGGATGGATGGATGGATGCTATGAGCGTCCCCTTTATAACGGGGTGGTGACATGTCTGCCACCAGGCTCGAAGAAAAAACAAAAAAAAACTTCCTTGTTTCATGTTGGCCTAATACCTTATCTACATTGATTAAATCTATGTCATTATACCAAAAAAATATAAATTCGCGGTCCATCTCTCTGCCTCTTAAGGCAGAATGACCTTATTTTTCTCTATTATTTATTTTTGTACTTTATCTCTACTTTTCTGCCACCAATACTCTAGCCGCCTCTTACTTATTTCTATCGCGGACGTGTTCAGCTTTCCATTGTTGTCCCTAAAGCCCAAGGCTTCATGTAGAGTCGCACGTATACCTGGGTGAATATCGCCACATTCAATCAGTACATGTTCCATCGTTTCCTTAGTTTCCCCGCAGTATGTACATTGTTCTTCTTCGTTACGGAATCTCGCTTTGTAACTACGCATTCTAAGGCTACCTGACCTTGCTTCAAACAGTAAAGCGCTTCCCCTTGAATTATCATAAAACAATTCTCTCCTTATTTCGTTTTTCCCCTTTCGGTAGTTACTCAGAGCCGGCTTCTTTTCCATCGCTGTCATCCAATAAGTCCTCTCCGCCTCTCTGACCTTCCGCTTAATGCTCCTTGTTGCCATATCGCCTGCACTGCTAGCCGTATATTTACTGGTGAGCCTCCTAGTTCTTTTTCTCCACTGGGTGTCAACGCTTTTTCTATGCAAATACCTGAAAACCTTCTCTGTCCATCTACTCTTCCTTTTCCTCAGCCTCTCCTCGAATCTCATTTTGCTCTGAGCTTCCCTTACTTCAAAGCCTGTCCATCCCATATCACCCTTTACAGCCTCATTTGTCGTCTTCCCGCGAGTGCCCAACGCGAGGCGGCCTGCCGTCCTTTGATTTACATTCATTCCTGATTGTACCTCTGACTTCATGCACACCACTGAGTTCCCAAATGTAAGCCCCGGGACCATCACACCCTTCAACAGCCCTCGAAGCACCTCGTACCTATTGTATCCCCATAAAGCTCTGTGCTTCATAATTGCAGCATTCCTCTTTCCCTTTGCTAGCGATGCTTTCTCTTGTACCTCCATATATCTATCCTCCTCATTTACCCATACTCCGAGGTACTTGTACTCGCGTACCCTCGGTATTTTTTGGCCCTGTATTAAGACCGCATGGTCTTCGTGATCACTGAATGCCATCAATCCACATTTTGTTGCACTAAATCCTAGTCCTAAAGCCTCACATTCCCTTCCGCATATATCTGCCAGTCGCTGTATATCATCTTGACTGTCCGCAAATAAGACAATATCATCAGCATAAAATAGACCTGGAAGCTTCTGCTCAACCATCGTGCCGACCTGTTTGTGTGACAAATTAAATCCAATGTTGCTACCTTCTAGCGTTTTTTCCATCCTCACCATGTGCAGCATGAATAACAGCGGGGAAAAGGACATCCCTGTCTCAGCCCTTTGCTAATTTCTACGCTGTCCTTGCTACTTATTCCTTCCCATGCTGCACCACAGACCATAAGCGAAAGTTCGTTCCATGCGGTCAAGGCGTTGTGTACGCCATCCCTCTGACGTGTGGTAGAAAGTACGTGGGTCAGACGGGTCGTTGCCTGAACGAGAGACTCCGTGAGCACTACTACAGCGTCCAAACGACAGTATCGGGGCACCTCAGCATCCACGTGCGGGATTGTGAGTGTAGGCCTCTCTTTGAAAACACTGCGGTCCTTGCACGCAGTCGGGACCAAAGGGTGAGGGAAATCATCGAGGCTGAGGAAATTAAACGGTCTGGGGACGCATGCGTAAGCATGCCTTCCTTGCATCTTTCTGACAGAGAGCTTTTGTTTTTGGCGAGACATGGGAAGGGGGGCGGTGTTGGCACACGTGTGTGACTTATCGGCACTTTTCTTCTTTTCACCTTTCGGTTTTTACTTCCTGGTTTTTTCTTTTTCTTTTTCTTCTTTTCTTGCTTTCCCTGGGTGTACATATACATGCGTCCCAATCCAATAAACTTTAGTTGGAAGAACATGCGCTGTGTCCTTGTCCTCTCACTCGTCTGTTGCCTGTTTTTTGCGCTGAACTACGTTATGACTGACTCGTTCCAACTCGCCCAACAAGCAACGTTGCTAAGTTGTATTTTCTCAGTATATTTCCCTCAAAAGCTGTATACAGTCGTCCCCTATACCCACTTCTTTCAATATATCCCACAAAATTTCCTGATTAACGTTGTCATACGCCCCGGTGATATCTAGATAAGCTCCGCGGCGGGCTCGCCGCCCAGACCCTGCGGTGAGAGCCCCGGAGGCCGAAGCGAAGAGGGCTAATGTATATATATAACAACGTTGTCACGTCTATTTATGATGATAGAGGAATATGTACGGAGGACTCGCGGGTTACCGATCAGCTCCGAGCAAGCTCCTCTAACATGATTCACTTCGTGGATATGGCGGTGATTTCTTTCTTTGTTAGACAAAACATTACTGAGAACTAACAGACAATAATGCCAAGGAAAGCATGGGGGTGTTATTTGTAGTAATTAAGATATAAATGCGAAGAATGTAAAGTGGACGAAAAGATAACCTGCCGCCGGCAGGGACCGAACCTGCGACCTTCGAATAACGCGTCCGATGCTCTACCACTGAGCTACGGCTGCGGTCATCCGTCCACTTTATGGGGTATATATGCGCATTTTAAAGCTAGGAGTGTTAGTCAGCGCCGATCACAGCCATGGCGGCGGGTGTGGAACACTCTAACGTGCATATCATGACACGCATATGTACATCATTTACATGACATGATCTCGGGGCGCTCGCGGCGGTTTAATTAAATCGACATATACCAAAATTGCTATGACGACATATTTCTGTATGACGAACGTAAATGACAGTGGTAACATGAAAATCATGGCTTGCATGTCGTGTATGGCATGATATACATGCCACGCTCATGGTGGGTTCACGGGCGGTTCACTAGCTTGATGTTTACACCAAAATTTGTATTGTGTCGCGTGACTGTGTGACGAACGTAAATGAGACGTGGTAACACAAAAATCATCACATGCATGTTATTGTTTTCATGTTACCACCTGTCAGTTATGTTTGTCATACAGTCTCCTCACGCAATACGAATTTTGGCATATATCAAGCTAGCGAACCGGCCGCGAGCGCACCATGAGCGTGGCTTGTAAATGATGCCGTACATGACATGCAAACCATGATTTTCATGTTACCACCTGTCATCTATGTTCGTTATACAGTCACGTCACGAAATAGCAATTTTGGTGTATATTAAGCTAGCGAACCGGCTCCGAGTACACCATGAGCGTGGCAAGTAAGTCACGACGTACATGACAGGCAAAACATGATTTTCATGTTACCACCTGTCATTTACGTTCGTCGTACAGAGATGTCTCGTCACAACAGTTTTGGTATATGTCCATTTAATTAAACGGCCGCGAGCGCCCCGAGACTAGTGGCGTAGGCAGAAATCTTTTTCACGAGGATGGAAGGGGGGCGGGGGGCACGGCCTTGATATGGGGTGCGGGCGGGTAAGTGTGGTCGAGTGTTGTTTTTTGCTCTGCATCCCATGGTAGAAAAAAATACGGGGGGGGGGGGGGGCATAGGCCCCGTGTGCCACCCCTTGGCTACGCCACCGCCCGAGACCAAGTTTGAAACGTGCGGCGCAAAAACAAGGACAAAAGAAAAGGACGACACACCACTTCTGCATGTTGTACATGACACGCGTGTCATGATTTGCACATTAGGACCAATCACTTATATTGTGGTATATATATATATAAAGTTAACGAAGCGGCCGCAAGAGCACCAAGATCTAGTGGCGTGTGAATCATGCCGTTCATGACATGCATGTTGGGATTTTTATGTTATGACCTGTCATTTATATTCGTTAGAGTCATTTTATGCCATATCAGTTTTGGTATACATCCCGTTAACGAAACGGGCAGGAGAGCACGAAGTCGTAGGCGGCTAGCTAGCTAGCTAGCTAGCTAGCTAGCTAGCTAGCTAGCTAGCTAGCTAGCTAGATAGATAGATAGATAGATAGATAGATAGATAGATAGATAGATAGATAGATAGATAGATAGATAGATAGATAGATAGATAGATAGATAGATAGATAGATAGATAGATAGATAGATAGATAGATAGATAGATAGATAGATAGATAGATAGATAGATAGATAGATAGATAGATAGATAGATAGATAGATAGATAGATAGATAGATAGATAGATAGATAGATAGATAGATAGATAGATAGATAGATAGATAGATAGATAGATAGATAGATAGATAGATAGATAGATAGATAGATAGATAGATAGATAGATAGATAGATAGATAGATACCCAGGTGGAAAAAATTTCCAGTTCCAGCTGGATTATTGAACCGGAAATCATGTCCAGCTGGAAAATTTTCTAGCTGGAACTGGAAATCATGTCCAGCTGAAAATTTTTCTAGCTGGAACTGGAAAGTTTTCCAGCTGGAAAGGATTTCCGGTTCAATAATAGAGCTGGAAAATTTTCCAGCTAGAACTGATTTTTTCCAGCTGGAAAGCACTTCCAGCTCAAAATCTAGCTGGAAATGTGTCCCAATTCCAGCTAGAGAGTGCGTCTGCATTCCAGCTGAAAATATGCGGTGGCCACCACCGGCTTTCTTTGGTCTCATCCTAAATTCGCGCATGATTGAAAAGTGTTCCCATTTAATGTAGGAACATCTTCCAACTGGAAAAGTAATGTAGCTGCAGAATTCTTTTGGTTAGACTGGAAACTTGTTGCTCTAACTGGAATAGCAGAGTCTGCCGCTGAAATATGAACAATTTCCAGTACATGTACGTGAGCTTCCGACCTGCAGAAATGACCTCCATATGTAAGCACAATTCTATCAAGTTCGCTTCTGCACAGGGAAATAAGTTTCATGTTTATACACGTGCCCATCAAAGAAGAGAAGGGTGCATTGCTGGTTCTTTAAAAAAAAACAACTCAGCCATATGCATAGAAGACAAAACTCCAGCCATAAAACAAGAACAAATGTATTTAAACCATATTTACAAGAGGAGAGAGAAAGTACTAATTTCCAAGACGCAATTTTCTCTTTACATCCTGGATCTTTTCGCTCAACGTCCTTGGAACAGTGAGCTCTGCAGCCCTGACGTCGAAGCTGTTGGTGTGGCCCCAATGACGAAGGCAATCTATAACAAAAAGAATGTTCCTCACAGTCATAACGGTCAGAAGTAATACATATATATCAGTTCTCTAAAAAAACAAACGTAACAAATACTCACCATAAATAACATTCAGCTTTGCAGGTGTCAGCTGCTTTGATGGCTGCTCATTTGTGCCATTTTTTGTTGGCGCCAGCCTTCCGCTGACACTCCTCTTGGTCAATTCGTCTCCCCAAACCACTTGGGCCGCATCTTTGATGAGAATGCTTGGCTTTTTATTTTTAAATAGTTTCTCTGCCTGGTTGGCACTGATATAAATGCCACTGGACAGGTGGAACTGGAATCAAAAAACAATTTTGTGGTAAAACATGAAAACTCAACATGTGTTAAAACACTAAAGGTAAACGAATGTTTATAAGACACCCAAGTGATGAGTATGAGGAACAAGCTACACTTTAATGTGGTAACTGTGGAGTAATTCATAAGATATGTGTGCAACAGCTGTACTCACACGTCCATCAGGAGTGGCCATAAAATTCCCATCTGGCTGCCGATCACTGTTGGGGGCCTCTTCATGCACAGCTTGTGCTGCAGCTGCAAATTTGAGGCAGACGGTAAACATTGTTAACATAAGTACACATCAAAACCCCACTTCAATAAATTATTTTGCACATACATTCACCATCATTCATGATAGTGGCCTCTTGTGGAAGCTGCTCAGTGGAAGGCGTCAGTGGTGTGTCTGTCCGCTTCTGGCCTGTGAAAATAAAAGTTTGAGTATGCATGCTACCGGTCACTACATATCTGCAATGAATGATACTGTGGGAAAATTGAGCAATCTTACAGCTAGTAGCCGCTTGAAAAGGTGTTCTATGTACCGGTGGCACTACCACAGCTGCAGCAGCCACCTGCTGGCTCACACCTGTGTCATGAAAAGTCAGGTTGTCCAATAAGGCTACCGGCATGCATAGATTTGCTTGTTCGAAAAAATTTTGTAGGAACTGACTGCTGTTATCAGATGCAAGTGTTAATGGCAAGATTTATTAGTATGCTCACATGCTAGGCTTCGTCAAAATTTTATCAAAATATCTTTGATAAAGATGGTTCAAACACAATGTATGCGGTACACTGCGCTATATCTGCCCACAAATTTGTCACGAAAGTGCACGTAAACTGGATTCCATTAATGTAGTTGGAATGTAACCTTGGAATTGCACTGTAATATACAGGATATTGTGTTTTTTTAACAGCTGGCAGCAAAGTATTCACAACTTCTTACCATTATGTCTCTCATCAGATTTCTCCTTTTGAAGTATCTGCAGAACTAAGAAAGCATTTGTATAATCAGATAGCACATAAACTTGACAAAAAAAGTAATACTTACAACTGTCGAGTCTCATTTGAACTTGGTCTTCGAGAAATGCAATTCGTCTTTCGAGCGACGCATTGTCCTGGCATGCTATACGACACTGCATCTTCCAATGTTTTGCATCCTTGCGCGCAGACTTCAGTTCCTTAGAAGAAACTAGCGATTCATCGTTAGATGAGTCGCTACTTTCTTCATACTTGCCTTTGCTCTGTGAACAAAAAAATAAAAGCCAGAAATTATGCAGCACAATATACTTACTGTTTCCAACATACTCTTACAATAATGCGAGTGGTCACATTGTTTCCCACATAACTTTCAGTTTGTTGCGATCACTTTTTGCTATTGGTGCACTAGTCAATAAGACAGCAATGTTTATATGTTGCAGTTGAAACAGCCAATAGTGCAGACAGCTGGAATATGTGCTATGAATAGAAAGTGTGCTCGTGTTTATTCACCAAGACTTGACGATGATGAGGTTGACTGCATAGCTTTGGACTACTGCTTGTCAAATTTTTTTGCGCTCTTGAACTGGTGCAGAGCTGTGACGATTATGTAAACTAATCTGTTGCTGATAAGGAAGATTCATTCCAAAAGTTTCCAAGTAAAGGTCCTGAAAGAAAATTTCCCTTATATGTGGGCTGTTGGCTCAAGGGGCATAAACTACAGCAAGCCAAAGTAAAAAACAAGAGAAAACAGGGTAGCACATGCACGACATGGTTAGATAATGTTCAGAGCACAGTAAAAGATATAGGTAAGCCTGAAGTCATTATAAATATATTCAAAGGTGGTGTTTGTGTGCAGTGCGAAATTGACTTAAGAATTAGTCAGGTACCAATACCCATCACAAATTTAAGACATGAATGACTGCAGGCACTTACACGTGCATACCCTTGCACATACCTCTCATCACAGTGCTTTGGCACAGAGACGCAGCCTGTGCTAACACAGTTATATTAAACAAAGGATAGTCAAGGCTAGTTTTCTAGCTCATTACTGTTGGATTAAGAAAGACTGCTTACAACAGAGCAAAATAACTAAAAATTAATAAGGGCCATGAAAGATTAGAGAAGTCTGCATGGCCACTTCCTATAGCATGTTACTGTGAGTTGCTTACAAGCATAATGTCAATGGTGTATGAAAAAAAAAAGCCACGCCTGCGCAGAAAGCGTAGCACAGTCACAGCAAAACCTGGAAGAGCAGCATTTCTAGAGCTCATTGTAAACTTTCTTGGGGCTGCTTGTAAACTCTCTTAATTTGGGATACAGGTACACTTTCAAGGTACCCACTACGCCATAAATTTTTGTCATAATTTTTGTCAAGTTGGGAAGCACCCACTATGTCATTGTTTGTCATTCTGCAGCGAAGCGAGGTATGGCCGCTATACACCAATAGGGCATTATGCGCACTTTTTTGATGCTGTGGCTGATTACGGTGAATTATGGCTGCGCCTATTGTAATGACTTGGTAGCATTCATCAACCCACTCCTTACACAATTCGCATTGTGACGCCTCGTTATTTTACTCTTCTACCATGCTATTTACATATGTTAGTGTCGTTCCTTCTCGACATGAAGCTTGTATCTTTTTGCGGAGAACTTTCAAGCACCGGCATGGCTCTGTGGTAGAATACTGGGCAGCCATGGAGAGGACCCAGGTTCGAACCATTATGGATATTTTTTTTATTTCACGCGGTAGCAGTTAATGACAACTACGGAAGGAAAAATGGCTGTTTAGATCTCATAACATTTTTCGCTGCGAAATTATGGCAGATTCACACTAGTCGTGCCAAGCCTGAAGCGCAGCTGGGTTGTTTTCCTTGTCTTTCTTTTTTTTCTCTCCTTTACTTGCATTTCTTTTTTGTACCTGTTTCTTTCTATTTCTTGCTTTTCTCACTGTCTTTATTTCTCCTTCTGTCTTGCTGTTTTTCTTTCTATTTTTTGTGTCTTTTTCTGTTTCTATATGTATTTCTTCGTGTAACATTTTATGTTTGTATTGCCCTCATTTATCTCTATTCTCCTCTTCCTATTGCTGTCTTTCTCTATTTTGCTCTTTCTTTCTCTCTCTCTTTCACGTGCTCCACTTCACCAAGCAGAGCATTTGGCTTATGCTCGCAGCTGCTGTACTCAGCAGTGGAGCTTGCCTAATTCCTGTAGAGTTTTACACAACAGCGCACAAGTTACACAGCGCTTAAACAGCTTTGTAAGAACGAATAGTAAGTGAACATTGCAATGGGAACTAAGCGAGCAGTTGGTCAACTATAATAAGGTTTCACCCTTGCACACATTTCACACTACATTGTTCGTGTCAACAAACCTGGGATGCTTGTGATGACTTGCTGGAGGTGCGGAATGCCGGTGCCTTTGCACTGTGCACAATCTGGGCAACATCGCGGTTCTTCCCCAGCGAGTTCTTCATATGTTGCTGCAGTACAGCCTGGTACTGCTGCTTTTTTGCTGTCGCTTGATTTTGCTGCTTTCCTTTTTCGCGCTATAACAGATGACAGAAATGGTAAATTGTAAAATTATTGAAAACTAAGCACTCCGTTGTTCACAGCGTACATAAACAAGAAAAGTATAAATGTACTTGTCTGATGACTTTATTTTTTGTGGCAACATCCTCTTCAGGCACGGGCAGGTCGTCCACATCTGAATATCTTATCGGTGGAATTGGCACTCTTTTATTTTTCATCTCTCTAGCCATTTCCTCCTTTGTGGCTGCAAAGTTTATAAAACATCAAATACGTTTGATTGACTGCACCATAATCAGAAGACTATATATCTCAAGAATAATCTTATTACTTAGTATACCTAATTTTTCGCGGAAAAATGTCATTTTTGGTCATATATAATGACCCTGTATTTGTGCTTGACTATGTCAGCAGGCGCTCAGCACTTCATCGTTGTCAGACTTCGTGCTAACAGAATGTCAGCTAGGTAGGATCGTTTCCAGTGGTTTGATATACATGATTTAAATATTTAGTTATCTGGAATACTACGTCAGCACGTTCAAGCTGATCAAGCGGCGCAACGCTGAATATAACGCTGAATTATATCGCGTATGTAACACACTGCTGAACAGCCGTACCCCAAGGCCTAGGGGTACAGCTGTCAGCAGTGTGTTACGTACGCGATATAATTCAGCGTTGCACCGCTTGATCAGCGTTATTAGAGCTAGGAGCATGCAGATAATAAAGAGTAGCATGCATATGTCTTTTGATATATATCGCGCAGGTGCATACGCAAATCGACTGCAAGCGGCCTCGGAGAGCAGCAAAATCGACGAGAAAGTGCGTTTTGTAATCACAGCTAGTGCGCTTTAACGGTATTGTAAGAAACCTCGTAACAATATATTTACCTGCGAGCTTGAGGACTTGTACGGCGTATACGCCACTGTTTTCTTTGTCGTCCTCGTCAGACCAATATGCATCGTAGGGCACCGTGTTGTCGAAGTCGAGGTCATGTTTGGGCTTAAAGTTCGTGATGTCAGCCACTGGAATGACGTAGCGCTTGTCGGTCTTTTCTGCCACAAATCTCACAAGAGCATACATAACGCGTGCACTCAAAATACGCGGGAGCTAGAGGATGTACACACGCTTCCACGCGTTTTCCGAGCACATGGAACGCGGAGGAACACTACAGTCTTGAGGAGGCTCTGTCCGCGCGTCTTGGAGCGCCGCGCCGAAATGTAGTTCTTGCGTGTACGTAAACAGAAACAGTATTTATGAATACTTAATATTATAATTAAAAGTTTCTGATATTTTTACATACTTTTAGGATGTACCATATCAACTTTTTTGAAAAAAAAAAGTGGTTGCGCGACTGCGGAGCATTTATAGTGCTGGGTAGTACCGCAGCACATTTGGTTTGCGGTATGATTTTTCACGTTGCTCGGAAAACGTATAATCTACCTCGTGCTGTTGACGCACAAGCTTCTCCTATATAGCAATTGCGTGCATCAAATGGCTCCACGTAAAAGGCGCAAGGCCTATCTCGACCCGGGATCAGAGAGCCGCATGCCAAAGTCGACAAAATGGCTCCTTGACCATCCTAGAGACGGTGCTGCGCGAGCCCCGCGCGCTCACGTTCCGTCGCCTATCGCATCAACGAGATCTTCATCAACATCTTCAGTAAACACTCGCGTGGATCAAATCTGCAATGAATCTGAGCACTTGGACTCTACCTCGGAGGAAGATAGCGATGAGGACTGCAGCGACTTTACTGACAGTGAATACGCAAATTCAGATGCATCTGTCACGCCGCCAGCCTCACCATTTCCCGCGAGCGAAGATTGTTTTCCGACTGATAACAGCGCGGGACCAAGCTGTGATCCGGAAGGTACAGATGCTTATCTCTGCGATCCATTCATTGACGGCGGGACACTCACCCGAGGTGACGCCTATATGCTGCTCTTGGATTTGGCTCTTAAGTTCGGACTATCCTGGGCTGCAATTGAAGAAATTCAGAGACTTTTCCACAACCTTCTGGGGAGGAAATGTTTTCCCGAAAGCAAATACTTCAAGAAATTTTGTGGTGTTGACGTGACAGATGTCATTTTCAATTTTTACTGTGCAGATTGCAAGCATCTGCTCGCCGAAACAAAGGGCAGCCTACAAGAACGCCAAAAGCTTCGTGTCGAATGCACAGTCTGCAGAAAGAAATATGTAGGCCAAGATCTTATGCACACAGGCAGCTTTTTCGTAAGTTTGCCAATTGAAAGGCAGCTAATGTCTATTTTGTCGAGCAAGACAGCTGGCACTACACTTGCAGAAAATCTCAACCGTCCAGAGAGCACTAATGGCTCAATGAAAGACATGTCAGATGGCCATCTGTACCACAGTGCACGCCAAAAGGTTGCCATGGCTCCACATGATTTGACGTTGACAGTGAATAGTGATGGAAGTCCTGTTTACAAATCGTCCAAGTTTAACATATGGCCTGTTCAAGTTATTCTGAACGAACTGCCACCCCGTCTGGACTGGGCCAATGTTATGACACCATTGCTGTGGTATGGACAACAACATCCACATATGCCAATGCTTCTGCAGGCATTTGTGCAGCAACTAGAGAGGTTGAATGCGGGTGGCATCACATAGACACTTTCTGGCGCACAAGTGTGCTCCAAGGCAAAATGTCTTCTGCATAATATTTGAGCCCACATATACCACACACTGCTCGAGTGTATGTTCACATCATTTTCCATACTTGTGCAGGTCTTCTGTATACGCTGCTGTGCAGATGCACTTGCCAGAGCTGCAATGCAACAAATGGTACAGTTCAATGGGTACTTTAGCTGTAGCTGGTGCTACCATCCAGGGACCAACGTAGAAGGCAAGTCCTGCAAGACACCTAGCACCATTTAACCAATCCTTTTTGTAGATTTAGAAAGTTCAGCGATCTAAGGCACATACTATACCATTGCGACAAAGTATAGCAATCTGCGTGGTTGAGTAGATGTCGCATTGTACCTCAAGGAAAGATCAGCGCAAAAGGCAAATAGAATTCAGTTGCCACATTCGTCTTTAGAAACATATACACACATTATATACACTGTATCTCACTTGTTATTTTTCCGTCATCCTTTAGTCCTTCAGTAACTGCTTTCACTAAGTGCATTTCAACATGAACATGCACCAACTAGCCCCTTTCATTGCTTTACTAATCAGTTGCTGCAAATTTAAACGTACTGTGTGTATTCTTTTTATTTTTTTAATAGGTACCATCAAATACTGCATGGACCAACCCTATCCTGATCGCACCGATAAACAGGTCCTGGCAGACATCAGGGCTGCTTGCCGCACTGGCACCATTGTACATGGAGTGAAGGGCCCCTCTCCTCTTATCAACTTGCCAGGATTTAGTCCTGCTTGGTCATGGTGCCCTGATTATATGCACTGTATCCTACTTGGTGTCTCAAGGCAGTTGACTGAATTGTGGTTCTCGGACACAGGGACAGACTATTACTGTGGCATGCCGTCCACCATGAGGCTTATAGATGACAGGCTTTGTAGAATACGAATGCCTGTATGTGTAAGCCGTTAGCCGAGGTCGCTGCAGGTGAGAAAGTATTGGAAGGCCTCCGAATGGCAATACTGGCTTCTTCATTACAGTGTGCCTTGTCTAACTGGAGTGCTTGAGGAGAAGTATTTGACTCACTGGAGCCTTCACGTGTCAGGTGTGTTTCTCCTGCTGAAGGATATGATTTCAAGTGCAGATGTAGACCTCAGCACACGACTGCTGACAGAGTTTGTTATAGGAGTTGAATTTTTGTATGGCCGGAAGAGCATGACCTACAATGTTCACCAGGTGCTGCACTTACCAAAGTCTGCTCTTTTGTTCGGCCCTTTATGGGCGCATTCTTGTTTCACATTTGAAACAAATATGGGCAGACTTTTGCAGCTAATTACATCTGCCAATGGAGTGGCTTTGCAGATTGCTACCAGGCTTCTGCTGCGCAGCAGTTTGTTAGTTCTGAAGGCACGTGCAAGCATCCATGCACTTTTGTTAATGCAAGAAAGCTCTAAGAAAGAATGCTTGGACAGCATTACCCCTCTAGGCAAGCCTGAAGTGGTACGTGATGTTTCTCCGCATACGCAACTGCAGGAAAAAGAGATACTAGAGTTTCGTAGGGTGAAGTTTCGGGGTGCAGTGATTGCCTCTGAAAGGTACAGCAAGCATGTGAGAACCAACAGCACTGCTGTTGTTCTTCCAGATGGCACTTATGCCAAGGCAAAAAGAATATTCTGCTCGAGGGAATTATCTGGAGAACACTTCTACATTATCACTGACTCATACAGTGTCGACTCTATTCTGCCAAGTGCACACATTAAGAGAGCAAGAAAACGAGGCCATGAATGTCTCCTTGAGATTGATACACAAGCGCAACCATGCATATACTTTTGTTTTAATAACCATGAATACTTTTGTGATTTTGTTAACTCCTATGAATGGTTTTGATTATGTGACAGTACAGACGGTACCCAATGAAGAAATGTTGGTACCGTAGTCTTTAATCTCAAGTGATTTCTTTTTTAACCGTATTAAGCTGTTGCCATTTTCAAATGGTATTGACGGTCCGGTCCTGTAACTAGTAGGAAGGTTCAATTTGTCTGTAGACTCGTCAGTAATTCTAAATACAAAAAAAAACAGTGTGCTGAAACCAACATGTGTAGCTGCTTTGTGTCGCGTTAAGATAAGGCCAGTTGCTTAAAGGATATGCGTTAACTGCCTCATGATGACCACTTACCAAGTCCGAACAATGAAACTATTTGCACAAACTGAAATGTTGCACACATTGTGCTCATGCTTCATCAGATGGGTTTTCCAGAGCCCTCCACTACGGCGTCTCTCATAATTATATTGTGGATTTGGGACATTAAACCCCAACAATTACTATTCATGAGACGTGTTGCATTAGCATAGATGCCCACAGTGCTTCTAAGCACTTAAATAACTTTTGCATCTGTTCCTTTAATTGTATGGTAATATAATATGTGAGGTTTGACATGCGAAAGCCGTGAATGATTATGAGGCATGCCATAGTGGAGGGCTCCAGAAATTTCGACCATTTGGTTTTTTAATGTGCACTGGCATTGCACAGTACATGAGCCTCCAGCATTTCGCCTCTGTTTAACTGTGGCCATCGCCCCATAACTTTCAGGTGCATCAGCCGAGCACCGTAACCATTCTACCGCAGCGGTACACTAATCAGATGGTGTTACAAAAACTTTGGTGTTGCACTTATCTAATCAAGCCATTGATTATTGTGCACATATATGTGCATTGTTAGCTTAAATAACATGGTCACATGTGCAGAGGTATTGCTGCTCTCTGGCTGTGCATTGCTTCCCTATGGAAGCAACGCTGTCCCAAGTATTCGACATTGTTGTCAATCTGACCAATTTTCTTACATGTCAACTCATTTGTGCAACTTCTAGGTATTGGACCCGTATCATTAAAATTCTGTATTGCACACTTAAGCGCAGAATTTGGGATATTGAGTCGCAACTTCACTTCATATATGCAGGTAACCTGGTATTGCATGAATTGTTTTGTTGCAATAACCTCTTACTGCCATTGGACTTTTGTGACTGTCAGTGAACATGCTTAATTTTGTGTTTTGTAGCCTGCCTCCTGTACATCTGCTAACAAGGAAGTAAGCTGCTTTTGCATGGCACTCTAATCCTTTTGCTGAAAGCAGCACAGATTCGTTAAAAGCCACATTTATTTATTTGTTTGATTGCTTAACAATATCTAAAGATTGTTTAGCTGTTTCTACATAATCAAGAATGTTGTGTGTTTAACGTAAAAGCGTGCGAGTTTGAAGCCATGTAAAACATGCAGTGAAGCTCAGGAGATGCATTCAGAGCTGAACAAGCCATTGTTCACAACACTGTTTCGAGGCTGCCACCATCATTGCTACTATGTACTAAAGCCAAGCAGTTATGCCTGATATGTTGATAGTTCCATGTAGAATAACAGTAATGGCATAGGTTGTTTATATTTGTGATGCTTTGCACAGATGTATTTCAAGATGCTCCTCTGTTATATTTACAATGTGTCATTTCAAGTGTGTATTTCTGAATGTTACAATAAATATTGTTGACATGAACTGTGTAGTTTCAATTTAAAAAATTATGTGCATGTACTAGACATTGAAAACCTGTGCACATATTTGCTAAAGGGACATATTTTTTTTGAAGCACTTAATGTAGAATTATGTCAGTGATGCGTTGACAACCAAAGAATGTGATTTTGTACCTTTGGTGATTTCTGCTGACGATACCAAGACGAAAGAAAGTTCCAATTTCCAGCAGGATTAAGCAAGCACCATCCCTAACAATTTGCTAAATGTAGTGCATCTTACTGAAACCTACATGTAAAATACTTCATTTTTTTTTAACTTGTTACACTAAAATATAAGTAGGCACTAGAACCTGCATAATTTAAAAAAATAACTATATTCACTGAGTTTGGCTGAATTTCAGAAGTTTCAAATATTCCTGTCAATCCAGACAGTCTTGTACTTTTACGGGCAGCTGCAAACTAAGATCAGGGTGTTGTTTTACATTTTAGTGAAAGCTGCAGCCTGTAAATTCTGATGCTGCACGCCCACATCTAAATATTGTGCAGCTTTTTGATACATATATTTCAGTGTCGCATCATGAGTAAAAATTTTGTCCAATATAGGACCTTTATTTACCCTTTCATACCCTTGAAAATCACATGTGCACATATTATGTGAATCAAGGTTTCCAGTTGGCAATGAACCATTGTCCAGCTGGAAATAGGTTTCCTAGCTGTTTCCTGCTCTCGCTGGGTAATTTCCAGCTGTTTCCTGCTCCAGCTGGAAAATTTCCAGGTGCGGCAGTCACTTTCCAGCTGGACAATGTCCAGCTGGACACAGACGCAGCTGGATATTATGATTACCAGCTACATTTCCAGCTGGAAAACTTTTATCCCAGCTGGTATTAGACAAACCAGCTGAAAATGATGCTGGAAAACTCATTTCCAGCTGGAAATTGGCTTTCCATTTTCATCTGGATAGATAGATAGATAGATAGATAGATAGATAGATAGATAGATAGATAGATAGATAGATAGATAGATAGATAGATAGATAGATAGATAGATAGATAGATAGATAGATAGATAGATAGATAGATAGATAGATAGATAGATAGATAGATAGATAGATACGTTCAAAGTCGCAGAAGTTCGCTAATTAAATCATATGCAGCTTTTCTGGACACCAGCGGCCTAGTTCGCGTGAACGACACCACGTGGCGTATCGACCTTAAAGAATTCAAAAGTCCCGCCATGACGTATGCAGTGACGCGGCACTAAATAAAAGAGAATCAAAAGAAACAGTACACACGCCCCGAGACTGTCGCGTCACCTCGGTGCGCAGAAAAGAGCGCTGTTTGTCGGCGTTATCTCGACGGCGACGACTGGCAAAGAATTGGCAGTTTTTCTAGACGTGCCATGCCAAATGTCTGTCCGTTATAGACGCGCCCGCGATGCATGAAGAAAATCATGTTTTAGGGGCGTAGCTCTTCTTAGTCTAATCTTGTCATGTCTCCGTTGTCCGGCGTAAACGGATCTCCCGTATGATGCAATAGATGGCGCTGTCTGATAGAAGTACATACAAACTGCAGTTCAGGGTTGCAGGGTTTTGCAGCGCGCGAACATAGGAAAAAGGACAGAGTAGACAGAAAGAGCGCTGACTTCCAACTGACTTTATTTTGCAAAGTGGCAAAATATATGCGAGGAAAAGGAAGATAAAAAGCACACATACAGCCTAATCAAAGCCACTGTAATCGAAGCACGTGGAACGGATTCACCATTGCCCTAACGCCCGGCCAAGTATTCACGTTCTGACTGTGATAATGAAACTGATGGGGAGCTTACGCAGTTTTCACCTAGTGAGTGAATTATTTCTGCTTCGATGATCTCGCGGGTTAACTGATCCCTGTGCCTTGCCTTTATCGCGCATTGATCGAAGAGGGGATTGCAACCGCAATCCCGGCAATGGATGCCAAGGTGCCCTTGTATCACATTATGTACATTATTTCGGTGCTCTCACAGGCGGTCGTTTACGCACCTGCCGGTTTGGCCGACCACCTCATTGAATCGGTAAGCAGAACTGTAAAGCGAAAAGCGCTTGTTAGTTTTGAAGTCTTCTTCCTCGCTGTTTTCATTCACTCTGTTGTACATTGCTGCTAACATGGGTACCTGTTAAGGGAAAGTCATCAGTAAAAACAACATACATGTGTCCATGCCTGGACTTCCCTCTTAGTTACTCCCTCTTATTACTCTTTCAATGGCGTGAAGTGGCGCTGCGGCAACAGAGGCATTGTGTAATCGGCTAATATTCCCTATGAAATTACCTATGCTTTTCAGGAAAGCAGCGTACACTAAAGAACGTGGTGAAAGGGTGTCGTTTCGCCTCACAAAAACAGTCCTGATGTCGTGTATGCCTCTCGATTGCATTAACGCCGCGCGCCCGGCACTTCCAGGTCACAAATAGCATACACGTTATGAGCGTGAGACAGCATTCTTCATAGGAAAGTGGCGAGTGCCGAGAATTCAAGAAAGGAAACGCAAGCCAGCAGCAAAGCAGCCGGTTGAAGAGCTCTCCGTCGTTGCTATGGCAACGGCGCGCGCGGCCGCGCTCGCTTCCGAGTCTGCTTGCCTACCGTTTCGCCGTCTGTTCCGTGCACACCGGTCCCCGCCGCCGGCCTGCGCCAGTCAGCGAGCGGGGTGGGGGGGAGGGTAAAGGGAGGAGG
Source organism: Rhipicephalus sanguineus (assembly GCF_013339695.2). Taxonomy (NCBI): domain Eukaryota; kingdom Metazoa; phylum Arthropoda; class Arachnida; order Ixodida; family Ixodidae; genus Rhipicephalus; species Rhipicephalus sanguineus. The sequence continues at coordinate 136,493,955 of NC_051185.1, forward strand.
CACTTGCTGAAGGCCTTGACAGTTTGAGAGAAACACCTATTCTCATTATTCTTGTCGGTAAAACACCGCCTCCGTCAAACTTTTGGGAGGGTAGGCGGGCCCTTGGGGCATACCCCCTAGCTACGGGCCTGGCCTCTGGACTCCTAGGTGGCCCCGGTCGGTCTACGAAACTTCTTCCGAAGTACCACGGCCCGTACCGTGTGGTCTAGCAAGCCTCGTACTTCATATACGCCGTCAACTCGCTTGAGACTTATTGTAATCAAAAAATGTCGAGACATGAGATTGTGCATATGGACCTGCTCAAGCCTCACTGTCACTGTGCAGCTGTCCGTAATTAGCCAGGATGGCTCTTTTTCGGAGGGGAAGTAAATGCAATGCAAAAGAGCAGCACTACTTGCAGAAGCAGAGAACGCTGCTCCCGTAGAAAAAAGGCGACGATTCAACAATACAAGCTTTGCGTTGGTTCTACTATTACTGGTTACGTTTCTGCGTCGTCTCTAATAGTAGAGTACTTCTTTAAAACGCTTCATTATATTACAAATGGCTGCCCTCATGCTTGCCTTGGTTTCGTTTTGTATTGCCTTCTGATGGTTGAGGTTAACTAAAATCTGGGTTCCTTTTCTTCGTTATTAAGTAATGGGTTGCGTGGTAATAAAAAATAAAACATTAGAAGTTTACTTGCTCCATTTCCAAAAGCGAAACCGACACTCCAGGAAATATCTTGGGTGCAATGCTCCAGCGAAAACACAAGCATCTAAATCTTCAGCAGCGTTGTACTAGTAATAATAAATGCTGGAGTTCTACGTGCCCAAACCATAATAAGTTTATGAGGTGTGCCGTAGAGGAGGGCTGCGGAAATTTCGACCACTTCAGGTTCGTAACGTGCATCTAAAACCAACTACACGAGCCTCTAGCATTTTCGGCTTGTTCAAAAATGCTGGAGCCGCCGTCAAACCTGTGCCCTTTGGGTCAGCAGCCGAGCACCGTAACCACTGTACCACCGCGGCAAACATAAGCAATTCCGAGAGAGACAAAAAAAAAGAAAAAACCGCATTCGGATTCGAGCCCAAGCCCTAGCGATTGCGCGCCAACAGCCAGCACGGATGATCAACCCATTCAGCCACAGCGCGCGGCTTCTAGCCCGTGATGCGATAGCTATTATAAAGATACTACGGTCAAACTCTTCTTGCAACGCTTCTTGCAACTGTCCCCACTTTCCAAAGAGCAGGAACAGAATACAAAAGTGAAAACAGCTGCTTTCTGTTTGCAAAAATGCGCTGTAGACCATAATTCGATGTTTCACAGCGCCAGGAACGAGGACGACATTGAAAAACTTACACAGCGCTGAACTTACAACTGACTATATGTTCAAACTTACAGCAATATATATGCGCTCTTCACCAGGAAAGAAAAAAGAGTAGAGCAAATGAAGCATACAAAAAAATTCCAGAAAAAATCGTAGAAGCCCAAACAATTTGAAACGTGATAAAAAGTGCACCAGTGCAGCTTCGCTTGCTCTTTCGAGCAACGAAAGTGAATTTCTCGTGATCGTAACATATATGTTGGGTTGTTGTTTCCTGCGACTACAATTTTTTGTACACCAGGCCTGCAATTGTCGCGTGACCAAATTTACGTAACATCGCACATCTACTTATGTGACTACAATCACGTAACAACTAGCCACGTGACTAAAAATCACGTAAAATCACGTAATTAGTCTCGCCACTAAATTGCCGTAACGTTACGTAGCTATTGACGTGACGTGTTGGCGCCAAAAACTTCGGAACAACCGGGTGGCGCGGGGCAACCTCAGCGTCTGCACTGGACTCTAATAAAGATGTACTTTGTCTCTCACGTGACTAAAATCCTAACACGTAACTACTAGTGACGCGACATTTCCCCTTCAGAACCACGCAACAAGTGCGTAGTCTGGGGAACCGACCGAAACCTAAGAATAGATTATCCAAGCCTAGCCATATCCTATAATACTATACTAGCAAAAACTTTGCACCTCTAGCAATAGCTTGGTATTACTAGCAAAACTTTAGAAGAAGCTAGGTCGAACGCTAGCTCCGCTTTCGGTTCCAGCCTTGCGCAACCAGTACATGCTGCGCACATTTTCATTTACAGATGTTTAAAATGGCATCTTATTGCGGTACGTTGAGGTGGGCTGCGAGTGCGTGCGTAAAGCTGCTGAATCATACGATTTTCGTTTTGTAACTGGGAGCACCAGTCCCTGGACTTCCCGAAAGCTTTGATCCACACACGTCATATCACACGGACCTATCCGATGCAGCGCACAGTGCTTTGTGATGTTGAAGGAGAAGGCATGCTGGTTTTTTTCTGTTCACGTAGGGCGACAGATATGACAAGAGATGAATAAAAATCCCACTTTCACCGCAAGGACGATGCAATGAGTGCGATAGCAACAAATGAAGTAAAGCTGGCAGCTAACTCTTCTAGATCCAGTCTCGCGTAACTCTACAAAATGGTGCTGTAAGAGAACACAGCCACTCCAGGTAGGAAAGGGGATTTCGCACAGTCTCTTCGAGTTGAGAGCGCAGCATGTAGAAGGGTATATGAGCCGTCCGCTGATGCTTCTCGAGATAGCGATTTTGATTTCATTGAAGTTAGGGCGAAATCATTGCACTGCTGTTTGAAAAAGAACAAATAATTTTTCCTATTCTTTGATTGGCTTAATTATCTGTTGGTTTCATTAGTAGCGTCTAACAAAAAAAAAAGAACCCCTCGAAAAATTCCCCTTCATTCGTTAAGATTACGACAGACACTTGCGTTAGCCCCAAAGTAAAAAGCAACTGCAAAAAAGTGTAACTTTGTCATTTAATTACTATGAATAATGCATGTTGCTGGGCGAGTCGGTCGTACATCATGAAACAAGGTGCTGCGCGAAGTAAACACGGACAAGGAAGTGAACAAGACGGGCGCAGGGTGCGTTTTGTTGTTCAATAAAATTCAGTCGCGAGTCTGCGCCCGTCTTCGTTCACTTCCTTGTCCTTGTTTACTTCGCGCAGCACCTTGTTTCATTAATTACTATGCCTCGCTTGTCTAAGCTTAGTTCGCTTCCTTTACGTTGCCGAATTGTAGGTACCTGAGAAGATCGTAACGACATCATGAGAAGGGAGAAATAAGTTTCCACCACAATACGTGTACAAAAGTTCGAAAGAGCTTTGTTCACCATAACTTGATCGGGCGTTCTGTTCCTTAGGACGTTTATAAAAGAATAAAGTAAGAATGACAAATGTAGATCTGAACGATGTGATACGCGTGGAGTGCTTAAAGATACACTAAAAAACTCATATAATAAAGAGAAAAAGAAACGGCAGCTCAAGATTACAGTCAAGAACCGAAACGAAAGCTCTTTTTTGTTTCGGCGGCGACATCCTGTGCGAAAGTGTGGAAATAAGTCACGGGCTGCCGATCCGTCGCCCGCAATCGAACCGATCACGGCGCGATGATGCCGCCCTCTGAAGTTGAGCGATTAGCTCGCTCGGCCACGGTAGACGCCTTGTCGCCCGTGGTAAGCAAGGGTTTATCAATTTACCACAAACATTTGAACGACCGCGCTTCAAAAAACGCGTTAGGGAACAATGTTATGCCAATTGCGGCAAGTTGAGAATGGCTTCAAACGAAAGCTGAGTGTCAGGACTACATGTGATTTCCTGACCATTAACGTAACTTGCCTAGTTTTACGACAGTGACCGTTTTTGTCTCGAAAAACAGGCCACATTTTTCGCCGTTTCCATAGACTCCCATTGCACAATCTTTAACTGCTCTGGGAACAAAATTGATGCTTACTGCAACATGATCGCCGCAGTCCTCTCATGCGTTTAGGTACCCAGAAGCGCTCTGTGGTCTGCGTTTTTCAACATTCGCCCTCTACACCTAATTATTCGGGAAAAACTCGCCAGTTCCCTTGAAAACGCGCTAGCTTCGCGCCGGGGCCGCTAGGGGCGCTGGCTGTGATGGGTAAAGTGGGCATAGGGGACGACTGTATACAGCTTTTGAGGGAAATATACCGAGAAAATACAGTTTGTATAGAATGGGAAGGAATAAGTAGCAAGGACAGCGTTGAAATTAGCAAGGGGCTGAGACAGGGATGTCCTTTGTCCCCGCTGTTATTCATGCTGTACATGGTGAGGATGGAAAAAGCGCTAGAAGGTAGCAAAATTGGATTTAATTTGTCGCACAAACAGGTCGGCACGATGGTTGAGCAGAAGCTTCCAGGTCTATTTTATGCTGATGATATTGTCTTATTTGCGGACAGTCAAGATGATATACAACGACTGGCAGATATATGCGGAAGGGAATGTGAGGCTTTAGGACTAGGATTTAGTGCAACAAAATGTGGATCGATGGTATTCAGTGATCACGAAGACCATGCGGTCTTAATACAGGGCCAAAAAATACCGAGGGTACGCGAGTACAAGTACCTCGGAGTATGGGTAAATGAGGAGGATAGATATATGGAGGTACAAGAGAAAGCATCGCTAGCAAAGGGAAAGAGGAATGCTGCAATTATGAAGCACAGAGCTTTATGGGGATACAATAGGTACGAGGTGCTTCGAGGGATGTTGAAGGGTGTGATGGTCCCGGGGCTTACATTTGGGAACTCAGTGGTGTGCATGAAGTCAGAGGTACAATCAGGAATGGATGTAAATCAAAGGACGGTGGGCCGCCTCGCGTTGGGCGCTCACGGGAAGACGACAAATGAGGCTGTAAAGGGAGATATGGGATGGACAGGCGTTGAAGTGAGGGAAGCTCAGAGCAAAATGAGATTCGAAGAGAGGCTGAGGAAAATGAAGAAGAGTAGATGAGCAGAGAAGGTTTTCAGGTATTTGTATAGAAAAAGCGTTGACACGCAGTGGAGAAAAAGAACTAGGAGGCTCACCAGTAAATATACGGCTAGCAGTGCGGGCGATATGGCAACAAGGAGCATTAAGCGGAAGGTCAGAGCGGCGGAGAGGACTTATTGGATGACAGCGATGGAAAAGAAGCCGGCTCTGAGTAACTACCGAAATGGAAGAAACGAAATAAGAAGGGAAAGGTTTTATGATCATTCAAGGGGAAGCGCTTTACTGTTTGAAGCAAGGTCGGGCTGCCTTAGAACGGGTAGTTATAAAGCGAGATTCAGTAACGAAGAAGAACTATGTACATGCTGCGGGGGAACTAAGGAAACGATGGAACATGTACTGATTGAATGTGGCGATATTCACCCAGGTATACGTGTGGGCACGAGTCTCCAGGAAGCCTTGAGTTTTAGGGACAACAATGGAAAGCTGAACACGTCCGCGATAGAAATAAGTAAGAGACGGTTGGAGTATTGGTGGCAGAAAGGTATAGATAAAGTACAAAAATATATAATGGGGAAAAATAAGGTGATTCTTCTGCCTTAAGAGGCAGAGAGATGGACCGTGAATTTATATTTTTTTGGTATAATAACATAGATTTAATCAATGTGGATAAGGTATTAGGCCAAGATAAAACAAGGAAGGGTTTTTTTTTCTTCGAGCCTGGTGGCAGACATGTCACCGCCCCGTTATAAAGGGGACGCTCATAGCATCCATCCTTCCATGGACGTGTTTTTCGTGGGCTCCGGAATGACAGCGTCAGATGTTTATTTTTTGCATGATTCGAGCTTGTTTTTTTTTTAGTTTGATGAGTACATAGGCCACTAGATTTAAGCTTAACAGGGCTTACAACTTTGTACTGTTTCCTGTGTGACAGTCGCCTGGGTTTTTTTATTATTATTATTATTTGTTTGTTCGGCCACCACGTGGCTGGAACGTACACATGTGCTTTGAAGTGTAGCATACTTGCGGAGTTTTGTGATATCATTTGGCTTTAAGTGTATCTAATCCGCCGTGTCAACGATCTAGCCATGGTCAAAAAGACCGTAAAGTGTTCAGGGTGCGGAATGGGATGGAAAATAGAGGTTTGTACGGATGAGAAGGCAGAGGGAGCTGACGCCAAGTGTAAGCAATGCGAGTTAGAGACGAAAATGGAAATAATGATGGCTGCCCAGAATGAGCTCATGGTAAGAATCGCCGAGCTGGAGAATGCGTTGGCGACAGAGCGGGAAAAAACGATGGCTATGGGGGAAAGGCTTAATACCCTAGTTACACGGGCACGCTAACCTCAGTTACGACGAACCTCAGTTAACCAGAATAAACTACGATTAGCGCCAACTGCAGTTGGTACGTGTTAAACGCGAAAAGTTGTCCTTAGTTTGGGTCCGTTAAGCAGGTCACGTGACACTAAGTTTCGTGATTGAAAATATAAGCGTTCAGTTGGTTTCTATAAAGAACACTGTCAAATATAATGCATTTCATTTAAAATAAATCCTTCCTCTTTGCATCTGCAGTCCCCGAGCGTATTCCACCAAGTGTTTTTACAATGTTTGGCTTAAGTAAGGGCTAGTATCGCAACTATGGGCGAAGTCAACTTAGGTCGGTGCCAAAGCCAAGACAATCCGTTCCTAGATACGTTTGGTATCGTCGTGTTTGGTGCGTGGTTTGTTTTGACGGACTGTTTCGCGTGTCTGCGCTTCTTTTCTTGAGAAAGGCAAGTTTACTTGCTTTCGGGAAGACGTTTCAGCCTCCAGTGGAGCCACGCTGCCTTCGACCACCGACTTGGGTGCCGCCATTTTCTTAGTTAGCTTCCTTAACTGAGGTGGTCAACCTCAGTTCAGAGCAACCACGGTTAGTGGGATAACTGCGGTCAGGCTTTCCGTCTAACTGGATGTAACTGCGGTTTAAGGGAACTGAGGCTTGCCGTAACTGAGGTTAGCGTGCCCGTGTAACAAGGGTATAAGTCAGTCGAGGAGGGTTTAGCAAAGGTAGTCATGGCGAACAAGGAAGCAAGCGACAGCGGGAACAGAGGGGCATCGACCCCCCACAGAGGTAGACGCGAAGGGGGAAACAGGTTTGGAAAAGGCAGGTGCAAGGATCACAGGACCCAGCTTCCGCGAAGTCGTTTTGGGAAGGGGAGGGGACAATACAGCAGCAGTGGCACGCGCTAGTAACCGAGGCAGTGGCCAGGTGCGGGGCAGTCCAGCAGAAAAGTCGGAGCACGTGATAATCGCCGGGGACTCGAATTTAGTTAGATGCGCAGAAGCAGTCAAGGAAAGGGTAAGAGGCGACAAACGAGTTATAATAGGGAAGTTCCCGGGACATGGGCTGGGATCAGTGATGAGACAAGCTAGCGCAAAACTCGCAACTAAGACTAATGGACGTAACCTCGTGATAATCGCGGGAGGTCTAAACGACGTCTTGAATGAAGAATCAGCCGAACTAGCGACCACATTGGCGAAAGGGGTCGATGACATGCGCGCCATTTCCCCTCAGGTGCAGATAGTGGTAGTACCGTCACTGACCAATGCATAGGGCTAACTTTGTGCCGTGGCAAACGAGATTCCCGATCGAGAGGCATGAAATTGCTGCATGGTAAGGCCCGCCAATGCAAACTTACTGACTTTCGGAAATAAAATGTGTTTTTCGTAAATTCCATGTCTTTTCTGCCGCATTCTCGCGCCAACGAAATTCCCGCAAGGGCGAAATTTTGTGCTTTCCCCGCCGATTTCGTTATTGCGGGTTTCAACTGTATGCACAATACCGGAGGTACCGGTGTGTGACTGCAACCTGCAAAGAGCGGTTGTCGACGCAAACAAAGAGATATGGCAGATGAGTCGAGAGAAAGGCATCGAGGTAGTGGAAATAAACAGAGAGGTGCACAGGTGGGGTGGTTTTCGAAGGGACGGAATACGCTTCGATAGGAGGCTTGGTCATGAGGTGGGTTGGTGACTTGCAGGACGCGCAGTAGCTTTTTGGGGGTCACGCGGGCCCTTCGGTGCCCAGGGTAACTTGTAATGAGAACAACCAGGGGGACTCTTTGACAGGCAGTATAGCGAAAAACCAGAGAAAAGGTAAAAGAAGGGAGAATGCGCGTGTTGCAATTAGTTACATCAACATGCAGGGTGGCAGAAAAATGGAGAAGTGGTTAGAGATTGAGGAACAGTTAAACAAGGAACAGATAGCTGTTTATGCGGTTACAGAAACACACCTTAGAGACTTGGAAGAGCCACCACATATTGACAATTATATTTGGGAAGGATGTAACAGGATCAAATCAGAAAGGAGAGGTGGGGGTGTTGGAATGCCAATTCATAGCAGAACAAAATGGGAGTCATGGGACAGAGTGAAACAGACGTGTTCAGAGCACCTCTGGGTTTCGGACACAGTAGATGGAAAGAAAAAGTGGCTAGGTGTAGCTTACTTGTGGGCGGGGAATAAATGCAGAGAAAAGAATCTGGAGATAGTGAAATGCATAAGCACCTATAATAAAGAAGTTGGTCATGATGCCGAAATAATCCTTCTAGGGGACATAAACGCTCACATTCATGACCTTGACGGTTATTCAGACACCAATGGCAAGTTATTGCTAGATCTCTGCGAGCAACATAGTCTTGAGATAGTTAACGTGGGGCCTAAGTGTGAGGGGCAGATCACGTAAGAAGTCGGAAACAGGCAATCGAGCATTGACTATTGTCTCATGACAGAAGGAATATATGACAAACTTAGAGAGTTGAGAATAGACGAGGAAGGCATTAACAGCTTGGGTAGTGATCATAAACGCATAATATTACAAATGAGTTATAAAACTGAAAATAAGAAAATAGAATCAAAGTTTGGCAGCTTGTATCTAAATGACAAACAAATAACAAATATAGCCGCAAGAGTCGAGGAAAAAGTAGACGAACTACATGGCAAAGACTTGAAGTATAGTGAGCTGCTACATGTAATCACGAAAGAAATGGAAAAAGAGAAGAAAACTATTTGTTGGAAAGGAAAGAGAAAGCCAAAAAGTTGGTGGAACAAAGAAATCCGGGAGGCGATCGAGAAGCGACGTGAGCCATCACGGGAGCACAGACAGGCAAAAAAGGAGAAGCGGCCACAGGACGAAGTCAACCAAATATGGGAAATATATTTAGAGCAAAAATCCATTGTGCAGAAATTAGTCGAGGCAAAAATTAAAGGTTAAAGTGAACGCTGGATGACAGAGATTCGCGAAAAGAAGAAGTCCGCACCTAGGATATTTTGGAGCAACCTAAAAGCGCTAGGTAGGAAGTCTGTCACAATGCAACAACGTTTGGTAGATGAAGGAGGAAATCAATTGGAAGGGCATGAAGCGCTAGGTTACATCCGAAAGATAACAGCCGATTCGTTTAAAAAGGTCACCCAGGGGATTCCCCCGGTGAGTAAAAGTACGCAAAGGAGTGCAACTGACGAAGATGTAGTACTAGAGAATTTCAATTGGAAGAAGGCCGAAGGAAAAATTCCTAAGCGCACTACTCCGGGCTTAGATGGGGTTCCCGTCAGCCTCATTAACGAACTCGGACATAACACCAAAGAAGCACTGCTGAAAGCCGTAGAAAAGTGCTTAGAGGAGAGGGAAATACCAGACAGTTGGCGGAAAAGTCGAATGAACCTAATCTATAAAGGCAGGGGAGAAAAGGATAACATTCGCTCGTATAGACCGCTAACCATTACATCGGTGCTATACAGGTTGGCGATGCAGGCAGTAAAAATGAAAATAGAAGCGTGGGTAGAACAAAATGATATTTTGGGAGAACTTCAGAATGGATTTCGAATCGTCAGGCGATAATCTGTTAGACGATAATCTGTTTGTTCTTACCCAGTGTATAGAAATATCGAAAATAGAAAACAGGCCCTTATACGTAGCTTATCTAGATATCACTGAGGCGTATGACAACGTTAATCAGGAAATTTTGTGGGATATATTGAAGGAAGTGGGCATAGGGGACGACTGTATACAGCTTTTGAGGGAAATATACCGAGAGAATACAGTTTGTATAGAATGGGAAGGAATAAGTAGCAAGGACAGCGTTGAAATTAGCAAGGGGCTGAGACAGGGATGTCATTTGTCCCCGCTGTTATTCATGCTGTACATGGTGAGGATGGAAAAAGCGCTAGAAGGTAGCAACATTGGATTTAATTTATCACACAAACAGGTCGGCACGGTGGTTGAGCAGAAGCTTCCAGGTCTATTTTATGCTGATGATATTGTCTTATTTGCGGACAGTCAAGATGATATACAGCGACTGGCAGATATATGCGGAAGGGAATGTGAGGCTCTAGGACTAGGATTTAGTGCAACAAAATGTGGATTGATGGTATTCAATGATCATGAAGACCATGCGGTCATAATACAGGGCCAAAAAATACCGAGGGTGAGCGAGTACAAGTACGTAGAAGTATGGGTAAATGAGGGGTACAGATATATGGAGGTACAAGAGAAAGCATCGGTAGCAAAGGGAAAGAGGAATGCTGCAATTAGGAAGCACCGAGCTTTATGGGTATACAATAGGTACGACGTGCTTTGAGGGCTGTGGAAGGGTGTGATGGTCCCGGGGCTTACATTTGGAAACTCAGTGGTGTGCATGAAGTCGGAGGTACAATCAGGAATGGATGTAAATCAAAGGACGGTGGGCCGCCTCGCGTTGGGCGCTCACGGGAAGACGACAAATGAGGCTGTAAAGGGTGACAGGCTTTGGGGTGACAGGTGACAGGGATGACAGGTGACAGGGATGGACAGGCTTTGAAGTGAGGGAAGCTCAGAGCAAGAGGAGATTCGAAGAGAGGCTGAGGAAAATGAAGAAGAGTAGATGGGCAGAGAAGGTTTTCAGTTATTTGTATAGAAAAAGCGTTGACACGCAGTGGAGAAAAAAAACTAGGAGGCTCACCAGTAAATATACGGCTAGCAGTGCGGGCGATGTGGCAACAAGGAGCATTAAGCGGAAGGTCAGAGAGGCGGAGAGGACTTATTGGATGACAGCGATGGAAAAGAAGCCGGCTCTGAGTAACTACCGAAAGGGAAAAAACGAAATAAGGCGGGAAAGGTTTTATGATAATTCAAGGGGAAGCGCTTCACTGTTTGAAGCAAGGTCGGGCTGCCTTAGAACGCGTAGTTATAAAGCGAGATTCAGTAACGAAGAAGAACAATGTACATGCTGCGGGGGAACTAAGGAAACGATGGAACATGTACTGATTGAATGTTGCGATATTCACCCAGGTATACGTGTGGGCACGAGTCTACATGGAGCCTTGGGTTTTAGGGACAACAATGGAAAGCTGAACACGTCCGCGATAGCAATAAGTAAGAGATGGTTGAGTATTGGTGGCAGAAAAGTAGAGATAAAGTACAAACATAAATAATGGGGAAAAATAAGGTCATTCTGCCATAAGAGGCAGAGAGATGGACCGTGAATTTATATTTGTTTTGGTATAATAACATAGATTTAATCAGTGTAGATAAGGTGTTAAGGCAACTTGAAATAAGGAAGTTTTTTTTTTCTTCAAGCCTGGTGGCAGACATGTCACCGCCCCGTTATAAAGGGGACGCTCATAGCATCCATCCATCCAGCCGCAGGGGCCTACGGGAGTATCCTCTATGAGGCGTCGGCGTAGTGCAGGGCCGCAGAGTAACTTTTGCCGTTTTCTCGTGTGCAAATGCATGCACTAAACATTTAACTAAGTTTATGCTTTAGCAATATTTCTTAATGTTTTATAAAATTAAGATATACAGCGAAATTAAAATATAAACAAAATAATAATTAACGTGAGTGCGGAGCAGTTCTTTTTTAGCGGAAGAAATGAAAGGCTGATCGAGCTCTGCGTGGTTGTGTGGCTGTATTCTGTGGTGCTGTTGTGTTGGTCGTGCATCCTATTTGAGTTCAAAGTCGATTCTGCTGATAGGTCCGCATGACGTCGCAGAAAAGGCGAAAAGCCTACCTGGATCTACTGCTTCCGTTCCGAGGGCTACAAAGTGGCGCCTTTCGAGTTCTGCCAGCGGTACTTTGGGTAGTTCTCGAGCATCGCGTCAGGCAGCAGTTCAAGCCGATAAAAGGCCTTCCCCCTCTAATTCGCCGCAGCCGCTGTGCAACAACTCTGATAACGAAAGCCAAAGTTCATGGCATCGTACCGACACAAATTATGCCGACTTTGAGCTCAGAGGTGAGAGTGACGATGACTACAGCGACCAGGCCGGTGAAGACAGTGAGCGCGTGAGGTTCCCGTGCGGCACGTCGTTCTCCGACCATGAAGACGAAGTTCCAAGCTTCGAGTTTGACCAGCCATGTGACTCGCTCAATGTTGAAGAACTGGCGCTTCCGTTCATCGAAGGTGGACGGCTCACTCGTGGAGATGCATATATGATGCTCCTGGACATTGCTGTGAAGTTCGGTTTATCGTGGACTTCGATCGAGGCGATTCAAAAGTTATTTAATAACCTCCTTGAAAGAAAAGCGTTTCCTCAAAACAGGTACCTCTTCAAGAAAGTCTGTGGGGTCGACATGTACGATGTGGTATTCCACTTTTATTGCTCGCACTGCAGGTTGCACCTTACAGATACAAAGGGTAACCTCGACGACAGAAAACGTCTGCACGTTGTGTGCGACATGTGCCGTACTCAATACTCAAGCACTGACCTCGTGCGTGCTGGAAGCTTTTTGGTGAGTATGCCAATTAAGAAGCAGCTTGCATCCGTCCTGTCTAGCAAGACAGTAGGCTCCGCTGTTATGAGCTCGCTCACTCGCAAACACAGCAGTGAAAGCGCAATGAGCGACGTCACAGACGGTGCTCATTACCAGAAAGTGCGGCAGAACATTGACAGGTGTGACATTACGGTGACTGTAAACTCCGATGGAAGTCTTGTATTTAATTCTTCAAGTTACAGCATATGGCCGATTCAGCTCGCTGTGAATGAGCTGCCACTTCGACTGAGGTGGAACAATATCATGACGCCAGTGCTATGGTACGGGTAAGAACACCCGGATATGACCCTTGTGCTGCAAGCCTTTGTGAGGCAGCTCGAGGAGCTCAACAAAACTGGCTTAAAGGGCCCCTGAACCCCCTCCGACATTTTCCCAAACATGTCACGTAAGCTAGCGCATCGCGTGCAGAATGCCGTCGCGATCAACGGTGCCACACGCCGCAGCGCTACAGGTCGCGGGCGCGCCACAATTTCGAAAAAACAATAGCTTCTCCTTTCCGGTCCCCGCCATTCCCGCCACTGAGATGTGTGACATCACCAGTGAAACTATGACGTTATCAGTTTCGATGCTTGCGATTGGCCGAACGACAACCGACGACTTCCGGTTACTCTGCAAACAGCTGTTCGTGCGCACCTTGCTGTTCTTGGTCGTGTTGCCGCTTGCGAATCGACATCGGCAAGCCTGCCGCAACGGCGCGGTGCCGCAGAACGTCGGCCGTCGCCGCACGCGCGACAGCAGTCCAACTTGCACGGCAAGCTACGCCGGCAAGCCTCCGAAAAACATGGCCGCAGTGCCAAAAGCGGTTGTCGTCCACCTCGAGTCTATCAAGTGGCCGCCGTGTGCTCTGTAGCGTGTAAGCTCCGAATTGATGCTTCCATTTGCTTTAGATTCATGTCCTTAAGCTTCGACAGCAAAGTATTCGTACCGATTCAGCCCCGTTTTGGAGAGCCATACTCAAATAATCGATGCTGTAGGGTTAGCGAGTCGAGAAGGGCGCTTCCGAATGCTCGGAGGACATAGATTACGCGTTTGTTAGTTGTTTCTAATCCTCCATAGCTGGCGCCACTTGACCTGGCGCCAGCTTGGGGACATTTTATTTGGTTTTACGCGACGCTTTCTTTAATGCCGGACAGACTAAAACGCAACCGCCAAGTCGCTAGCGTAATTACACATCCACGCCTTGCGGTTTGATGAGCTCCGTGAACTCATCTCGAGCCGAGGTGGTCTGGCACGGCGTGTCCCCGTACGGGTCCCATCACGTTGGCGATCCTTTGAAGGCGTGCGTGCAACACAGGGTCCATACCGGCACGATTCGTAGGGGCACGGGCCGGCACGGCAGCAACAGCGGTTAGTCAACGAACAGTGCACCCAGATACCACACAGATGGCATCTTCGGCTGGTGGCACTCGTGGCGTATTCTGCGCACTCGTGCAGTGCCGTACGTTCGTCTGGGCACCACGCGTGCGGTGCCGCATGTTCGGCTGGGCCGGCCACGACACGAGTGCACGCCACCGCGCCACCGCGGAGCGTGGTGCAATCCCGTCGTTCAGCGCGCGCTGGCAGACGACGCCAAGGGAGTGACATGTCCATAGAGCCAATGGGGACGAAGTTTGGATACGATGGTAGCGCCGTCTGGATTCTAACGGTAGTTGCAAAAACAATTAAAAATGTTATCTTGCTCTCAACAGAAAAAGCTTTTATCATCTTTCACATGCAATTTAGTTTTAAGAACTACAAATATTGTTTGTAGATTTATTAGCTGTGTATAAAATGAAATAAGTTTCAAAAGCACAAGGGCGCTTTGATATGGCGGCGGGCGTTCCGCGTAGCAGACGATGCCGTCGTCGTCTGCTTATGCGTCGCCGCTGTCCCCCGCTCGCTCCGGCAGCCCCCTCTCCGCCCTCCCTGAATTTCTCTCGTTTCCATAACGTACACTGTGGTCAATTACTCATTAGGTACTCACAAGTACCTTACATACTTACTTTAGTAGGGTAGTGCTGCCGCATACAGGTCGAGCGAAATGACAACGCTGATCACACAAACTTGCTGCAATAAATTATTTTATTGCGACTGCATCGATGTTTACACAAAACGAACGACACGTAAGTAGCGTTTTAGCATGTATACCAGTGAATAACATGCATGCATAAGCATTTATATGCAAAGAAGGTACGTACTACGCATAGCCCCATCACAGATGTCCGGAGCACAGAAGCTGCCCAGCGTTGGATGATAAATACACCGAACTGCACGAAGCCTTCACTGGTATAAGAAAGGTATACCGCTAAAGTCTCTGTACTTCGGCTGCTCAAGATGTCGCGCCACTTCATTCACAGTATTCAGCAAACTGTCTATAACTGATATGAACATATCCGCGTCTCTTGCACGGCCACCAGTGCTACCAGTGCGGCGTGACTGTTTGTTTTCTGGTTTGCGCTGCCACCAAAAGTGCGTCACTTTCAAATCTTTTTAGCCTTTGCGCTATACACGCTTCTGGCAGCCTAAAATTAAATGAGAAACGGTTTTTCATGCATATTGATCTGAAGTGTTACAAATAAAATCGGCGAAAAAAAGGCTTAGATGGCGTTTCGATTGCCGCTGCCGGCGGTGCGCTGTCGTCGTTTCGATGGGGGCGACACCTGAAGGCCCGGACGCGAAGCTCCCATCATGCCACCGGCTTGACGACGCTGCGACGTTCCATCAATGCAGGCGCCATTTACAGCTGGCGCTGCAGCAGAACACGGCCTGACTGGAGGTAAAACATGCGTGCGCTGTAAATCGTCCGGCCGTGCTCACACAAGGCTACTTTTGCTGTCGGGATTTCACCGGAGAGCAAAGACGATGCAGAAACTACCAACCTTCGTCGAGTTTGTGCAAAACTGACGCAGCAAAAGCGCGTGTAGAGCAGGCGAGTTCACGCTGGACGCACAGCGTCTAGCAAGCGTCTCTAATCGTCTGGTTTTCCGTCGTTCGCGCCCTCAATTCCAGTGCAAATCCACCGTTGCAAAATGTCGTCTGCTGAATTTCGACTGCTGTGCGCGTCTCGCAGACGGCGCTGCTGTCGCAGATTCGAGTTCCCTGGCTCACACGTTCGTCTGGGCCGTAGCGGGGCCTGAAACTCGGGCGGTGTTTGACGAAACTTCCCTTCCACCGCCACACGGTGCCAGTGCGGCTCAGCCGAAGATGCCAAGAGTTGACGGCGAACTGGAGCGTCGGAGTCGCCGGAGTCGCGGCAACCGGAAGTAGACGCTGTCTCGAACAGCGCGTCAGCGGTGACGTATGCCACGCGAGATGAGGAGGGGCATTCAGCGAGGAGGGCAAAGCGGTTTTGGAAGAGGGTAACGTAGGAAAGAGAGAAAGAAGCGATCGTCGCGTTTCGATCATCAAACGCGTGTAACTCCGCTATTACGGCACCGTTTCGAAAAATTCTCACGGCTACGTGTTCGTTGTAAACTCGAGCACAACTTCCTCACCTCAACTAAATTTCGACCGCTGGGTGGTTTAGGGGCCCTTTAAGATGGGAATTTGCAGGCACTGTGGTCAAATCAAAGGTAAACACCTATTGAATAGATTTCTGGCCAAAACGTATGTCAGTCTCGTAAACTGTTGCGCGTGAAAGACGTAGACGGGGAACACAAAAAACACACACGGTGCGCACACTGTCAACAGATTTTATTAGCAGAGCCACGTGACCTTATATACCTGGCAAACCTCAATGCGCATGACAGCAAGTACATACCAACAACACGGTCCACTCAATATACACGTGTTGTGCCACACAGATACGCGATTTCCTTGTCGGAAAGTGAGATGGACGCTTGGCTGACGCATTTTTCTTTTAAGCCCGAGATCTTGTGAGCCTCGATAATGAGACGCGACATTTCGTTGTTGTTATTTGCGATTATGTTGCACTTGTCAAACTCCGGAATACAGCCACAACTATTGCAATGAATTGCAAGCCATCCCCCTGTTTTGTTTTTTACATTGTTGGCGTGCTCACGAAGCCTGTCGTTTATACATCGGCCCGTTTGTCCTACGTAAGAACGGCTGCATGTTAAAGGAATTTCATAGACGAGGCCTTCATTGCATTTCACATATTTAGTTTTATGGTTCTTAGTGCAGGTTTTCTTATCTTTACGGTTTGGGTTTGTCATCTTGCACACCTTGGCAAGTTTCTGTGGAGCGGAAAACACTAATTTAACATCTGCTCTTTGTGCGATCTTTTTAATGTTGTGGGAAACCTGGTGGACATACGGAATAACCGCGAACTTCTTTTTTTCTTGTCCATCCTCTCGGGAAGTGGGTAGGTCGCATGTGCTAGACGCCCTGAGATTCCTCAGGAGCTTTTCCGCTACCGACACGATTAAGAGCTTCGGATACCCTGCTTCTAAGAGCCGTGTCATCTGCTGGTTCAAGCATTGGTCCATTTGGTGGGGGCAAGACTTTTCCAAAGCATTTTTCATGCAGAGGTTCGCGACAGCTCTCTTGACTAATTTCGAGTGGGCCGACCTGAAGGGTAGAACAGGTTTATTGGCCCGGGGCTCATAGCCCCAGCATACGTGGTTTCCTTCAAAGAAGAGCCTGATATCTAGGAAACGAATGCTATTTTGGCTAGGAAGTTCATGGGTGATTAGTAAGGGCTTCAAGCAACTCCTAGCAATAGAACGTTTTCTGCTTCCTGATTAAAAACTGCCGGGTCACATTCTAAAAGAAACAAAAAATCATCAACAAATCTAAAGGCTTTTACCACCTTCGTGGATGTCAGATCAGTAGCGAGTGCCTTGTCAAGTCGAGCTAAACACAGATCGCTTAGGGCGGGTGCTATGCACAAACCTATGCAGATGCCTTTTTTCTGCACAAAGCATTTGTCCTCCCATTCGATGAAGGTAGATCTGAGATAAAACTGGAGCAGCTCAAGAAAGTGGCCGCTCGAATTACCGGAAGCATTTTGAAACGCTACGTCGCCGACATCGTCAATAGCGCTTTGAACGCAGCCTAGTAAACCCTCATGAGGTAAACTGTAAAACAGGTCAGTGATGTCAATTGAAAAACCTTGAAGGTTTCTTGTAGGGTGATCTTTAATGAACTGTAGGACTTTATTGGAATTCTTTATCATCAAAGGGTCATCAATCGGTAAACGTACTAAGAGCCATAAAACTAAATATGTGAAATGCAATGAAGGCCTCATCTATGAAATTCCTTTAACATGCAGCCGTTCTTACGTAGGACAAACGGGCCGATGTATAAACGACAGGCTTCGTGAGCACGCCAACAATGTAAAAAACAAAACGGGGGGATGGCTTGCAATTCATTGCAATAGTTGTGGCTGTATTCCGGAGTTTGACAAGTGCAACATAATCGCAAATAGCAACAACGAAATGTCGCGTCTCATTATCGAGGCTCACAAGATCTCGGGCTTAAAAGAAAAATGCGTCAGCCAAGCGTCCATCTCACTTTCCGACAAGGGAATCGCGTATCTGTGTGGCACAACACGTGTATATTGAGTGGACCGTGTTGTTGGTATGTACTTGCTGTCATGCGCATTGAGGTTTGCCAGGTATATAAGGTCACGTCGCTCTGCTAATAAAATTTGTTGACAGTGTGCGCACCGTGTGTGTGTTTTTTTTTTTGTGTTCCCCGTCTACGTCCTTCACGCGCAACAGTTTACGAGACTGACAAACCAACAAGCCCAAGTCGACACCCTTCTCAAGTTCGTATGTCAGTGCACGTACCGGTATTCATTTTCTATCTGCAGGTGTTCTGCATCTGTTGCTGTGCAGATTCCCCTGCTAGAGCTGCAATGCAGCACATGGTGCAGTTTAATGGTTATTATGGCTGCAGCTGGTGCTATCACCCAGGTGTAAACGTTGATGGTATATGTCATTTACAATAGCAACTTGTTTCAATAAACACTATGGAAGGCACAGCAAATTTACGCATGTATTCACGCGTTTTTCTCAGAGCTTGAATTAGCTTTGTGGACAAACATTTGGACAAGCTTTTTAATGCCTTGTGTTTTTTTTCATATTTACAGGTACTGTCAAATACTGCCTTACCGCACCCTTCCCGGACCGCACAGATGAAGAGGCAATTCAAGACATGAGGGACGCCTGCAACACTGGAGCCACTGTATGTGGGGTCAAGGGGCCATCGCCATTCATTAATCTACGAGGCTTTAGCTCTATTTGGTCCTGGAGCCCAGACTACATGCACAGCATCTTGCTAGGTGTTGCCCGGCAGATAACAGACTTGTGGTTTACAGCAACAGGGGCGGACTACTACTGTGGTGAGGCGTCTAAAGTGGCAATCGTGGACAAGAGAATTTCGTTGTTGAAGCTGCCGGAATGTATTAATCGGCGGCCAAGAGCACTGCTGTCTCGGAAATTCCGAGTAGCAGTGTTGGCTCTATACCATAGCATGCCATGCTTAGCTGATGTTCTTGACGACACGTATGTGCGCCACTGGGGCTTGCTTGTTGCAGGAGTCTTTCTCCTCCTGAAAGGCTCTGTTTCAAAAGCGGAAGTTGAACAGAGCACACTTCTGCTCACGTAGTTTGTAGTAAATGTGCAGTTTTTGTATGGTAAGAGTGCGATTACTTATAATGTTCACCAATTGCTGCACATACCAAAATCTGTTCTTCTGTTTGGACCACTGTGGGCCCATTCCTGTTTTGTTTTTGAGAATAACATTGGAAAGCTGTTAAAGCTGGTGACATCACCGAATGGTGTCGCCATTCAAATTGCCACACGACTACTCTTGCAGAGTAGCCTAACATGCTTGAAGGCACTGGCAAGCAGCCACGGTCTCTCACTAATAGCTCAGAAAAATTCTGAAGTTGACAAAGAAAGCATTGTACCCTTTGGAGGCCGCAAATCATTGATCAGGCTTTTTGTTCGAAGTACCTCCAGGGAAACGAGACTGCTGTTGAATACCAGAGACTGAAGCTTCGTGGAGCTCTCATTGCCTCAGAGAAATATACAAGGCACACCAAAATTGATTGTACTGCGCTAGCACTTCCAGATGGCACCTACATCAGAACAAAAAGAATAATATGCTGTAGAGGGCCCGCTGCTGAGGAACAATTTTTCCTCTTATCGAATGTTTACGTAACCAGCAGCAGCGTCAAAAGTGCACATATAAGGAGAGTGAGGAAACAAGGGCAGGAGATGCTGCACAAGATCGATGTGCAGGCACGTCCTTGCATATACTTCTCAGTAGATGGCCTGGAATTTTTTTGTGACCTTGTAAACAGCCATGAATGGTCGTAAAGCAGAGACCTGTATCATTGGCTTTGAAGCAGCATTGAAGACCCAATGTTTTTGATATGCTAAGTAGTTACCAAGTCGATATCAGGTTATCTCTTAGGTGTCATGCTGAGAAAGATATTTTCCGGGCCTTGCCATAAGTTCCTGCAAATTTCTTTTTCTTTTAAGGTTTGAGTCCTACTGCACGATGTACCATATTCCTTTGAGGTGCAAATTATGATGAGTGTCTGTAAATTTGTCAAATTTCCACAACTTTCTTTCAGGATACTTGATATTCTATTGCTTGAAAGAGAAGGTGCTAATAAGTTGATCTATGCACTTTCATTAATTAATCTTTATTGGTGCATAATTAATGTTCTGTCCCCTCTTGAAGCGAGCGGCCATGTGCAGTGTGTGTTTGTCCTTGAAGTGCCGCCGATGGAGCGTCCTTTCCTCACATATGTCCCGACTGGGGGGTCCCTTCTTATCTTCGAACCCTTCTTCCTTTGTTACCCACTTTTAACGGGCGACACGTGCGACAGTGCAGTGCGCCGTCATCTTTGTCGGCTCATGGAGAGAGGGAAAACGCCGCCGACGAAAGAAGAAACGCAAGGTTGCGGCAGTCTCGCCCCACCAGCCCGACCAACAGCACCGCTTTTTTACGGGGACCGAGTGCTTGTGAATGTCTTAAATGAAATGTATCTCTATTCCTGCTAATTAAAGTTAGGTTTGTTTAAATGTTCACCAGTGTTCGACCGTTAACCGGCTGGATAGCGGACGCTTTGACCCGTCATATGCGAGCTGCGAGACCAGCATAGTAAAAAAGCGAGACAACTGCCATCGGCCGCCAACTCAACGTCCGCCTGCAATGGGATACGTCGCCACGGCAAGACCGCCGGTTTGGCCCAGACATTCGCCCACTGCAAGGATTACATCGCCCAAGAGTTGAGCAGCTGACAGCACGAGGGCAGCAACAAGGTGGGCTCGTTTCATCTTTCAACGCGCAGCTTAGCACCATTCACTTCACATACGTCCGCTTCGAGACAAAACGTGAAACACGCAAGAATGAATCAGGACAAGCTGACGCATGAGTGTCGAAATGCCACATCAGAGGATGAAGCTTCCACATCAAACGTTCGACTGCAAAGAACAGCAACACTTTCCGTGAAGGCTCAAGAAATTTATGAAACATGCTGCGAAGAGCACTGCCGCAAACTAGACGCTGTTTGGAAGAACGTGGAGAACGCTCTTCACAGGCTGTCATGCGCGAAGGAAGGACAGTTTACCAGTGCCGCAACGCAGCTTCGTGCAAGTTACGAGCGCTACGAGCATGTCACCGCAAGATACGCTTCCTTTCTCGACAAGGCGAACGCGTCTGAAGCCAGGCAGGAATTACAGCTCCAAAAGGCAATCGATGCAGACCGCGAGGCGATCGTCAGCGAGAAGTTACGTGAGGCTACGCAAGAAGAACGCGACAATGCACAGGAAACAGCTTCGCAGTTCTCTATATCGGCCCACTCAAGAGCTTCCTCGCGATCACGACGATCGGGCTCCTCCACGATTAGCCCAGCCGCTGTGCAGGCACGCGCGCAAGCCGAGGCCGTCAAAGCAAGAGCTGAGTTTGGTCGTAAGGAGGCCGCGATGCGCCTAGAGAAAGCAAGAATTGAGGCCGAACTTGAAGTCTTACAGCATGAGAAAGAAGCAGCTGCAGCAGACGCGCAGGCAAGTGCACTCGAGGCAGCCGTAGAACAAAATGGCGGGAAGTGTGTGCGCCCGGCCGCACCCACCTATAGACTACAGTGTTCTAGAAGTTTATAGTGCGCTCACTGAGCGGCGGAGCGTGACGCACTTCATGTCGCCGCCGACAGGCGGCGCGGCTCACAGCGTCACCTGAAACTTTCCGGCGGGTTGCAGGGCGCGGATAGCGCGCGTTGTTGTTTTGCGCGCAAGAAAAGTCAATCTTACGGTGCGCAACTCACGGAAGTTCTTTTGATGCAAGTTTTCTGTGTGTTGTGAAATAAATTACTGTCGTTGTGACTGATTTACGGAGGGCGAGCGATGTTTTAAGCGGCTATTGCATAAATGAATGCTCCTCCACGCAGCCGCTGCAATAGGTGTGTAATTGGGGGCGTTCGGTTTTTTTTTTTTTTTGTCCGGCTGATCGATACGATTTTCAATGCACTTTCGCCACTGTAGCTGTCATAGCGACTTCACTCCCGCCTTTCGAGCCCCACTATGCCGAATATAAACAACGCCTCATTTAAAAAATTTTTTCGCGTATATATGATCTAGCTGGTCTGTGTAACTAACCCACTTAATGTTCTCTTTTTTTTTCGCGAATCAATAATGGGCGGAATCACTCGGCTTCGTAATAAATGTATCCGCACCGTACGCTTAAAAATTTTTTTATTTACAGACGTAGATCGTACAAGGTTACCAAAACTGCAGTTGGACTCGTATACCCAATAAAAAAATATTTATACATAGTTAATATGAGTACATAACAAGTAACATGTATCACGTGCGTACACATTTTTATTGCACCTTGGAATTGCACCAGCGCGGATAAAACAGGACACGAAGAAACACTCGACAGTGTCACGCACTGACATACTGATTTTATATACACAAAACCCTGCCTATGTATGCGCAAATGTTTGCCATATCACAATATGAATTATCAATGCCGAAAATGTCACTCGTGGTCGAACAATAAACAGATGCAACAAACGTGTATGAACATCTGCTAGTCGACTACGAAAATGAAAAATAAAGGACAGCAAGAAACGCCGGCGATGTTTGCAGTCGACAGCCGACGACAACGTCGACCTACCAGCAACTGGGGCATCCCAAAGAGAGCCCAATCCCTTTGGACCTCCCCCGCTTCCTAATGAGAGCTACTTCAGCCCCCATCTACATCTCCTTTTTCTGTACGTCACTATCCAGCCCGTTTCATCCGTCAGTATAGTTCTGTGCTAAGGACTTCGATAGCGAAACAAGCAACGACGTACCAGCATTCTTTATTATTTTTTTAGAAGTACCCCTAACCCCCCCCCCCCCCCCCTTTTTTTTTTTACTAAAGCACGAGTATGGTTTTGTTGTCACCACCCTCGCGCGTTTTCTTGCTTTTATTGCTTTCACACTTGACTCTGCGGTCACTCCTAGCTTCGTTGGGTCCAGCTGTTTTTTGTTGTCAAACGCAGCCCCAGAAATTTCTCTGCACGTACGCTGCATGCTCTATGTGCACGACCGCCTGAGGCTGTAAAAAAGCGCGTCCCTCCCGTCCAGATGCAGCGGCGGGCCGTCTTTGAGACAGTTGCGATTTGCGGATAGACACAGATGCCGATCCTTCAGAAAAACAAG
Organism: Rhipicephalus sanguineus; assembly: GCF_013339695.2. Taxonomy (NCBI): domain Eukaryota; kingdom Metazoa; phylum Arthropoda; class Arachnida; order Ixodida; family Ixodidae; genus Rhipicephalus; species Rhipicephalus sanguineus. Next base: position 136,517,151 of record NC_051185.1, read on the forward strand.
CATATATAAGTGCAGTAAAGCGGCACGCGGGGTGCCGACAAAGGTCCTTCAAGCGAATGAACGGAGTGAACATGCGCTGCAGGGCACACACAAATGGAAACAGCAGCTTCAACTACTTGGATCAGTTTAAAAAAAAAAGAATAAAATGCTCGACTCCCTCCCCTCCTCATTTTTTTTTTTTTTGTGATCTCTTTTTGTGTCATTGTGGTGGCCCTCTCCCCGCCACCAAGCCCGCGTTTGTTGATACCCCCGCAACTACAGCGTAACCAGCCTAACCCCCACCGACCAAGGGGACGCGCTCCACACCCCGCAAGAGTTTTCAGGAGAAACTGGCGGCAGCGCCCCTGGCGGGCGCTCAAGCTGTCGACGCGGAGAGGGCCGCGGCGGCGCGGCGCAGGGATACGGCAGTGAGCCCACTGCCCCATTCTAGTACACTGTATATAGACCGAGCACAACGGGTTTCGAGCTACATCACTGAGCAAGCAACCATACCATAGAATAAAGAACCAGTTTAGAGAAGGGAAACTGTAGCCTTGACAACGGTACGAAAGATAAGCAGCGGTAGCGCATGGAACTACCGAAGGCACCCAAGAGATGGCGCTGCGTAAACAGGAAGCGTAAACAGGAGCAAAATGAGATTCGAAGAGAGGCTGAGGAAAATGAAGGAGAGTAGATGGGCAGAGAAGGTTTTCAGGTATTTGTATAGAAAAAGCGTTGACACGCAGTGGAGAAAAAGAACTAGGAGGCTCACCAGTAAATATACGGCTGGCAGTGCGGGCGATATGGCAACAAGGAGCATTAAGCGGAAGGTCAGAGAGGCGGAGAGGACTTATTGGATGACAGCGATGGAAAAGAAGCCGGCTCTGAGTAACTACCGAAAAGGAAAAAACGAAATAAGGAGGGAAAGGTTTTATGATAATTCAAGGGGAAGCGCTTTACTGTTTGAAGCAAGGTCGGGCTGCCTTAGAACGCGTAGTTATAAAGCGAGATTCAGTAACGAAGAAGAACAATGTACATGCTGCGGGGGAACTAAGGAAACGATGGAACATGTACTGATTGAATGTGGCGATATTCACCCAGGTATACGTGTGGGCACGAGTCTACATGAAGCCTTGGGTTTTAGGGACAACAATGGAAAGCTGAACACGTCCGCGATAGAAATAAGTAAGAGACGGTTAGAGTATTGGTGGCAGAAAAGTAGAGATAAAGAACAAAAATAAATAATGGCGGAAAAATAAGGTCATTCTGCCTTAAGAGGCAGAGAGATGGACCGTGAATTTATATTTTTTGGTATAATAACATAGATTTAATCAATGTAGATAAGGTATTAGGCCAACATGAAACAAGGAAGCTTTTTTTTTTTTTTTTTTTCTTCGAGCCTGGTGGCAGACATGTCACCGCCCCGTTTTAAAGGGGACGCTCATAGCATCCATCCATCCATCCGGAAAACAAAATTTATTGTTTTTTAGGTAGAAAAAAGCAAATGGCTGCCTTTTTTTTTCGTACCGGGTGCTTATGCGCATACGCGGGTGCCTCGGCTGGTTTTTTATTCTATGCTTTTTAAACTGAAGTGGAAGAAAGAGGCCGAGACTCGCGTAGGGCTACGGAGGTCTCGTTATCTTTCGCCCGCTTGGTTTGAGCGTGTCGATACGCCCAGCAGCATGCCAAAGCGCCTTTCGAAACGCAGTACCTGTGGCTACGAAGGTTACATGGAACCGAAAGGCATACATTGGCAACTGGCACCAGTAAGAACAATTCACGAGTGAGTAGAAGGAACGATAATCTTTATTGACAGTGAGCAAGCGGTAAAAGGCCCTAGTTCAGACATCGTGAGCCCGTAAACGACTAGCCTTCGCGGTACTTCAAAGAGACAAAACAAATTAGATGACGTTTGTTGCCCGTTTCCACCGTCAGCTAGCGCTCACAATAACAACCTTGGACAGGCGTAAAGCATCAGCATTTTTTTTTTGCTACAGTTTCAGTACTTGCTTTCAACGAGTACGCCTGAATACCCCCGGGTTTGTTGTTATTGCACCATATTGCAGTCAGGCTGAGAATAGCAAGCAGGTTCACGCAAAGAAATCACATTATAGTGGATGCCTACAGAATGGCAGAAACCATGAGCATTTTAACACGTGATACCGATGAAACAACCCATAAATGGGATATATGCAAGGCCTCAAAGAGGTGCAGAAATACAGAGAAGGGAGAAACGATTTTCTATCCCGGTCATTCTCTTATTGTGACATCGTCACTGGAAAGTAGGCTTCATCAACAGTCTGGCCAAGTCGCGCTCATGCCATCGCATAATTCACTCGTTCATTTGAGCCCACCAGACCTTGCAAGTACAAGTGAAATAGCAGTCTGGTCCACACGTGTTAGCATACAACTCAAAAGCGAGAACAGTGAAGTGTGATATGTTAACGAGGTCACAAAGCAGAAAGAAAAACGCTGAGCTTGAAAGTACGTGTACCTGCCATCGTCGAGGAACCTGTGGAAACTGACGCCTTCGCTGGTATCGCAGCTCCTGCGGCACCATACAGTAGCACACCGACTGCCCACCATAATTGCAATATGATTACATCGGTGAATTAAAAAACTTTCATGCGTATTTTAGACAACATTAACGATACAATGCGCAAGAAAACGGGGAGCAACAAACCAGCTGCCAACCATCGGACGATAACTGCGCATATTCTGCGCGTTATCTGCGGCACCCGAGACGCAGCGGCGCACTTTTTGCGCTTCGCCACTGGTCACAGCGACGGTCCGCTTGCTCGCTACCGCGCGCCGGCCGTCAGCGGTGAGCGACAAGGCAGAGATGTTTTCAATCACTAAACAACAAATTTACTCATCATTCAAACATTACTTTCAGTTACACAAGAAAAAGCACTTTTATGCGGCAATGATAGCTGTATTTCTCTTAAATATTGCTTTTATTACGGCGCCTCTGGCGGATTTTTTGGCGTCGCCGAGGGCAGATTTGAACGGAGCCACTATGGTTTGTTTTTTAGCTGCGACGGGGTCGATTTTTTCGCCCCCCTTCGGCGGTGGCTGGAACTTGAGACTTTCCGAGGCCTGACCACGGCCGCTGGATGTGCGCTTTTTATCCAGCGGCCGTGGCCTGACCATACCAGGGGTGCAATCGCGGAACGATGCTATTTCCGATTCCATGCCATATTCTATGCTATTCTTATCATCCACCACTCGCGGCTGGCTGATCGCGTTGATAACGCGGACGGACCGTCGTTCTGACCAATGGCCAAGCGCGAAAAGCACGAAAAGCATTGGAATAAGAAATAGAATCGTTCCGCGATAGCGCCCCAGGCCTCGGAATATTCTGGCACAATGTCGTCAAGCTTGCAGTCACTTCAGCGGTTCCTACGATGTAGCACCAGTTGACGTCCTCGCGTCATCAAACTGCTACGACGCCGAGAACGTACTGTACGCGCACGATTGTGCTACACTTAAAATACCGCGCTTGGCCTCGCGCGTCAACCTGGTTCGCCTGTGTGCAACAAGTGTGTTGTTATCGTTGTTGCGTCGGTTAATATTGAATTGCAATTGGAATACCGTTTTTGCAAAGGTAAGTGAAGCTGTAAGTAGTTGTCCTGCTATATGCTCGCTACTCCACGAACATTACTTCTAGAATCGCATTTTATTTTGAGCTGCACGTACCAAAGGAGAATCTAGCATACGAGATACATTACACGCGTGCGCATATCCTATATAACTCTGAGTAATGCCACGCGTGCGCATTTCCTATATAAGTCTGAGTAATGCCATGCTCAATTTAAAGCGCATGTGTTAGAGGATTGTGGCTTCAATGGTGAAAGTGATTAGATATTCCGAAATATGTGATTGCAATGCAGTTAGAACTTTCTCATATGTTAACACGGTCTGTGAACAAAAAAAAAAACGCTGTGTGAATGTTTGTTGGTCATTTGCTACAGTACTTTCACGCATTATTATGCAGCTGTGTGACGGCTGTTAAAACGTTCAGCAAGTTAGATTTTGGTTTTCTTGGCCTAGTTGAGTGCTACGAGTGTTGGGCGAAGATAAAATTGCGTGTCTTTTGTGCGTTTCTTAAGCAGGCATACAGCCGTAATAGTCATTGTTGTTGTACTGTTTGGGGTGTTCAATAAAACAAGAACGCTGTTTTGTACTGCAACAATTTTTATTTCATCTGTGTTAACAGATCACGCAAACAACTTGGATACATGCACGTAAGAAACGTAGGCAGTGCATCGCGCGCACGCATAAAAAAACGGGCCTGTCATTTTAAAACAAATGATATAGAACAATCGACGTAATAGACGGCATGGTTGTCTAGTGGAGCAGCGTCGGCAGTACAAATATCAAACCAGAATGAAACATGAATAGAAAAACGGAGAGTAACAGGCGCTTTGCCCACGGCTTCTATGAGCCGCGCATATCCACCTATCGCCACCGTCCGCCGTTGGTGGCGCCACCAGTACCACTGAAAGCAGCAGCGCACGAGGCGGATACTCGATGAGCAGAGCAACCGTTCATTGGTCAGGCCAGAACTTCTCGACAAGCTCAGTGTGGAGGGACACCCACCAAGTACACACTACGTACTTGTTCCGGCAGTACTGAAGTTGTTGGAAGGATCGCTCACGGCTTCTTCGTACGGAGCGTATCGGGTGATGTCAAGCTTCCCCTCCCGCCTCTTCTCGAGTGCAATGAGATTCCAGACAACAGGGAAGAAATTCCAACACCAGATGCGGCACGGAACTACCCTCACCTGTCAGCCATTGCAACTCACATTCCGCCTCTAGAGGAGGCGAGAATACTGCTTCTCCTTGGCCGAGACGTACTCAGAGTTCACAAAGTTCGCCAGACCATAAACGGGCCGCTTGACGCTCCTTATGCGCAGAGGCTCGATCTCGGATGGGTCATTGTCGGAGACGTTTGCGTGGGTCGTACACGCAAAACAGGCACTATAAATGTGTTTAAGACACACGTTCTCGACAACGAACGACCATCTCTCTTCAGCCCATGCACAAAACATTTCATCGTGAAGGAAGCGCCGGTTCTCTGCGCTACGGATAGACATCGGGCCCCAAATGGTTTCTCATCAGTAACACCATCAGATGACACCCTAGCACCTAATCTATTCGAAACAACGCGAGAAGACAACGAGCGTGCCCTCTCTATAGAAGACAGGGCATTCCTCAAGATAATGGATAAGGAATTAAACCGAGACAGGTCAAACAACTGGGTCGCCCCTCTGCCTTTCCGCTCGCCGAGAGGTCGGCTTCCGAACAACAGAAACCAAGCTCTTTCTCGACTGTACTCGCTGCGACGCACGTTGCGAAAGAACCCGGAGACAAGAGAACGCTTCGTCAACTTCATGAAAGAGCTGTTCGTCAAGGGTCATGCAGAGGAAGCTCCACCACTTAACGCGGACGAAGAGTGCTGGTATCTACCCATATTCGGCGTTCACCATCCTCAAAAGCCCGACCAAATCCGTGTGGTGTTTGACTCCAGCGCTCAGCACGAGGGAGTATCCCTGAACGGTGTCCTTCTCACCGGACCCGACCTGACAAACAACCTTGTGGGAATACTGATACGCTTCCGGCAAGAACCAGTGGCGATAACAGCAGACATCGAGCAGATGCTTTACAATTTTGCTGTTCGCGAAGACCATCAGAACTATCTTAGATTCCTCTGGTTTAAGGACAACGATATCTCCCAGGAAATCATGGAGTGCCGGATGAAGGTCCACGTTTTCGGCAATAGTCCTTCGCCCGCTGTCGCAACATATGGGCTTCGGCGGACTGCTCAAGAGGCTGCTCAGCAATTTGGTGAAGACGCCAAGAGGTTCGTTGAGCGAGACTTCTACGTTGATGATGCTCTCAAGTCCCTTCCGTGCGAGGAAGACGCCATCAGCCTGCTGCAAAGAACGCAGGAAATGCTTGCAACATCTAACATAAGGCTGCACAAAATTGCGTCAAACAGGCAGAACGTGTTGAATGCCTTTTCTCCACAAGACCGTGCGCAGGGACTGAGGAGCCTCGACTTCAACAAAGACGCATCGCCTATGCAAAGAAGCCTTGGTCTACTTTGGGATGTAGGCAACGACACCTTCGTGTTCAGAGCTCCTCTTCAAGATAGGCCTTACACGCGGCGAGGGGTGTTGTCGATCGTCAACAGTCTTTTCGACCCGCTGGGTTTCGTGACGCCTATAACGATTCAAGGGAAGAACCTGCTCCGTGACCTCGTGACGGAAGGTTATGACTGGAACACACCGCTTTAGGATGAAAGGAAACAGAGTTGGGACGAGTGGAAGAATTCTCTCCAGGCACTTCATCACCTTCACGTGCGGAGAACTTATGTACCACACTCAACTGCTGAAGCCGCAACCAGAGAAATTCACGTGTTCTCAGATGCGTCCACAGGTGCCATCGCCGCGGTAGCGTACCTACGCGTAACCGACAGGCGAGGAAACACAAATGTCGGATTTGTCATGGGGAAGGCGAAGCTCGCGCCACAACCAGACCACACAGTCCCAAGGCTGGAGTTGTGTGCAGCGGTCCTTGCTGTAGAAATGGCCGATGTCATACTACGGGAGTTAGACTTCCAGCCGAGCGCTGTCACATTTTACACGGACAGCAAGGTAGTGCTGCGATACATACACAATGAAACTCGAAGATTTTATGTGTATGTGGCTAACAGAATTCAGCGCATACGTGGCAGCACACGACCTGAGCAATGGAAGTACGTGCGTACGGAAGAAAATCCCGCGGACCATGCCACCAGACCAATCCCAGCAGCGCAGCTCGAGAGGACAAACTGGTTGTCAGGTCTTGAATTTCTCTCCAAACCTCAAGGGGAAGCGCCATCATCAGGCTTCACGCTCGTAAACCCTAATCAAGACGAAGAGATACGCCCCGAAGTCCGCGCCTTCGCGACGGAAGCGAACCAACGACAGAAACTCGGAGCCGAACGATTCAACGGGTTTTCAAGCTGGAGCTCACTCACACGGGCGTTGGCAGGCATAACCCGAGTTGCCCGTCACGCAGAGTGTTCCTCTCAGCAAGAAATGGATTCGATTGAGGTGCTTTCTAGAGCCAAACTCATCATCATTCACGCTGTGCAGCAGGACGTATTCTCGGAAGAGCTACGTTGCATCTAGAGAGGAGAGCCGGTTCATAAAACAAGCTCGCTTCGGAAGCTTGACCCATTCTTGGACAGCCATGGGTTAATCCGTGTCGGCGGCCGTTTGAACAAGGGTGACATTCCAGATGAGGAGAAAAACCCTTTGATAATACCGGGCCGACACCATGTCGCGAAGCTACTAGTGCGCTACCACCATGACTGCGTGCAAGCTGTGAGAGCTGCCGGATTTTGGATTGTTGGAGGCAAAAGGTGCATCTCATCTGTGTTGGAGGCTTGTATCTCGTGCAAGAAGCTGCGAGGGCGTTTTCACGATCAGAAGATGGCTGACCTTCCGGCTGACCGAATCAGCACAGAGCCACCTTTTACGAATGTGGGAATTGATGTTTTCGGCCCCTGGATGATTACTTCCCGCCGAACGAGAGGTGGTGTTGCCAACAGCAAGCGCTGGGCAGTAATGTTCACGTGCTTAAGCATTCGCGCAGTGCACATTGAGCTCATCGAATCAATGGACACGTCGAGCTTCATAAATGCTTTCCGAAGGTTCATCTCAGTGAGAGGGCCTGTCAAGCTTGTACGCTCTGACTGCGGAAGGAATTTTGCCGGCGCATGCAGAGAACTTGGAATCAATGCTGAGAGCCTCAACAGCTCACAAATTGGCAAGTTTCTAGCCAACACTGGCTGTAAGTCAGGCCCGTAGCCAGGAATTTTTTTTCGGGGGGGGGGCACTTGCTGAAAGCCTTGACTATTTGAGAAAACGCCTATTTTCATTATTTATTTTCGGTAAAACACCATGTATCATAAAAATTTCGGGGGGGGGGGGGGGCTGGCTACGGGCCTGCTGTAAGTGGATATTCAATCCACCGCACGCGTGCCATGTGGGCGGCGCATGGGAGAGGATGATCGGCATGGCACGCCGCATTCTTGATTCAATGCTTATGCAGTCACGCCATCAACGGCTTACTCATGACATTCTTGCCACCTTCATGGCAGAAGTTGCGGCCATCATGAATGCCAGGCCTCTAACTCCGGTTTCTTCTGACTCTGAAGATCCCACCATCCTCAATCCGGCGACACTACTGACACAGAAGTAAGGAATGGCGCAATCAAGACATTCTGCCGACCGATATCAGAAGTGGTGCACTTATTTTCACCTTTATTCAACAGTGGCCTCTAACAACCGCAGACACCAGACGGGGAGTGTTCTGTCCCCTCTTGAAGCGAGCGTCCATGTGCAGTGTGTGTTTGTCCTTGAAGTGCCGCCGAAGGAGCGTCCTTTCCCCACATATGTCCCGACTGGGGGGTCCCTTCTTATCTTCGAACCCTTCTTCCTTTGTTACCCACTTTTAACGGGCGACACGTGCGACAGTGCAGTGCGCCGTCGTCTTTGTCGGCTCATGGAGAGAGGGAAAACGCCGCCGACGAAAGAAGAAACGCAAGGTTGCGGCAGTCTCGCCCCACCAGCCCGACCAACAGCACCGCTTTTTTACGGGGAGCGAGTGCTTGTGAATGTCTTAAATGAAATGTATCTCTATTCCTGCTAATTAAAGTTAGTTTTGTTTAAATGTTCACCAGTGTTCGACCGTTAACTGGCTGGATAGCGGACGTTTTGACCCGTCAAATGCGAGCTGCGAGACCAGCATAATTAAAGACCTCTTCATTGTGTAGTCACACATGTTCCACTTTGGTATAAAAATTATCCACTTTCTAGCGTGAAATACCTGGTCGATTTGTTATTGGTTATATTCATTCAGTGCACGCAGTGATAATTTTCTTGCGGCTCCAGGAACAAGGCATGTTGGAGCGGCTAGTCAAACATGGCAGTGTCTTCAACAAAATCCTGTGCCTCAATATACAGTACATTAAAGTTAAATGAGCGCCACTTGTCCACATGGGAAGCTTGTACCAACGTGCACGTGGTGTTTCAAGTCAAGTGAAGTAACACTCGGTGCGTGACAAGCCTCTACAGTTGATGTATACACTTACACTGCCGCTGAAAGGGGTATGTGATGTACATAGAACTTCTAGCACAACAGTATAAAAAAGCTTGGGTGAGTTGGTGTTCTATGACCACCTGTCTCTTCGTGCTATTTTGTGCTTTATAAAAAGTGCACATTGCTTACATTGTTTAAATGAAAATTGTGCATTTGCCAATACCACTTTTTAAGTGCATGTTTGGTGGCTTGCCGTGAGTGACCGTGCCTTGTATTTGGTTAAATTGTGGCCTTAGTTTTACAAATATACACACACACAGGTATGCACACACTTGCTGGACATATTACTGTGTGTTTTACTGTGTCGTTCCACAAACTTTTGGAGAGACTTTCTTTTATACAATCTTGATAAAGCCATTTATTGTTGCAACAACCAGTGTAATAAACATTGCTTCTGTACAGCCACACTGTGTCGTAGTTCATTGTGTTGTGCTAAGCAAACTACATTAAGTATGTGAAATATATGTGCCACATTGCATACAACCCTACAAAGTTTTTACAGAAATGGGTCTGCCCTAGGTAACATGGTGCAATATACAGTATCGTAAACCAGATTTGCAGCGCACACCTAGCAGTAGCTACCTACCTTTTTAATTTTTCCTATTTTGCTGTGAGCATGAGTTCTACTTTTAGTGGTTGTGTTTTATGCATTCAGGATTTTACATACATATATTATATAGAGGTTAAACATTATTCCACGTAAGTATGCTTCCATGTATTTTGAGCTAGCGTTCAATGTTGGAAGGCTTTTTTTAGCTGCTATATCAACTGCAACAGGGAGAAAATTTTGCAAGCTGATTTTATTATATGTTCTCTGTTTGGATGGCTTCCAGCAATTTCAGGCATTTCCAGCTGGGAATTTTAGGTCACATAGCTAGGTTATTGGGCATGTGCATGGGGAGGTTCCCATAGAAAGTGCGATTTTCAGCTGGAGGAAAATGCATTTCCAACTGGAAAATATGATTTCCAGCGGTGCATGGATATGTCCTGGCTGGAAATACTCTTTCCAGCAGGAAAGTCGGCTGGATAACTTGGTTTCCGGCTAGACATGGGTTTCTTTCCCGCTGGAAAGTCCGATTTCTGGCCAGAAAACTTTATTTCCAGCGGGAAACTCATGCGTCGGTCTTGTTTCTATCTACATGGATGGCTGAACGTGAGTATGAAACGTTCGCGCGAAATGCGTATATTGCTTCAAGACTTCGCCATACAAAAGGAAAACAATTTGAAACAACTCATTCTCAACTGCAGATATTTTCACGGTTCTCGGCGGTTAGCGTTCGCGCGGTTCAGAGACTTTACAAAAAGATGTGGACGAGTAGTTACATAAAATACAAATGTTTCTGCGGCAATTGAGTGCGCGTCAACAGGGCACTCGAAAGCAACATCCCGCTTTTTCCTGATGAGCTCAATATAGCGTCCACCACGCCTTCGTGCTGAAGCTCCAGAGTTCTTTAACCGCGTGTCTGGTCACCTCTTTCATAGCTTTAAAGAGATCACCAGACGGGCAAAGCAAGCCTCTTTTGTCCCGCAGTCGCGCGTAATCAGCTGCTCTGAGCTGAGAATCACAATTGTTTTCGGGTGATCGCTCGTAACATGAAGTGACGCATACGCAATGTTCCACTGTTATCGTTTCATTTTGTTGGTCCTGTTTTTTTTTTTTTGAAGGCTAAAGCCTTAGATGCCTCATCAAACACGAAAATTGACCGTCGGCGTCCCGCGTCGCCAAGACGAGTGACGCGCGAAATCACGCGACGACGTCACCATATGACGTCACAGATTGACAGAACTAGTGACGTCACTATGACGTCATTTAACGTGACGTCTTATGATGACGCCAGCACATGACATGGTCGATTTGCATTGCCTCCGTGATCTGGGGCCGATCACGGAGGCAATGTAAAAACAGGTGAGGTGCAGAAAGCTTGCAATGCCTTCAATCCTGTGGGCAGTCCGAGACCACGTTGTGTGCAGAAGGCTTTCGGAGAGGGGCGGTAGAGGATCGATGCATCGACTGACAAAAAAGACGATGGCTTCCGTTTGCGAGTCGTCTCAGGCGAATGCATAAAGGACCGTGTTTCTTTTTTTTTTTCATGTGATTTTTTCGCACACATTTTACCTATGCGGTCAGTTCTTCAAAATGCATGGGTAAGTCTAAGATGTTGACATCGATATTGGTGACCACCACATTTTGATCACCTGACAGAGACAAATCGTCAGACCACACGTCGTCAGAATTATTTCTGGCTGAACAAAGCGGGTTCGCGCCACACGTCATACTATTATTGGTAGTCGTTACGCAAGTAGCAAGCATGAAGTTAGTGATGCCATGACCTATATCGGTCGTGTTGCCAATTTTCGTGTATACCAAGTGAATGGGACGCGAGTTACGCGAGTAATTTTTTTACTTCTGGTGGCGCGGCCACGCCGACGGACACATTCGGCTTCGCATGAAAAGGCTTGAAACAGCACAGCGCGGGAGGCAGGTGCAAACGCGTTAGCATGAGCTAGCCATTTGCTACGTTCTCCTGGTTATCTCTACTTTATTCTCTCCTGCAGCAAGTTTAATTACGTTCGCCATTGCACACGAAAGTAAATTAAGCGCCTTCTCTCACAATGAAGTGTGCGCAGAATGCGTTCTTCAAACATCCGCGTAAGTGTGCAGTGGCGTAAATCCCGGGGGGGTAAGGGGGGTCCTGACCCCCCCTGTGTTTAGACTGGGAGGGACCCCCTATGCAATGGTCCCCCCCTGAGATTTTGCATTCGAACATCTTCCATCTTGACTTGCTTGAAGTTTATTTTCACACGTGCCATTCAAAATCGCCTCAGAGTTCCAGCTCTCAGATACAACGAAAGAAATAAGCACAAATATTTTTACGAGATCTTGTGAGCGATGTTCAAAGTCTGCAGCCACATCCATAGCGGCAATCACGAAAGCCGCCATGCAGCGGCCGTTTATCCACGTGGCGACGTATCATTGCGCCTTCTAACTCGCTGAGAGCAACGAGATTCGTGAAGACATTTCTTCAGCACCGAGACTGGGGCGAGAGAAATTGAGTAAGAGATATTCGGCCTTTGCTTGCAAATATCACCACAAATGAGTCATCTTTTCACACCCAACTGAAACTGCACGCATTTTTCAGTACCCCTGTTCATTCCAGCTGAACTTCATACTTCCCGTTACTGTTCGTTTTTCCCTAACTGGCTGTGCGTATCAGACGCCCAAGCAGGTAGAGAATGATCAAGAACATCGACCTCACTGTCGGCTTCAATAAGGCGGTAAGCTACAACCAGACTTCCTTATATATATATATATATATATATATATATATATATATATATATATATATATATATATATATATATATATATATATATATATATATATATATGTATGTATATATATATATATACGATGCAACATTCAACCCACGGACGTCGCCCCCACATGTATACTTCCGGAGCCCCTGGCTGCGCGCGCGTTTTTGACGAACTTCTGGGCCCGATCCACCCGATCGTTCAAACTACAGTGCTCTAGAAGTGTTCGCAGCGTCACCTTAGAGTCACTTAGCGTCAGAGGTAGCATATGCAGTAACTCTACGTCACCTGAAACTTTCTGGCGGGTTGCAGGGCGCGGATAGCTCGGGTTGCTGTTTTGAACGCAAGAAAAGTCTGAATTTCGGTGCGCAACACACGAAACATCTTTTCATGCAACTTTTCTGTGAGTTGTGAAATAAAGGGCTGTCGTTGTGACCGATTTACAGAGGGTGGGCAATATTTTAAGCGGCTATGATGAATATGAATGCTCCTGCGTGTGGCGCGTTCAAGTTTTTTTTTTTTTTTGTACTGCTGGTCGATACGATTTTCAATGCCCTTTCGCCACTGTAGCGATCCTAGCGACTTCACTCCCGCCTTTCAAGCCCCACTATGCCGAATATAAACAACGCCTCACTTTTTATTTGCTTTCGCATGAGCTGGTCTCTGTGACTAACCTACTTAATGCTTTTTTTTTTTTCGCGAATCAATAATCGGCGGAATCACTTGGCTTTGTATTAATTGTATCCGCACGGTAATCTTAAATTGTTTTATTTGCAGACGTAGATCATACAAGGTTACCAAAACTGGTTGGACTCGTAGGCGATATATATTGGTACGTGCGGGTCCAATGAAAAAAAAAAAAAAACCTATACATAGGTATTATGAGTACATAACAAGTAACATTGATTACGTGCGTACATTTTTATTACACCGCAGAATTGCACCACCAAAATAACACTCGACAGCGTCACGTGCTGACAAACTAATTTTATTTACACGAAACCCTGCCTATGTATGCGCAAATGCTGGCCATATTACAATATGGATTAACAATGCATGCATGGTCACTCGTTATAAAACAATAAACTGCCGATGACAACCGTCGATCTAACTGGAGCATCTCAAAGGAGCCCAATCACCGTGGGCCTCCCCCGCTTCCTAATTACTTCAATCATCCCCCCTAAATCTCTTTTTTTGTACATCGATCTCTATCCAGCCCGTTTCATCTTGCAGTAGTTCTGTGCTTAGGACTTCGATAGCGAAACAAGCAGCCAGAGTTCTTTATCATTTTTTAGAAGTACCCTGACCGCTTTACCAAAGCACCGTCCTCGTAATTTCTTGCTTTTATTGTTATCGCACTTGACTTTGCGCGGTCACTCTTCGCTTCGTTGGATCCAGCTGTTTTTTGTTGTCAAACGCTGCCCCAGAAATTTCTCTGCACGTACGCTGCGTGCTCTATGTGCACGACCGCCGGATACTGTAAAAAGCGCCTCCCTCCCGTCCAGATGCAGCAGCGGGCCGTCTTTGAGACAGTTGCAGCGTACGGATAGACACAGATGCCGCTTCTTGAGAAAAACAAGCATACATAAGTGCAGCAAAGCTGCTCGCGTGGTGCCGACAAAGGTCTTTCAAACGAATGAATGGCGGGAACGTGCGCTGAAGGGCATGCGCGAATGGGAACAGTAGCTTCTATTACTTGGGTCAGCTTTAAAGAAGAAGAAAATGCTCAACCCCCTTCTCCCTCCATTGTTTTTTTTTGTGATCTCTTGTGTCATAGAGGTGGCCCTCTCCTCGCCTCCAACCCCGCGTTTGTTGATCCCCCCCCCCCCCCCCCCCCCCGGAATTACAGCGTAACCCTGACCAAGAGGACGCGCTTCACACCCCGCAAGAGAAGTTTTCAGGAGAAACTGGCGGCAAGGCCCCTGACGGGCGCCCAAGCAGTCGACGCGGAGAGTGCCGTGGAGGCGCGGCGCAGAGATACGGCAGTGAGCCCACTGCCCAATTCTAGTACACTGTATTTCAAACGAAGACGCCTGTCCTCCGGTTTCACTTTGTGGCGGAAAAGCAGGGAGGCAAAACTTTCTTTAGTAGGTTGGACGACGACAGAGAATCAACACGTCCGCATTGTTTGAACGCATCACGAAGACTGCTTTGTTTGTACACTATTTACACTGCTCTCGTAGAGAGGGAAAATGAAAAGGAAAATAGAAATACAGAAACACAAGCACAGTCAAAAGATTTTCTCTGCACCCCGCACGTGCAACAAACTTGAAGAACATAGGGAGAAAACGCTTTCCCTGTGTTGGGTGACGCTCCCTGTGGCTTTCAGTGTTCTTTCACGGGGTGGGCGCGTGGGTCGTAAAACGACGAATGTCAAGGACGTTCTCCGCTCTTCCCGTACTCGTCGTCGCCTTCAGCCTCCTTGGTTGCAACCCCGAAAATGCGTCCCCCGGGTTGCCCCTCTTCCTCCTTTTCGTCGCGGGGTCTTCAATTAAAGCTGCTTCGAAGTGGGGGGCTGCTTCCCAATATTCGACAAATACGACATCACTTGTCAGTCGTTCGGCAGTTTCAGCCTGCACGCGTCCACAGAAGTGCTGCCAGCACTGCAACCGGCCGCGCAACCTTCTTGGCGTAATGTGCTTGTGACTTTCAAGCTGGACTGGGAAGATGCCGCGCCAGCGGCAGAGTTCGCTGAGCTCGTTCTTTCTGCCGAACTCCAAGCGACCTTCTTCGGAAGACAATGTCACCAAAAACACTGATGAGGTGAGCCTTTTATGTAATTGATCATTGAATTTAATTTTGTTTTTCGGGTAACCTTAGTGCAACATACAAGGATTTTTATTCTGATTAAAAAAGGGGGAAGTGACAGTTACTTGATGCCGCCTTGAAAGCCCAAAATGGCTTGCAGACATTAGACAGGTGGATAACTACCACGTTACGTTAAACAACTAACAGAAATCTGCTAGATAACTTTTAAATCAATGGTTTCGTGAACTACGTTGCAACTACAGCTTCAATGGAGCTATTATTAGGACTACCCTAATTTATACAATTCGCTAAAAAGCAAGGAATGTTTGGTGGTTTCATCCGCCGGTTCCAGGATCACGCACCGAAGGAATTAATGCCATTTAGAAGAGTGATTTAGACGTTTCGGCCAACTCTTCATAACCTTAGAATAATAACAGAGAGACCAGTGGCGTAAATCCAGCAAAACAACAGGGGGGGTCCCGGACTTTGCATGGCAGCCATCTTGATTATTAGAAATGTGCATATTATTTTACACAAAAATGAAAACTTTACAATAAAACAAAAAGAAAACACACAAATATTCATATATCGCGTTATTGCAATGCTCTTGACGATTTGCACTGCGCGACGAATGAGTCATACAACGTTCTGAACTAGTTTCTACAACACAGTTTCAAACAGCCGATGAGTATTCGATGAATCTACACACTGGGTATGAAACAAACGCTAAAGGAACACTGACACCAAAATTGAAACCTCGAGATGTTTGTATTGTTTGATTGTCTGTATGCGTGCAAGGGTACTTCTGGCCGTTTATAACTGGCGGACGTTAGCTTTCAGTTATCTTAATATGATTTTGAAGCAAGCGTGAATACTCATCTGAGTTGACAGCACCTCGCGACATCTTTAGTAGTATGGCGAAACATTGGTATTAATGAGAACTAACACACAGCAATGCCAAGGAAAGTATAGGGGGTGTTATTTGTAGTAATTAGAATATAAATGTGAAGAAATTAAAGTGGACGAAAAGATAACTTGCCGCCGGCAGGGACCGAACCTGCGACCTTCGAATAACGCGTCCGATGCTCTACCACTTCGCTACGGCGGCGGTCATCTCCCCGTCCACTTTATAGGGTATATATGTGGATTGAAACTTCAGGAAACTTAGGAGTGTTAGGATTATTGGTCAGCTGCCTGCTCGTATATAGATCACGTGCTACGTGACGCCAAGAAGGCAGAAAAAAGAGTGTTCCACACTCGACCCCACACTATTCCCCCTCGCCTCGTTCTCTCCGAAAGAGCATATGACAAAGAAAGTTAGAGGTGACCGAAGTCACTTTCATGTCCCTTTCATCAGGTGCATACACAAAATATTTTTACAGATATCAAGAACTCGTTGCGCAGCTTATGTTTGCATAACAAAATTAGAGCCCGGTACACACATAAAGCCTTCTCCTTGCTTTCTCACCGCGGGAGCGGTTGATTGAAGGAGCCATGAGGCGACGCCCTTGGACGGTTCGCTCTGTGTTACATCACTTCCTGCTTGATGTCCGAATAAACACGAAGAGGGCATCATGCCATCATAGGATGTTTTGTGTCATTAATATACGGGAGATTGAAGTATATGCGCTTTTTAATATTTTTTTTTTCTTCGCAAATACGCAACTCTGAGCCTTCACATTGCGAGGGTGCATGGTTACAACGCGTCAGCTCGTGGCGTGTGGTCTCGGCGCCGCGCCCTTTCCCTATGTAGTGAGAGGACGCGCGGCTACACGTAGCTGCGCGACCTCTCTTTCCATAGCAGTCGAGAAGGTGTTGAGAGGAGAGACGAGCTGATGAACGAAGGAAAGAGAGAAACGAGCGAGGGCCTTTTTTGTATCATCAAACACGTGTAACTCAGCTATTACAGCAGCGTTTCGAAAAATTCTCACGGCTACGTGTTCGTTGATTGTAAACACTTTTGTTCATGAATAAACAGACTGTCCGAAAGTTAGCCACCAGCCTGGAGATCGTGCGTGGGGAAACTTTCGCCTGCTGGCAGGGGCGTAGCCAGAAATTTTTTTCGAGGGGGGGGGGGGGGGTTCAACCATACTTTATGTATGTTCGTGCGTGCGTTTGTATGTAGCAAAACTGAAAAATTTCGGGGGGGGTTGAACCCCCCCCCCAACCCCCCTTGGCTACGCCCCTGCCTGCTGGCATATTGCAGGAAAGCTGGGAGGTTGAACATTACAAAGTTTCGAGGTTCCTTCGCGTGATTCAAGAACCGCGCTAGGAAAGCCATGTAGATGGTGCGTAGAAGAGTTTTCGGGTAGCTCGTCACTGGACTCAATGCCTTGATAACATGTCACTGCTGTGCGTGCGCTTCTATCAACTCCAAGGCGATGGCGATTCATGCTAAAATGACTGGGCGTGCAAGCACGGAAACAAGAGAGAAGTCAAGACACCACAAACTCCGCTTGCGGCTCACTAGTTCGTCTCTCTGTTATTATTCTAAGGTAATGAAGAGTTGGCCGAAGCGTCTAAATCACTCTTATAAATGGCATTAATTCCTTCGGTGCGTGATCCTGGAACCGGTGGATGAAACCACCAAACATTCCTTGCTTTTTAGCGAATTGTATGAATTAGGGTAGTCCTAATAATAGCTCCATTGAATTAAGCTAGTTGCAACGTAGTTCACGAAACCATTGATTTAAAAGTTATCTAGCAGATTTCTGTTAGTTGTTTAACGTAACGTGGTAGTTATCCACCTGTCTAATGACTGCAAGCCATTTTGGGCTTTCAAGGCGGCATTCAAGTAACTGTCACTTCCCCCTTTTTTAATCAGAATAAAAATCCTCGTATGTTGCACTAAGGGTACCCGACAAAACAAAATTAGAATCAATGATCAATTACATAAAAGGCTCACCTCATCAGTGTTTTTGGTGACATTGTCTTCCGAAGAAGGTCGCTTGGAGTTCGGCAGAAAGAACGCGCTCAGCGAACTCTGCCGCTTGTGCGGCATCTTCCCAGTCCAGTTGAAAGTCACAAGCACATTACGCCAAGAAGGTTGCGCGGCCGGTTGCAGTGCTGGCAGCACTTCTGTGGACGCGTGCAGGCTGAAACTGCCGAACGACTGACAAGTGATGTCGTATTTGTCGAATATTGGGAAGAAGCCCCCACTTCGCAGCAGCTTTAATTGGAGAACCCCGCGGCGAAAAGGAGGAAGAGGGGCAACCCGGGGGACGCATTTTCGGGGTTGCAACCAAGGAGGTTGAAGGCGACGATGAGTACGGGAAGAGTGGAGAACGTCCTTGACATTCGTCGTTTTACGACCCACGCGCCCACCCCGTGAAAGAACACTGAAAGCCACAGGGAGCGTCACCCAACACAGGGAAAGCGTTTTCTCCCTCTGTTCTTCAAGCTTGTTGCACGTGCGGGGTGCAGAGAAAATCTTTTGACTGTGCTTGTGTTTCTGTATTTCTATTTTCCTTTTCATTTTCCCTGTCTACGAGAGCACTGTAAACAGTGAACAAACAAAGCAGTCTTCGTGATGCGTTCAAACCAAGCGGACGTGTTGATTCTCTGTCGTCGTCCAACCTACTAAAGAAAGTTTTGCCTCCCTGATTTTCCGCCACAAAGTGAAACCGGAGGACAGGCGTCTTCGTTTGAACTACAGTGTACTAGAATTGGGCAGTGGGCTCACTGCCGTATCTCTGCGCCGCGCCTCCACGGCCCTCTCCGCGTCGATTGCTTGGGCGCCCGCCAGGGGTCTTGCCGCCAGTTTCTCCTGAAAACTTCTCTTGCGGTGTGTGAAGCGCGTCCTCTTGGTCGAGGTATAGTGTTCTAGAGTCGGGTTACGCTGGTTACGCTGTAATTCCGGGGGGGGGGAGGGGGGGGTATCAACAAACGCGAAGTTGGAGGCGGGGAGAGGGCCACCACAATGACACAACAAGAGATCACAAAACAAAAAAACAGCGGAGGCAGAAGGGGGTTGAGCATTTTATTCTTTTTTAAAGCTGACCCAAGTAGTAGAAGACTTTCCATTCGTGCATGCCCTGCAGCGCATGTTCCCGCCATTCATTCGCTTGAAGGACCTTTGTCGGCACCACGCGAGCAGCTTTGCTGCACGTAATGTATGCTTGTTTTTCTGAAGGAGCGGCATCTGTGTCTATCCGTACACTGCAACTGTCTCAAAGACGGCCCGCCGCTGCATCTGGACGGGAGGGAGGCGCTTTTTACAGTCTCCGGCGGTCGTGCACATAGAGCATGCAGCGTACGTGCAGAGAAATTTCTGGTGCAGCGTTTGACAACAAAAAACAGCTGGACCCAACGAAGCTAAGAGTGACCGCGCAAAGTCAAGTGCGATAACAATAAAAGCAAGAAAATACGAGGGCGGTGACAGCAAAACCTTACTCGTGCTTTGGTAAAGCGGTCAGGGTACTTCTAAAAAATGATAAAGAATTCTGGCTGCTTGTTTCGCTCGAAGTCCTAAGCACAGAACTACTGCCAGATGAAACGGGCTGGATAGAGATCGATGTACAAAAAAAAAAGAGAGATTTAGGGGGGATGATTGAAGTAACGGGGATTGGGCTCCTTTAGATGCTCCAGTTAGATCGACGGTTGTCATCGGCAGTTTATTGTTTTGTAACGAGTGACCATGCATGCATTGTTAATCCATATTAATTGTGATATGGCCAGCATTTGCGCATACATAGGCAGGGTTTCGTGTAAATAAAATTAGTTTGTCAGCACGTGACGCTGTCGAGTGTTATTTTGGTGGTGCAATTCTGCGGTGTAATAAAAATGTACGCACGTAATGTATGTTACTTGTTATGTACTCATAATACATATATAGGTTTTTTTTTTCATTGGACCCGCACGTACCAATATATATCGCCTACGAGTCCAACCAGTTTTGGTAATCTTGTATGATCTATGTCTGCAAATAAAAAAATTTAAGATTACCGTACGGATACATTTAATACAAAGCCAAGTGATTCCGCCGATTATTGATTCGCGAAAAAAAAACAGCATTAAGTAGGTTAGTCGCACAGACCAGCTCATGCGAAAGCAAATAAATAAAAAATGAGGCATTGTTTATATCCGGCATAGTGGGGCTCGAAAGGCGGGAGTGAAGTCGCTAGGATCGCTACAGTGGCGAAAGGGCATTGAAAATCGTATCGACCAGCAGTACAAAAAAAAAAAAAAATTGAATGCCCCACACGCAGGAGCATTCATATTCATCATAGCCTATTAAAATATCGCCCACCCTCTGTAAATCGGTCACAACGACAGCACTTTATTTCACAACTCACAGAAATTTGCATGAAAAGAAGTTTCGTGTGTTGTGCACCGTAATTCAGACTTTTCTTGCGCGCAAAACAGCAACGCGAGCTAGCCGCGCCCTGCAACCCGCCGGAAAGTTTCAGGTGACGTAGAGTTACTGCATATGCTACCTCTGACTCTAAGTGACTCTAAGGTGACGCTGCGAACACTTCTAGAACACTGTAGTTTGAACGATCGGGTGGATCGGGCCCAGAAGTTCGTCAAAAACGCGCGCGCAGCCAGGGGCTCCGGAAGTATACATATGGGGGCGACGGAATGAACATGGGTACTGAAAAATGCGTGCAGTTTCAGTTGGGTGTGAAAAGATGACTCATTTGTGGCGATATTTGCAAGCAAAGGCCGAATATCTCTTACTCAATTTCTCTCGCCCCAGACTCGGTGCTGAAGAAATGTCTTCACGAATCTCGTTGCTCTGAGCGAGTTAGAAGGCGCAATGATACGTCACCACGTGGATAAACGGCCGCTGCATGGCAGCGGCTTTCGTGATTGGCGCTATGGATGTGGTTGCAGACTTTGAACATCGCAGGGAAGATGTAAAAATATTATCGTAAGTTGTTGAATTGTGCTTATTTCTTTCGTTGTATCTGAGAGCTGGAACTCTGAGGCGATTTTGAATGGCACGTGTGAAAATAAGCTTCAAGCAAGTCAAGATGGAAGATGTTCGAATGCAAAATCTCAGGGGGGGACCATTCCATAGGGGGTCCCCCCCAGTCTAAACACAGGGGGGGTCAGGACCCCCCTGACCCCCCCGGGATTTACGCCACTGAGAGAGACGAACTAGTGAGCCACAAGCGGAGTTTGTGGTGTCTTGACTTCTCTCTTGTTTCCGTGCTTGCACGCCCAGTCATTTTAGCATGAATCGCCATCGCCTTGGAGTTGATAGAAGCGCACGCACAGCAGTGACATGTTATAAAGGCATTGAGTCCAGTGACGAGCTACCCGAAAACTCTTCTACGCACCATCTACATGACTTTCCTAGCGCGGTTCTTGAATCACGCGAAGAAACCTCGAAACTTTGTAATGTCCTCCCAGCTTTCCTGCAATATGTCAGCAGGCGAAATTTTCCCCACACACGATCTCCAGGCTGCATGGTGGCTAACTTTCGGACAGTCTGTTTATTCATGAACAAAAGTGTTTACAATCAACGAACACGTAGCCGTGAGAATTTTTCGAAACACTGCTGTAATAGCTGAGTTACACGTGTTTGATGATACAAAAAAGGCCCTCGCTTGTTTCTCTCATTCCTTCGTTCATCAGCTCCTCTCTCCTCTCAACACCTTCTCGACTGCTATGGAAAGAGAGGGCGCGCAGCTACGTGTAGCCGCGCGTCCTCTCAGTTAGGGAAAGGGCGCGGCGCCGAGTCCACACGCCACGAGCGCACGGTAAACGATTGAAACGATGTGGGCGCTTCTGTGTTAAGCGCGTGTCCTCCCAGAAAAAAGAAAAGGCATTCCTGATCTAAGCAGCCAGAACTGCCTTGAGCGCAGCCCCACAACAGAGTGAGAGGGGTGAGCAACAATTAATAGCCCTCGTCGGGTGCCGGTTGTGGTATTGTATGCACCCCGCAAATTTTCTGTGACACCGAAATGCTCGGTTCACTCGTCCAATGTCACGCGGGGCCTCGATATACGCCATACCAATGTTTCGCCTTACTAGTGAAGATGTCGCGAGGTGCTGTCAACTCAGATGAGCATTCACGCTTGCTTCAAAATCAAATTAAGATAACTGAAAGCTAACACGTCCGCCAGTTATAAACGACCAGAAGTACCCTTGCACGCATACAGGACAATCAAACAATACAACCATCTCGAGGTTTCAATTTTGGTGTCAGTACGTGTTCCTTTAACGTTTATTTCATATCCAGTGTGTAGATTCATCGAATACTCATCGGCTGTTTGGAACTCTGTTGTAGAAACTAGTTCAGAACGTTGTATGAGACTCATTCGTCGCGCAGTGCAGATCGTCAAGAGCATTGCAATAACACGATATATGAATATTTGTGTTTTATTTTTGTTTTATTGTAAAGTTTTCATTTTTGTGTAAAATAATATGCACATTTCTAATAATCAAGATGGCTGCCATGCAAAGTCCGGGACCCCCCCTGTTGTTTTGCTGGATTTACGCCACTGTAAGTGTGGACCATTGCGGTGACAAACCAGCAGAAACGGGGATTTTGTGTATTTCCTTTCAGCTGGTTTGTCACCGCAATGGTCCACACTTCATCATCATCATCATCATGATGATGATGAAGTGTGGACCATTGCGGTGACAAACCAGCTGAAAGGAAATACACAAAATCCCCGTTTCACAACACACAAACGCGTTCTCGGTGTGATGAGTCGCTACAGTATTATGTTGCAGTGACGCAGTATCAAATATAGCTCAAATTCCCGAAATTTTGGCTAACAGCGGCCAAAATATCAGGCGCGTAGCAGACGCTCGCCGCCTTGACGCGGCCAACGCGGCTTCCGCCGCGGAGAACGGCCACGGGTCCGCGGCGCGGTAGTTCACGGCAAAAGGCCCTCGCTCCTCCCATGTATTCGCGCGGTGCTTTGGATATGCCCAAGGATGCCCACCTTAGCGCCATTTGAGAATCGCAAATTGTAGCGCCGCCAGTTGGCGAATGAATCAACCAGTAATGAACATTTGTTTTGCGTTGCCCAAGAGTCAGAGACCGGTGGCGACCAGATCACAGGCTTGATGAAGCGAACTGTTTACGTTTCGTACGTTTACTTTATGTAGTGGAAGCTGCGGTCAGATATGGCATTTTATGCAGTGGATGTTCTGATCATCGTCAGTGAAGATTGCAGTGTTCTTTGTGATGGATAGGTGGCGGCATGGTTTGCGAACACCGCAGGTTTGTGTACGAGCATGTCCGGGTTCCGGAGCAGAGTTTTGCAGCTGGTGCGATCTCAGTACGGTCCCTAGAATCTCAGAACGTCTTCGGATGTTGGCGTTCATTCTCAAAGATGGTCAAAATAATGTTAGCGAGCAGCGCTGGCGACCGTAGGCGTTCTAACGCACCTTGAAAGACACGACTCCTCGCTTCTGACTGACTGCATTGCCAAGGTTCGTACTTCGCTTGCCTTCTCATGCAGCATACTCTATCGTCGCTTGGTGAGTGCGACACATGTGCGTGTAGATGGTTAGGAAACACGTTTAGTTCCACAAACCACGAAGGCGCAATGTCGAGCAAAGTGAACCGGCGCGTTCAAGCGCACTCCACGTGGTGCAGCACACGAGTACACGAAGAACATCGTCCCACCTTGAAGTAAGCTCATCGGTGCGGTCAGCTGGTGTCGAAATACGTGGTTAAGAGCGTTGATTCGAAGTCACTGGAAATGCAGGCACAGGTACGTAGTTGTGCCGAAGTAGAGACCGAATATTGTAGCACAATTAGAAGACGATGATGCTTTGGCACCTGGCGGGGCTCCGTGAATGCAGTTCTCACATATGCGTAGACAACACCGGTTTGATTGCGCCATTCAATCATGAAGTGTGTGTGTGTGTGGCAGCAGATCAAGCAAACAGTCAGTGTCTTGCGACTGGAGCTTCGATCGTCGGAAACATTGTGCGCATATCATTGCAGGTGGACGTAGCAGCTATGTTGGAATGGTGTGCAAAAATTTGTACGACTCGCCAACAATTAAGTCCAATGTAGTGCAGCTCCTATGAGAATCTGATACCGAAATCTTTTAAGGGACATCATAGTGGGCAGTGTATGCACTGTGATTGACGCTATGCTCATGCCTATGGGAATGCCTGTCTTGACAGAGTCCTCACGTGTGGCTTGTGGTCCATAGGCAGAACACTGTCGGCGTGTGTCCGGCTCGTGTGAGCACTTCTGACATCATATTTCCATTTTATGATACCAGGGCTTGACGTTCTGTAAGCACATTCAGGTTGCGCCAGTGTTGTGCAACCCACTGTACCTGCTGATTGTGCTCCAAGCCAACTCTGTTCCTCTGAACATAGCTGGTTCACCCACCGCTACATCCCTTACAAAGTTTAGTGTGGCACACTCTTTGTGTGCCACACTAAACGTCATGGAAACGAGTGGCGTTGGCTAACACTGCCAGGTTTAAATGCACAGATATAACCAATAAAGTGGACGAGAGGATGACAGCTGCTGTAGCTCAATCGGTACAGCATTGGACGCATCTTCCAAAGGTGGTAGGTTAGGTTGCTGTCAGTGGCAAGTTGCATTTTCGTCCCCTTTAATTTCTTTACATTTATATCGTAATTAACACATTACAGTTAAAGACTACAAATACGGCCCTACACTTTCTTTGGCTCCATTCATTCTAACAGCGCGACAAACACGGATGAAGAAGAGCAGGTGACTCACGGCAGAGAGCTACCTTTTAGCTGAAGTTCTCTTGAAGAAAACAAGAAGAATTCAGCAGATTCCACATACTGTGGGAATTGATGGAACGCAAAGCATGTGTGGTGTAATTTTTTACATTGAGTGAGATGTTACGAAATGATGCTAAAGATAGGCACAAAGGGTATATGCACACCCCTGTTCAAGAGTCGCACATGTGTTATATAAACAGTTGTTTGCAGTTGCTTAATGATACCAACGGCAACATAGGTACTACCAACACCAGATGCGGTAAGCAGATATGTAGTGCTTATACTTGTCCGTTATGTTGGAGAATGCGCGCACCTTTCATGAACCCGTGTGCATATGTGGAAGGGGTTCTTGAGAGTTCTCCGGCGGTGAGTGCAATGTCTTTCTTATTGTGGTTGATGTGTGCCTCACCGATTCCGCTGCTTGTCTGTGTGTGTCCGGTGTCAAGCGGCCGGTGAAGTGAGATGTGGCCTACGATGAAGTTGCTCATCGCTGTGTTCTTATATGTGCCCACGTCGCCGCACCTACAATGAAGCTGCTTGCTGTGGATGACACATTGGAATCCCGTGATTGCAGGGGTCTCACCGCTCAATGTTTCAGAAAGTGCTAACACACCAATTTCTGTGAGCAGAGCATCTTTTTCAAGGTCGTGCACAGACTACGTTCAGGGGTGAGACTGCTGCGCATGCTGCGCATTTTTGATACGATTCTGTTTTCCTGCACCAAGCTGCTCCAAAAGCATAAAAATCGCGAAAATTGCGCCGAACTGACTGCTCCAAAACAGCCTCAAAAGCAAGAATTTGGTGCTTGACTGCTGACCCGAAGGTCGTGGGATCAAATCCTGGCCTTGGTGGCCGCATTTTTGATGGAGGCGAAAATGCTTGAGGCCCGTGTACTTGGATTTAGGTGCACATTAAAGAACCCCACATGGTCTAAATTTCCGGAGCGCTCCACTACTGTGTCCGTCATAATTAGATCATGGTTTTGGGACGTTTAACCCCAGCAGTTATTATTACAGAACGCGCGTAGCGATGGTAATTCATGCTCGTGAGTGTTCAAACCAATGCAAACGCCGTTAACAGGCACCTCAATGCTTTATTTGTGGCTCATGGCACATCGGTGATCACGTGGCACAGTTTTCATACCCGGTGATTTCCCCCTGCGTATGTCGGTTTTGTAATCAAAACGCACAACAAGCGCTTTGATACACGTAAGTGGCGTCGCTTCGTGCCGGCTGTGAACCGGCTGTTCGTGCCGGTTCCGCTGCTTGTCTGTGTGTGTTCGGTGTCGGGCAGCCGGCGCAGTAGGATGCGGCCTACGTTGAAGCTGCGTGTTCTTATATGTGCCCACGTCGCCACACCTACAATGAAGCCGCTTGCTGTGGACGACTCATTGACATTTCGTGATTGTAGTAGGCTCACCGCTCCATATTTCAGAAAGTGCTAACACGCCACGTTCTGTGAGGAGAGCGTCATTTTCAAGGTCGTGCACGTGTGTGCACAGACTGTACGTTGAGAGCGGCGAGCGTGGTCTGATTGTTGTGGTTGTGGCACCAAATGAAGGTGGTAACCCGGTCCAAGACAATGTCTAGAGGTCTGTTTGCTAGCTAGATCATGCCGTCGACAGACTTTGTCGATAGAGCCGGTGACATGTTGAAACCTGAAGTCACCTGTTTTGTTGGTCAGGTATAGGCCATCGACACTGGTAGTCCAGGAAAGTGCTATGTAGGCCAACTCACCGACACCATCTTGAGGCATCGCAAAAGAGGCATTTTTAGTTTCCTTGGTATGCAGTGCACACACCGGAGCCAGATGACGCGTATAAAATATTTTACTTGGATTTTAAAGTTTTCGTCACACAACATCTGCAAGCCAGCCCCACTGCAGTGGACATTATCACGATGGGTGAACACATTTCCACCGAGTTTGTGAATTCTGCGTCGTGCACGCTGGAAGACAATTTATTCATCGTTGTTTACGTGCAACTGACAGAGCTGCTGCGTCATGAGTTGCTGTCTCCGCGTGACATCAGACTGTGCTTACACGTTATTGCGAAGCCACCCCCTCGATATCGAAAGCGAAAGTGCCTTTTTATGGCAGCGGTACTAAAAATATTTTAAATGCATTCCCAGGCACCATAATACTCTTTTTAGCGTTCTCGACACCAGTGTTTTTATTTAGAGCAATAATCCAAAAATATTTAAAATTCATTCTAAAAAGACAGGGCGTGCAAACACGGACACAAGAAAGAAGTCAGGACACCACAAACGCCGACTAACAACTGAAGAGACGCACAACGGCTGAAAAGAAAGAAGGCACGAAAACTTATCTGCGCATGCCCATGCAACAGGCGAACCTATCAATCCGGCACGCGTGGCGGTCTGCGTGGAAGATAACTGTTAAGGCATTTGATCTCATCTTTATGCAAGTTAATCGACGGTTGGCTCACGCATGCGCTACCACTATTCTCGATATGCCATGCTTCAATCATCAGGCGCGTTTCTTCATCTCTATGCCGGTACAACACTGCGCATTCATCAAATTTTGGCGTGCACTTACAATCTCGACAATGTAAAGATAGATTAGAAGGTGAGCCTCCTGTTAGCGATCTCTTATGTTCCAACAATCTCTGGTTAATGCATCGGCCCGTCTGTCCTACGTAGAAGCGGCCGCAGCTGAAAGGGATCTTATACACCACACTCGTACGGCAATCAGTGAATTTGTTGGTGTGTTTTACGAAACAAATATCGGTCCGCTTCTTGTCTTTTACTCCCTCATTCTTCCTCTGCACAGCGGCACAAATCTTACCTAGCTTATTGGCAGCCATGAAAACAACATTAACGCCGTATCTACTTCCTACTTTCTTTAGCCTGTGAGATACGCGATGAATGTACGGTATACCTACGACACGTTTCTTCCTATCGCTTTCTGCAACCATGCTAGGACTTAATACAATAGACTTCTTTAAACGTTCAGCGACCGTGGCTACTGCATCACGAGGATACCCTACATCTAAAAGACGCGTAACCTGTGCGTTAAAGCTATCACTCATTTTGTGCTCACACGACTTGGTGAGGGCTGACTTAAGGCAAGACATGGCGATGCCATTTTTTACAACCTTCGAGTGCTTCGACGAAAAATTTAACAGCGGTTTCGACGATCTAGGAGAATACTGCCAGCACACGTGGTTCTTCTGGAACGTTAAGGAAATGTCTAGAAATTGTATTCTATTATTCTGAGGCACCTCTTTAGTAAAGCTCAGCCCTCCTCCATTTAATTCAAATTTTTCGCTCACGGAAGTTACCACCTTTTGAAAGTCCTCACCACTACAAAAAATCAAGTAATCGTCCACATAACGAAAAATCTTAATAACCGAATTACCTAAGGCGCCTTCCAAAAGATTGTCAATCTTGCTAAGGTATAACTCACTAAGAACCGGAGCAACTTTAGAACCAATACATATCCCTGACTTCTGCACATAAACGCCTTCCTTCCAACCTACCAGCGTCGACTTTAAATACATGGAAAGGATTTCTAGAAATGCCCCGGTAGAAACACCACATTTTTCGATGAAAACCGTCTGGTGCTCTTGTTCGTTAATACATTCACTAACACCTTTTTAACAAGTCCTCATGCGGCAAAGAATAATACAGGTCTTCAATATCCATACTAAAGGCCTTACAACAGCCGGGGTTCTCCTCTGAGAGGAACTGAACTAGCGCCTGAGAATTACGCATACGAAAAGGGTCTGAAAAACTCAAAGAGGTTAAGCAGTTCTGCAAATAACTAGATACAGCGACTTGCCAGGTGCCTTGCTCTGAAACGATTGCTCGAAACGGAATCTCGTTCTTATGTGTTTTGGCTGAAAAAAAGAATTCTAAAGTAAGTGATTTAGCCTTCTTGACATTACAAGCTATTCTCTCAAGATTATGTCTTAACAAAAGGTCGACAGCATGTTGCCTAACTACCGATGGCTTAAGTTTTACCGTCCTAAAATTCTTTTCTATGGCTGTTAATGCTTTTTCTGAGAACAAACTGTCCGGCATAATTACAAAATACCCTTCCTTATCTGAAACTACTGGCCTGAGTTTCTTCTCGACACAGTAATTAACCAAAGGCCGGATAGGATCAGAACACTTGAGATGCATATTAGAGCCCTTGATGCTAGCAACGCAGTCTGAGATGCAGTGGGAACGCTCTTCTTCAGGAACAAGTCTAGTGATTGTACGCGGTAAACTTAAAACTTCTATTGGTTTCAGGTTCGGCTTAAAACAGTATTTAGGACCTAAGGCTAGGGTTTTGCAGTGACTATCATCTAAGGCAGCTCCTCCTAGGACTAGCAAGTTATTTTGCGGTGAAACATTAGAAATAATCTTCCTCTTACATGGTTGAAGTTCTCGAAGTTTTACCCTCCATATGAACTTCGCATGCTGGTTAGCTACCCTCATCCAGTCGGCGTACATCTGCTTCTGGCGGCGATCGTCACGCGAAGTCGAGCAACGGACCTTTAGGTATTCCTGGTAAAATCTCACTTGACGCTATGATTCCGCGGTCAATATGGCACATATCCTCCTGGCATGTCCGGTAGATGGTTGCAGAAAGCCGCACAAAAGTTGAACTTCAACTGGGCAAACTCTATTCTTAGAAAACCAAGAGAAAGTTCTAGCACGGACCAAGCAAATAGCAATTAAAGAACCAAAGAGGCAGGATTGCTCAGATAAGTAGGGGAACACGGAAAAGGGCTCAGAGTACTAGAAATGAAGCTTAGAATAACAGAGAGCTGAGCTAGTTGGTAAGTATTCATTCTAAAAAGACAGGGCGTGCAAACACGGACACAAGAAAGAAGTCAGGACACCACAAACGCCGACTAACAACTGAAGAGACGCACAACGGCTGAAAAGAAAGAAGGCACGAAAACTTATCTGCGCATGCCCATGCAACAGGCGAACCTATCAATCCGGCACGCGTGGCATTCGTGTCAGTACTTCTTTAATGTGTTGACAGAGACTGTGAATCACCTGTAGCACATACACGCATAGCATGAACTGTCGTATGCAGCTATGTGCCACATGTGACTGAGAGAAAGGATTTCATGACCTACGCAACAGGCATTTTGAGTTATTCATGTCATTACCAGTGAATCGTGTTCACCATACACTGATCCCCTGCTATGCCAATTTTGGTATATTACAAGTTATGGAGACTACCAGGAGAGCACCCAGACAGACGTAGGCGGCTATACTCGGCGACAACTTATCTTGACATTGGAGCGAAGGCTACGGAGGCGGGGCTTCCGCACATCCGTGTTGCTCCGCAAGTAGTATGGCAGCTTGCGTAAAGTGCGTTGGCGGGCTAGTTGGTTGTTCATGCTTAGTTTCTACAGCGTGACTGGACGCGGACGGAGAAGCAACACGCAAACACACACACAGCGCTGACTTTCAACTGGAATGTTTATTTTTCATATGCATGTGACGCTTATATAGACACACGTGAGCAGGTGCACAAAAAACAAGAAACAAAAGCAGGACCCAAACGCGCATGTTCTGCTGCAATCACAACCAGTTGCCACCAACCTAGAGTGACGGATGCAGATATCTCTTTTCCTTATCTGTTAGTGACAAGGATGGCATGCTGACACATGTATCATTCATTTTATCTATTTCATACGCTTCAATAATTTCTCTTGTCAATCGATCTCTTGCTCTGTTGAGAATACTAGTTTTATCAAAAATGGGAAAACAGCCACATCTTTGGCAGTGAATGGCAAGGTGTCCGGAAATAACTTTCGTGACATTGTACTTATGTTTGCGCAACCTTTGATTCACACAACGGCCGGTCTGGCCAATGTACACACGGGAACATGACAGCGGTACGGAATAAATAACGTCTTTTAACGCAGGCAACAAACTTCTCGCTATGTTTAGTGGAACACGAAGCATTTACTTTTTCTCTTTCGGCGTTCACTCGCCTGCAAAGTCCCTGCAGTCGCACGGGCGCGGAAAAAACAACGTCCACACCGGACCTTCTCGCAGTCCTTTTCAGGTTGTGAGATACGGTGTGGATGTAGGGCACTACTGCGAGCTTTTTCCTTCAAGTGTCACTCTGATGCTCACTCGGATTAGACCTGTAGTTTTTGTTCAGGCGCTCCGCCACCGCTGACAGCAGTCTCATGGGGTAACCTGAGTCGCACAGACGCTTGGCCTGGCCCCACAAACTTTCCTCAATCTTATGCTCACAAGACTTGGACAAAGAATTGTGGAAACACGACTGAATAACGGCACATTTGACTAACTTGGAGTGCGCCGATGCAAATGGCAACACCGGCTTGTTACCTCTAGGCTCGTAGCTCCAGCAAACATCTCTTTGACGGCAATACAACCCTATGTCCAAAAATCTTATGAAATTGTCCTTCGGGACTTCATGCGTCAGTAAAAGAGGGGACAACACGTCAGTAAAAATGCTAAGGTTCTAGCGACCCCTGCGTCAAAGTTGTTAGAGTCAAGGCATGAAACAATTAGGTAGTCGTCTACGAATCTGAAGACGCCAACGACGTCCGTACTGGTCAAACGATCGCGAAGGAGCTTGTTGCGGTGAGCCAGAAATAGGTCGCTCAAACAGGGAGCGATAGAAGACCCAATACATATGCCATTTTTTTTGTTTCACAATGTGTTCGTCCCAAGTTGCGTAGGTTGAGTTTACATAAAAGTGAAGGAGCTCTAAAAACTGATCACAGGACAAGCCGGAAGCGTTCTGGGAATTGACACTTCCCAACCTGTCAATGCTATCTGCAACACATGTCATCAATTCCGCCTGGGGAAGTGAATAAAACAAATCTTTAACGTCGATTGAAAAGACGGCTAGGTTCTGGTCCTGCCTAACCTTAAAGAATTCAACAACTTGCTCAGACTTAACTACCAAATAAGGATCGTCAACAGGAAGCATCTTCAAGTGCTTCTGTAAGAACAATGCCAAACACTTCTGCCATGTGTCGTTTTTGGACAAAATCACACGCAGAGGACAGTCACTTTTATGCGTTTTAGCTGTAAAAAATATTTCTAACTGCAACTTTTTGCTATTTCCTAACGATCGAGCTAGGCTTTCGAGATTATATCTTTTGCACAACTTTACTGCCTCATTTCGAAGTTTCCTCAGCGACACGTCGTCATGCGCATTGAACACGGCGGATACAGACTCCGAGGCTTTTGTCAAGTACACGGACTTGGGCATTACCGCGAAGCCACCTTCTTTGTCCGCGGATAACAATGACAGAAAATTATCCTTCATGTACCTAACAGTACTAGCCAACGAAAGTTTTTCACCTGAAGGACTGTGTCCTGAAGTACTGTGTCGACACAGTACTTCAGGTGAAAAACTTTCGTTGGCTAGTACTGTTAGGTACATGAAGGATAATTTTCTCTCATTGTTATCCGCGGACAAAGAAGGTGGCTCGTAGACGACTACCTAATTGTTTCACGCCTTGACTCTAACAACTTTGACGCAGGGGTCGCTAGAACCCTTAGCATTTTTATTGACGTGTTGTCCCCTCTTTTACTGACGCATGAAGTCCCGAAGGACAATTTCATAAGATTTTTGGACATAGGGTTGTATTGTCGTCCAAGAGGTGTTTGCTGGAGCTACGAGCCTAGAGGTAACAAGCCGGTGTTGCCATTTGCATCGGCGCACTCCAAGTTAGTCAAATGTGCCGTGATTCAGTCGTGTTTCCACAATTCTTTGTCCAAGTCTTGTGAGCATAAGATTGAGGAAAGTTTGTGGGGCCAGGCCAAGCGTCTGTGCGACTCAGGTTACCCCATGAGACTGTTGTCAGCGGTGGCGGAGCGCCTGAACAAAAAGTACAGGTCTAATCCGAGTGAGCATCAGAGTGACACTCGAAGGAAAAAGCTCGCAGTAGTGCCCTACATCCACATTGTATCTCACAACCTGAAAAGGATTGCGAGAAGGTCCGGTGTGGACGTTGTTTTTTCCGCGCCCGTGCGACTGCAGGGACTTTGCAGGCGAGTGAACGCCGAAAGAGAAAAAGTAAATGCTTCGTGTTCCACTAAACATAGCGAGAAGTTTGTTGCCTGCGTTAAAGACGTTATTTATTCCGTACCGCTGTCATGTTCCCGTGTGTACATTGGCCAGACCGGCCGTTGTGTGAATCAAAGGTTGCGCGAACATAAGTACAATGTCACGAAAGTTATTTCCGGACACCTTGCCATTCACTGCCAAAGATGTGGCTGTTTTCCCATTTTTGATAAAACTAGTATTCTCAACAGAGCAAGAGATCGATTGACAAGAGAAATTATTGAAGCGTATGAAATAGATAAAATGAATGATACATGTGTCAGCATGCCATCCTTGTCACTAACAGATAAGGAAAAGAGATATCTGGATCCGTCACTCTAGGTTGGTGGCAACTGGTTGTGATTGCAGCAGAACATGCGCGTTTGGGTCCTGCTTTTGTTTCTTGTTTTGTGTGCACCTGCTCGCGTGTGTCTATATAAGCGTCACGTGCATATGAAAAATAAACATTCCAGTTGAAAGTCAGCGCTGTGTGTGTGTTTGCGTGTTCCTTCTCCGTCCGCGTCCAGTCGCGCTGTAGAAACTAGGCAGCTTGCGGCTGATTTCGGTTTTGCTCGCTCGCATCGTTAACACCTTTAGAAAATTATATACACGAAAAATATGCATGGGGGAGACATTTCGATTGCTTAGTGTACATTTTAGTGTCATATTACGAGTATATTTTTCTTCGAGAACTTAAACAGCGCGTTTGCGGCCGCGCACTGAACGACTACGTCATGGACGCCATGTTTACCTTGGAGAACAGGCGTGCTGAAAAGGCGGTGCAGTCTAAGAAATGGAAAGAAAAGGAAGGCATTCTTGTAAAGTGAACAATAGCTGTGTTTTACTTACGACTTCCGGCAACTGTTTGAGGCTCATAATAAATAAAGCAGCATTTATTTCAGCAAGGCCAATGAGAAAATTATCAGTAAGTTTATGTACCATTTCTTCGCGCGGTAGTAGCCATGCCCTTTGGTTCTGTAGCTTTCACAGTGCTGTCAAGAAAAGTTGTCGCCGAGTATAGATAGATAGATATGTAGATAGAAACGGCCAAAGTGCCTGAAATTCGCTAAGAAATGCTTCGCATTTAAAAGCACGAACTCAGCACCTTGGTCTTTTCTAGCTAATCAACTCAAAATACTCTGCACAACTAAGCATTGTCAGTATAGGAGACGTACAGACTCCAGAAGTAAAACGTAGCCCTATTACTAAGCACAGGATAGCAGAAGATCCTTGTCCACTATCTAATGAGGAGGAAGCTTTGTTATCCATTAAAGGGGCCATGACACGGTCACCCAACAAACTAGAACTATAAGTGAAAACTAAAAGTAGAGGGTCTATTACGCCTATACATATATGAAAAGTGGCCCGTAACAGAATATATATCAGTGCAAAACAGGCCCTGGAATTAACCGGCTCTAAAGCCCGCCTACCGCTGGTGACCGCCATTTTTCCATGGCGCGTGTGATGTCATGTGCAGCTAGGACTGGAGCCGTCGCCTTCTACCAAACTTTCAGCCACTGCAAATCGTTCAATTTCAGTGCCGAGCTGAAGAAAGCTAAAATATCTCGATTTCATATGCAGCTGACCATGAAACAAAATTGTTCACCAGAACGCAGACGCTCGCACAGCTAGCTGCTTGTTACGTCATGGCTGAGTGCACCAGTGTTGCCCGGCTTGCAGGTCACTCGCTTGTTTATAGAAATATTCAGTTATGAATTAAGCACTCGGCCAAATGTGCTAAAATTTTGCCAGCTTATTTGTGAATGCACGAGGATTAAACCACATAACACAGATTATGATTGAAAATTGGGTGTCATGGCCCCTTTAAGGCATTGGATGGCTGGCTGACACATTGAGATCCTTTCTTATTTATAACAAATGCCTCCATAATCTCTCGATAGCCATTCAGGGTGTCTGAAGAGCACGCTTGCTTTATAAAAAAATCACGCCATATCCACGGAATGAATGATGATAAGTGGGCGAAGCTCGAGAGGGGGAGGTCATTGGTAAACCGTAACTCTCCCGTGAAAGTTAGCCCATTACATCATTAAGAAAGACGTGAGACTGTGCGTATATTATCCAGAATCAACTTTTATTGTGTTCTTGTTCGTTGTTTCGTTTCTTCGTTTGTTCTTTTCATTTCGTTGTTGTCATGGCGGCTGGATTGCGAGGTCCCTTCATTATGACGGCTTTATGGTCCGTGAAATGAAGCGAGAGAGGTTCTTGTACTGGCTGCAGTGGGAAGTTTGCAAACACTAAGTCTATGCACGTCCCTCGGATCGTGGCAGGTTGCATATGGATACATCTGAGTGCGTATTTGGAAAGCATGTGCTGCACGATCCAGTCATTGGCAATGAGGTCCATGTTGAAGTCCCCAACCAGCACAAACGGACGGTTCTTGTACTTGTTGTCGTAGTCACGTAATGCAGCGTCTATAAACGACTTGACGTCCCCGATGGACAGGTTGGGTGCGAGGTACACGGTCATGACGGCGACTAGCAGACGGCGACTGAATCGGTGGACCGGTGTTTCGACGCGTGGTGGCGATTCCGGGCTCGATTGTCGGCTCCGCGATGGAGTGCAAAGCATGAAGCTTACCCCGCACCTCCACCAGTGTAACGACGTGGGATCGACGAGGACACGGAGCACGACAAACAAACACGCTTTATCGATAAGAGAAAGAATTGCAACGTCTTCTTCGTCCCTGCGCCGGGCCAAGAACACTCGCGCTGCTTCGCTGCCGTCACCACTGGCACATACGCGCGGCATAGGCGGTCACGTACGAGCTAGGAGGGAGCCTAAAAATGAAGGCAGCTTCACACTAGTTAGGAAGTGCCTCTCTGTTTTCTACGTCTTTTTTGTCTCCCTTTATTTATATTTCCTTATTTCATAGAATAACAGAGAGCTGAGCTAGTTGGTAAGTATTCATTCTAAAAAGACAGGGCGTGCAAACACAGACACACGAAAGAAGTGAGGACACCACAAACGCCGACTAACAACTGAAGAAACGCACAACGCGAAAAAGAAAGAAGGCACGAAAACTTATCTGTGCATGCCCATGCAATAGGCGAACCTATCAATCCGGCACGCGTGGTGGTCTACGTGGAAGATAACTGCATGCATCTTTATGTATTTCTTTTATGCACTTTGGGCTTTTCTTTCCCTCTCTCATTCTTTCTGTGCTATGCCTTACCATCACAACTCTCCTCCTCACGCTCGCTTCCCTTTCCCACTGCCTTGCTATAGGCACGCTGCACTCGCCAGGAGCCTCCACCAGCGCCAATACAGCCACTTTCTTGTTAGTATCGGGAGAGCTTCCATGGGCCACCCTCATTATGCCAAGGAAAGCGAAGGCTGTGCACCCCGCCGGACACCGCGCGGCTGCTTACAAAAGCAGTTTTTTTTTTTTTGCCTCTACGTGAGATTTTGTTTTTCTAGAAGGCTGAGTGATCAGCCTTGTTTCCAAAGCTTAGTAAACAATGTTTAGCGCCAGCGATGAACGATTTAGAAGACAGACGCAACACGGCTGCTCATGTTGTGTCATTCTTTCGGGCATCTGTCACTTTTTCATGGCATGCTTCATACAGCAGTTAGCCTTTCCTGATATTTTGAACTCTATGTGCATGATGTTAAAGGTGAAATCATGGATTCTGGCGTCACAATCGAAGGCCGATGAATGAGCAGATGCGCATAAAAACTCCCTTAAAGAACGCCCATGTCTGACTGCAAGTTGGCCCTTTGTAGTTATTGTAATGCGCCACTTGTTTCACTGCTGGTATCATAAGAGCATCTTTGCTGTGCAGTGTGACAGTGAAGTAACGAGCGAGGTCAATAAAAAGAAAAAGCAGCGCCAAGTTGGCAGACTGCTCGCATTTGAGAGACCGTTCCGTGATTCGACGATTTAGTCTCACATGGCTACATCATTTGATTAAGTTCATGTTTGTCATTCGTGAATGTGCATGCACTTATCCTCGGCAATTAGAGAAGTAGCAGGCGCCATAAATGACAGCCTAGGTGGCATCCCAGTTATATGCAAACGAAAATATGTGGCCATGGTCACTGTGTGTTCTTTTTTTTTTTTTCAGTATATGTGTGACAAGTTTGTCCCAGGCTTCGAGCATAACAAACCAAGGAAAAACAAAACGAGTCTTTCGGCAGTATAAATATCCTAAGATATTTCAGGAAGAAACGGCGAGAGACTTTTTAGTCGAGGGGAAGAGCAAACCTTCTCTTTCTACAATTGCTCTGATTGAGTCATGATATTGATGAAAATTAATAAATGTTGACATTCTACCCGAACGAATTACAATCGACGATGACAGAAACACACTATTCTTGGACTTGCACGTCGATCACACCAAGAGAACCTTCAAATGTACGTGCATATTTACCTCCTAAATTCTGCCAAAAGCATTTAAATTTTCCCGAAATGGTTCCACACTGATAAAACTGCAGGTCTGTTCAATTATCGTAAACCACAAAAAGTGCAATGTGAAAGATTATCTTTGAAAAGGAAGCTGGCATCGTTCATAGCTTGCTGCGGTGAAACTCACTGGTGCGTTGTTGAGGTGTGATAATTTATCCACGC
Source organism: Rhipicephalus sanguineus (assembly GCF_013339695.2). Taxonomy (NCBI): domain Eukaryota; kingdom Metazoa; phylum Arthropoda; class Arachnida; order Ixodida; family Ixodidae; genus Rhipicephalus; species Rhipicephalus sanguineus. Next base: position 136,554,678 of record NC_051185.1, read on the forward strand.
CGAGTTGCTGTAAGTGCTCAAAATTATGGACAGAGTAAGCTTTTAAAGGCGGACTAGTTTATGCTTGTTTCAAAGAAGGCATTAACAGCGCAAACATGGTACAGAAAAAGCAGCGCCCGTTCCCGTGTTTTCTTTTCGTTGTCCAATGTTTACGCTGTTAATCTCTTCTCCAAGACATATTACAGCATCTGGCTATGTAAAAGGACTAAAAACCATTCTGAAGCACTACGTTAAGAGTTTCTTCTTCTTTGACAATGGTGTAGAGGTGTGCTAACAGTGCTTAACTGCTGTTGTTAGCAAGGCCAAGCAGGCGCGACTGGTTCCTGCTCTCCCGACGAGAATGCGCCTGCTGCCGCCAGAGGCGCTCACGGTGGCGCGGGGTTAAAAGTGCAACGTGCCTATACTATACTGTACAAGGCTGTGCTCTGCTCGCGTGCCTGGACAGCCGAGTGGTGACGACGCTCGCCTTAAGATCGCTTAGGCATCTGCTTCGGCCAGCGTTTTGTGAGTTGTGTCGCCCGAATGAGGGGGGACGATCCAGCTTGGTCCAGGGCTTGAGCCAAGACCAGGTTATGATATGACGCTGTGGTTTGTATGAAAAGCCCAGGGAAAATCGGCTCTCACATCTTTTTCTGTTAGTCTCCCTCATTTCCTCTCTTCCTGGAAGCAATGGTAGTGTTACCATCCAGTGTTGCGAGTTGATGCCCACATCGCACATTGTGTGCCTTTGTACTTGTGATCTTTGTCAATACATGGCAGCGTGTTGAAAGATACCTTGTTGCAGCCTTATTGGGTACATACTTTAATTGCTTATAGTGGTGGTGTACGACTGGCATCGGGCAGACTTGCGTACAGTGGTGAGCTGTTGTAGCTGTTACCAGGCGTACACGTTTTCTTCAGGCTTCCTTTCTTTTTGATTTACCTGTGAGCACAGAGGCAATTTTTTAGCTCACCTTGCCGAGCGAAGTACCAATGTTCTGGAAATGCCATGTTGTTTGCAGCAAAACGACACCTGTACAAGGGCCTCATGGCCAAGTGCCTCTAGTAAAAAAGATAACCCCTACATACAAAGTGTCCATGATGGCAGCTGGAGAACTCCTCCCTAAACAAAACTTCATGGTCTTCTTCAAAGAGCACACAGATGTGCCTTAAGATCAATGCCTCTGAGAGCGTAGTGGAAGTTGGCTAGTACTCAAAAGGAGGTGTTCAAAAATAAAGCTTAGCCAAATTGATTATCACTCTTGTCAACAGTTTTATCACTTTAGAGATATGACATCTAAATCCTACTCACATTTTGTACCTTCAACTTTCTAAGTGGCTTTTGTTGCTGGAAACTGTAGAGGGCGCAACATAGGCAGCATAAATGACATTCTGAACAACTAATTCTTGTGCATACAGGAAGCAGACTTAGATGAACAAAATAAACTCGGGCAAGCTGGCTGTCAGGTGGTGTGGCCGTTCTTCAAAGCAGCATTGCAGCCAGTGAAGTTGCCGTTAATAGTCACATAGAGGCTGTTGCTATCACCCTCTACATTCCTCGCCACAGATACATTTACATTCCAATTGAGACTTCAGATTTCACTTCTGATCCAGGTTTAGAGTAGATCTTAGACCAGCCACCTCATAGCAGGTGATTTCAACTTGCATAAAGCACTCTCAGGAAGTGAGAAAAAGCTGGCTGCTGAGGGCAAATAAAAGATGTTATTCTTGCTATTGACCAGTGCTGGGCAGCATTGAAGATACATGTATCTTAGATACTCTTTAGGTATCTTGTATCTGTATCACGAGACATCTTGCAAGACATGTATTAGTCTTTGTGTTTACGATACATTCAATAATGTATCGTGTATCTTAAGATCAAAGGTACTGCAATTGCCATACCACTGTGCGAAACAACAATAGTGGGCTGAACTCCGCCTCTCAAGCTGATACTGCTGCCACTAAGCCACCTAAATAAAACTTAAAGGGACCGACAGCTGCCCAAAACATGAAATGACTCCACTGATGGAAAGATTATCCGTCACATTGACTCAAACCAACCCTGTTTTTTTCATAAGAGGTGGATTTATATTTTTTTCTTAATTCAAAGTCGCGAAAAATGACCTGTGGCGCCTCTGGCGGCAAAAACATGAACGATCCGATGAACCCGGCTACGTGACCGTTGATTGCTGCACGCGATCGACGATTTTTTTTTTGTTAGTATTGAAATATTATTCGTTTCTTTATATTAAAAGGTATTACATACAGGCCTGCGTTAGTAGTATACAGTAAAGTGGCGCTGCCTTCGCGTGACGTAATGATCCCATGCTCGTCAGCGCGTCTTGAGCAACTTTTCAGTGTGCTCATGCAACCGTGCACCCAGTTTTCAGGTCACTAAGATTTTGGAGTGACATAGTTTTGCTACCTACACTTCGTCTCAGAAATGACGTGCACTGCTACTCGGCGCGGCCGCGCATATGCGTAGTGACGTTTTCGACGACTTGGCTTGGCTCGTGCATCGAGAGAGTAACGACGCCGGGACAAGCCACCCATGACACAGGCACAGGCAACCTAGGACGCACGCGCACGCAACGCGGTACAAATACAGGGAAGGTATATAATGCCGCATCATCTCATTGTAACAGGTTGATATTTTCAAAAATAGTTGAAAAGCTATAAATAAAGTTGGTTAAGCATAGTTACAGGAACTCCTGTGAAAGCACAACGATAGCTTTCACAAATCGCGAGAGGGGCTGGCGGCATTGCTATCAATTCTCAGCGTTGCTGGAGGAAAGGTGCGTCCGTGTTTAGAGCCTTTCAGATCGAAAAATACTGCTCGTAAAATAATTATGTGCTTTTGGGATTAACTACCGCAGCTACTAACACTGTGAAGAGTGAACTTTCTGTCGCACCGTAAAAAAATGGGTCGAGAAAAATCAGTTGTCGGTCCCTTTAAGACAGTGACATTCTTTTATCTTTCTACTGGAGCACTCCAGCCAGGGCAGGTGATGAGGTTTGCATGTTCCTATTGGTGGCGCAGAGTCACATGGTGGCTCTCACCCCTTCTCGACAAAAACAAGCCAACCTTTTGTTTTCTCTATTCTTTCTTTTTGGTTGTGTGTGGCACTTCCTCTTAGCCGCTGTCCTGTGCTGCGTACGCCAATGTGTGCAGCATCCACCATGCAAATTCTGATGCTGCTATAGTGTTGTTATCGAAGCTTCTCTTGTGTGGTGCTTTGTTATGCCGGCTGAAGAATGCTGAAATGTGATTGCTTTGCTTCTTGTGGATTTCACACAACAGCATTTTGAAGGATCTCATGGATGTAAGTTTGACTTACGTGCAAAGAGGTTGACGTGTATGCAAATGAGATAACAATTTTAGCGCCACCAGCACCGATGATAGACCTAATAGGACAAGCATTTGCCTAACGGAAAAAATTAGTGCAGCTTGAACTAAGTCACGCAAGGCTGTGTCACAGCTAAGCTGGTAGGCACCGTGGTGGTTCTGGCTTGGTTAGGCTTTAACCCTCTCACCTCTCTCTTTCCCATCCCTTGCTTTACTATACTAAGAAGAACAGACTGTTGGGCTAGTTGGTCATCCATGAATATCCATTAGCTTATCCATGCACACTGAAAGAGGTTATCCGTGAACACTGAAAGAGTGTCACTGTACTATACATGGCTATGCTTTTTGTCTTTTTTTTTCCGATGTTTTTTTGTGTGTTTCTTTCTATCTTTCTCTCTCAGCCTTTTCTCTGTCTTTCTATTTTTCTCTTCCCTTTATTCTTTTTCTCTTTCCTTCTGTGCCTCTCTATCTCTCTTTAGTCGTTTGCTCACCTTCCTTTCTATTTCTCTACCTTTCTCTCTGTCTCCCCTCCTCTATTCCCTCCTCACTTCCTTTTCCCACCCCCTTGCTGTGCTATACTATCCAGGACTATGCAATTCTCAGCAAGCGTGCCTGGACAGCCGAGTAATTACGACGCTCGCCTTTCGAATCTCACCTCACTAAGAAATTTTTGTCGCTAAGAATTTCTCTCGTTCTATCGCCCATCATAGTTATTGCATCCCGCGCCGGACAAATCGGCGTACATGGGAGCGAAGAAGACGACGAAGAGAGTGCATGCCAGTTCATGATGATGATGCCCATTGTGGAAAAGTGAAAACACACGGGCGAGAGAGACGATACAGGTGCTATAATTTCAATTGACATTCATTTTCAGAAAGACAACAGATATAAACACACATCTGGTCATGCGCAATGACTCCGTCCAGTAGGCAAAAAAAATGAGAGATCTACAATTCATTTTTCTCGCCTACAACCGTGAAATCAGCGAACCTAGATCCTTATCCGACAGTAGTAAAGACTGATGCACTTATCTCTCGACCTTACGATGAAAAAATTCGTGGCTACCTTTCTAGCTGTTTGATCGCACTGTTGAAATAATATGGTTGTGTCATCAAAATAAACAGTAGATTTTCACTTTGTGCAATGAAGGGACAGGTGGCCTTCTTTTTGCAGTTGGACGGAGTCATTGCACATGACCAGATGTATGTTTATATGTTGTCTTTCTGAAAATAAACATCAGTTGAAAGTATAGCGCCTGTATCGTCTCTCTTGCCCGTGTTTCTTGTGCTATTCGGCAGTGTGTTCATACCAACAAGCTCGGCTTTCCTTGCTAAGGATGATGATAGTTTCCTTTCTACGGCACACGTTGAGCATAACGGCTCTGCTGTAAAAAAAACATGGCCGATCCCCCTTTCATGGGAATCGGTATAACACGAAAGTGAAACGTGTCTTCACGGGGGTAGTTGAGCGTTTATTGTGCATTGTTTCGCCTCAAGGGCGAAGGAATGAATGCTATAGCAACAAATTGTAATGTCACGCAAAGAACGGCAAGCAGCTCGAAACTTGCAGCGCGCTGTAAAGCAGAAAGGACGCACGAAAAGAACACACACAGAATGAGCGCGAACTTACAACTGCACAATTGTTACTTCTTTGTGTGTGAGCAGTGCGCTTCTTTTGGAAACGCGGCCGCTGCAGCGAGCAAAGTGACCTTTGTGCTCTCTGTAACGTCAACGGAAACTTGCGATGAAAGCACAAGACCTACACACTGCCCCCATCACGAGATAAGCGCGCACACGAGACACCCCCTGTAGAAGTACACTTGCATCGCAATGCGCGGTACAACGGCCTTCTATAAAGCGCGCCATCCGCCCTCTTCGCACCATCTCACTAGTGATGACAAGAACATGCTGAAGCCACCAAGCTCCGAGTACCGCCAATGGTAAATGGTGTGTATAAATAGCTCACCGTTCATAAGCTGAAGAACGTACGCTCTGTGGCCGAGTGGTTTTGTGCCGCACGCTGCGGAGCGAGGGGTCGAAGGTTCGTCTCCTGGCAATGTAACTCTTTCTTCTAGTTTTTTTGTTTGCCATCTGTTTGTGTATACTTTACGTCATATTCATGACGGAAATACGTCAGTGGAGCCGTGGTGGACCCCGGCAGAAAACACTTTCGTCCTAATATATTGGTGTCTGTGTCTTTTTGTTCTTTCTGTCTTTATTCAAAGTGTATTTAAAAACATAATTTGATTGCCCTTTTGCATCTCATGCATAGCACTTTTGTTCATGGTGTAACACTTGGCAGATGATTATTAACTTCCACAAAAATGTGTCTTTGCCATTTTTACAAGGTGCCTAACACCTTCTCTTTTCTCATACTCTTACGATAACTGAGTACTACTAAAGGTAAGGGAATCTAAATATCTGGCACTCCTTTTGACCTACAACCTTTCATGAGTAAACATATTGAAACAATATGCAATAATAAATTATTAAGAAAGCTCGGCTATCTTCAATGGACACTTCGGGTGGCTCCGCAAAGTTCTAAACTGCTGACTTATCAAACACCAATTCTTGAATACGCATCTTTAGTATGGAACCTTGTTCAAGAAAATGATAGTCGCGGGGTTGAGTCTGTGCAGTCTGGAGCCGTTCATTTAATATGCTGTGGATATGGCAGATATTCAACTTCCTCTATCCTTTCTAGTCTTACACCTTGGTCAACACGTCACCGCACTGAATGTTTCTCTGCATTCTCTAATTAAATCGTTGTGCCTCAATTGTTTAGACAAAATGTTAAGTTCGCTGATCCATCCTCTTCTTGTAGCTCTCACAAACTAAATCTTTTAACATTTCAAGCTAGAACTTATATATTCAAACTTATATATTCAATTTTCCCTGTAATGCATTACCAGGAGGTGTTTGTGAATTGCCTTGTCATGACCATTTGTCTGTACTTGATGTGGGATGTGTAATCACTCCCACTACTCAGATAACTTGACTGCAGCATGCACAGACAGGTCTCATCTGTTCACTGCAATACGTCCTTTGTGAAGTGCTGCCAACGTGAGCTCTTTTACTTTTAACTGTCTTCGTCATTTCTACGCTACTCTTTACACATTTACATGTCACTTGATTTTGCCATTACATCAAGGCGACATTGAGGACAAACATAATGATCTGGGTGTGTCTGTCATAAGCAGTAACAAAAATTCTGCTGACTGCTTATAAGAATGGAAATTATTAGGGGGTTTTCCCAAATATTCGGCCATGGCCGATTATGCAGTTAAAGAAGTGAACATTTGGACGAATTCAAATATTCGAGCAAGTCATGACTTACGAGTGCTAGGCATTCTTATTTTCCAAGTAAAACATTGCTGATACATACCCGCCTGGCTACATTGTATTTCACGGCTACTGCATGCTACTGTTCTGTGCTTATTTATAATGTGTTTCTGTCAATTTGCGACGTTTTACTGTAATCATTGAGAAGTATGCATGGTGTGTGCATTACCTTCGTACTTCACTTCAGCCTATTCGGCACACTCAGGCGACCGGGGCAGTTCCTTTCACCAAGCTTAATTCTGCAGGTCTCTTATACAGCAAATGTTGTACTTTTGCATTCTATTAACAGGTACACTAAAATAACCATCAAGAATGTTACCTAAGCAATGTTTAAAGCTTGAAAAAAAAAAGCATATAGTGTGCGATCATCAGATAAGGGAGAGGGCCAGTTATGTTTTTTCATTCTCCTTGAAGGGCGATGATTGATGTTGATGAAGCTGGAGGCAGCTAGGAGCTTCTTGTTCTGTTTTCATGTAACTGACCCTTTACACATGTAACCTCTGCCTGGTGCATGCCGTGCCAGCATGTTGAACATTGTAATGTAGATGCACTGAGTGAAATGCACAAACGAGGAACATAATAAGAGGACAAGACTAGGGATGCGCAAACTTTCAACTGTTTATTTTTACAAAAGCACGTCAAAGATAGACACAAAAAATATTGAAGATAACAAGGACTGTGTTATAACGTGTTGTTCATGGAAGCAGGCCATTTTGGTGCTATCATGCTCCACGTGTGTATTCTTAACTAATCTGGTGGTTGTCAATAAAGCTAAATGCTGCCTCACTGAGGGCAATACATGCAGAGCTCACAAGATTGTGTGATTTAAACATGAAAAATGCCTCGATGATTTCGCGTGTTCTCTTAGACCTGCAATGCGCCAACGTTTGCGTTTGGTTAAAAATGGGATAACATCCGCATCTTGCGCAATGAGTAGCTAAGTGCCCTGGTGACTGCAGCATTTCTCTTGCATACCTATGTTCTCTTAATCTTGTGTTTATGCAACACCCAGTCTGCCCAACATTGCATTTTCCGCACGTGAACAGAATTTCATAGACTACGCCGTCGTCACATTCTAAATATTTGTTTACATGTTTGATGGTGCATTTTTTCACGAGCGTAGTTTCGGGGGAATCATTAACTTGTTTGCAAAGGCCTTTAAGCTTTAAAAAGGCAGAGAAAACAACTTTAGCACCATGGTTTTCCCCAATCATTTGGAGAGCATGAGAAGTCTTGTGCATATATGGAACAACACATATGTTCCTAGTTTGCTTGTTTTCTTTTGGTGCCTTCTTACTCCCGAGCAAACTTTTTAGGACCTTTTCAGTGACAGAAGCTATTAAAGACGCCGGATATCCGCTGTTCTTAAGCTTCGCTGCTTGTTACACGATACTAGCATTGACCTTGTGGTCACATGATCTTCTGACTGCCAATGTAAAGCACGAGGAAGCTATGGCCCTCTTGACGAGCTTCGTATGACCTCAGTCGTACGGCAGCAGGGACTTATTGCTCCTAGTTTTATACTCCCAGCATGTATAGGATTCATGGAAAGTTAGCTGCAATCTAAAAATTGCAAGGCTGTCATTATTTGGCATGGGATGGGATGGAAAAATGGGATCACATCTGCAAGATGCGGATGTGATTCCGTTTTTAACCAAACGCAGACCTTGGCGCACTGCAGGTCTAAAAGAACACGCGGAATCATGGAGGCATTTTTCATGTTTAAATCACACAATCACGTGAGCTCTGCATCTATTGCCCTCAGTGAGACAGCATCTAACTTTAGTGACAACTGCCAGATTAGTTAAGAATACACACGCGGAGCATGATCGCACCAAAATGGCCTGCTTCCACAAACAACACGTTGTAACATAGTCCTTGTTATCTTCAATGGTTTTTGTGTATATCGTTGACGTGCTTTTGCGAAAATAAACAGTTGAAAGTTTGCGCACCACTAGTCCTGTCCTCTTGTTAAGTTCCTCGTTTGTGCATTTTGCTCAGCGCATCTACATTACAATGCCATACCAACTAGCCCAAATTGAAGCTTGCTAAACGTTGAACATTCCTGATAAGTTTGGATTGTTCTGATAACCTTGAGCATGCAACATCAACAGTAGAGTTTATTCTGAAACTAACGCGGCTATCAGCGCTAAGGCTGAAACCTTCGATGCCACATGTATAAATGCGATGCACCTTACCGCTGAATAGATTAACAACAGCAAGGTTCGTGCAGACCCTTGCAAACCCTGAAAACCGTTGAATTTGAAAATTTTCAGAGCCCTTGAAGGTCGTGGAATTGTATTATGACCTTGAAAACCTTTGAATTTCGGGACCAGTGCAGTCTAAAAGTCCACAGTGCAGCCTGCTTTCTGTTGTATATTAACATAAATTCGCCAAACTTTCAATTTCAGAAACAATGCAACGTGGGAGTTTGCATGAATTCTGTTTGTGCAAGCCTTGTCCTCTTGTTCATTTCACCCATCAGTGCATTTTTATTTTATTTATTTATTTACAGATACTGCTGTCTCATGTTTTAGACATTGCAGGAGTGGTTACAAGAAATGCACAAGAACAACGACAACAAAAAGCAATGAAAAAAAAATAGTACATAATTGGACACTTGTTTTACAAACTGCATGTGGTCGTCGACTCAAAGAACTGTCAAGATTATTCCAAGTGTCAACTGTGCACGGAAAAAAAGAGCATTTATAACAGTCAATATAACACCTGAATGGCACAATGTTCAGCGGATTGTATCGGCGGGTCACATGGGTAGTATGACCGGTTAAAGAAACGGGTGTAGCTATGTGGACAGATTTGTGCACGATGTTATGTAACATGATAAGCCGATCGCACATACGTCGGTGTTCTAAACGATTCAGCGATAAAACGTGGTAGTGCTCTGAAGGGAAGAAGTTATGGTCGTAGCGATTAAAAATAAATCGGATTGCTTTTCGCTGGACGGACTCAAGTTTATCTTTGTCATTTGCAAGACGTGGTGACCATACGACTGACGCATATTCAAGAAGAGGCCTGACCAGTGACTTATAGGCTATAAGCTTGCATTCTTTTGTGGCACCTTTTAACGTTCTTCTTAAGTAACCAATTTCTTCAGTGATTTTGCTGAAATAAGGTCAACGTGTTTGTGCCACTTTAAGTTGGGAGAGAATACAACACCAAGGTACTTAAATTTCTGGATGTTTCCTAGTGTATGTTTGGGATTGCCATACCTAAATTGCAATGGTTCCTTTTTATTAGTAAAAGCCATTGTCACAGTTTTCTGAAAATTAAGCTCCATCTGCCACATTCTGCTCCAGTCGAAAAATGAAGAAAACACATCATTTAACAAAACCTGGTCACTGCCACTACTCACGTTGGAATACAAAACACAGTCATCGGCGTATAGACGTAGCTTAACTGGAGTGTTAGTTACAACTTGAATGACATCATTAATGTAAATTATGAACAAAAAGGGTCCCAAAACAGAGCTGTGCTGATGTGTGTCAGGAAATATGACCTGATGATGACTGTTCGTGGTTGTAGCGAACAAACTGACTCCTCAGGTGCAAATAATCCGTAATCCAGCCAAGTAATTTGTCAGCATATGGGCCTGTGAGAAAGTTGTGAAGTTTGAAAATAAGTTTTTTATGGCATACTTTGTCGAAAGCTTTGGAGTAATCAACAAAGATGGCGTCGATTTGTTCATGGTTGTTAAGTGAGGAGGCGATGTCATGCGTCAATTCGATCAGCTGTGTAACCGTGGGAAAACCGCTGCAAAGTCCATGCCGATGCTGTGAAAGGATATTGTTGTCAGTTAGGAATTGAATAATGTGCTTGTGAATGATGTGCTCCAGTAGCTTGCAGCACGTAATAATGAAATTGGTCTGTAGTTAGAAATGATTTCCTTCTTACCCGATTTGAAGATAGGAACAACATTGGTAATCTTCCAAATTCGCGGAACCCGTTTGGAGTCAAGTGATTTGATAAATATAATTATAAGGTACCGTGCACACCATTCAGAGTACCTTTTCAAAAAAACGGGGATAGCATCTGGACTGGCACTTCTAGTAATATCTATGTTTAGTTAGAGATTGTGAATTCAACATCCGGAATAGCTACCGATACAGAGGGGGGGGGAGGAAAGAAGGGACGGTGCCGTTATCAGTGGTAAACACAGACCTGAAATAACTATTGAAGGCTTCGGAGATCGTCTGAGCGTCCGAGCAGGTTTCGTTATCAATAATGAATGAGCAAGGGCTGGTGGGAGGTGGACTAGTTGTCTTCCAATACTTAGTCGGATTTTCCCTAATGAACGTTGACAATGTGTTATTGTAATAGAAGTCTCTGGCTTCATGCATTTTATTTTTTAGTGTTGTTTTTAACGTACACAGAAGAAAATCTTGGTTTGGCTTGGAGGGGCATCGGCGACGTAGTCGCTTTATGCGGTGAATAAGCTGTATTATTTCTCTGTTGTACCACGGGTGTTTAGGATTGCGCTTGACACATTTGTTTGACACAAATTTCGATATACATTCGGACACTATCGCACCAAAGTGTTCCACTAACGTGTTCACACCACATGTGTTGCTGGAAAACAGAAAATTATCATAGGAATCTGCTAGCACGGAAAGTACATCTTTATCATAGGCACGTGAGAAACCAGTCACAACTTTGTATTCTTGTTTTTTAAGTTCGCAGGTAACAGAAAAATTAACAAAGACTGTATTGTGGTCTGAAAGACCTTCTACAACTGTACACTCAAAGTCATCGTTCAATAAGTCAGCCGTAACAAAGACAAGGTCCAGGATTAAACAACCTCTAGTGGCTCTGTGAACAACTTGAGTAAAATCATGGGTTACAGCGAAGTCAATCAAAGAGTTACAGAGAACTTTGTCACGGCCGGTTGTGGTGAAGGACTCCCAGTTAATGTGGGGCGCATTTAAATCCCCGCATATGATCAGTTTGCGGTCGTGAAGTCTGTGCTTTACGATATAGTCGGTGATTGCCAATATGCAATTGCCATCTTTATTTGGCGGCCAGTATACAGCGCCGATCGCTACAAACACACTGCATACCCTAATCTTACACCAGGCAGACTGTTTCAAGGAGGTGAGGCAGTGTCGCGTACTCAGTGCCATTTTTGATAAAGAGCGCCATGCCACCACCGCGACCACAGGACCTGTCGTTTCGAATAACCGAGTAACCAGAGGGCAGAAATTCATTTTCAAAGATAGATTCATTAAGCCAGGTTTCAGTGACACATATAACTGACGGGTTATGACACTCTGCTAGGCAACTGAAGTCGACAAACCTGTTTACAAGACTGCGGGCGTTCAAACACAAAAGTGTTAACTTTTTTGATTCATTGTGCCTGGTGTCAGTTCATTGCTTTCTCTGCTTTCTTTTCTCTTCTTATTGCTGCTATCATGCGCCGGGATTCTCTCTTCTCGCGCATCATCCCAAATGAACAATCCTTCGCCAATCTTTATCTTGTTGGAGATTAGCTTAACCATCTGACCAGCCCTCCGAAGTTCTGCAGTGCTTTCCCACAGTTTCTTGCGTATCTGCCTTGTAGTAGGGGAGTAGTCTTCTGATACAGAGTAGTTGCTGCCTTTTAGTCTAAAGCAATTTTTTAGTATGTTTAGTTTCTCACGGTGATCGAACGGTTTGATAATAACCGGTCGATACCTGTTAATTTGCTTCCGACCCACTCTGTGAATTCTTTCTGCTGAAATAACTTTTATACCAAGTTTATCAGAGAACACTTCTTTCAACGCAAGCTGCGACAAGTTCTTCATATGTTTCGTTTGGTTTTTCAGCTACACCAAAAACTATTACTAAGTTGTTGCGTCTGCTGTAATCTTCTAGGTCGACAAGCTTTCTTTTCAAAACTGCAACTCGTGAGTCTAGGTCGCGTGTTAAGTTTTTGATTTCATTTATCGCAGATGTAGCTTCGCCCACCTGCTGTAATTTAACCTCAATATCCCCCAACCTTCGTTGAATATCTTTCTGGCCCTTGAGCAGTTCAGCTAGAACCTGCTGAGCGCCAGGCCCTGGATTAAACTCAAGGTCACCATATAGCATGAGTAGCGACAATACGAACGACAATACGACAATAACCTAAATGTTCGAAATAAATCCGGAGGCTTTTTAGCGGAGCACTGCAGGAGGTGTGGTTGCTCGCCGGCTTTTTCCGCTACAAAGTTTTTAAAGAAATCAAGTGACAGGACGGAGCGGGAAATTATTGAAGCTTTCTTTATTAACAGATCCTCTGACAACTGCGTAAGCAGGGCTTCCGTTTTACTGAGTGACGCCGAGATTCAGTATCTTGATGGTTTTATTTAGCTTCTACAGTGTTTCACCAATGCATATGTTCATACTTTCTCCCGTTTTTTTTACTTTCTCCTTTTTTTTGCCTTTTTTTTTGCCTTTTTTTTTGCACCAGCGGGTTAAATAATTGTACCATTGTGAGCATTGTGATATTGCTGCTAGGCATTTGTTGATAAGTGTCCATTTCTGGGTTTTGTTTGCTTGGTATGTTGGTCAATTGGCTCTTGGAAAGAGCAAAAATCAGGTTGTTAGTATATCGCGGTTGATAAACCAAAAGAAAAAGAAAAAAAAAAAACGATCATTTCTGTTTGACTACCAATGTGTCATTTATCAAGTTTAAGCGCACTTATAAGGCAGTTGGTTGCAAAATAAATCCAGTTGTAAGTCGGCGCTCGTTTGTGTTGCGTGTTCTTGTCCATTGTCTCAGTTGCGCTGTGCCTTCCCATTCCCATTCCCATTACGGGCAATAAAGTACATTTCAATCAGTCTCCGTGGGCACGGCAGCTGGACAAAGCAAGGCCCATTGGTTTTAATTGTGGAAGCATTGTTACTAACCTGCATTAAAAAGAGGAACGGATTTGACATGGTGCCCACTAGACGCCAGCCGACGTGCCCACTGAAGCAATCCGATGGAGACAGAGCTTTTATATCTTGGGTCGACGTTATCGATGAAGTTGCACACGGGTGTCCCCAGTCGTTGCCCAGATTCAGGAATTTCTCTGTGCAGTCTCCGTGCTGGTTTGCTCATGGAACAGGGGTGGATTCCGTGTTCGCTGTGCTGGCTTCCGTAGTCAAGGCGGTCAAAGCAAACTGCATTGAAAAGAGGAACGGATTTGACATGGTGCCCACTGGACGCCAGCTGACGTGCCCACTGAAGAAATCCGATGGAGGCGGAGCATTTATATCTTGGGTCGATGTTATCGATGAAGTTGCACACGGGTGTCCCCAGTCGTCGCCCAGATTCAGGAATTCCTCTGCGCAGTCTCCGTGCTGGTTTGCTCATGGAACAGGGGTGGATTCCGTGTTCGCTGTGCTGGCTTCCGTAGTCGAGGCGGTCAAAGCAAACTGCATTGAAAAGAGGAACGGATTTGACATGGTGCCCACTGGACGCCAGCTGACGTGCCCACTGAAGCAATCCGATGGAGACAGAGCTTTTATATCTTGGGTCGACGTTATCGATGAAGTTGCACACGGGTGTCCCCAGTCGTTGCCCAGATTCAGGAATTTCTCTGCGCAGTCTCCGTGCTGGTTTGCTCATTGAACAGGGGTGGATTCCGTGTTCGCTGTGCTGGCTTCCGTAGTCGAGGCGGTCAAAGCAAACTGCATTGAAAAGAGGAACGGATTTGACATGGTGCCCACTGGACGCCAGCTGACGTGCCCACTGAAGAAATCCGATGGAGGCGGAGCATTTATATCTTGGGTCGATGTTATCGATGAAGTTGCACACGGGTGTCCCCAGTCGTCGCCCAGATTCAGGAATTCCTCTGCGCAGTCTCCGTGCTGGTTTGCTTATGGAACAGGGGGGGATTCCGTGTTCGCTGTGCTGGCTTCCGTAGTCGAGGCGGTCAAAGCAAACTGCATTGAAAAGAGGAACGGATTTGACATGGTGCCCACTGGACGCCAGCTGACGTGCCCACTGAAGAAATCCGATGGAGGTGGAGCTTTTATATCTTGGGTCGATGTTATAGATGAAGTTGCACACGGATGTTCCCAGTCGTTGCCCAGATTAAGGAATTCCTCTGCGCAGTCTCCGTGCTGGTTTGCTCATGGAACAGGGGTGGATTCCGTGTTCGCTGTGCTGGCTTCCGTAGTCGAGGCGGTCAAAGCAAACTGCATTGAAAAGAGGAACGGATTTGACATGGTGCCCACTGGACGCCAGCTGACGTGCCCACTGAAGAAATCCGATGGAGGTGGAGCTTTTATATCTTGGGTCGATGTTATAGATGAAGTTGCACACGGGTGTCCCCAGTCGTCGCCCAGATTCAGGAATTCCTCTGCGCAGTCTCCGTGCTGGTTTGCTCGTGGAACAGGGGTGGATTCAGTGTTCGCTGTGCTGGCTTCCGTAGTCGAGGCGGTCAAAGCAAACTGCGTTGAAAAGAGGAACGGACTTGACATGGTGCCCACTGGACGCCAGCTGACGTGCCCACTGAAGAAATCCGATGGAGGTGGAGCTTTTATATCTTGGGTCGATGTTATCGATGAAGTTGCACACGGATGTTCCCAGTCGTTGCCCAGATTCAGGAATTCCTCTGCGCAGTCTCCGTGCTGGTTTGCTCGTGGAACAGGGGTGGATTCCGTGTTCGCTGTGCTGGCTTCCGTAGTCGAGGCGGTCAAAGCAAACTGCATTGAAAAGAGGAACGGACTTGACATGGTGCCCACTGGACGCCAGCTGACGTGCCCACTGAAGAAATCCGATGGAGGTGGAGCTTTTATATCTTGGGTCGATGTTATAGATGAAGTTGCACACGGGTGTCCCCAGTCGTCGCCCAGATTCAGGAATTCCTCTGCGCAGTCTCCGTGCTGGTTTGCTCATGGAACAGGGGTGGATTCCGTGTTCGCTGTGCTGGCTTCCGTAGTCGAGGCGGTCAAAGCAAACTGCATTGAAAAGAGGAACGGATTTGACATGGTGCCCACTGGACGCCAGCTGACGTGCCCACTGAAGAAATCCGATGGAGGTGGAGCTTTTATATCTTGGGTCGATGTTATAGATGAAGTTGCACACGGGTGTCCCCAGTCGTCGCCCAGATTCAGGAATTCCTCTGCGCAGTCTCCGTGCTGGTTTGCTCGTGGAACAGGGGTGGATTCCGTGTTCGCTGTGCTGGCTTCCGTAGTCGAGGCGGTCAAAGCAAACTGCATTGAAAAGAGGAACGGACTTGACATGGTGCCCACTGGACGCCAGCTGACGTGCCCACTGAAGAAATCCGATGGAGGTGGAGCTTTTATATCTTGGGTCGATGTTATAGATGAAGTTGCACACGGGTGTCCCCAGTCGTCGCCCAGATTCAGGAATTCCTCTGCGCAGTCTCCGTGCTGGTTTGCTCGTGGAACAGGGGTGGATTCCGTGTTCGCTGTGCTGGCTTCCGTAGTCGAGGCGGTCAAAGCAAACTGCATTGAAAAGAGGAACGGACTTGACATGGTGCCCACTGGACGCCAGCTGACGTGCCCACTGAAGAAATCCGATGGAGGTGGAGCTTTTATATCTTGGGTCGATGTTATCGATGAAGTTGCACACGGATGTTCCCAGTCGTTGCCCAGATTCAGGAATTCCTCTGCGCAGTCTCCGTGCTGGTTTGCTCGTGGAACAGGGGTGGATTCCGTGTTCGCTGTGCTGGCTTCCGTAGTCGAGGCGGTCAAAGCAAACTGCATTGAAAAGAGGAACGGACTTGACATGGTGCCCACTGGACGCCAGCTGACGTGCCCACTGAAGAAATCCGATGGAGGTGGAGCTTTTATATCTTGGGTCGATGTTATAGATGAAGTTGCACACGGGTGTCCCCAGTCGTCGCCCAGATTCAGGAATTCCTCTGCGCAGTCTCCGTGCTGGTTTGCTCGTGGAACAGGGGTGGATTCCGTGTTCGCTGTGCTGGCTTCCGTAGTCGAGGCGTTCAAAGCAAACTGCATTGAAAAGAGGAACGGATTTGACATGGTGCCCACTGGACGCCAGCTGACGTGCCCACTGAAGAAATCCGATGGAGGTGGAGCTTTTATATCTTGGGTCGATGTTATAGATGAAGTTGCACACGGGTGTCCCCAGTCGTCGCCCAGATTCAGGAATTCCTCTGCGCAGTCTCCGTGCTGGTTTGCTCGTGGAACAGGGGTGGATTCCGTGTTCGCTGTGCTGGCTTCCGTAGTCGAGGCGTTCAAAGCAAACTGCATTGAAAAGAGGAACGGATTTGACATGGTGCCCACTGGACGCCAGCTGACGTGCCCACTGAAGAAATCCGATGGAGACAGAGCTTTTATATCTTGGGTCGATGTTATAGATGAAGTTGCACACGGATGTTCCCAGTCGTCGCCCAGATTCAGGAATTCCTCTGCGCAGTCTCCGTGCTGGTTTGCTCGTGGAACAGGGGTGGATTCCGTGTTCGCTGTGCTGGCTTCCGTAGTCGAGGCGTTCAAAGCAAACTGCATTGAAAAGAGGAACGGACTTGACATGGTGCCCACTGGACGCCAGCTGACGTGCCCACTGAAGAAATCCGGTGGAGGTGGAGCTTTTATATCTTGGGTCGATGTTATCGATGAAGTTGCACACGGATGTTCCCAGTCGTCGCCCAGAGTCAGGAATTCCTCTGCGCAGTCTCCGTGCTGGTTTGCTCGTGGAACAGGGGTGGATTCCGTGTTCGCTGTGCTGGCTTCCGTAGTCGAGGCGGTCAAAGCAAACTGCATTGAAAAGAGGAACGGACTTGACATGGTGCCCACTGGACGCCAGCCGACGTGACGTGCCCACTTGGTTCTCTCTCTGTTTCCACACATGTCCTTACGACTTCACTCTTGTCTCCTGCGTTTGTGCTGCTTTTTTACCTGTTAAGCAAGCAGTGCATGTAGCTAGTACACTGTAATGATGTGAAGCCTTGCTAATACTGGAGCCTTGCTAATACCAAGCCTTGTTTATAGCACCTGTCCTGAACATTTGTTGTGTGTAGGGAACTACTTTGGAGGCATCAAGGCTAGACTTTTCTACAGTATAATACAGTTAAAACTCGATCTAACAAAACCCAATTTTACGGAGTTCCCAATCTAAGGAAGAAATTTGCATTCTCCAGCAGGTACTCATCAGGATCAACGTTGTTGTCACTTGAAATAACGAAACTAACTTGGAACCAAAACTGATTTAACGAAGTTTTTAAAGAAATAAATTAGTAAAAAGAAGTGCCAATTTTTTCTATTTAGTAAACAGATGGCTTTTTTTTCTTCAAGTGCAGGCACTAAATGCTGTTGCGTTACAGCATCTATTACTACCCATAGTCATGATCCTGGTTTTACTTTGACAAGGCTACACGCCACCCGTACCAGATGGTGCTACGGGTGGAGGTGGTTTATTGTTCCTCTCAATGCTCCCACAGAAACGCTACGGTGGGCTTTTGTTACTTCATGGTTTATGCGACAGATTTTACTGATCATCTCCGTGCAACTTTCTTGCTCGCATAATCACTGCATTCATTCTCTCTGTCTTTGCATTTTGGCTGCATGTCATATTTCATGTGACTGTCTACCTGGCCTGCATCGGCCAGACCACATATGTAAGGCTCAGTGTTCGGTAGACTTGAACACACTTTTCACAAGAGCATGTGTGAGCAGCAAAAACAATGCCATGGTAGATTTTTGGTGTCTCTGTGTTACAGTTTTAGATTTCGAAGGACTGAAAACCCCCTTTCTCGATATTGCAAGCTTCCTAATTTAACGAAGTAACTTGAGCTTGGTGCTGACTTCGTTAAATAGAGTTGCAACTTTATGTGTATAAGTGTGATAAATTTATTCAGAATTTTAAATATTGTTATTGTAAAAAAAATCCCGCAGATCCCACGCACTGTGGGAATCGATGTAATGCGAAGCATGATTAGAAAAAACAGAGCAATACCACAGGACACACAGGAAGGGAACGCAGACAGATGGCTGGTTAGCCATCCACTGTAGGTCGTGCACGTGCTCACCTATTTTTGAGAAATGTAGTGTTGTCAGTAAGCACAGGGATCGCCTAACACGCGAAGTTGTTGAAGCGTATAAGATTGTGCAGTTGGGTAAAAACTGTGTCAGCACCCCGTCAATCGCATTATTGCCCAAGGAAATGGAGTATCTACGGAGGCGCTTGACGTAATCTGTCTCGGTTGTGCTATTCGCGGCCTATCTGCGCTATGTCCAGTGACGCACTATTACGCGAGTGGTTATCATGTGTATTTATAGGCGATGCATTTGGTTTTTCACAATAAATTTGTTGAGAGTTCAGCGCTGTGTGCGTTCCCTTCCTGTGTGTCCTGTGGTTTTGCGCTGTTTTTTCTAATCATGTACAACCAACAAGCCCAGCCCTCCGCACTAATGCGAAGCAGCCAGCAAAGAGCTGCACAAATCGCCTTGTTTGTCTTTGAGACAAATGAAGTCATTCGTGACATGCAGTTCACTATCGCGTGTTTGTCAGGCATTCATGCACATACAATCTGATATATACCATGCTACTGAAACGTGTATTTTGGTACGTACAATGCATGATTTGTCATTTATGTTCGTCACACACTCATGTCATGCCATACCAACTTTGGTATATATCCAGTTAACAAAATAGCCAGAAGCGCATCAAGACAATGTCGTAAATCATGCTGTACATGACGTCATAATTTTCATGTTACCACCTGCCATTTAAGTTTGTTTTACAGTCACATCACGCAATACCACTTTTGGTATTTATCAAGCTAGCGATCCGGCTGCGAGCGTGCCATCAGTGTGGCATGTAAGCCATTCTGTACATAACATGCATGTCATGATTTTCATGTTACCACCTGTCATTTATGTTCGTCTTAGAGTCACATCACGCAATACCAACTTTGGTGTCAATCAAACGAAGCGGCTGCGGGAGTCGTATGAGCGTGGCATGTAAATCATGCCCTACATGACATGCATGTCATGAGCGTTATGTTACTATATGATAGAACACCTTGTAGTGCATGACCGCTCTCTTGGTGAAGTGTGCATGCTAGGGCGACCAAACTTGACTGTGGAGAAGAAATGAAAGTCTACATTTTTGAGTTGTGTGACTCAGTGGTCTCCCCATATTCAGCAAACCTAAAGAGGAGGCACTGCTACGATGCAACAGCACACTGACAGGAACGTACTATAGCATTGTAACAAATGTAATCTAAATATGTGTAGCACATGAATAATCTTTAGCGATATTGTTTGTTCAGTTTAGAAGATTCAATAATCGCTCTAAGGGCAGAATAGCAGGAAGGCAACAGCGTAAGTGTTCCTTATAGTCACCTTGGTGTCTTAGGATTGGGGTACATCAGAAGAAATTTTCTGTATAGGATGGGGCAAGTTTGACTGCTCCCTCTAATGATGTTGGCACCTACCAGAAAACTTTTGTGTACTCTCTTGCAGGTGTGATGGCAGTGGGCCCACTAGTGTCTGAGGTGTGCTTCACATTTGTGCTGGCAGCCGTGCTGTTACACCGGTATGGCAACTTCAGCCAGCATCCGCTGCTTGTCACAGTCAGTGTGTTCGTGGCCTGGTACTTCTCCTTCACCATCATCTTCATTCTGCCCCTGGACGTGTCCACGGTCAGACAACTTTATTTTGAACCCTCTGTCATGTTAACCTCTTTCAGCAATGCCTCAAGCCCTTGTCACTACGTGTTTCATGACTTTCCTGCAGAAGACAACTCTTTCTTGATACATTCTGTGCTGGCAATGCCTGGACCACGACAAAATAAGCAGCTTTTGCCACTTAAGGCTTGTTCACACCTGCGACTGGCATCAATCACACGACCAAGTTAGTTGCAAAGCGACTGCTCGCAAATGGCTGCTTTGGTAGCAAAGCGATTGCTTTGGCTCAGTCGCTTGCTGCTTCATTTTACAGCCGCGCGACTGCAGTCACAAACCTTTGAACACATAACGTGTGCAGGAACAGTAGGTGAGCTTATCTTTTGGTAATGCAAGCCATACGCGAGCAGATATGAATTCTTTGCGTGCATTAGTTGAACGCAGGTGTGAACATCGGTTTCTTCAGTTGCTTTTTGGTTGCCAGTTGCAAATGGTTGCGTGACCGGTGCAATTCGCACTTGTGAATTGACCTGAAATGATGAAAGCTTGTCAATTAGTTTATTGAAAGCCCGTGTAAAACAGCTGAGCCACCATTTGACTACGTCACAGCAGTGGAGTGCCAACCACGATGACCTTACCATCTTGCCGCATTGCTGGTAGTTGTACTCTCTCCCAACCGGAGCCGATCTGTGAGCACCCGTCTCGAAAGCAGTGACTGTTCTGGTTCATCACAATACCAAAGTTCCTGTGCCTCACAGAGCCTTGAAAACAACACTTTGGGGTCATTTCATGCAAGACATCCCAGACATTACGCTTGACCTCATATTCTGTTCTAAAAGTTGTGGGCAATTATTTTATTTATTTTATTTATTTAGTTACAATACTGTAAGCCCTCACGGGCTGTCACAGGGGTGGGAAAGCGTAATATACAACATTAAATACAATATTATGCACAAATCATTTCCAAATGACGCTGAAAAACTTCAGCTGATTCACAATCAATAAATACACTGGCATCAAGCTTGTTCCAGTCAATAATTGTACGAGGCAGAAATGAAAATTTGAACACATCAGTTCTCGTGGCATAGGGTGAAGTAACATACGGATGATTGATACGCGGCGACACTCGGGCTGGGGGGTACAAGTACAAAGTTGGATCTAGGTTTAGTGTTTTGTTATAGAGTTGGTATAGAAACTTCAAGCGTGCGATTTGTCTGTGCGTAGACAGCTTCTGAAGGTTAGCCCTGTGGAGTAACACGGTCACTGATTGCGTCCTCTGGTAGCACGAATAAATAAACCTGGCTGCCATTCGCTGGATCCTTTCTAGCTCATCGCCAAGCTTTTGACAGTGTGGATCCCATGTAATACTGGCATATTCTAGGGTTGGGCGTACTATTGTTTTGTAAGCCATCAGTTTTGTCTCAGGCAGAGCATCTCTTAGCTTCCGCTGCAGAAGACCCAGCTTACGTTCAGCCGAACCACAAATATTTTCAATATGCTTGTTCTAGGTCAAATTCGAAGTAATTGTAACGCCGAGATATTTTACCTGACTAGATCGCTTAACATCTTTATTTTTCATTGTGTACGTGGGCGTCAATTGCGCTTTCTTATTTGATACCGTCATGCATGTAGTCTTGTCGAAATTAATTTTCATATCCCATTTCTCACACCACTTGTCAACAGCACACAAAGCATCATTGAGCAAGACCTGGTCAGCAATGCTTTTTACACAAGTATATAACACACAGTCATCCGCGAACAGTCTCACATCAACGGAAAAGTGAACAACTTTTGCAATGCCATTGATGTACAACAGGAATAAAATTGGACCCAACACCGATCCCTGTGGTACTCCAGACATAACAGGCAATGTATGTGACCGCGCTCCGGTAATTTCTACAAATTGCTCCCTGTTATGCAAATAGGCAGTGACCCATTTTATAATTTCCACAGCCACACCAAGCTCACGCATTTTTTTCGATCAGCTTTGCATGACAAACGGTGTCAAATGCCTTTGACAAATCTATCGCGATCATATCTATTTGCTCCCTAGAATTAAGTGCAGTTGCGAATGTGTGTATTGTTTCAAAAAGCTGGGTGACAGTTGACAGGCGTTTGCGGAAACCATGTTGATGCTTGTAAAAAAGTTTATTTTCTTTAATATACTGCACTAATTGTTTAGAAATGATATGCTCTAATATTTCACACGTGGTGCATGTGATAGAGATCGGGCGGTAATTAGCTACATTGAGTTTGTCTCCAGATTTTAATAGAGACACTACTCTGGCCATTAGCCAGTCCCTTGGCACCTTTCCTTCTCGCAGCGATACACTAAATATTCTGAACAAAAATTGTGAAACCCATTCACAGTATCGTCTTAGGAACTCATTTGGCAACATATCGGGACCTGCCGACTTCTTAGTGTCTAATTTTAGCAACAACGATAAAATACCTTCCTGGGAAATAATTATACGCTCGTCATTACTTTGTTTGTCGCTCCTATTCAAAATAGGTGAATTAACTACATTCCAGGTAAATACTGAGTTAAAATAGTTATTAAATTCTTGAGCGACCAAGACGGAATCATTACATGTGGTTCCGTTTACAGTAACACCGCTTATAGTTGATTTGGAGCCTGACAGATATCTCCAAAACTTCTGGGGTGAGCGTTTCATGTACTCTGTCAATGTTTGAGATAGGAAATGCTTTTTAGATGCCTTTAATTCTGCTCGAACAGTTGTACTAAGATTAGCAATAACCTCAGGATTTCTTGGAATCTTTCGCCTGGCATGCCGTAGTCGGCGTTTCAAGTGGATAATATTGCGAGTTATCCAGGGATTAGATTTCTGCAAGCGTTTCAGCTTCGTTGGTACGAAGAGTGACACACATTTTTTTACGACTGCCGTGAAATACTTCCATAGCGTATCTACATCGTTTGTGTCAGGCAGGGCATCGAAGGCCATTTCCAAGCGATCGAGAATGGAAGTGTCGTCCGCATTATTGAAATCACGAACTTGAACTTTTTGGTTTTCTTGTAAGCACGACCCGTTAATACCCGTCTGATATTCCGTCTGATACATTAATTTTGCAACGAAAAGTATCTTGTGATAGGAATAACAGACCTAGTACCGCTCGGGATTGGCCTTGTATTCTTGTTGGTTCACTGACTACCTGAATCAAGTCATACTTAATCATTATTTCTAGCATATCTTTAGCGGCATGCCTGTCGGTAATTCCTACAGTGTGAGAATCCCAATCAACACCAGGCAAATTAAAGTCCCCAGTGATAATAAGCCTACACCTAGCGTTAGCAACTTCAGATAAGTAATCATCAAGTTTTTCCAAGAAATCCCTAGAGCTTCCTGGTGCTCTATAAATAACGCCTACAATTAAGGCAGTTTCATTCATAAATAACTTGCACCACACGTTTTCCGTTCCATCGATACACGGTAGCTGCACATATTTCAATGGTTTCTTAATCAGTAATGCAACGCCTCCACCTCTCGTTGTTCTATCATGTCGTAGCACATTGCATCACCTAGGAAATACATCCGCATCATTAATGTCACCCTGCAGCCAGGTCTCCGTTAACGCAAGCAGATCGGGCTCATATACTAGAGTCAAACTTTCTATTTCAGTAATTTTATTCAGAACACTTTGCGCATTCACATTTAATAATGTAAGATTTGACCTCGGACGTCAGTTAGTGCGTGATAACGAGCTGTTGGCAGACTTGTCGATTCTAACCCGACCATTTGAGGGCATGTCCCACGCGTAAACAGCGTTATCGATGTGCAGTTTATCATGAACAAGTTTTATCCTCACGCCATCGCGCTTATCGTTCTTAGCGGAATGCCAAAGCAGCTTCCTTTTCTGAAGCGTTCCCTGCGAGAAATCGTCGGACACACTTATCGCAGTTCCCTTCAATTTTTTGCAGTTTCTAAAGACAGCTTCCTTCTCTTTGTAACCATATACCGTAAAAACCCGCGTATAGCCCGGGGTTTTTTTCTAGATTTTAGGGTGCGAAATTTCGGCCCCGTACTATATGCGGGTCCCAAGAATTTTCGGCCCAAATTCAGTTTCGGTTTCGGCATAGCGCGGTGCTATCATTATCATCAGCTGTCTGCGCGCTTCTGCGCTAGGTAGTGTTAGCGGCGTTAGTCTTAACTGGTCAGTTGGTCAGTGGCCTTTGCTTCAACTTGGTGCCCATAACGACGGCCTCGATTTTGCTCCTGTGATTTTACGCCATGTCAGGACCGCGCAGGCAGTACTCTGCTGCTTTTAAAAGAAAAGTTATCGCTGCTGCCGAAACCATCGGCAACTGTGCCGCGGAGCGGCAGTACGGAGTCAACGAGCGGAGTATTCGCGGTTGGCGGAAGCAGAAGGAAGCCCTCTTTGCATGCAGCGGCAAGCGAAAAAGTTTCCGCGGACCAAAAAATGGAGCATTTCCTGACGTGGAACGAGAACTCACAGACTTTGTCCGGGAGCAGCGAGCTGCACATCTCGCTGTCAACATCGAGCTGCTACAAGCGAAGGCAAGGGAGATCGCTCGAGACAAAGGCATTCAGCCGGAGGATTTCAAAGCGAGCAAGCATTGGGTGTCTCGCTTCATGCGCCGCGCTGGGTTCTCCCTACGTCGGCGTACGTCGATCTCCCAGAAGCTACCAGAGAGCTACGAAGAGCACCTCGTGGCTTTTCAAAGGTACATAATTGCGTTGCGAAAGGCAGTCCCCTTTCAGCTGGGCCAGATCGGCAACGCGGATCAGACGCCGGTCTACCTGGATATGCCCTCGGCGCTGACGGTGCATCAAAAAGGCTCCAGGCAAGTTATCGTGCGGTCGACTGGAAACGAAAAAACGCGGGTGACTGTAATGTTATCCTGCACGGCTGACGGTCGCAAGCTGCCACCCTACGTGGTGTTCAAACGAAAGACGCTGCCGAAGGGGGAGAAGTTCCCGAAAAATGTCGTCGTCCGCTGCCAGGACAAGGGGTGGATGGACGAATCGTTAGTCCTTGACTGGATAAAGTCCGTGTGGTGTCGACGGCCCGGAGCACTGCTGGGGCTCCCTTCGATGCTTGTGCTCGACGCGTTTCGGTGTCACCTGGCCGACTCCGTAAAGCGACTGCTGCGCGACTCCCGCACCGAGCTCGTCGTCATCCCGGGAGGGATGACATCACAGCTGCAGCCGCTTGATGTGTGCCTTAATAAGCCATTTAAGGACCATGTCAAGCGCCTGTACGTGGAGTGGATGAGGTCCGGAGAACCAGAAGTGACCCCTGCCGGACGGCTGAAACGGGCCTCGCCAGCGATACTCTGCTCGTGGATAGTCGAGGCTTGGGCCTGCATTCCAGAGGCGCTCGTTTGCCGCGCCTTCAAAAAGTGCTCCATCTCCAACGCGCTTGATGGCACTGAGGATGATGTGCTGTGGGAGAACATTTCCGACAAGGGAGCTTCGGAAGAGAGTGCGTCCGACGACGACGATGAATGAAATGTCAATAAATGCATTTTTTCCATTTTCCTCGGACTATATTCGGGTGAAAACTTTTTTCTCACGTTTGCTATCCCCGAATTACACCCCGGACTATATGCGGGTCCGAGCTATATGCGGGTTTTTACGGTAAATGCGCGAAGCGAACCATCCAAGTTTTTCCAGGTTTCAACAGTGAATGGAAAAAACGAAAAAAACGAAAATTTAAAACAGTCAATATGTGTCCTGAAAGGAATAATGTTTAGTGAAAACTTGAAAGCACGAACGACGAAGACGAAACACATACAACAGGACTTGCGCTTAACTTGCAACTGGCGTTTATTGGAAACGAACATCATGATATACCCCCACATCAAGCTCATGCATATGCACTCGTCATCCCACAAAAGATAGCGTCGGTTTATTTTGAAAACATGATATTTGAAAACAAATCTACGGTGTATCAATGTACGTCGAAAGAAAAGCCACTTCATTTTCTTTTAACAGCAAAGAGGGGCTGCTGACACACTTATCACCTGCTTTCTTTATCAAGTAAGCCTCGATGATTTCGCGTTCTGTTTTCGCGTTCTTTGCTGTTAAAAGAAAATGAAGTGGCTTTTCTTTCAACGTACATTGATACACTGTAGATTTGTTTTCAAATATCATGTTTTCAAAATAAACCGATGCTATCTCTTGTGGGATGACGAGTGCATATGCATGAGCTTGATGCGGGGGTATATCACGATGTTCGTTTCCAATAAACGCCAGTTGCAAGTTAAGCGCAAGTGCTGTTGTAGTATGTGTTTCGTCTTCGTCGTTCGCGCTTTCAAGTTTTCACTAATGATGGACCAACTCGCCCAAACCAAGGTATTGTTGAATAATGTTTAGTCTGTGGATAAGCAAAGTGGAAGATTGGGCCAGTTGGTGATTCATGATCGAAGTATACTGCACGGTCGATCATGAATCACCAACTGGCCCAATCTTACACTTTGCTTAACTACATTTCTAGTTCGTCGGGCAGTGTTTCGTCCCTAACCCTTCATCCGTCTATTCTCATCACCCTCGTCGCACTCGCTACCTGCCATGCCCGTGCATTCACGTTCAACATTAGACAGAAGCACCTGCCACCAGATGTGAAAGGATTATTCGGTGGCTTCTACCCCTCTAGCAACCATAGTCTTCGGATCCGTAAGATACTGAAATCAGAGTTGAATAGGCAGGCTCGCATATATAAAGAAGCCCTGCAAGTTCAGCTTCAACAAGAACGCAGTCCTCATATCAGAAGATGAAGGATGAAGGAGTACACAGCACGCATCGAGCATACCACTGACACTCTGTGGGCGGGTGAACTCAGGAGGCTACGCTCCGATATCTGGGCAAAGCAACGCTTCAGAGGTGTTGTCCACACTTGTGGTGACGTTGTTCTTCCAGGCTTCATGCGACGGACGTTGAGCTTATGCCCCAAATATGCCGTAGACAAGACGTACACTCCACCGGATCTTCTGGCCATAGCGAGACGTGTTTCAAGTCTTGCTCCACAAGAGGAATACAACAGGTGCGTGTCTGAAGGAGTAGATGTGCTTCAGCGAGCTAAGCCGTCCACCAGTAGTCTACCTTTAAGCACGACAATTTCTTATCTCCGAGACAATGAACTGTGTGTTGTGCCTTCGGACAAGGAGGAAGGCTTCGCTGTCCTCGACAAAGGCCTGTACCTGAAGAAAGCTGTAAGTGTGGTCACATCCATCTTCCAAAAGTGCAGTGATATTGACCTTGGTAAAGTCAAACCTAAGGCGAAAAAATTGTGCACTCAGCTTGGCTTGTGTGAAGTAGCAAAAAAGATAGAAAAAAAGTGAGAAGTTGTGAAACTTTATTAAACTGCGCGAGAACACGAGGACACAAGAACAGCATTCAGAAACACCACGAGTGCAGCACCATGAGCGAATGTTGTTCTTACTTGTGTCCTCGTCTTCTCGCGCAGTTTAAGAAGGTTTATCGCTATGAACCAACTAGCCTGCCAGAACGTATTACTGGAGAAGTTGTCCCTAGAAATGTTTCTTTTCGGCAAAGACGCACAAAGTTGATGTGCCATTCCGTGTCATCGTCACAGAGAAGGGCTCTTGGCAAAAAAGACGCCAGGCCTGCGCTGAAACCGCAGCACAGTCACAGCGAAAGCTGGAAGAGCGGCGTTTCTAGAGCCCAGTGTAAGCTCTCTTGGGGCTACAATACAAGTACACTAGAAAGGTACCCACTACGCCATAAATCACAATTTTTGTGAAGTTGGGAAGCACCTACTAAGCCATTATTTGTCATTCTGCGGAGAAGCGAGGCACCCGCTACACGTCTGTACGCATTATGTGCACTTTGTGGACGCGACGACTGATGACGATGAAGAATTATGGCTCATCCCTTTGTAATGGGTTGGAAGCTTTAAACGGCCCACCAGTTATGTAATTTGCATTGGGTGACGCCCGGTCGCTATTTCCCTCTACCGTCATACTGTATAACATACGTTGGTGTGGGAGAGAGACGGGGGGGGGGGGGCGAAGAACTTTACTGAGACCCCGAGGAAATGGATCATGCGCTTATGGGCTTCCTTGGCAACCAATACAGGTGCACTTGCGAGGAAGCCACTACGCTATAAATCATTGTAATTTTACTGAGACCCCGAGGAAATGGATCATGCGCTTATGGGCTTCCTTGGCAACCAATACGAGTGCACTTGCGAGGAACCCACTACGCTCTAAATCATTGTAATTTTACTGAGACCCCGAGGAAATGGATCATGCGCTTATGGGCTTCCTTCGCAACCAATACAAGTGCAATTGCGAGGAACCCACTACGCCATAAATTATTGTAATTTTTGAGAAGTAGGGCAGCAGGCACTGTGCCATTTTTCGTCATTCTACGGAGAGCCGCGGTACCTGCTAAACGCATGTAAGGCATTATGCGCACTTTGTAGATGCTGTGCCTGATGACGACGAAGAATTATGGCAGAGCCCTGTAATGGGTTGGAAGCAAGGAGGTTTAAACCTCCTTGGTTGGAAGCATTCAACAACCTACTCGTTGCGCAATTCGCATTGCGTGACGCCTGGTTACAGAATTCGCATTGTGCGACGCTTGGTGCTTATTTTACTCTTCTACCACGCTATATTGCATATGCTAATGTGGTTCCTTCCCGACATGAAGCCTGTATAGGACCTTTTTGCAAAGCAGTTTCAAGCACCGGCATGGCTCAGAGGTTGAATACTGGGCTCCCACGCAGAGGGCCGAGGTTCGAACCTCGTTCCATCCTGGAATTTTTTTCTTATTTCGTTTTTTTTTCTTATTTCGAGCGATACTGGTTACGGACACCGGCGGCGGCGGCGGCGGCGGCGGACAACTACGGCGCCAAAAACGGCCGGTGAAATGATCTCATAACAGCTTTCGCTGTAAAAGCCTTAGGGTTGTTTTTTCAAAAAAAAGTTGAAACTTCTAGCGATTAATGATCCTTTCCTGGTCAGGAATTCAAGTCAGGTCACTGAATTCTTCAAGGAGTATCCTCGCCCACATTTGAATGCTTTTTTCATAGATGTCAAAGATTTATACTATGCTCTTCCTCATGACGCATTGTATTCATGTATAGAAGAATGTGTTGATCTGCTAGGAGACGTAACGTTCCAAAATGCAGCTGGTGTCAGTGTTAGCAGTTTTCTTGACTTGCTGGCTACCTATCTGACCTCTACCTTTGTAGAATGGAACGGTGATGTTTATAAAAAAAATTTGCAGTGGCTTAGCTCGGCTATGCCAGGATATACGTAGCGTTAGCAAAGGTTCAGCTGATTATTCTGAGCTTTCCAGATTGTCTAGGATTAGCTTGATTGTCATGGTTACTGCTGCTCCAATGACACACATTCGGCCACATTGTTCAGAAGTGGTAGACCCGGCGGCATGGCCGGGTAACGATACCCATTGGTAACGCTAAAGAGCGAAATGTTCTGCTTAACGAGAAAGTTCTTGCACGTTGTACAAACCCGCGCCACGGTTTCACCCCACTCAGGCGCCGCCACTAAACTCAACGTTTCACGCATGGCACTACTTAGCGGCGTCAAGTCTTTCATGTGCCATAGTCTTTCACACACGTTGCACACGTATCCAAACGGATTGTTTACGAAGTCCGTCTCGAAGGTCCGAGTCGCACTGGCGCTTTCGCTAAGTTTCACATTATAGGCAGTCGACCAGCGAGCCTTGACGTCATCGACGGCGTCTTGTTGTTGCTGCTGCAGAGGTGGTCGGGCACGTCGCTCAGCATCCTGGCGACGTCGCTTTGCTAGACGTTCCTCCCTTTCCTCCGGTGTCTCCGCAGCACGTTTAGCCTTCCTCTGTTCATTCTTCGTACACTGAACCGCCAATTGCCAGGCAACTACTTCGGGGTCCGATGACATAAGCTTCTTGGCTCTTCTGCGCCGTTGAGCAGCATTTGCGCTCTCCTTCTCCATGGCGTTACCCACCTGCAAATGCCAGTCAGAGGCGCTATCAAGCGGCACCAGCGCATTGTCAGATGGCGACTGCACAGCAAAGGCGAATAGCTGCGCCTGCTACGACGTCACCCCTCTCGAATCTGCATAGCAGCAGCGGCGAGCCGCGCGCGGCGGTGGCGGAGAGCGCGGGAGATGCCGGCTCCGCACTCATCCTAGCGCATGCGCAGGACGGCTCATGATGACCCACGCGAAATCGGCTCCGGCTAGGCAAGTGTAGCTAATGCTACAATAATGGTGTGTCTATAGGATCTTCCATTGCGCCGATTCTGAGCGATCTCTTGCTAGCGAAGTTCGACAGGAACTTGAAAGGGCGGCTGAGATGTGATGAAGTCGTGCAAATTTTCAGGTTTGTCGACGACTATTTGATAGTTTTAAAGTGTGAATCAGCTAGCGTAAAAGATATTTCATCAGATGTCATTTCTGCCTTTAATGAGTGCTTGAGTCCACTAGACCTGACCCATGAACTGCCAGTGAACAACTCGATTCGCTTCTTAGACACGAAACTTATGTTCGGCGCAAACCGCACATGCTGGATGTATGAGCCTTGGGCTAAAAAACCGGTAAGGTAAAAAGTTGGGCGAGTTGGTGTTGGTTCATGATAAGCAGAAGGGCGCGATACAACAGTACACAAAAGGAAAGAATGGACACGGGACGACATGCAAAAAACCGCTTTTGCCTTTCAAATGGGCCCACAGCAAGTTGGTTAAGAGAGGCATAGTGAATTCCTGCTTCACTAACGCTCTAGGTCGATCCTGTTTCCATATGATGGACACCAGCTTCCAAAATCAAGCGGATCAACTAAAAGAAGCTGGCTACTCGGATTCGCTTCTCGTTTCTGTGGCAGAAACCTTAAGAAAGGAAAGAAAGCCCAGAAGTGGAGAGAGTGCTGAACACAGGGACAAAAGCTAATGTGACAAAGTCACGGTGATCCCTTACATGCACCAGCTATCACACCGAATGAAAAAGATCGGTCAACGCGTAGGCGTGAAGGTCGTTTTTCCCGCACCTTACAAGCTCTCCCAACTTGCCAAAATGACATGTGTCAACAACAAGCCCAAACGCTCTTGCAGTGTCAGGCCCAGTTTATCAGATGTGACACGAATGCAGAATTCCGCTATCATGCGGAGCGTGTTACATCGGGCAGACTGGGAGATGCCTCAATGACCGCCTGCGTGAGAACGCACGTAATGTACGCAATGGCAGTGAGGGTTTCTTGGCTCAGCATGTCAACAGGTGCGGTTGCCATGCGCAGTTCGAAAGCACAGTAGTGATGCATAGTCACAAAGGTGAGCGTACCCGTGTTATCATTGAAGCCGAGAAAATGGCGCGGGAACCTGACAACTGCGTTAGCAAACCGTCGGTTGCTCTCCTAGATAAAGAGCTTCAGTTCCTGGCAAATAGCGCGCATGGCCAATGAGTCTACTTTCTGCCTCGTGCATCGAGTGTACAAATTATGCTTTTCTTTGTTTGTTAACAGCTTTCTTTTCATCTTCTTTTTTCTGTTTCATTCTTATATATGTAGCATGTGAAGAAATAAACCTTCAGTTGATAGTCTGCGCTTGTCCCCGTCTTCTAGTTGTCCGTGTTATCTACCGCGCAGTATACTTCGATTACTTCGATTAGTCTGTGGGTTTGCCTGGTGAGATGTGTATTAGCGGGTACAAAAGAGAAGGGTGCCTGAATACCGGATGGCGTGTGGACGATCTTGTGCAGCAAAATTACACGTTCGCGTTTGCGCCTATGCTCCAAAGTCTGCAACGATAAGATGTGAGCCTGTGATGAAGGTGAGAAGCTGCGTTCATAACGACCGAAGATGAATCTGATAGCTTTTTTCTGGATTGATTCTGCTGCATTATGTCACACGTGAGGTGAGGAGACCATACAGTTGAAGCGTAATCTAGTATCGGACGAACTAGTGATTTGTAGGCAGTCAGCTTAGATTCCAACGGTGCATTTTTTAAAGTTTGCTTTATGTAACCAAGTTTTCAAAGCGCTCTCGCAGAGATATGGTTGATATGGGCATGCCATTATAGGTTATGTGAAAAAATGACACACAGATATTTGAAGTCACTGACTTAGGACAAGTAACTACCATTGGCATTGTAAGAGTAATTCAGCGGCTTCTTTTTGTTACTGAAAGTCATGGCGACTGTTTTGGTATAATTTATTTTCATTTGCCACATATCACTCCATTGGCAGAACATTGAAAATACCTTGTTTAATTCTTGTTGATCACTAGCATCAGTAACAGTGCGGTAGAGGACACAGTCATCTGCATACAGGCGCAACTTAACGTTCGTGTTAATAATAACACTTCTTCATTAATGAAAATGACAAATAACAGAGGTCCGAGCACTGAACCCTGAGGCACTTCAGATGTAACTGTTACCGGTGAAGAATGCGTGTGATTAAAAGTAACGAACTGACATCTTAAGTATAGTCACTAATCCAGTCTATTAATTTAGACCCTTTTAATATTGCTTGCAGTTTACGTAGAAGCTTTTCGTGGCAGACCACGTCAAAAGCTTTCGAATAATCAATGAAGATGGCGTCTAGTTGTTCGGGACTATTGAGTGCAGAAGCTATGTCGTGTGTAAACTCAATTGGTTGCGTGACGGTGGAGAAACCAGAGCGAAAGCCGTACTGGCTTTGTGGGAGAAGATTGTGGAAAGTTAAGTACTGTACTATATGCTTGTGAATAATGTGTTCAAGAAGCTTACAGCAAATCGAAATAAGAGATATTGGTCTATAATTTACTATAAGCTGCATATCACCAGATTTAATGCTGGAACTACGCTGGCAATTTTCCAAGCTTTGGGAACAGTTGAAGTGTCCAGAGATTTATTGAAGATCACTGTAAGATAATGAGCGTTCCATTCTGAGTATCTCTTCGAAAACATGTTGTGTATGGCATCAGGTCCCGCGCTTTTAGTCGTGTCAATTTTTAGCAACAGGTTATGAACTCCAGCGTGAGTTACCTCGAGACCCGGCAACGCGTGTTCCGAGCTACGTATAAAAGGAAATGACGAAAAGATCAGTGCAAGTTTGATCGTTCAGAAGTTCGGACTTGTCAAGTTTGTTTAAGTGTCCTGTTATTGTACATTTCGTCCACTTTCTTTTTTTTTTTTACACTGGGAATATGCTGGTGGGTGCGGTACGTCGATGTGGTGCGGTGCGTCGACGCCCAAACACAGCATCCAGACAAGGGCCTCAGTGCATTTATTCGGGCCATGTGGAGCTGTTTCGTCACACTGGTCCCCACACCCCTGAAACCGGGAAGGTTTCCCACATTCTGCGGCGATGCCACCCTCCCTATCAGCCATACCTGTTCCTTTTGTTCCCTCGAGGAGCTTGCCCGCTTTGCTCGGCATGTTGCGGAGCCGGTCTTTCGGAAGCACCACTACGCTGTGCCACCACCTGTCGACATTGCTCTCGAGCCAGCTTGTGCCTCCGCGTGCCCACCCCGGCTTCATGGCTCTGCAACTGCCTCATTGATTACTTCATTGCCCACGGCATCCCGTTCGTGCATGTAACGGTCCTTGACGACGCTCCCGCCCATGCTTCTCTATCTGGAGTGACGGACCAGCGTGCCACAGCTGCCGTTGCAGAGAGTGCGGAAAGTGCAGAGCATGCGGCGGGCTCGTGCAACGCGGCGGTACCGGATGCTGACGACCGCTGTGGGTACGCGCGGGTCCTCAAGAACGTCGGAACTCTCTGGTGATGTGGCCGTGGTGCCAGTTGTGGGGTTCTGGGTGGCGGCTGGCCTGGAACCCCTTGGAGATTAGGCCGAGATACAAAGGGACATGTCTTTACTCATCCAAGCCTCGTCCGTGACTGACTGTCAGCAGCCGCAGAGTGCGAGCTGTGAGCATGCCCGTGTCCATCGTTCTCTTCTTCTGCTATCAGCATGCTCGCAGCCGCTGCTCCCATAATATATAACTCACGGTCCCGTGCTTGGGTCACACTACGTACTAGCAGAGTGGACGTCACTCGCCAGAACTACGCAACAGCCCTATCAGTCAGAGCTGGAACCCCAACTCATGGTTTGTATTGAGTCGCAAGCGCGGCGGGTTTCAGGCCAGTGGGAGCAGAGATGAGATTGTGTCAGAGCGCCACCAAACGCAACAAAAATATATACAAGACAGACGCGGTGAAGAAGTTCCGCCCATGCAACGGAAAGCACGAGTGCACGAGAGAGAGCAATAATGGCTCAAACTCGCCTCTCATGGCTTTGCACTTCGACCCTGACGTGGTAAGGCACACAAAAGGCCGGTGATGCGCAGGCTGTGATGGCTGCTGGATGGCTCCTGACTCTGTTGAGCTGTGTGTGTCACGGCTCCCCAAGTTGAAAGACAACAAGGCCCCCCGAGAAAGCGACATGTGTTCTTCGGGGTCTGGAGAGGAGTCTCTCGAGAAAAAGAGTGAGGAGGGAAACGGGGCATCTGGTCTTCAGCCAGGGAACAGTGCGCGAAGGGCTATGAGAGTGGCACAGTGCCCTCTCCTACGCAACCCCTCTTGCCGCTGCGCGTGCAAATGTTTGGGAAAGCCAAGGCACGCTTGTTTCAAATAATTGGATCTGCATGCAATTCCACAACGTCTGCTTAGGACAGGTATGGACCGAGAGCCGAGCCATGAGACTGAAGTAGCTGTAAGAATGGGGTGGAGTGCAATCAGAAGGAATTCTGAGATCATGAATGGTAGTTACCATTATCCCTCATAACAAAGGTATATAACAGCTTACGTCTTGCCAGTTACCTATGAGTCGGAAACCTGGAGGCTTACGAAAAGGGTTCAACTTAAATTGAGGACAACGCATTGAGCAAGGGAAAGGAAGATAATAGTAGGTGTACTTGGAAGGGTAGTGCTAGTGGACACGTACTAGAGGAAGACACACTGACACACAGATGAAAGGGCTCTAGCAGCTGGTTTTTTGTTGAAAATCTGCCCTACATATATACATCACTTTTTATGGCCACATGACAATTTCAGCGCACTGACGAATGCAGGAACATAATTTCTCTTTCTGACAACACTATCGACGATGGGCTGACACATTTCGCCCCTTCTATGATTATGGTCTTTGCTTCGATGATTTCTCGAGTGCACAGATCTTTGTGGCGGCTGATTGTGATACATTTTGAATAAACAGGTGAACAACCACAGTCATTGCAATGTGTGGACAGACCTTAAGTGGACAATAAGTGGACAAACCTTAAGGGACAAGAAGAGAGCAGAGTGGGTCAGGGAACAATCAAGTGTTAAGGACATCTTAGTTGAAACTTAAGAAGAAGAAATGGGCATGGGCAGGGCATGTGGCACATAGGCACGATGGTCATTAAGAGTAACGGACTGGATTCCAAGAGAAGGCAAGTGTGCACTGGGCATACGAGATCAACAAGTTTGCGGGTATAATGTGGCCGCAGCAAGCACAGGACTGGGTAGATTGGCGAAACAAGGGAGAGGCGCTGCAGTCAGGCTAAGGAGGATTTGTGACTCAGGCAACGTGTGCTACAAGCAGCCTGTGCTGTATTTAGAATAGCAAGTAGCACAAAATATATTGAAGGGTGTCTTGCATTATATTACAAGATGGCATTTCTCAGTGTGCACCTTCATGACGTTGGAAGACAACTTTCTTAATGCTGGTAATGCGGACACTTTGTGCCCTGGACAACTGAGTTTTCTGGTAAAGGCTCAGGAGGTGCGTTGGCATGCTTCATAAATATGGGGGTGAACAGAAGCAATGGTGGTTATGTGAGAATGTCAGTTGAACTACATCAAATGGCAAGAAATGGCCTCTTCATCCTGTTGCAGAGGAAAGTTATTCACTCAACAGGTTGCCGTAAAGTACTGAACATTTATGACACTGCTGTGGTTTCTCGATGGAGGGTTTGTAACCTAGCATGGGGAAATACTGTTACAACTCAAATGGGTGTCGTACAACGACACCCACTTTACGACGTTCTCGATATAATGAAGAAATTTCCCGGCAAATACCCCTAGGGTTCAGTGTTGGCATCAACGTGACCTACTGAACTAACTTGGCCACTAAACCCGATTTAAAAGGCTTTCCTGAAATAAGTCAGTAAAAAAGCGGTGGTTTCCTTCTCATCATGACACAGACAAGTTTTTCTTTGAGCACGCGCCCTAACGCCATCACGTCAAAACATCTCGTCATGTCACACCCATGTATGGAATAATGGACATGGCAGTCAGTCAGTCAGTCAGTCAACGTGGCAGTCCCAGGCCTGTCCGCGTCTGCGTTCCCTACGTTAAGGGCACCAGCGAAGCGCTCACACGCGTTCTGTCAGAGCAGGGCATAAAAGTTGCGCACAAGCCAACTTCCACACTCGGCCGCTTCTTCCCGCGCCCAAGGAAAAAGCGCAACGAGTGATTTATTCTATTACTTGTGCAGATTGCGGCGCTTCATACGTGGGGGAAACAAAGAACTTCCCAGAGAGGCTGTGACAACACGGAAATGACGTCCGCAAGTTCGACAGACAAAGGAGTGCACTAGCTGAGCATAGCGAGGTGAACGACCACCGCATCGCCTTTGACAACTGCCGCGTCGTCGACTTCGAGGCAAATTACCTCAAACGACTTTTTGTGGAATCCTGGCACATTCAGGTGACACCCGGCAACGTGAACCGGTCTGCAGGTGCGCTGCCGAGTGTGTATTTCAATGGACTACGGCACGTCAATCAAACCAAGCGTGACCCCCCAACCTAAAGAGAGGAAGGCTTTTTCCTTCCTTTTTAAACTCTGTTGCTCTCTGGTGCTCCACAGTCACCCCTGAGGAAGGGTCTGAGTTGGACGCGAAACGTCAGGTTTCTTAAAGTAAAAGAAGTTTTTTACTTTTATAATTCGTTGGTTGGGTGTAACTTTTTCAATGATATGTTCTTCCCAACCAGACAGAACGCTGTCAAATGTTCACCTTTAAGTAGCACTCTTGCATACCGGATAGTGCTAGGGGAGGGTTGCTTTCGTTGTTTCGTGGTTTTTGCGACAGATCTTATCTTTGCAACCTTCTTGCTCGGCCTGCTTGCACATTCGCTGCATTTGTTCTCCGCGTCTTCGTATATTCGTAGCCTGTGTCGTATCATCGCCCAGACATGGTGCTCTCTATGTCTAGGCGACATGGGAGGCTGCATGTCCGGGCCAGCCTCACGGATTTTTCACACATGCATTAGTGGGCTGGTGGCAACAACAATGCCGTCGTAGGATTTGAGTGTCGCTACCTTGCAATTTTAGATTTTGAAGGACTGAAAATCAGTTTCTCGATTTCCCCAAGTTCTTGATTTAACAAAATAATTCGTGTGCAGTAATGACTCAGTTAAATCGAGTTTCGACTGTGTGGTATTTTAGTAGAGCCTTCCAGGGTGGCATGGGGGGTCTCCGAACAAGTGGATAATAAGGTGCAATGGTTTTTCTGTATGCACTTAAATTGTCCTTATTCCCAGGTCCCTGATGGGCTGCGAATAACTAAACTGCAGAAATAGAATGACAAACGTAGAAAGTGGTCAGCAGAAGGACTTGTTTTTGGGCCAGTTGGTGCTTGCTAATAGACATCATGTAGCGCGAAAAAAACTCGGCACCTGTGGTTCTGTGTGTCCGCTGTGTCTTTTTCGCGCTACATGATGTCTCGTAGAAAGTGGTGGATAAGTGGCTGAGAAGAAAGCTCTTGAGCACACCTGATGCCCTGCGCAGACGGCCTACCGACAATGCCTGTACGATGTCCTCGACTCCAGCCCAGTGGCCAGCAACAGCACAGGGCCCAGCAACAGCAGCCCTCCTCTCCAGGGTGAGTGCCACAGGGTGAAGCACTTTGGTTTATACTACTGTGCTGCTGACACCACTGCCGATGTCATTGCTAGGCCTTTTTCTGGCTTGCATCAGAGCTGTAGCTGGTGATTCTTCTGAATGAATTGCCAAAGCTCACAGGTGCAATGTTTTCCTGCCTCGTAATTATTTTACGCATAGAAAAATACACTGATATTTGCCGCACCATCGGCTATGATGCGAGCACGGCCGAACTAGTTGGCTGATCATTGTCGGCAGCGATGTACTGCTCCTGAACTTAGTAGTGAAACTCTTGGACGGCTAATACTTTGCCAGTGTATGTGGCTTTTCGTAAAACAGCACTTTGACTTTTTAAGGCACTATTATTTCACCTGGGCCAGTAGATGTACAAGCATAACAGTCCATCTTTTTTGTTTAGCCTTGGACTTTCCTGGGAGGCTACACACCCTTGCACTACTATACATTATTTTTCACTTTACAAAATCGTGTGAAACGAGTTTGTCTGAGTGTAATTTACCACCAATTACATAAACTCCAGCTGCTTGACTAGATATGATTCAAGAGAGACACGTTATAAGGACTACAGAATTTAGCATTTCATTCGTTCCACTTGTAACTAGAGCATGGAATAAACATCCTCAGCCCATCATTGGCGAGTCTTTTTGCAGCATGCCTCGTAGTTACGACTTGTGGGCCTTATTTCATAAGCCTTGCAAACACAACATGAGTCTTCATAATCATTGTCGTAACTTCTTTTAATCTTTCTTTTTTCTTTTTTTGCAAAAAATATGATGAAAAGGAAACCATGAAACCTATCCACACGGCTCTACCATGGCGATATCTATTGAAACAGGGAAATTAAAGATGACTCTCTACGGAAAAGCAGCACATAGCCAACAATACCCACAATACACTAGTCATCACCCACGACACTGCAATCAAGAGATATTTGTCAGACAGGCTAATACTTATGGAGGATATTACAGTAGACTCTCAGTAAACGGAAATCTGTTAAACGGAACTGCTGCTTAAACGGAACAACTGCATCTAATATAATTGGTTTCATACTTGGATTCTGCACTCCTGTTCATCTCTCAGTAAACGGAACTCCTGTTAAATGGAACACATTTTCTTGGTCCCTTCAAGTTCCGTTTAACGAGAGTCTACTGTATTTAAGTTTAGGAGCGCATTTGAGTATTTGGTTATGAGTGCTAGCGGCTGGTTGGGCTGTGCTCCGGGAGCTCTTTTAGCTAGTGTTCAATTTTATCTAGTTGAGATGCTTCTTTGTAGAGCATCGCGTGGGTAATT
The DNA here is from genome assembly GCF_013339695.2 of Rhipicephalus sanguineus. Classification (NCBI taxonomy): domain Eukaryota; kingdom Metazoa; phylum Arthropoda; class Arachnida; order Ixodida; family Ixodidae; genus Rhipicephalus; species Rhipicephalus sanguineus. Next base: position 136,594,014 of record NC_051185.1, read on the forward strand.
TCTAACAGTTGGTGTTTCCTTTAGGTTGCTTAAGGTGAATGTAGTCACCTTAAGCAACCTAAAGCAACGAACACCGGCGGCGCGGCAGTCGTGGCGACGTGACGTTACGGCAAGCACTCGCTTGCTCAGTGGCCGAGGATCGCCTTTTTCTATGCCCGCCGCGTAATTGCTCTTCCACGATACGGTGGTGATTACTGCTCATTCCTGCGATGCAAATCTCTCAAGGTAGAGGGTGGAAGTTTACACTTGTACAAATCGCCTGTCCTACATATTGCCTGTAATGCTGACCTGGACAGAGTCAGGTGCCCTGTACTTCTGACTGAGCTCACTCTTCTCATGCCCACTGATAAAATGGGGCCAAGGCATACAAATTTTTGTGGTTCTTCTTGGTTCATGAGACTTTTCACTGGATAATTAAAGGCATGTTTGTTCGAAAAGCTAATTACATTTGCCGATACTTTGTGGATTTGAGCTTAGCTTTCATTCCTGATCTACATGTACTGCACTCTGCCCGACTAAACGAAGCTCGGGTACTATTAATCAAGTTCGCCTTTTTCAACAGTACAGGCCTTACAGCCTGTACCGCACCATTGTTACTTTTATGTATTCATCCCTGTGACAGTGTTGCTGTTGGGGGCACCAGGCCTAAAGAGTTCTACTTTGTAACATTTTCGTCAAAAATTGGTTTTGTACGTGTAGCATTATTAACCTTTATGTTCATGCCACTGTTCTTTTTGCTTTTTCTTTTTTGCAATGTTTCATTTCTGGCTCTTATTGAACATATGGCTTCAAAATGGCTGTGAAGTGTACTAGTTCCTGTAAATTAACTGCAATTTTGACAGATAGGTGTGTATCGACTCTAAGTTTTTTACATTTGAATATACAGTCAGCGCGCTCTAAACAGGGCGAGTTTTGCAGTTTTCTTGATGAATTTGGCTTCAAGTTTTCTGTCATTATGCTAAGTGAAACTTGATACTCCTGTGACGCCGTTGTTGTGAATATAGATGGGTATAATGTGGTTCGCATGAACCGGAAAAGCCGGGGCGGTCGTGTATGCATATGTGTGGAAGCTAGTATCAGCTATGAGTATGTTGATGATTGGTCTCGAAGCTGCGAAGATATTGAAGTCATGTGCTTGAAATCTGTTGTCTGTAGACCACCTCACGGCAGCATCAATAGTTTTTTCTACTTCTTAGACGAATACCTTAGGTTCGTAAATGAAAACAGTCATACTTTAGTACTTGGAGGGGATCTGAACATCGACATGCTCACAACATCTAACAAACAAACCGACTTTTCTAACCTGCTTCTTTCGTACAGCCTCTGGAATGTCATAGCTACTCCAACTCGCCTTACAGCCACCACAGCGGCTTTAATAGATTTATAACAAATACTGTTGCTATACTACATCATGGTACGATTAGTATTACGGTTAGTGATCATTTGCCAATCTATCTAATTACTAGTGTATAAACTAAACAAAAACATTCAGTGGAAAGAGATATTTACTTTCAAGACATCAAACCACGATCTCTATCTTGCTTTCGTGATGAAATGAGCTTGTTAAGCTGGAATGACATACTCTCTTGTTCTTCACCTGAAAAGGCCTGTGACCACTTTATTGATACCTTGTGCTCAGTATATCGCAAACATTTTCCTTATAAGCAAGCAAAAAAACCAAAACAAGCTCGTAAACCATGGATTTCATTTAAGCTAATCCAAATGATAAAGAAAAAGAATGCATTGTACCATTTTATGTGTGCACTCGTGACCTCGGCGTGTTGAAAGAGTTTAAAACATTCCGTAATAACTTGACTAAGTTGCTAAAACAAGCTAAGCCTGACTTACTACTCCATGTTTGATGGCATTGTGGACGTAAAGCAGATGTGGAATAAGCTGAGTTCTGTCCTGTCACGATCGCGGCCCGCCTCTACTGCTAATGAGCTTAAAGTAGGAAGCGAGAGCTTTAAAGATGAAGCCCTAGCAAATAAATTCAATGAATATTTCTATCATTGGCTGAAAGCACTCATGATCAAGATGTGTTGATGTATTTACCCAGCCCCCTCACACATTCTTTGTATCTATATGAAACTGATGATAATGAAATTCTAAGCGTGTTCAAAAAATTCAGGTGAAACAAAAGGGAGGATGTGAATGGGCTAAAGACTGCACCAATCCTTCATGTCATCGACCTGATCACACCTTGCCTCACTCACATTTACAACATGGCATTAACGTCTGGCATTTTTCCTCAACAGATAAAAGCTGCAAGGGTTACTGTCGTACACAAAGGTGGTGAAAGAGATAATTTAGGCAATTATAGACCTTTATAAATTCTTCCTTTGTTTTCTAAAGGTTTAGAAAAAAATTATCCTCCTCAGAATGACTTCTTTCTTTGACAAGCATTCCATAATAACGTCGTCACAACATGGGTTCAGGTCAGGCTGTTCGACTGAAACTGCTCTTCTTAAACAAAAAGAAATAATTTTGAACAGTATTTAGGCTAGGAAACTAACACTGGGAGTATTTTTAGATTTCTCAAAAGCATTCGACAGAATAAATCATGCAACCCTATTAGACAAATTAAATTGTTACAGCATACGTGGAATTGTTTTAGAATTAATGAGTAGTTACATAACAGATAGAAAACAATGCGTATCAATAAATAGGCGTCACTCTTCGTTTAAACCTATTAGGCAGGGTGTGTGTCAGGGCAGCATACTGGGCCCACTTTTATTTGTTGTATATATAAATGATATTGTGAATGTCGACGATTCAATTAACTACATTATTTACGCGAATGATACCAGTTTCTTCGTTTCAGGAACCAAGGATGATGAACTTATAATTTGGCAAATGAAGTACTAAGAAAAATCTATAGTTGGTCAGTAAAAAACTCGCTTCAGCTAAATTGCTCTAAGACAAAAGCAGTGCTTTTTAGAGCGAAATTCACACCTTGCGATATTACGAAGACTCTTACGCTAAATGACTCAAAAGTAGAACTCTCTGTGTCAGTTAAAACATTGGGTGTTATTTTTTATGAACTGATGACTTGGGACCACCATACTGATTACTTAAAATCTAAGCTTTGCAAAGCCTTAGGCATGTTGCGCAGATGCCAGAGACTGCTACCAATACAACAGAAACTCATGATATATAATGCACTATTTGCTTCGCATCTGCGCTATTGTCACTTCGTTTGGTCAAACAGCACAAAACAACCACTAGGTCATATTGTCATACTGCAGAAGCAAGCCTTACGGGCTATTGCTGATGTACCCTACAATGAACATACGCGTGATCTGTTTCTGAAGTTCAAAATTATCCGAGTTGACCATCTATATGAGTATCGGCTTATGTGTTCTTTTAAACGTGAAATGACTAAGGGTTCTTCTCATATGAGGAACATCGCAAACTTGTTAACTAATCAATCATCTCTTCTAAACCGAGACACCGAACATTGGGCAGTTCCGCGACCACGCACAAACTATGGTCTTCAAACACTTTCCTACTGTCTTCCTTCCATACTAAATGAATATAAAGTATGCAATGAAAACATACGTTATGTTCCTAAACACGCATTGCTTCAACTAATATGAATGTCAACTTTGCTTTTGTGTTTCTTGAAAATGTGTGTTTCTTGCTGATGTTTATCACTTTGCTTTGTGTATTTCTATTTTAAAATTGCAACAAGTGCGAATACTTGTCATGTTGCTGCTGTAATTTATTGGGCTTTCATTCATTGTCACATCTCATATTGCATTGAGTCTTGGGGCGGCACGTACACAACTTACCTGGACCCGGTTAGACGACTCCAAAAGTGGGCTGTAAGAATCATTACTCATTCTAAGTATAACGACCTCAGGAAACCTTTGTTTTCCCGATTACTTATATTGCCCTTCGATAAGCTATGGAAATTAAAGCTAGCGAAATATGTATACAACCACCCTTTTCATGTTTCGATGTTTTCCGCCCCTTCATGTTCTGCCAGACAACCTTTGGTAAATCGAATAATATTCCCTGAACTAACAATGTATATGGTGAACGGCTTTTGCAGTTCGCTGGTATTAAAATCGGGAATGTTATTCCTTTTGAAATAAAAATGTGTGCTAATTTCACTAAGGCACTAGAAAAACACTAGTATTTAGAAGAATGTACTGAGTTTTAATGTCCTGTCTTATTTAGTCTGATGACTGTGTTAATTGTAGTATGCAAGTGGCTGTTTTTTTTTCTTTTTTTGCGTTCTTTCCTTTGTTGTAATGGTTCTCTCTTTTGTTTTTACTCTTTCTACGATTATTTTATGTACTGTGATGTTTCTTTGCTGATGCTTCATTAGATATTATATGACTTTCTTAGTTACACTTGTCCGAAGTGCCATTATAAAATGTTTCTTTTTGGACCCTAACAAGCCTATGGCTATGGGTCCACGCAGTGTATGCAAGTTTTCTGTAAAAAAAATGTGAGCAATAAAATTCAATTCAATTCAATTGTACGGGGAGGTGGGACCAGTCAAGCTGCCTATATGCAGCTTTTATCCCACCATCCTTGCTGTTTATACATGTTTTGTAACTATGTGGCAATAAACTTCAACTAGTAGTGAAAGTTAAGTAAGCTATAGAAAGCTTGGATAGTATAGCTTATAATGAGAAAGTTGCCGTCCGAACGGAAGATTCACTGTGAAAATGGTGATGGAGGACAGCAAGACATTCGTTGTTATCACTGTGTACTTCAAGACATCGGTGCTAAAAAAAATTTACGCTAATGGTTCTAACTTTATGACAACTTGGCGTAGACTTCACGGTTAGAACACGCGTCCCGAAGAATTACAGATTAAATTAGGACATTTTCAATTCACTAACTACATTGCAGTTTATCGTACAAGTTATGTCTGCCTTTGCAGATTATCTAGGTGATTTGACAGAATTGCGCTTTCTACTACAGGAGACTTTAGATGAATCTGTCGTAAAGAATCACTTAATACATCCGGAACATTAAACAAAATAATACTGCCACGCACACAATGGTTTTGGAAATGCTGAGATGTTAGTACACTTCGATTATGTAAACATTTCTTCTCAACACTCGTCTGGGATTATGTGGCCGTATACCCTGATTTGCATGAACCGCCAGGTCACAAGCAGTAATGTTAAATTCACGTGGGAGCACTGTTGATAGCAATCGTCTGCAAAACAAATTCCTGAAAGTCGAAATGAGCGTTCTGAGCTGTTTCGATGGCACTCTCAGCGACATAGCCCACGTATTAATTAAACGTCCTTCACCTTAACAAGTCAATTAATGGTCTCGCACGTCATGTCCACATAAAGGTTGATGATACTCAGGGGTATATCAAATGCAAGGAAAATTAATTTACGAGCTGGCTATCTAAACTAGTACTTATACAGATGTAACAGCGCCGTTGCTACGATGCTGCGTGAAGGCGCAATCTGACAGCAATAAGGAGTTTCTGCAATTAGCCTCAACTTGTTAATGTTGTGAAGTGAAGCCCCGAAATTATTGCGAGAAAAACGTGAAACTAAACAACATGATGACTGAGCGAGTACACAAGAAAAACAAACAAAACTGCAGCAGTATTCTCGGGCGAGCGCTTTTGCAATCGTGCGCGGGGCTTGGCACACCGGTGAGAACACTGTCCGCAGATCGCGGATGCGTCCGATGCGAATAACACTAGTGGAGGCAAAGCCATATTTTTTAAAGGAATAGCCTGTGAACAACGCAACCTAATAATGTGAATAAGGTGTCTTGTGCGTCAAGACCACGACATGACTGTGAGGCACGCTGCAGATTAATTTTGACTGCCTCTCACGTGCTCCTGTATCTAAGCGGAGGAACCCGGCGGAATGCGGCTGCTGTGGTCGGGAATGAGACCCATGCCCGAGGTTAGCAGCGCGACACAACAACAAACCTGATCACCCCTTTCAAAGTGTGCACGACGGAGCGCGGGCACCGTTGGGGACTGTGAAGAAAAAAATGCATAACTTTTTGTAGTTTTACTAGGAACATTATCGATGCTGTTTTTGCCATTCATCTGAAGCTTGAGACAGGCAAAAAGCCAATGTAAACAGCAGAACAGCGCACAAAGCAAGCGCATGATATGCCGGCGCGTCACGGCGGGCGTCGAAGAGTCCGTGCCGTGACGTTATCCACGCCTCCCACCAGGCGGTGCCACCCCAACTTCTCGGGGCTAATAATGTTTGGCTCGCGTGTTCTCGGGAGCCTCGACTTGAGGGATCTGAGAGGTGTGTTATCGCCGTTCTCGGAACACACGGAAGACAGCAGACACGGTCGGTTCAACAAACACTTTCTCATTTATTAAACATTTCTTTACATACGGCGAGCTCGCCAGCCGAATCCTATTACAAACTAGTGACACGCCAAAACTTATATAAAGACAATGAATATCCGGATAACATAAGACACGCTCAAGACAACATAAGACATAAAATACACCATAACATGAGACAGCATAAGACAAGCAATTCGCAACTTTCAGCTATGGTGGCGCCGCCACGCGGCAACCGGTGAAAGCCGCGTTCCGGTGATAGAACGAAAACTTGCCTAGCGACAACGTGCCGGCTGTGCTTCGTTGTCGGTGTGTCCTGCAACTTGTTGTGCGTGTGAATTACGATGGATTTTGTTGGTGCAACATTGTGGAAGCTTTGCGGTTCAGTAATGGGTTAACAGCACAAGAGAAATCGCGTGTACTGCGTGCCAAAATGCTCAAACCGTATACTGTGAAAGGCGTCGTAAGCGTGGCTGGTTTTTCTTGGACCGGCGGCAGAAAAGACAATGGGATATCCACGTGCGCATCGGGAAGCTTGTCATACGAGAAAGTGATGGTTTCCATCGTGCACCTCAAGTCGGCTGAATTTTGGGACACAACTGAATTCCTCGGATATTACGTGCCAGTACCACGATACGATTATGGGACGCGCTGTAGTGAGAAGCTCCAGATGAATTTCGACCACCTGGGGTTCTTTAATGTGCTCCTAAATCTAAGCACGCAGGTCATCTTTAGCATTTTTCTTCCATCGAAATGCGGCCGCTGTGGCCGGGAATCGAACCCGCGTGAACATGCATCGCAACACCTTACGTACTGCGCTACCGTGGTCCTGGGAGACAGCAGGCGAGTGCTCTTTTTTTTTTTTTTTGCTTAATTTAGAAGACGACGGTCAATAAAACTATGCCTTCGCGAGCGAAAGCCACATCAAAACAGCCTGCCGCAACTGACACCGGCGAGCGGCGGCTAGGCAGACGCCGCTGCCGTCCGCGATCGAGCGCGAGCACGCCGTAGAGTGAGCAAATTTTGCTAACACGATTGATGTTGTACTCTTATGTCAGGCGTCGACATACGCAATCCGTTTTCTCAACACCCTCAATATTAAGAGCAAAGGTGGAAGCGAAGCAAGCCGGTTAAGCAAGACGGCCTGCAGTGTCACTGCTTATCTGCGAATGCATCGCAGGTGCCTTCGCATCGTGGTTCCCGATCTCGCGAGTGGTGTGAACGCGGGTGCTTTTTTTTATTAGTGCCACACTGGAAGTACCGCATTATTGAATTAGGAATTAGTTTGCATGATAAAATAATTGTAGCACATCTTTTTCATGCCACCGATAGCGGCGATACCGGCAAATACTTCGGCATCCTCGGACATGATGATGGGAGCGGTAAGAAACCGAGCAGCGGCACGACGTTGCCTGTCTCTCGTGCTGCTGCCACTATGGCTATACGGCCGTGCGATCGCCGGACCGGGCGGATGATAAAAATCTGCCGAGTTTAACGCACGCCGGACGCCCGATCCGGCGACCCTGTACGGCGAAACATCACCATTCCGGCTGCTACACAAGCGCGTAGGACGTCAAATCGGATGCAAAATCGTGCCGCGTCTCGCAGTTTACGCTCTGAAGCGTGTGCCACTCCATGCATGGGAAGTTTAATGCGGTGGAAAATTATCCTAGCCGGCAAGCGGCAGCAACCAGCGACAACACATGCGGTGATCGCTTCGTGTGTATGGGTGATCACCGCATCGACAGCCGTATTGGATTTCTTGTGGCGCCCCCTATAGTTGCTGAAAGTTGCGAATGTCACACGAGGAACGTTGCACAGCGGTTCACTTCACGATACACAAATACACCACTAGCACAAACGCACCTTCACATAGTGTCACTCGCCAACAAATCCACTGCCTAAATGAAAATTCAGAAAAAAACGCTCACAAGATATTGAAAACGTTTGTACCACGTGCAACTTCGCTACGAAAAAATGTCCTGCCGAACTGGCCGAGCAGACGAGGTGGAAGGGGCAAAACGCAGGTGCGACAGAACAGGTTTTGTTGAGCAGAACAACTGATATGACGTAGCGCGTTGGTGTGCAGGGAGTTGGAAGAGGCCTTAAGCTAATCTAGGTGGTGTTGGTTATCACCTACTTCCGCCCCTCCCCCCGGTTTCGATTGTCTTCATGCTTAAGAAAAAGTTTGGGGTTCCGCGGCACTCCGGAAAAGCAGTTGGAGTTCCCCAAGGCCAGAAAGTTTGAGAACCCCTGCTTTAGCAGTTTTGCACAAAAAGGCGGCAGCGGACTGATGCGAAGCGCATTTGTGTTGACCTCCAATAAAAGCGTACAGTACACTTGCAACGGCGCTACTCCCTGCAGTACCATACGAGGTTTCTTAGCACGCGCGCCGCAGTCATGAAGGTGGTCCCGCATGAGGTGGCAGTGAACGGCGGTGCAGCGCACTTATGTTGTCGCCTGTTAAAAGCGTGTAGTACACGCGGCCAAGCATATGGCTGAAGGCGCTTATTGTGATGTTCTCCTGACAAGGAGTAACACTGGCCTACAGGAATCTCTTGGGGAGCTTGAAAAGCTACATAAGCAGACGTACAAAAAGCCAAAGCAGTAATCTGCTAAATCATATCACTGATCTGAAAAAAAAGGTCTAATACAATTCTTTTGGTATCGCAGTTTTTTTAATTTTTGAAAAGTGTGATGCTTTTTTCGTTTTTTTCCAAATGTTTAATGTGAACCTTGTTTCCAGAACCTTTTTTTCAATTATTGCGTATGTTTGTTTCGCGGGCTAGATAAGCTCATGTGGTATGTAAGAAGGTAGTGTAGTTCAGAAGCACACGTTGTTGTTGGCCTAGTCGGTTTATGTTCATTCAGAAGCCACGGTTGTAGCTAATTCGCGCAAAGAAACAACAAGGGAAGGGTTACACAATTTTATTGGATTTGTAGTAGGGCATCGACACACCCTTAACCCTTCCCTTGTTTTTTTGCGCGAAATAGCCACAACCGTGGCTTCTGCATGAGTAGTGTAGTTCGTACCTGGCGATAATTTGTTAAAAAGGCTTTCTCCAAAGGCTGTTTCAGTGTTATGTGTATTCTGAGGCAATTAAACTATGTACTTGTCCCCCCAAGTTGCTACAAATTTGTTTTTGCACGCTCCTGGAACGACATAATAAATGCCGCTAACTGCTCCAAAATCGAAATTTTGCTGCTCGAAACACTGCTCCCAATTCAGTTTCAGCCATCTCACCCGTGGCACAATTTTATTGGATTTGTAGTAGGGCATCGACACTCTCTAAATTCTTACACAGTCCTGCCAAGTTTTAGGAGTGCTGTTTCCTGGGCGAGTTGGCAATGCAGTCTGAAAAGGGTTTGCGCCAGTGAACACACAGACAGAAGCGCTTCCGTCTGTGCGACCGTGTTCACAGCGCTATCCTTTTCAGAATGCCATATTTGTATGATGCAAGTGCAGTGTTGAAAAATGGATGCTTTACAGCTTGGTTGATGCACTGAAGCACACAATGTTGCTTTTCATTATATATTTTTTTCATAACAGATATAACCAGTTAACCAAACAGAAACGAGGCGAAAGGCAAGAGGCCCAGGTACTGGGCAATCTCAGTGCACGTTGAAGAACCCTAGGGAGTCTAAATTTCATGGAGCCTTCCACTACGGTGTGCCTTATGGTGATATCAAGCTTTTTGCACGTAATGCCATGGAATTTATGAACATTAACAAAACTGAAATGCGTCCCCATGCACCGAGAGCCACACAACAACAACACCTTGCCTATACTCTTTGAAGTACTGCTCTCCCCGGCCACTACACGGAGCAACAGTACGTGTGCATTGTGAATGGATGATGCTAAGCAGACACATCGATGTAATCGTGGCATTGCCTTGATTGCTTTGGGGCTGCCGCAGAACGTCGCTCAAGTGGGTCCCGGACATATTCTTCGAACGGCAAGATAAACTTGATGCACGTGAGCAAAACCGTTTGTGCATGGCCGCCCAAGAATGGCAAATGGTGAGCGGCCATGCTGCTAGCATGAATGGTGATTTTGCTATGCATTAAAAAAAAGAGCAGTCAACACAATGGCAATGACCAGATTCGGCGCGTGCGACTGCATGTGGCGCCAGGCAGATTTTGTAAACAAAGATGGTGGTGGCCACGCAAGCACAATGGGGAATTACTTTATGCCGTTTAAGTGTTTGAGCGCATTTCTGACCTTACAAGAGCAGGGGACGCATGATAAAACGTCCTGTTAATTTTCATTGTTACGGTATTGCAGTTTAGCAACATTTCATTGTCGAGAAATGTGAGATGTAGTTGACGCTGTGGGCGTTCAGTGGGGAGAAGAAGATATTTCATTATAGTGAGAATTTCGCTATGGCAGGTTTCTAATGTATACTTGAATTAAGTCTTGCATTTTTTTCATTTCTTAAGATGCCAGGGCCTGCATCATAAAAGAGTGGTGCAATTCTGGTCTATGGTACAAAGTGCATTGACCTACAGCTGGATGGCCACATCTTGTTCATTGCAGCGGTCTGCGTGCGTCCCTGGAGTTTTGTCCCAGAAGGGGTCCTGCAGAGCCTTTGGCGTGTTGTCTACTGGACGTCCCAAGCCTTGACCTGGTCAGTTACACGTTTTATGTTCTGCACCGTTGATTAAACTGTGCTTTGTACGCACACGAAGGCACGAATGAGAGCAGGTGAACTCGGCATTCATGTGCAGCTTTTCTGGACGCATAACAGCCAGCACCCCTTGCGGCCGCTGCCTGAAGCTAGTGCGTTCTCAATGCGATGAGTAAGTTTTTCACGAATATATAAGCGCGTAGGGCGAATGGTGAAAAACACGGACCACAGAGCGCTTCTACGAACCGAAATGCACGAGACAACTGTGGCGATGATGTCGATAATAATATCTGGAGTTTCGCGTCCCAAGACCACGATATGATTATGAAGGACGTTGTAGGGGAGGGCTCCGGAAACTTTGACTATTTGGTGTTCTTTAACGGGCACTGATATCGCGCAGTACACGGGCCTCTAGCATTTTGCCTCTGTCAAAATGCGACCGCTGCGGCCGGGATCGAACCCACGACTTCCGGGTGAGCAACTGAGCACTAACCATTGTACTACCGAGGCGGTCAGCGATAATGTTGTGATGATCTTTAATTTTGTTCCCTGAGGAGTTTAAGATCATGCAATGGTAGGGCAGTGTACTGTGTGATGTCAGTGCGCATTAAAGAACAACAGATGGTCTAAATTTCCAAAGCTTTCCAATGAGGCATTCGTCATGATCATATCATAGTTTTGGCACGTAAAACCCCACAAATTATATTTTTTAGTGTGCTCCAGGTATGTACTGTATTTATTTGAGGTAGTAAAACTATATGTGCACAACATATACAAGGTCTAGCAGCTGTCAAAACATGGTTTTAGAAAATGAGAACCTGTGTAGACAAAAAAAACTGCATATTAGCTGAAACTTCAAAGTGTGTAGTTTTTCTTGTATTCATGCTAATAATAAATTTGTAAATATTCAACGTTTTAATGGCTGTATTGACGACAATGTGTAGACACTTCGGGCTAGCACGATTTTAAACACATGTATTTCAGTGGCTAGAAACTTGGTTGTTTTGCACGCCTGTTCTCTGTGTGTTGACCTCTTCAGACTCCTCGTCCCTCCACAGGGACATTGAAACTGGTTCTGAGATTCTGAATGCAGAAGTAAGTTTCACAGACGGCGTCTCTGTCGGAGGACAAGTATTGTGGGACAATCAGTATATAACATATCACGTTTTCTCGCTTCCTGAGGAAGGCAGCATGCTGACAATCGCACATGCGACACTGCTCTCGGGTCTAAGGACGTTGAGGAATGCCCACGAAGGATAAAAATGTATGACAATTCTCTTTGACAATCTCAGTAGGGATGAAGGATCGAATGATAACGAGCACGCAGATGTTAAATGACTGGTATTTTTGCCTTGTCACATTGAGAACCAGCGCGCATGTTATAGTTCTGTCGTGGCCACCTTCACACATGAAGAATTGGCACGCAATGCACTCCGGACCCAAGGAGCAGCTAGTGTAATATAAAATGTTTACGAGCGAAAAAGACGTGGACGAGAAGAAGGAATACAGGACAACGCTAGTCCTGTATTCATGTCTAGGAAGTCTAGTAAACATGTCATATTATTCAAGATACCAACTAGCCCAACTTTCCACCTGATATGATCCCTCAACTACTGAATGTACATCCCACAATTACCATCATCGTGCAAGAGAGCCGCTCAGTAATTGCGTTTAAAAAGAAAATACACACGTATCTACTAATGCTTCAAAAGTGATTTTTTTGAGAGATGGCACAAATGCCATCTCTCAAGTTGTTAAAATTGACGTGCATCTGTCACATTTTCATTTAGTGAATAGTAATAGCATGGTTTTGTATTCAACAAGTCTGGGTATTTGCGCATATTTCCTGCTTTGTCTCTATAAAAAAAAAAATGTTATAATACGCTATTGTTATCAACTGAGTCTTGCAAACAGGCCTCGAAATGTTAATGTTCTTCTAACAATGTTTTATGTACTGTTATCAAAAATTGTGTAACTGTGGCTGCTTGTCCGTTTCTAATTTTTAACATGTATACATCACTGATCCTTGTGCACTTTGTTGACTGGGACGTGTTACGGCACTTTGTCAGGCATTAAATTGCCTTTTTGCTAACCCTGCTCCTTATCTTACATGTGTGATCAATGTGCAGTACACTGTACTCTGTAACTGATTGATGATTGATTGAATAAAGAGCAGCTAGTGTGCAACGCTTTATGGTGGGGGGGGGGGGTGATGTGCTAAGGACAGTTAGATTGCTTAACACCTTCGTGACTGTGCCTACTCCCATCGATAGTGTGTTCTTGATGACTTCAAGTTCAAATTTTGGCGCTCTCTGAGCACTTGTGGGCAGCTAATGCCATCCAAAAGGTACAAGAGGAAGTATTTTAGGAGTTTCGCTTTCCAGTTTCTTTTTCCCACCGTGGGGGGATTTTCGAAGCTCCTTTGCAGCTGAGGAGGCGAGCGCTCATGGTTTCGGTATGGTGTTGAAGTCACTCGCGGGTGCTCCATGGGAACAGTGAAATAGGTGGATTCCGATAACTCTTAGTGGGAATGATGTTAGCAGCGCAGACAAGGAAGATGACTTTAATTCGTCAGGCTTTAGTACGAACGCTGAAAGTACGTCGAACCGCCGTCTTATCACTGCCGTGCATTGAAGTAAACCTATCCGGTGTATACTAAAGGTCACAGCTCTCATCTGCTGTAGGTGTCAACTTCATTCGACCGGGAGCACTTCTGCACAAAGAGTGGAGTGCTCTCCGCGACACGGCCTGGAACGGACATTGACCCAGCGCTCTGGAGTGCCGCGCAGCGGCTTCTTCGTGTTGTTTTTCACTGCCAGAACAGATATGCAACCTCACAAATAAGTATGCGAGGATGCATATTTTTTGAAAAGCCAACATGCAGCGAGAGGGACTATTCCTGGAGGGAGGTCACTGAGGAGGAGGTGCGCAAGTTCGTCGGACTTCTGGTATGCATCCTAGTTCCACTCCTGCATTGCTATTGGAGTGGACGACACACATTTCCAGGCCTTCTTCCACTGGCAGTGATGCCACGGAAAAGGTTCAAGGCGTTGCTTGCCTTCTTGAGCGTCTCTGATCCGGGAAGACGACCGTCGCATCCAGTCAGAAGTTTCACCGCGTGCCTTCTCTACTGCGACACATGAACGACTCATCCACGCTATTTTTGCAACCCCGTCAGAACCTTTCCGTGGATGAGAAAATGGTGAAACCTAAAGGTCAATCTCGTATTCGGCAGTACATTAGGGACGACAAAGTGTTCAAATGAGGATACAAATGATGGGGTTTGGCAGATTCAGAAACGGGGTACACTGTTCATTTCAATGTATACATGGGAAGGCGCCTCAGGGTCCCCAGCACCAGCCACAAAAAAAGAAATTGACAAATACCAGAACTGCAAACTATGCTACGAAGAAAGGAGAGCTGAGAAGAAAAAAAATCCTTTCTGTGAAACATGTGCAGCCAACGTTTGTTTCACTGCGCTGAGAAACTTCATGCAGTCGCATATGGGCACTAGTGTTTATATTTTTGTATGTATGCGTAGTGTTCTTGCATTATGTGTTATATTAATGCTAGGTGACGGCACTGACACTAACACTAGTAACCCACTAACAGAGGGCACCACTAAGTGGTTCCGGATGTATATATAGTGGATCAATAAACAATGCCGGGCACTTCGTTGCTGGCCCAGCCGAGCGTCGCATCGTCGTTTCGTTACTCTCTACACGGTGTCAGAAGTGGGATCTGCTTCAAAGTAAAAATGCCTCTAGACGAGAAGAACGCAAAGGACAGCGAGCTACCTGCGGCGACCGGTGGGAAAGCCATGGTGGTCACTGAGTCCAACTTGCAACCGCCACGCCATTTCGACTTTGAGAACCCAGCGGCTTGGCAAAGGTGGCATCAACAGTTCAACGACTACAGTTTTGCAATGGGTCTTCATGCTGCGGACGATGAAATTCGCGTCGGAACGCTGCTGTACTGCATGGGAACCAGGTCACGGGACATTCTGTGTGCATTACAAGTACGAGATGAAGACTATGCAAAGTACAGCGTCGTCATTGGTAAGCTCAAGGGATACTTCATACACCCGACCGGCGAGCTCTACGAGAGTGCAGGGTTCCACCGACATGTTCAACAGGCAGGTGAGACAGCTGACGCGTTCTTCACGGCGCTAGGTAATATGGTGAAAAGCTGCAATTACTCTGCACAGGACATAGAGGAGCGATTGGTCTGCGACCGTTTTATTGTTGGCTTTCGGGACACGAGGTTATCGGATAAGCTTTGCCACCATCCAAAGCTTACGTTAGGTGAAGCGCTCATTTGTGTCCGTCTGGCGGAAGATGCAGAAAAGGAAAAAGCAAATCTTTCAGCATGTTCGCCAGCGGTAAGAGCACATCCCGAAGCGATAAAGGTGGACGCGGCAAAAGCCATACAGAGCCGCCCGCAGCAGCGAGACATGCGCCACGCAGTTGCCCCATGAATGCCCATTTCTTCATTGCCTTGTGCATTTGGTGGACGGTCCTCACATCCGCACTCAAAACGTCCCGCACACCAAGCAACCTGCAACAAATATGGAAAGAAGTGCCACTTTGCAGTGGTTTGTCGGGCTAGCAAGAAACTTTCCGTTGTGGAATTGTGTGCTGTCAGTTCGAGCAGCGAAGCGCGGGCCAAGTTCTTGGATGTAAAAGTGGACGGAATGCCTGTACACTTCAAAGTTGACAGCGACGCCGAGGTCACAGTCGTCCCCAGTAAATTTTCTGGATTTACACCATTTCTTGAGGCGCCAGAAGGGAACTCTCAGGACCGGCGGGACAACCGTTGGACGTGCTGTGATCGTTTATCACCACTCTGCAATAGAAGAACAAGTCGACAATGCAACGGCTTTACGTGCTTTGGTCACAGGTCGTGCCACTTCTGGGGTTTCCTGCCATCCAAGAGGTGGGTGTGGTCTAGTTCGTGGATCCGGTGGTCAAGGCGCAAGGCAACCAGGTGGCATCAGACAAGCTGTTTTGTGGTTTGGGCGAGCTGCAAGAAGCATACACTATACACCTAAAACCGGATGCTGTCCCCTATTCCCTGCTGGCCGCAAGACGGGTGCCCATACCTTTACACGGTGTCGTGAAGGCGGATCACGACAGGCTTCAAGCAGAGGGCGTGACAAAGCCTACACCGTAGTGTGCAGGTGTGGTCGTTGTTCTGAAGGCATATGGTTCATACCGCATCTGCATCAACTTGTCCAAGTTGAACCAGGTGGTGTTGCGTGAGCGCCATATCTAGCCCACCGTAGACCAGGCTTTGGGACTCCTGGGTAATGCTCAGGTGTTTTCGAAGCTTTACGAGACATCCAGTTTCTATCAAGTAAAACTGGCAGAAGAGTCTGAAAAATTAACAACATTCATCATGCCGTTCGGACGTTATTGTTACCGTCGGCTGCCATACGTTCAGTGCCAAATGAGCCACATTTTCGAGGGTCAAGACGGCGTCATAAACATAATCGACGACATTTTGGTTTTTGGCCGCGACCGTGCAGGACATGACAGCCGACTTCAGTCGGTGCAGGGTCGACTGAGAAACGCCGGGCTGACTGAACAAGTCGAAGTGTCAATTCGGCATCACAAGCATCAAGTTCCTCGGCGTAGTTATATGTGGCAGCTGTATTTCGCCGGACCCAGACAAGCTTGCAGCTGTTAAGAGCATGGAACCTCCTGTCGAGGTCGGTGTCATCCGCAGACTATTGGGCATGGTCAACCATGGGGGACGGTTCTTACCCCATCTGTGAGAGGTGGCGGCACCATTCAGCCGTAAAGCGGTTTTCCCGCACCAGTTGATAGATGGCAAGTGCATTGCCCTCGTGACATGCTGCAGATAAGGTTGGCCTCGAAAAAACAGAGTACCTTCGAACCTCTCGAAGTATGGGAAGTACCAAGGGGAGCTGACAGTGTGCAACGGACTGCTCCTTAAAGGAGGGTGCCTCACGATTCCAGGGGCTCTGCAGAGGGACGTGTGGGATTCACTTCACGAGGGCCAACAGGGTGCGAACCGATGCAAGGCACGTGTGCGTGACTCTGTGTGGTGGCTTTATATGGGCAAAGATACCGTATCTGTGGTGGAATCGTGTGAACATTGTGCAACTACCAGGGTCCAGTGTGCCGAGCCTCTGCTACCAACACCTTCAATGGAATACCCATGGCAACAAGTGGGTGCAGGTTTGTTCCACATGGGGGGACAAAAATTTTCTGCTGCTCGGGGACTATTATTCACACTATGCGGAGGTCACCATGCTATGCAACACTTCCAGCCAGCCGATGATATCAGCTATCGAGAGTGTCATGGCTCGATTCGGCATACCGGAAGTGTTTCGAAGTGACAATGGCTCCCAGTTCTTGTCAAATGAGTTTACAAGTTTTGCCCAGAACTATGGATTTAGTCACATCACTAGCAGTCCTGGTTACCCTCAGTCAAATGGTGCGATGGAACGGGCTAAGACCGTAAAGGATCTCTTTCGCAAGAGTAACAACTACTGCCTGCCACTGCTGGCATATTGTGACACACCAGGTGTCGCTGGTTACAGCCCGTCCCAACTGCTCATGGGGCGATGGTTACGAACACACATACCCAGGGACCAGGGCAAGCTGTCACTGGACATACCACAACGAGACGTCTTCTACCAAAAAGACACCGCCGCCAAGAGGAGGCAAACTCGGGACTTCAACCGTCGGCACGGGGCAAGAGAGTTTCAGGAGCTCTCTTCAGGAGACGAAGTGTGGGTAACTGATGCCGAGTGCCGTACCCAAGTTCTTAGCAGAGCCCAGCGTCCATGATCGTACATTGTGGTAACAACTCCCAGCGGAGTTATACAACCAAACCGACGGTATCACGTATCTTTTTCCCCAGATTCCAGTGCATCATTCCCAGTCTCACTTCAGAGTCCGGGGCCAAGCCAGAAGCTCAGCCAGGAGTAACCATCACATGGCCAACACGATACGAGTACCAGGGCAGACCTTGGCAGCAACCCTCACATGGTTACCACGTCCGGGAGGCATGTGGTCCCACCCAAAAGACCGAATTTGTAGAATTTGACTGAATTTTTAGATCTCGGAAAAGGGGATGTAGTACGTGTTCTTGCATTCTGTGTAATATTAACCCTAGGTGGCGACACACTAACACTAGTAACCCACTAACAGAGAGCGCCACTAAGTGGTTCCAGGTGTATATATGGTGGATCAATAAACAGTGCCAGGCACTTGTTGCATCGTCCATTTGTTACTCTCGACGATGTGTAAATAACATTTGTGCTTACAGACTAAGCAGTGTTATTCTATAACAGCCTTGTATTCAAAGTGAATATTTTGATTTTTTTTTGTTTAGCTTGTGCAGGGTAGTATTGATGTTTTTATGAATATTTTGTTCTTTTCGTTACATTTTTCTTTGGTTTGATAAATTTGAATGATATTCAAAGTATATGCGTTGTTTGAAATTAATACTTTTAGAAAGACCAATCCTTCCTCTATCATTTGACACCCTACACTTAAGCATCAATTAATTCCTGTTGCAGGAAAAAAATATTTCCCGGACTATCAGAAAATAACTGATTTTTTCCACTGTCACGAAAGGCTCAATGGGAATCTGATGATAAGCTTTCGTAAAATCAGTCTTGGAATATACTGTTGTGCTGGTTAAAAAGGCAGGGCAGTCCTGAATATTGGGTAAAGGGTGTCGGTCTGGAACGGTGACCGCATTGCTAATCACCACAGGGCCGCCGGTCATTGTTCTTGTTGGGAACCATGTGCAGTGCCGACGGTCACGCGCTTGAAGAAGGACGCGTGACCTTCACTTGTAACATATGCTTGGAATCATTGAGAGCAGCTCGAAGTTTATCAGGACCGAGTGGGTGGCAGTGGTAATGATGCAGTGGGTCACAGTGTGCCTTGGGGTCTTATCCGTAGGAGACTGTGTAGTAATCTCGGAAAGCTCGTTGAGCAGAGCTGTATACGGGGAGGTAGGGAGTTTCACGACACTTGGTTTTGGGGCTGTAGTGTGTGGCAGACTGAACGACAAACCAGTAATGTTGTCCACTAGTGGCTCATATGCACATGAAAATGCCCAAAGAAATCGGCCCGCAAGATGGCATATCCAAAATAACCTTCTCCTAAAGGGAAGCACTTTTTGCAAAAGGTGACCTTGGATAGAGGTAATCTATTACGTATACAAGCACCCTTATTGATTGTGCCAACATTGACGCTGATGTGTCTGCTGGCGCGCTTCCTCTTCCAGTAGCTGACCACTGGCCTATCCTTTTCATGCTAAGCCATCCAGGGGGAAAGTCACTGCAAAGGCTGATTACAAGTTACTGCGAGACAAAATAAGTCAACTCGATTTCTGTGCTATGTATGTTGAGGATGTTAATACTCAGTATGGGAATTGCATGCGCTTGCTTAGAAATGCTGTGTCAATATGCACCACTGTAACCAATAATAAATATATCAACCCACTCTGCCCTTGGATGACACCGATTATTTTGGAGGTGCTGAAACAAAAGGCCGGGTGGTTCCACAAATGGAAGCAGCATAGGAACAATGGATATTACCTAAAACAATTCAAGCTTTAGAGAAATCAATCATTTTCCTTGATGAGGAAGCGATAAAAAGAATACTTCACTAAGCTCGTCGAAGAAGCTGAATGCAACACCAAAAGAGTTGGGGAGATTGTTAAAGTTGCAGTTGGTTTAGATTACAATAAACGCTTGTTACCTGATGTCATAACCCAGGACACGGTCGATAGTTTTACCAACTATTTTGCAGACGTCGGGCGGTCTTTGACTGCCCAGTTTTCTGACACTTCGGGTCATACATGCCCTTCTAGACCAGTCTCTGGTAGCTTCGGCATATTTGAAATAGAACTGCCACATCTCTTATCAGTAGTAAAAACATTAGACGGTAGTAAGGCAGCTGGTCTCGATTCTATGACAGTTAAATTCATAAAAGTTAATATTGACATTTTGGCAGTCCACCTGTTGCATATGTTTCGTCACTGGCAGGACTGTGGTATGTACCCAAATGAGCTTAAGTTGGTCGGGATCTTGTATACAAAGATGGTGACCGTTCAGGTGCCTCGAGTTACAGTCCAGTATCCAGGTTAAGTGTGATTAACACAATATTTGAAAACATATTTTCGTCACAAATTACATCATTCGCTTCCAAACATAGTATAATTTGCCGAAACCAGTATGGTTTCTGGACGCACAAGTCCACGTGTTCTGTGGTTCTGGCATTAACCCAAGTTAATAAGGCCCTAAACAACAAGAAGCCAGCCGTCGTAGTTTTCTTTGACATAAGGAAGGCCTTCGATTCTGTTAACCACAACGTAATGTTAACTAAGCTTCACGACTATGGCTTTAGAGGCAGAATTTATCAACTTCTTAAATGCTACGTTTCTGACCGACAGAAACGAGTAGTGATAGATGACATTGTGTCCTCTACTGAGTCAGTGGTCACATGAGGTACCACAAGGCTCAGTTGTTGGACCTATTTTTTTTTGACTCTGTGTTATTGTACTTGGAAGCTGTAATGTATGCGGGCACTCATATTTGTTGGAGACAATCAGATCAAAGCTGAAATCAATGAGGAGCTACAGGGAGTTCGCTTATGGTTTAAACGAAACCACATAAGCATTACTACAGACAAAACTAAGTACGTGGTTTTTCACTCCAGGAAGATACAGCCTGTCAGAAAAATCGTTGGCGCAAAGCAAGAACGTGGACGAAGGAGTAACACAGACAAGCGCACACTTGCAACTGACCTTTATTAAATCCGATGCTCACTTCTGAAACCCTCACACATGCGTACGACACAAACAACAAAAAACTGCACACTGACCTATCATGACAACCGCTCAGATAGGAAGGCAAACTCGTTTTCAAAAAGCGATGAGGACGGGACGCTGGTGCATTGGTCTCCAAAATGCTTAATGTACATCGCCTGTGTCGCATGTGTCGTGTTGCGTGTGCAATATTATCATTATGCAGCCAAAACAACTAGCCCGTGTTTCCGTTTTATCGCTTTCTTCTGTTCGCCAGCTGCGCCAAGGGGGAGCACAAAGTAATCCAGAAGCACACGTTGTTGGGCTAGTCGGTTCATGTTCTTTCAGAAGCCACGGATGTGGCTATTTCGCGCAAAGAAATCACAAGGGAAGGGTTAAGGGGATTCGCACTCCCCTTAACCCTTCCCTTGTGATTTCTTTGCGCGAAATAGCCACATCCGTGGCTTCTGAAAGGGAACACAAAGGATTGGAGGGGGCACCGGAACTAATCTGGTCTCACCGTTTCTTGCTTCGCGCGTTCGAGCAAGAGTTCAACCTGCGTTAGGACCTGCGTCTAAACCAGTTGGTTTGCAAAGATGGCGGCCACGGTGACGTCGGTGCAAGCTATGTATACCGGTCGATGTGAAGCAGCACACAACTTTTCTGCGGCCATGAAGCGTTTCATGTTAGCGAATAGTGGTGTAGTTTGATAACATCTATGCGCTTTTCTTTGTCTCTAATAGTGCATTGTGTAATCTAGTATATGAATTTTTAGCTGTTCCGTTTGTCACTGTTGGAGCCGTATGGCTGAGATATGTGGTATGTCCCTACACTAGTAGCCAGGCTATGGGACCAAAAATGTTTTTTCGAAGTTTTTTTATACCATGTTGAAAGTGATAATTAAAAAAAAAATCACAGTTTGTCCTCTGCTGAATTCGAAAACCGATGTGAGAGTTCTCAAAAGTGAACGCAAATAGCATTTTTGTCAAAAAAAACAGCGCCTGCAGCCGCAGGGTTTATTGAGATGCTGAGCGAATGTGGTAACGTCATCTTCGGTGTGCCGCATCATCTTCAACAGCAGCACTGTTAAAGCGTCCGAAATAGCTTCAACGCCGCGGAGTATCAGGCGTTTCGGTGCACGCCCAGGCTCTCGTGAATACATTCGGGACCTGTCGCGAGCCCCGCTTAACTACGTGCCAACCGCTAATTGGAAATTTGCGTCTCGTGATGAGCGCCGCCGCCGATACCAGCAAAGCGCAGAATAAATTACGGCTGTCTCGCATGGAGCGATTAAAAACGATGACGCGCTCGGAACACAGAGGCTGCGGCGGGAGAGCGGATGACTCAACCGGCTTTCCCCGATGCGAGTACGAAAATCTCTGCCGACACGCCGGATTTGCGGCTGTGTGAAGCCGATCGTTCCTAGTTGTGTGCAGCAGGTCGCCAACTAAACTAACGCCGTCATTGCCGGGGGGCGCTTGGTGTACCGTTCACACGCGTTTGCCGTGAAAGTGTTGGTTATGCCCACTCCGTTGCTGACCGCACACGGGCGCGGCGATGACGAGCTGCTCTCGTTCGTGAAGGCAACGCGTCTGTGCGGCGCACATTAGCGGTCTCGCATAAAGAGGCAGCATGAATGGCGGCGCGGCGCGTTTGGGTTGTTGCCTTTAAAAACGTGCAGTACACTCACAGCTGCTCTAGGCCACATGCACTACCGAGCAGTTAGCTGAAAGTGCTTATCGTAAAGGGTTGTAAGCGATTAGGTTGTACTGGCACGTTTGCCGCCTGCCGCCATCACGCCTCCGTGCATTCCCGGTGCTTATCCCTAAAGACATCGCGGCACTGCGCCGTGATAGCAGTGATAGTGGCTCCTTCGAATTTCTGGCCTGCTTCACCATATAGCACTAAAGCATTGCTGCAAAGCCGACTTCTGGACATTGCTACGGCGGCAGATACATCGACTTGCGAAAGCGCTGGTCCAAGCCTGCGAGATGATGGAGGCAGTAGAGGCGGGGACTTCAACTAATGCTGCTTTGGACCTGAAATGTGGGCAGAAAGTCCGATAAATGGGACGCCGTAGAGTTTCAGCGTCTGAAATTTCAGACGTTCTTATACATTAACGTTCATAGGGCTTGTGATGGTGCCGCGAAAGTGTCTGAATATTCAAACATGTCTGAAAAATTGGGTTTCCGAAAAATCGGAAGTTGACGTCATTTGCAATATTTGTGTGGCAGGCATGTGTGTTGCCCAGTGAACACCGAGATGGCCATAAGATGTCGATCACCAAGACGCTTCACGCATGCTTCAGTGACCAAAGACAACCCAGCCCAACTCTAATTCACAAGTCCAGGGAAACATTCTGCTAAGTCATCGTGTAGCAAATGCAGCAACTCTTTTTGTGCTTGGGATGACATTCCTCACTCCTGGGCTGATACAGCGACTGCCCTGTATCCAAAATTCTTCAGACCCTGAAACGGCCAAGCGGTTTTCGTGCAAAAGGTTCAAAGCATCCTATACAGTTTCTCATGGTGTCGAGCTGTATTTTACGAAATGTGTGGCCGACGATCTCAACAAGCCAAATGTGTTTTCTTTTATTGCTATTGAGGAAACACCTCTTCTGTAACAGAAGTGCCATGACAGAGGTTTCTGTGATTCTTTATGTGCAAGTATGTACAAGCCCATCTGTGGTAAACATGTCATCTTCAGTCATTTTATAATAAAGTGTGACAATTGATACTGTCTGCTGCATCAGCTGTAGCGCCACCGGCTACTAGCGCCACCTACTGCTGCGAGTGGAAGGGGGAGTGAGGAGAGCAGGGCTGGGGTAGTTGCAAAGAAATAAACAGTTCATGGTGCTATGGTGCTATATTTCATCATTGACTTTGTCTACTAAACAGGGTCAGGTTAGCCGTGGGGGATATTTACAATTCTGTGTCCTTTTATACTTTTATTATGTTTGACTAGCATGCAGCACATGGTGCTTTTATCGGTAGTCTCTCATGAATGCAGTACGTGTCGTAAAGTTGCTTCTAGCAACGCCTGCTCCGAAAGCTAGTTTTGCTGCTCCGAAACACATTTTTGCCTGCTCCAAAGCAGCCTAAGCCAGTAGCATCGCTGCAGGAGTGAAAACGACGACATCGTCCAGGTAGCACAAGCACATGTGCCATTTCAAGTTGCGCAGAACAGTATTCATCATGCGCTCAAAGGTTGTGGGTGCATTACACAGTCCGAACGGCATAACTTTAAATTCATACAAGTCGTCGTGCGTGACAAAGGCAGTGTTTGGTTGAGCACCATCAGCCTAGGGTAATTGCCAGTGCCCTGAGTGCAAATCGAGAGATGAAAAGAATTCTGCTCCTTGCAGGCTGTGAATTGTGTCGTCTATCTGCGATAGTGCATAAACGTCCTTATGAGTGATCTTGTTGAGTCATCGGTAGCCCACACCATAGGTCGGCAAAAAATGTGGAGCTCACTCAGACTCACTTTCCTCAACCGGACTCACTCGGGCTCAGACTCACTGAAATTTTTTCTCAGCCGGACTCACTCAAACTCACACTCACGGCTCTCTCTATCTGAGTGTGTCGACTCATGAGTCCGTTAGCGTCATCATCATCATCAGCCTGTCTACGCCCACTGCAGGGCAAAGGCCTCTCCCATGTTCCGCCAATCAACCCGGTCCTGTGCTTTCTGCTGCCACGTTATACCTACAGACTTCTTAATCTCATCTACCCACCTAATTTTCTGTCTCCCCCTCACGCGTTTGCGATCTCTTGGAATCCAGTCAGTTACCCTTAATGACCACCGGTTATCCTGCCGACGTGCTACGTGCCCGGCCCATATCCATTTCTTCTTCTTGATTTCAACTATGATGTCCTTAACCCCCGTTTGTTCCCTGACCCACTCTGCTCTCTTCCTGTCTCTTAAGGTTACGCCTATCATTTTCCTTTCCATCGCTCGCTGCGTCGTCCTCAATTTAAGTTGAACCCTCTTTGTAAGTCTCCAGGTTTCTGCTCCGTAGGTAAGTACCGGTAAGATGCAGCTGTTATATACCTTCCTCTTGAGGGATAGTGGTAGATTACCATTCATGATCTGAGAATGCTTGCCGAATGAGTCCCATCCCATCCTTATTCTTCTAGTTATTTCACTCTCATGGTTCGGCTCCGCGGTTACTACCTGCTTGGGATGTAAAAACAGCGCAAAATATAGACAAGGACAGAGGAAGAGACGACACCGCGCTGATCTCGCAACTTTAAGAGACGACACCGCGCTGACCTCGCAACTTTAGTTGCGAGATCAGCGCGGTGTCGTCTCTTCCTCTGTCCTTGTCTATATTTTGCGCTGTTTTTACATCCCAAGCATAAACCACCAACTAGCCCAACTTTCGCTATTGTTACTACCTGTCCTAAGTAGACGTACTCCTTTACAACTTCCAGTGTCTCGCCACCTATCGGAAAGCGCTGTTCTCTGCCAAGATTGTTCCACATTACTTTAGTTTTATGCATATTAATTTTCAGATCTACTCTTCTACTTTCCATATCCAGTTCAGTAATCATGATCTTTAATTCGTCTCCTGCGTTACTCATCAGTGCAATGTCATCAGCGAATCGCAGGTTACTGAGATACTCTCCATTAACTCTTATCCCTAATTCTTCCCAATCTAGGGCCCTGAAAACCTCCTGTAAACACGCGAGAATAACATTGGAGAGATCGTGTCTCCCTGCCATACGCCCTTCTTTATTGGGATTCTCTCGCTTTCTTTATGGAGGACTATAGTGGCCGTGGAGCCGCTGTAGATTTCTTCCATTATGTTTATATAGGCTTCGTCGATGCCCTGAATCCACAGTGCCTGCATGACTGCTGATGTCTCCACCGAGTCAAATGCCTTCTCGTAATCTATGAAGGCTATGTATAGGGGTTGGTTGTATTCCGCGCATTTCTCTGTCACCTGATTGATAGTATGAATATGGTCTATTGTTGAGAAGCCTGTACGAAATCCTGCCTGGTCCCTTGGTTGACTGAACTCTAATGTCGTATTAATTCTGTTAGCAATTACTTTTGTAAATAGCTTGTAGACAACGGACAGTAAGCTTATGGGCCTGTAATTTTTCAGGTCCTTCACGTCCCCTTTCTTATGGATCAAGATGATGTTGGCATTCTTCCAAGATTCTGGTATCCTCCCCGTCGAGAGACATTTCGTATACAGGGTGGCCAGTTTTCCTAACATAATCTCTCCACCATCTTTCAACAGGTCTCATGTTGCCTGATCCTCACCAGCTGCTTTGCCTCTTTGCATTCCCTTTAGGGCTTTCTTTACTTCTCCTGTCAATACTGGTGGGATGTCAGATTCCTCTGCGCTATTACTGCTTCTTACGTTATCATCCTGACTGTCTCGGCTGCTGTACAGATCTCTGTAGAACTCTTCCGCTACCTCAACTATTCTATCCATATTGTTTGTGACCTTGCCTTCCTTGTCCCTTAATGCATACATCTGATTTTTGCCTGTGCACAGTTTTGTCTTCATAGCTTTGAGGCTTCTTCCGTTCTTTAGAGCATGCTCAATTCTCTCCATATTATACTTTCTTATGTCGGCGACTTTACGCCTATTGATTAGCTTCGAAAGCTCCGCCAGCTCTATGTTGTCTGTTGCACTTGAGGTTTTCATAGCTTGACGTTTCTTAATGAGGTTTTTCGTCTCTTGGGATAGCTTACCAGTGTCTGTCTGACGACTGTACCCCCAACTTCCACTGCACACTCCTTAATGATACTAGTCAGATTATCATTTATTGCGTCAATGCTAAGGTCGGTTTCCTCGGTTAAAGCCGCGTACCTATTCTGAAGTGAAACTCTGAATTCCTGTACTTTCCCTCTCAGAGCTAGTTCATTAATCGGCTTCTTGCGTATCTGTTTCTGCCGTTCCTTCCTCACGTCTAGTTGAATTCTAGATCTTACCATTCTATGGTCACTGCATCGGACCTTGTTAACTACTTCCACATCCTGTACAATGCCCGGGTGGCCGCACATTATGAAGTCTATTTCATTTTTAGTTTCGTCATTAGGACTCCTCCACGTCCACTTACGAGTAGCCCGTTTTCTGTAGAAGGTATTCAAGATGCGTAAATTATTGCGTTCTGCAAACTCTACTAGTAACTCCCCTCTGGCATTTCTAGAACCGATGCCATATTCCCCAACTGCATGATCTCCAGCCTGCTTCTTGCCTACCTTTGCATTAAAGTCGCCCATCAGTACAGTATACTGTGTCTTTACCTTACTCATTGCTGATTCTACGTCTTCGTAGAAGCGTTCAACCAGTTGATCATCATGGCTGGATGTAGGCGCGTAGGCCTGTACCACCTTCATCTTGTACCTCTTATTAAACTTAATTACGATACATATCACCCTCTCATTAATGCTATAGTATTCCTCTATATTACCAGCTATATTTTTATGAATAAGGACCGTTAGCGGTCTTTATTCATTAGAATATGAAACCGTTAGCGTATAATTGGCTTTATCGACCATTGTGTTATTGTTCTTTCACACAAGCATTTGATAAACGAACGCCGCACCGGACAAGGACAGAGGAAGGTAACAACACACAGCGCTGACTTTCAACAATGATTTAGTAGCGGAGCGAAGTGCATATACAGTATAGTGAAAAAAATGGGCATGCGTAGAAGGGTGCAGTTGACAGCAACTGCGATACAATGGCAGCAGAACTCTTGTCACTTATTGATTGAGCTGGAAACCAGTACACATCTTAAAAATGATCGAGATATGCAATCTCTTTTTGCAATAGCGCAACTGATGGGGAACTTACACATGTACCATCAAACTTACTTATGTGATAGGCCTCAATTATCTTGAATGAGTATGAGTACATTGAATGAGTACAGAAACACAATACAGACGGCGCCCTTAATAGCTATGAGCATGAAGTATTGTCAACTTGCCTGTTGAGACAATAGAAAACTCATTGCCTATGGAACATTGCCTGAAACGGCTCGTTGAGACGCTGATAAGCGAAATGGAGCATTCAGTAAAACAACGTTCCTCGAATACCCTAACATCTTTAAGATGGCTCCTAATGATTTCCATTAATATAATGCAAACTCAATTTCGCTATTTTCTTAAGCGGTAAACAGAATATTTTGTACTCTAAACTGAAGGCACACCTACATAATTATATAATTGCTTACAAGATCGCCTTGGCAACGTGTAAATGTGTAAAGAGTTGTAGAAATAAAGTAGACAGAAGAATAAAGCAGAAATCTTATTTTGGGAGCGCGTTACAAAAGACATACTGCAGTGACCGAACCTATCTATTAGATCTAGATCTATTAGATCTAGCATCAGTACCAGTGGTGCTAAAGTTGTTGGAATCTTATTTGCATATATGTTAATTCACTGCATGCAAGTCAAACTTACATGCACGAGATCCTTCTAATCGCTGATATGTAAAATCCATGCGACGCAAAGCAACCCCATTCTTGCACGCATCAAATTTCATTACGGAGCAAGACTCAAGAGAATTTTCAATAACGACACTGTAACAACATCAGAATTTGCGCCACAGACGCCGCACACAGTGGAGTACGTGGCGCAGGACAGTGGCTAAGAGCAAGTGTCGCGGCATTGGCACAACTAAAAAGAAAAGAAATCGAGAAAACAAAAGGTAGGTGGGCTGGGCGTAGACGTCCGCGATCTTGTCTTGCTCATCTTCTGTCCTCACTGGATGACTCTGGCGTAAAAATAGAATAACATCACTGCCCTTATTCAGATGGCTTAGTGGCACCAGTATCAGCTTGAGAAGCGGAGCTTGGCCAGTGATTATTGTGTCGCATGGTTGTGTTGCGATAGAAGTATCTTGTATCTTAAGGGGAGACGCGGGTCTTTTTTTTATTTCTTTTATTAGCTGGGTGAACTGAACAAAATTTAACAAACCTATCTCATTTTTTCTGCAGATTCCAAATCTCTAATTAGATTTTTGGCAGCTGCATTAGTACAAAAGATGTGCAATCTCTAAAAGCATATTTCTTACGGGAATTTTTGGCAACTTTGCTTTGTCAAACACAGAAACAAAGCATGTGGCAAGGCTGCCAGAGAGCTGGTTTAGCCGGTGATGCTAATCCGATTGTCTTCAACAAACTTTGAATGCAAAATAAATAGACGTAAATGTGAGTGAAATTTTTTTGCTGCATACTATTTCTGATAATCGAGAATTATAGTTTGGTGAACAACATTATAAGAAAATAAATAGCATCACCGGCTAGACCAGCTTCCTGGCAATCTTGCCCCATATTTTGTTTTTGTGTTTGACAAAGCAAAGTTGCCAAAAATCCCCGTAAGAAATATGCTTAAATATGTGTTAGAAATTGCATATCTTTTGTTCTAATGCAGCTATTAAAAATCTACTTAGAGATTTTGAATCTGCAGAAAAAGCTGAATAAGTGTATTAAATTTCATGCCATTCACCCAACTTTTAAAAAACCATTTTTTAAGACCCACGTCTCCCCTTAAGGTACATGATACATTTTCGAATGTATCGAAAATACAGATACAGATATTCGTCTTTGGAGACATATCGCGATACAGATACAAGATACCCAAAGAGTATCTAAGATAGTATCTAAGATACATGTATCTTCGATACTGCCCAGCACTGGCTATACGTATGCGTTCATTGACGTATATTTTTAAAATATTGCGCTGTTTGTTTTTGCGTGCCACGTATGCTTGCAGAACTGCATTCTGTTGCGAACAGCGTGCGAGGACCCGTGATCAGCGGAAAGATGAGTGCGATCATCTATCGAAAAAACAGCTCCATCTACTGTACGGCTCCGTAACTCTTCGCTCTGTGTTCGCAGCGCGCGCTGATCAAAGAAAGCAAAATAAAAATAACAGAAGAGGGATAAGGGGGTGTAAAGCAAAGGCAGACACGGCACGTGGACTATGTGCTTCGGCGCACACTGCCTTGTGAAGCTTGCAAAGAGATGCCTGTTGGAATCTTTGCGCCGATCGAATCTCGTGTGCGGCACTGATTTACCGCGCATGCGCGCAGCAGGGTCTGTGGCACTGCCTACACACGTTTATATACGTAAATCATTGGATTCGTCTATCTCCAACACCCACAGGCTAATGTTGATCAATCATGCTCTCTCGTGCATGTGCGACGTTGGCCGTCCCTTTAAAGGCCAACTCCGGCGATTTTTTGGCCATGTCAAAGTAATGGTGCTTTTATGTTCCGAGACGCTCCTGTTACGGGCCCGATAGCAGAAATACTCGGCAAATTGGAGAATAATTTTAAATAAGCAAAAAAGCGCAACACCGAAACCGAAACCCAACCGAGTGTACTGTCTACGTATGACGTAGACGTTGTTACGAACGAACCGGAAGTCGGGCAAGGCATGCCGGTCACGCCGGCGTGGAGTATGAAAACTGTGACAGCCGGGACGACCAGCGAAGCGCCGGTCAAACCAACGCTGTCTGTCGCCTTGTGCACAGCAGACGCTCGCTGTAGCGGCCGAAGCGCCGAAGTTAGCGGTGCCCTTAGCTGCGTCACTTCCGCCGCCTTCCCAACATTGACGTCACAGACGCAATGTTGCCAATAATTGTGGGAAGCCAGGAGGGCGTTTGCAGACAGTCTTTAAAATTCATTTGCAAACAATCTGTGCATGTCTCAATCCTGTAATTTGGCATAAATGACGGAAACGTGCAAAGAAACGTACCCAGCGAATTTCATTGAGATTCATCGACCTTGAAAAATCGCCGGAGTTGGCCTTTAATGTGCATATATCGTAATATATCGTTCTGCAAGTCTAGCTTATGTTGCAGGCGAGCAAATAAACTGCTCGGAGAAATAAGAACTGAGGTTGAAGAGTGCTTTTGCACGCGCTGATCATTTCCGAAGCAAAGCACCGTGCTGATCTTGTTGACGAAACAAGTTCACGTCGGTACATTCTTTTTCTTTGTTCAAGTAACTCGATTAAAATCGATTAAAATATAAATTCGATTAAAAAGTGTGTTACCTTGTTCCCGGCATTGTCAGGGCTCCCTGGTAGCCTGAACAGCGCATGAAGCATTGGGAAGTCATCACAGAACGAATATAAAAAACCAGTAGCAAGCACCTGAAATGCTGCGATATGCGACTGGTTTCGTTTTCGTGCTCAACATGGCCAATCGAGCTTATGGGATTGTCGACAGATGGCGCTGTACATTTTTCAAGGGCTCCAGAACGACAGCGGCAAATAAGTTATTTTGCATCCTGTGAGCTTGCCTTTATCAGTAGCTTTATAAGTACATAGGCCTTAGCTTAAAGCATAATTGGGCTCAGTTCTTTGTACTGGGCCCGTATTCTCAAACGATCGCAAAAGGTGATAGTATCGCATTTGGTGACGTAGAATCTGATGCGTTCAATAACTGAAGAAACGCTTGTGTCGTCATTGTTGCACTGGCCGTTGGTGTTACAAATGTCTCACAACACAGCAGTGAGCGTGCTGTACGAGCACAGAGCGACCCGAGTGCAGCGTTTTCGAGCGTATGCTGGTTTCTATGCAGTGGCCAGGCTCGGCTGTGGCTACTGGAAAAATAGGACGTGTTGAAAGTGCTTTCGACGTTTTTTTTGTGCAATTGTTTAATGCACAGTATAATATTTAACGATTAAAACTGTTTGAAATGTATTTTCGTTGAGAGTTTAACACGACGTACTCAGAACGTTCAGCTGTAGTGTGCCGCTGCAGCGACATCGTCTCAACATCTCAACATGTTGCTGGCGCGCGATAAAGCACGCAATTAGCAACGCACGGTTCATGTTGCTGGAACGTTCAAACCACGAAAAAACACGCGCTGCCAAAGAACGAGTACAGAGTCAACGAGTCATTCTGGACAGCCCAAGGTAATGCTTGCTCAAAGCTTCAGCGTAAAAAATGCTGCGCACATCCACCAAGGATTGAATACTAGAAGCTACCGTCTATGTCACTGAAATGCCAGACTTCACCACCAACCGACGGTGATAAGGTGTGTTCGTTTTGCAGGCATGTCAGGAGCGTCGTAGAGCACCGTCATGTCGACGGAAATACTAGATGGCTCCCTCACTTTTCCGGTTTTGCTCAATAGCCAATCAGCGCGCACCAAAGGCAATACCTTTGTGATTGTCACCTTTTGCCATCATTGAGAATACGGTCCCTGTCTCTTTTTTCTTTTTGGTCAGTCGCTTCGGTCTTGTTTTGTTTGTTTTTTTGTATTTTTTTCCTGCCACCACGTGGCTGAGGTGTGCACGTACACTGACCATGTTTGTGCACATGTGTTTTGAAATATAGCATATTCATTGAGTTTTCTGGTACCTTTTGGCTTAGGACAGTGTATGTAGTACGCC
This sequence comes from Rhipicephalus sanguineus, assembly GCF_013339695.2. Classification (NCBI taxonomy): domain Eukaryota; kingdom Metazoa; phylum Arthropoda; class Arachnida; order Ixodida; family Ixodidae; genus Rhipicephalus; species Rhipicephalus sanguineus. Next base: position 136,626,109 of record NC_051185.1, read on the forward strand.
GTGTCTTATGGTTGTCTGGTGTGACAATTTTCTAACACAAGGGCACCGGTTGATGGGTCTAGCCATGGTCTAAAAGTTTGTAAAGTGTTCAGGGTGCGAGGTGTGTTTGAAAATGGAGGTTTGTGCGGATGAGAATCAAAAGCAGAAGCTGACGCCAAGTGTAGACAATATGAGGTAGGGTCGAAAATGGAAAAAATGATGGCTGCCCAGAATTAACTCATGATGAGAATCGCGGATCTAGAGTGCAGCCGTGACTCACGCTAGTCACCTAGTCAATAGCCAGGTGCATGTCACTTCAGCAGGAAAGTCTGACCACGTCATCATTGCCAGTGATTCGAATTTAGTTCGATGTGCAGATGCATTAGGGTGAAAGGCGATAAAAGTTTCGATAGGTATGTTCCCAGGACATGTGCTGGGTTCAGTCATGAGGCAAGCGAGAAAAAAAAAAAAACGTCAGGCCTGCGCTGAAATCGCAGCACAGTCACAGCGAAAGCTGGGAGAGCGGCGTTTCTAGAGCCCATTAAGCTCTCTTGGGGCTACAATACAAGTACACTAGAAAGGTACCCACTACGCCATAAATCACAATTTTTGTGAAGTTGGGAAGCGCCTACTAAGCCATTATTCGTCATTCTGCGGAGAAGAGAGGCACCAGCTACACGTCTGTAAGGCATTATGTGCACTTTGTTGACGCGACGACTGATGACGATGAAGAATTATGGCTCAGCCCTTTGTAATGGGTTGGAATCTTTAAACGGCCCACCAGTTATGTAATTTGCATTGGGTGACGCCCGGTCGCTATTTCCCTCTCCCGTCATGCTGTATAACATACGCTGACGTGGGAGAGAGATGGGGGAGGGGCGAAGAACTTTACTGAGACCCCGAGGAAATGGATCATGCGCTTATGGGCTTCCTTGGCAACCAATACAAGTGCACTTGCGAGGAACCCACTACGCTATAAATCATTGTAATTTTACTGAGACCCCGAGGAAGTGGATCATGCGCTTCTGGGCTTCCTTGGCAACCAATACAAGTGCACTTGCGAGGAACCCACTACGCTATAAATCATTGTAATTTTTTAGAAGTAGGGCAGCAGGCACTTTGCCATTTTTCGTCATTCTACGGATAGCGTTTGTACCTGCTAAAGGCATATAAGGCATTATGCGCACTTTGTTGATGCTGTGCCTGATGACGAAGAATTATGGCAGAGCCCTTTGTAATGGGTTGAAGCATTCAACAACCTATTCGTTGCGCAATTCGCATTGTGTGACGCCTGGTTACAGAATTCGCGTTGTGCGACGCTTAGTGCTTATTTTACTCTCCTACCACGCTATATTGCATATGCTAATGTGGTTCCTTCCCGACATGAAACCTGTATAGGACCTTTTTGCAAAGCAGTTTGAAGCACCGGCATGGCTCAGAGGTTGAATACTGGGCTCCCACGCAGAGGGCCCAGGTTCGAACCTCGTTCCATCCTTGAATTTTTTTCTTATTTCGAGCGATACTGGTTACGGACACCGGCGGCGGTGGCGGCGGCGAACAACTAAAACGGCCGGTGAAATGATCTTATAACAGCTTTCGCTGTAAAAGTCATAGCTAAAGCTGACGGACGTAACCTCGTGGTAATTTCGGGAGGGCTAAATGACCTCTTGAACAAAGAATTGTCAGGACTAGCGACAGAGTTGCCAATTCCACTTAAAATTCCGCTTAAGTGGGTTTGGGCTTCTTTTTTCGCCGAGCCGCTTCCAGAATTTTCCAGTCGCTTGTCGCGGTTTTTGGGCTTATTTGCATTTTTCCAGCAAATTTAATGATCAGCACTTTCACCAACAGTGCTATTGTCGTTCACTAATCGCGCGTTTGTTGATGACTTTGTGTCGTTGAGTGTTGAAGTCAAACACACATTGGGGAATCCACAAATAAGGTTAATCATGCACTCGCAAACGTGCATTCAACCCTGCGGAAACTACCCTCGAGACAGTGTTAAAAAGTAAACGTGGGATTTCGTTAATATATATAGTTGCGCATATTTCCGCTGTACAAAACATTTAAAGGAATTTTTTTCAACTCCCCATTGTGTTTGAGTGACATTTTTTATTATGACTGTAAATATTTTCAAGAATAGAAATATTCATTAATCTTTTGCTTGTTTTGGGCTTCTTCGCGAAAGTCGCGCCGCTTTTTTGAGGCTTCTTTTGTGGTGGTTATCTGCTTGTTTGCTCGGTAGCATCTGGCAACTCTGTGGCAGAAGGGGTCAATGACATGTGCGCTGTGTCCCCCCAAATGCAGATTGTAGTCCGCACTGTACCGGATGTACCAGTTCGCAAAAGAAACCTGCAAAGAACAGTTGTCGACAAAGAGGTATGGAGAATGAGTCGAGAGAAAGGTTTCGAGGTAGTTGAAATAAACAGGGAGGTGGTTCCCAAAGAGACAGAATTCACTTCGATAGGAGGCTTGGCCATGAGGTGGGTTGGCGACTGGCAGGACGGGCAGTAGCTTTTTGGGTGGGCACACGGGCCCTCCGGTGTCCAGGGTAGCTAATATCTAAGAAAATCAACCAGGGGGACTATGACCGATATTTTTAAGAAAAACCAGAAAAAGGCAAAAGAAAAAGGGAGAAGGCACGTGTTGCAATTAGTTACATAAACATGCAGGGTGGAAGAAAAAAGGCAAAATGGTTAGAGATTGGGGAGCAGTTAAACAAAGAGACAGATAGGTGTTTATGCGCTTACAGAAACACACCTTAGAGACTTGGAAGAGCCTCCACTCATAGGAAATTATGTTTGGGAAGGGCGTTGCATCAGAAAGGAAATCAGAACAGGATCACATCAGAAATGAAAGGGGGGGGGGTGACGGAATGCTAATTCATCACGGAGCCAAATGGGAAAGAGTGAAGCAAACGTGTTCAGAGCACCTCTAGGTGTCGGGCACAGTAGGTGGAAAGAAAACGTGGCTAGGGGTAGCCTACCTGTTGTTGCGACCGGCCTTTGCAGGCACCGGAGTCTCTGGAGGAAGGTGCAGAGGCAGCATGAAGAGACTGAAAGGAAACTTGACATGGTTTATTTACATTGTTTACGTGGCGAACATGCCCTTATGATTAAATTTTCGTCTTACATGAAAAACATCTTGTTACATGACGAAGATTTTGCGTCCTATGAGCCCGCGTGGCTCATCTTAAAGGGTCTCTTTTCCCCAGATCCCTAGATGGGGGAATTGCTCCAAGTTGGGACGGTCCAATCACGTCACACACAGCACTAGTGAGGGTGCCGCCCACACCCGCCCAGGTCATCGTCCTCGACGGGGGCGTGGCCACTGTACTCTGCACCTTTGGCACCAAGGGGGTCCTTCCTTGCCATGTGAAGGCCGTAGGGCAAGGGGTCACACGCTCGGACAACTGGGCGCATCAAAAGGTCTGCTGCTCTGAAGTGACTCATCCGGGCCGACGCCGCTGTCTCTTCAAGGAAGATCTGGTGACAGGAAACCATTACGGCCGTCTCGTCGAACCTTGATGTGTCGAACTGCATGGAGCCTCACTTCCCGTCTCGGTGGACAATTCAAGGGCTTGAACCACTGTCAACAGGCAAGCAGCCCTTCGGCGCCTTGTTCGAAGAATAGGAGATGCTGCTTCCTCTTCGGCACAGGTGCCGATCGTGACACAGTGGGCGGGGAACAACTGCAGAGAAAAGAATCAGGAGATAGTGGATTGCATAAGTACAAATTTTAAAGGGGCCCTCTAACACTTTTCCAGACCTCATTGTTTTAGATTTTTTACTTTCGGGTTGCGTAGACTGAAGGCTGAAGAGATGAATGCAGCAAGAACGGCAGCGATAGGGGCACGCAGTCCGAAGTTATTCAGCCTAGAACACTCAAAATACAAGAGAGAGAGAAATAACATTTATTTACACATCCGGCGTGTGGGAAGTCCCCGGCCTCGCAGGGCGCGGATGTTCCCTATCTTAAGATTACGGCTATTAGAGTCCGATAATCTCAGAGCCTAGACCTCGAGGATGTTGTGCTCCAACTAGGCGACAGTTACTCGGGTGCCTCCGCGCCCGTTGGACGGGTCGTCGGCTCCTTTTCTCCGTTGCTTCGCCAAAGCCTCCTGAAGCCGCTGGATGGCCCTTCAATATACAATAAAATGGAGGCCAAACCTCAACTCGATTTTCGCGGGGTCACCTGACCACGTTTCACTCTCCCTGTGATGTTGGATGGCGCCCCAATGAAATGAACTGAAAGATCCTACGTACGGGAAGCTTGTATACAATGTTGCCCGTTCTTTACAACGTAATGATGACGCCGTTGCGATAGCAACAAACAATGTGGTGCATTAAGAGTGAACTGCACGTGCGAAACGAGGCAAATCGCGAAAGCCTCTATCATGTTTTGTAGCTTTAGTCATCTTTTTTGTGGCGACGGCGTCTATATCAACGCTCTTACAATTTTTAAAGACGATAGTCTTTCTTGGGGAACTTAAATGCAGTAATTTTGGTCTGTCTGTCTTTCTGTTTGTCGGCACGTCACTCGATTCAGCCTCCAGGCCAAAGTTGAACCACTTGCTTACCGCCCACCCATCTTGAACTGGTACGGCTGTTCATACTTGTGAATATTGTCGATCAAAAAGTAGATATTACGCATATCTGAGGCGCAACATCATTAGGTAAGTATTAGGTGTTGTGTTCCTTTAATAAAAAATACATAGATACGTAATTTTAAAGACCCTAGTTTTTTAAGCTACGCTGAAAATGCGACTGCGCTGAAAGTTGTCTTCCTCCGTGCCCTCTGCACAAGCTCATGTTGTGTTTCGGTTTTGGTTTAGTATTGCATTGTACGAATGACAGGGGTTGCCGCTCTAGCATTCCTGTTTTACCCAGGCGACGTGTAAATAAGATATTTTGTGGAGAGTACTCGTTGTGTGCGGACATTTCTTCTCCTTCGGCGCATCGCGCCAAACCGCGTGTTCGGGCTGGTCGGCGTCCCCGCCGGTCGCGTTGGTCACCGCCAGTCTTCGCCTGCCGCTGCGCCGGGACTACCAGCCCGCAACACAGCACTCATGTTTCCCGACGTATTGGCAGATGGCGTCCATATCTCACGCAGCGCCTCTTCTATCGTCTTTAGACGACATTTGCAGCGAAGCACACAGATACGCGGCCAATTTCTTTCCCTTCACTTTCTTCAAACAACGGCGCCTGGAGCGTCCCCAGCGCGTTTCCTCCAACGCCGTGGCATTCGGCGCATTCTTTGCCGGGCGCTGCAGTTTTAAAGCTGAAAAAATCTAAGATCATTCGTCTAGTTGGTGTTCACTGAAAAAAGCATGCCAAGGAAAAACTAAACCCAAGCGCGCGGCGGAAAGGTGACCGTGGCGTAATTTTTTTGCACTGGCCAAACGTTACAAAATGACGCTAAAGATTTATATAAATGTTAGACGCACACATATACGTTCAAGAGCCGCATATGTGTTATATAATCAGTTGTTTACATTTGGGTAACGCTGCCAACGGCAACGTGGGTATTACCAACACTAGAAGCGGTAAGCTGATATGAAGTGCTTATACTTGTCCCTTATGATGGAGAACACCCTCACGTTTCCCAAACCTGTGTGAAACGTGCGAGAACAAGGTCATCAACACCGGGATCAGTGCGCACGAGCAGCTGGTCATGACTTGTTATCGGATCCGGTCGTGATCGCGGTGACGAAGGGTCCATGTGTAGTGAAACACGATGTATAGTTCAGCTGCTGGAATTCTGGGATGCCTCGGTCATTTCGTCGGGAAATTGTCTCTCGATAGAGCCGGCGACATGTCGGAACCTGAAGTCATCTTTTGCGTTGGTGAGGTATAGGCCGACGAGGCTGGTAGGCCTGGATAGTGCTACGTAGACCAACATCAGTGGATGGCGCTTGTCGTATTCGTAGACTACCTGGGCGTATGCGGCCTACGTAGCCGTGTCTACAAAGCGGCTGTCAATCAGTCAGGCATGTTCGGTCAGCATGAGACCATCGCCCAGCCTCGCAAGAAATGAAGAGGACACAGCATCGTTCTTACGGACTAAGTGCACTTTACGGTGCGGTGATGGGAATATCATACGTAACTTTCGTTAATGCATTCCTCAGGGGTCGAGCAATGCTTCAATATAGCTTATTGAATCGTAAGAATACAAATTTAATGTTTATTAGACTGCTGTAAAAGCGGAGTCAACAATGGAACCACAGACGTTAATCTAACATGACGCCTGTATCGTAGAAGTACAGATCGTAGGAATATCATGTAGTGTTTATTGCTTGCTTGTAAAATTATATTGCAAGCACCACAACCACAACTGACGTTGCGCCGATATTACGCCTGCATAGGATGTTTTTCTAAAGCAGTTTAGAGACCTGGCGTTGCTCTGTGGTAGAATACCTGATTACCACCGGAGAGGTTCTTTGCAGTACGTTCCACATGGGTCTCCTTTGCGCATGCGTGGCCACGCCTGGCAAACATGGCCAGCGTGCGCTGGCACCTAAAGTCCCTAGATTTTTCCCTGTTCTTTCGACTTTACTGGCACCCGCCTCACACAAACGCCTGGCCTTGGAAAATGGAGATTTTTAGCAACTTACGGAAATACGGTACGCAAATACGGTAAGGACGTATGGTAGCGTTCCTCCTTTCCCGCTGGTTGTGCTTTGGCCGCTCAACGATTGGGAAAGGAGGAGCGGTACTGTACTGCCTTACCGTATTTCCGTAACTTGCTAAAAGACTCTAATATGGGCAGCGCGCGCTAGCAGACGCCGCACGCCGACGGCTATGAGGACCCAACTAAAAATGTCGCTCTACAACAGCCGAAATAAAGCTTCGAAGAATAGGAAAAAGGGACGAAGGCTCCCATGCGGGCACATTTGAAAGAAGTATTGAGCGTGCAGCTGCTACGATAGGCGAATATATGCGCTGCACTCAGGCACCCGCAGCGGCCCGCGACCCATGTATCTAGCTTCATGAAAATATTAAGGGTCCGTGCTTGTGCTACTCCATTCCATCCAATACAGATGTTATTTCAGTACATTTTGACAGTGAAAACTTCAGCGCTAATAGGACGAAACACGTGCTGCGCCAGGGCTCGTCTCATCTCTTTGTGATTCGTCCTCTTTGTGCTGAAGTTCTCACCTGCGAAGTTATGCAGCAACTAGGCCTATTAACGTGAGCGTTTGAACGGGTTGGTAATTCATCTAGAACATCATCTTGATGGCTTTCACCTTCCAGTCGTCTCAGGCAAATGCATAAGGGACCCTGAGTTTTTATTGTATTTCAGTACAGGCCTTTTCAATGGGGCATCTTAGCACCTCCGTACGGTAAACGCCATAAGTACGGCAATATCTACTGCACGCAAAAACCCATGTGGAACGTACTGCGAAGAACCTCTCCCAATTACCACGCAGAATGCTTGTGTTCGATTCCTGCTGGAATCCCAATTTTCATTCTTTCCATTCGTCGGGTCAACGCTGCCGATGTTGGTTTTTCTTAACGCTCTCGCATTTAAGTCACCAGTGTCTGTTCTCGCCGTTCCTGGGTAGATATAAACTGTCAATCACCTGTGCCGCATACCCGTACACCGGGGCCCGTGGTAAACGGGTATGTGCCACACGTGTCTGGAGGAAGGGGTTTGACGACGTACGCGACAGGATTTTCACGTTATTCATATCATGACCCGACAGTCATATTCGCCAAATCCTGTTACCCTCCCATGCCAATTTTGGTCCACACCAAATTGAAGAGGCGATCATGAAAGCACCCAGATGTAGGCGGCTAGATAGATAGATAAATAGATAGATAGATAGACAGATAGACAGACAGACAGACAGACAGACAGAAACGCTCAAAATGCCAGAGGTTCACTAAGAAATGCTTCGCATTTAATAATAACCCCTTTTGTGATGCAACGCCGTTATTACTTCTAACGTTATATTTATCCAATCACAGGCCAGCGCTCATCTTCGTCATTTCTGCGCGCAATAGTTCTGGCGAGTGCCACTACGTGTTGATGCGATCGATAGGGGCTCTCGAACACTTTTTTTGAAGCGCCTACATCGCTGCCGACCGCATCAACCCGTAGTGGCGCTCGCCAGAACTATTGCGGGCGGAAATGACTAAGATGAACGCTGGCCAATGATTGGATAAATGTAACGTTAGAAGTAATAACGGCGTTGCATCACAAAAGGGGTTATTACTGGGTTTAGTTTTTTTTAGCATGCTTTTTTCACTGAACAACGAGACGAACGATCTTAGACATTTTCAGCTTTAAAACTGCAGCGCCCGGCAAAGAATGTGCCGAACGCCATGATACTGGAGGAAACGCGCTGGGGACGCTCCAGGCGCCGTTATTTGAAGAAACTGGAGGGAAAAAATGTAAGACCATTGATATAGACGCCATCGCAACAAGAAAGATGACTAAAAGTACAAAACATGATAGAGGCGTTCGCGATCTGCCTCGTTTCGCACGTGCAGTTCACTCTCAATGCACCACATTGTTTGTTACTATCAGAACGGCGTCATCATTACGTTGGAAAGAAAGGGCAACATTGTACGCAAGCTTCCCATACGTGGGATCTTTCTGTTCATTTCATTGGGGCGCCATCAAACGTCACAGGGCGAGTGAAACGTGGTCAGATGACCCTGCGAAAATCGAGTTGAGGGTAGGCCTCCATTTTATTGTATTTTGAGTATTCTAGACTGAGTAATTTCGGATTGCGTTTCCCTATCGCTGCCGTTCTTGCTGCACTAATCTCTTCAGCCTTCAGCCTACGCCACCCGAAAGCAAAAAAATGTAAAACAATGAGGTCTGGAAGAGTGTTACAGGGTCCCTTTAAGGAATTTGGTAACAGGGCCGAAATTATAATTTAGGGGACATGAATGCCAATATACATGATGTTGCGAATATTTAGACACCAACGGGAAGTTATTGCTGGATCTCTGTGAGCAACATAGTCTTGAGATAGTTAACACAGGGCCTAAATGTGATGAGCAGATCGCGTGGGAAGTCTGACACAAGCCATTGAGTATTGATCTCATGACTGAAGGAATTTTATCACAAACTGAGAGAAATGAGAATAGGCGAGGAAGAGATTAATAGCTTATTACAAATGGGATATAAGACTGGAAATGTGAGCATGGAATCAAAGTTTGGTAGATCGTATTTAAATGACAACAGATAACTAATATAGCTGCAAGAGTCGAGGAAGAAGTAGGAAAAATACCAGGCAAGAACTGGGAGTATAGTGAGCTGTTACAGCAAATGACGAAGGAGATAGGGAAAGAGAAGAAAACCATTTGCTAGCAAGGAAAGTGGAAGCCAAAAAGTTGGTGGGACAAGGAAATGCGGGAAGCGATCGAGAAGCGACGCGAAGCATCACGGGAGCATAGACAGGCAAAAATGGAGAAGCGGCTGCGGGGTGAAATCAACAAATTTTGAGAAATATATTTAGAGAAGAAATTCATTGTACAGATATTGATTGAGGCAAAAATCAAAGGTGAAAGTAAACGCTGGGTGACAGAGATTCACGAAAAAAAGAAGGCCGCACCTAGGGTATTTTTGAGCCACATAAAAGCGCTAGGTAGGAAGTCTGTCACAATGCAACGACATATTGTAGATGAAGGAGGAAATAAATGGGAAGGATACGAAGTGCTATGTCATATCCGAAAGGCAGCAGCCGATTCGTTTAAAAAGATCGTCCAGGGCATTTCCGCGGTGAGTAAAAGTATGAAGAAGAGCGCAACTAAGGAAGAGCTAGTACTTGAGAATTTCAACAGGAAGAAGTTCGAAGGAAAAATTCCAAAGCACACTGCCCGAGGCTCAGATTGCGGTTCCGTCAGCCTCATTAGCGAACTAGGACATAACACTAAAGAAGCACTGTTTAAAGCTGTAGAAAAATGCTTACAGGACAGGAAAATACTAGACAGTTGGGGAAAAGTAGGATGAACTTAATCTATAAAGGCAAGGGAGAAAAGGATAACCTTCGCGCGTATAGATCTCTAACCATTACATTGGTACTATACAGGTTGGGAATGCAGGCAGTAAAATGCAAGATTGAAACGTGGGCAGAACATATCGATATTTTGGGAGAACTTCAGAATGGATTTCGAATCGTCAGGCGATTAGACGATAACCTATTTGTTCTCACTAAGTGTATAGAAATATCTAAAATAGAGAACGCGCCTTTATACGTGGCTTTTCTAGACATCACTGGGGTGGGTGGCAACGCTAATCAGGAAATTGTGTGGGGTATATTGAAAGAAGTGGGCATAGTTGACGGCTCTATACGGCTTTTGTGGGAGATATACCGAGAAAATACAGTTTGCGTAGAATTGGAGGGAATAAGTAGCAAAGGACGACGTTGATATTAGCAAGGGGTCGAGGCAGGGTCGTCCTTTGTCCCCGCTGTTATTCATGCTGTACATGGTGACGATGGAAAAAGCGTTAAAACATTGGTTTTAATCTGTCACGCAAACAGGGCGGCGTGATGATTAAGCAGAAGCTTCCAGGTTTATTTTATGCGGACGATATTGTCTTATTTGCGGACAGTCAAGATGAAATACAGCGGCTGGTGGATACATGCGGAAGGGAAGGTGAAGCTCTAGGACTACGATTTAGCGCAACAAAATGTGGATTGATGGTATTCAATGATCCTTGTGGTCAGGCGGTGTCAATACAGGGCCAAGAAATACCGAAGGTAAGTGAATACAAGTACCTCGGTGTATGGATAAATGAGAGTGATAGATACATAGAGGTACAGGAAAAAAACCTCGGCAGGAAAGGGAAAAAGGAATGCTGCAATAATGAAGCACAAAGTGTTAAAGGGGGTACAATAGGTACGAGGTGCTTCGAGGTCTGTGAAAAGGTGGAACGGTTCCGGGGCTTACTTCTGGGAACTCAGTGGTGTGCATGAGGTCAGAGGTGCAACGAGGAATTGTTGTAAATCAGAGGACTGTGGGACGCCTTGCGTTGGGCGCTCATGGGAAGACGACAAACGAGGCTGTAAAGGGTGATATGGGAGGGCCAGTTTTTGAGGTGAGTGAAGCTCAGAGCAAAATGAGGTTCGAAGAGAGGCTAAGGAATATGAAAGAGAGTAAATGGGCTGAAAAAGGTGTTCCGGTATTTGTATAGGAAGGCCATTGACTCACAGTGGAGAAAAAGAACTAGGAGACTCACCAATTCTTATATAAAAATTGTAGCGCTATATTACACGAGGACAAGAAGAAAGGTACATGATTAGCGCCCGTCCTGTCATGTACCTTTCTTCTTGTCCTCGTCTAATATAGCGCTACAATTTTTAAATAAGAATTTATCACCAACTAGCCCCGCAGCGCGTTTTATTAAGACTCACCAAGAAGTATATCTGGAAGTGTAGGCGATATGGCAACAAAGAGTCTTAAGCGAATAGTCGGAGAGGCGGAGAGGATTTATTGGATAGCAGCGATGGGAAAAAAAAACGGCTCTGAGTAACTACCGAAAGGGCAAAAACGAAATAAGGAGGGAGACATTTTATGATAATTCAAGGGCAAGCACGGTCGGGTTGCTTTAGAACGTGTTATTATAAAGCGAGATTCAGTAAAGAACAAGAAAAATGTACATGCTTTGGGGAAGTTATGGAAACGACGGAACATGTTCTGATTGAATGCGGAGATATCCACCCAGGTTTGTGTTTGGGCACGAGCCTACATGAAGCTGTGGGTTTTAGGGACGAAAATGGAAAGCTGAACACGTCTGCGTTAGGTGTTAGGTCAACTAGAAAGAAAAAAAAAATTACAGCATATCCACGGGTGAATGATGAAGAGCTTGGGCGAAGCTCCTGAAGCAATCGTGTACACTGAAATGTTCAGTGGTTTCGCCCAGCAGTAATGGAAGCAATACGCTGCTTTGATTATTTTTCCTTTTTCCGTTTTTCCTTCTTTCTTTTTATTGTTCTATTTTCTTTAATTTTTGATATTTTTATGTTTATTTTTTAATTTTAATTTTTTATTTCTTTTAGTTTTATCATTTTTTATTTAAATTTTTTAATTTTTTTCATTTTCTTGTTTATTTTTTTCTATCTCTATGGGACAGCGCCATCTAGTATATCGTCACCCAACTGCAGTTTGCATGTATCTCTATGGGACAGCGCCATCTATTATACTGTTCGGGAGATACTGCCGCGGTTACGCCTGACATGGGACAAGGTTAGACTAAGAGGAGCTACGCCCCTGAAAGGTTATTTCTTCTTTTGTCGAACCTGGTGGTGCACGTCACTGCCCCGTTATAAAGGGGATGCTCATAGTGGCCATCCATCCCGTATTGGCTCAACAGGTCTCATAGAATTTGATGATATTTTCCCTTGTAATGTGAAAGATATGCCATTTTAATATTTAAATATGTGCAGATATTTGAATTTCTAAATATTTTTTGAATAGCGTTTGCTATTCGATACGATTTGCACTGGAATTTGGCTATTCAAAGTATTCGAACTTCTGGCAGATAAATACTCTCTAGGGACCACGAAATTGTTAGAAAAATCGGGCAGTCCGTAAAACCGAATTCATGCTTTTTTGTTGCGCTCAAGCGGTCAGATCGCCTCCCAGTACATTTATCAGGCATTTTGGTGTGCGCCCAGGCCCTCGTGAATATAGTATAACCTCATTACAGACCTTTATAGTGAAGAGGATTTTGGTCTGTTGTAAAGGGAGCATGTAAAATCCAAGTACTCTTACAGCAGACTTTTATGTAAATGCTGAATGGGTCTGTTATTACTGGAGAGAATAACGAGTCACAAACATGGTCAAAGAACGAATTTATTCTTAACGGGGGACCATTTTTGGAAAATCACATTTTCAGTTTCTGTAGCCCATTTTCTATCTGATTCCAAAATATCTTGACTGAAAACTGCGTAGATGTGGATGTGCTGTAGAAAATAGCAAAAAAAAAAAAACAGTGTTTTTCAAAATTATAGCTCGGCAACGGTGCAACTGGGTGCCACCATTTAGGGCTCGTCGTGAAGAACATTTCTCCAAGCACGGCTGGTCCATAAGCCCGCGCTCGCTCCCTTCCTTGTGGCCTTAGCAGCCGCCGGGAGTAGAATGAATTTTTTTCTGTACAGTCACGACGGCGCGCTCTGCGTGAGGGCGCCGCGAGCCAACCCCCTAAAGTGCGTTGCGCCGCATGCGTTTCGTATTGTAAACCAGCTTTGCCCGGCCAATTTCTCGTGCTAATTACTTCTTCCGGTTGTAGGAAGCGGTGAAGGAAGTACAGGTGCGTGTGGGGACAGTCTGCCTTTCTCGGCACAGGACAAAAGAAAACGCACACGCAGCGCTACTAGCAACAACAAGCTTTATTTTTTAAGACCCGACCACCTTATATTCGATGGAGGCAAAAATGCTTGAGGCCCGTGTGCTTAGATTTAGGTGTACGTTAGAGAACCTCAGGTGGTCGAAATTTCCGGAGCGCTCTACTACGGTGTCTTTTATAACCATATTGTCACGTGGTCGTGACGTCGACGAAGACCGCAGGCGACGAGTCCAAAATGAAACTTTTTATTTGGCCAAACTTGTGGCCGTGAAACAGAAAGTCCACCTACAGCAATACACGCTGTACATTGATAGCGGCGAACAAAGCGTCGGCCGTCGATAAGTTGCTCATGGCTGGGATGCGCCGTCTTTTATACGTCATGCATCGAACTTTCCAGTCTTATCACTGGTTGTCGCGCAAGCACTGGAATAATCTAGACCATCCGCCTCCTGCGCGCAACCTTAACAAAACGATCTGCTGCAATCCTGAAGCTTCTCGAACATTGCGGCACGGTCAGCTTCGAGCGTTGATAACCGTCCTTGCTGGTCAAACCCGAGTACACCAAAATAAAAGAAGCGCGCGTGGCATTGCCCCTCTCTGAAAAAGCATCGTCTCAATGCTTGTGGCAGAACATCGAAGGGGGGAAAAAAACAAGTGCATACACAAATAAATTACAATAAAAAGGAAAAATTAAGAGTCCCCAGGTTCGCTAACCCGCAAAAAACGGCTTAAGGCACACGACATGGACGACTTCAGGACTTGCGCGACATCGCTGGGAGTTCGTAATGCCGTCCGGGATGACCTCGTAGTTAAGAGCGCCGAGATGTCGAAGGACCTTGTATGGCCCGAAGTATCACCGAAGGAGTTTTTCCTGAGCCCACGTCGGCGTATCGACGTCCAGACCCACACACGGTCACCGGGTTGGTACTGCATATGGCGTCGTCGAAGATTATAGTGACGGCTGTGGACCTCTGCTGGTTTTTGATGCGCATGCGGGCGAGCTGTCGACCTTCTTCGGCGCATTGCAAATAGGTGGCAACGTCGAGATCGTCTTCGTCGGTGGCGGTTGGTAGCATTGCGTCGAACGTCGTTGCCGGGCTCCTTCCGTAGACCAGCTTGTACGGCGTCATGTGGGTCGTTTCCTGCATGGCCGTGTTGTATGCGAAGGTCACATACGGAAGCATGGCATTCCACGTCTTGTGTTCGACGTCGACATACATGGCCAGCATGTCAGCGATGGTCTTGCTTAGCCGCTCGGTGAGGCCATAGGTCTGTGGGTGGTACGCTGTGGTCCGGCGGTGGCTTGTTTGGCTGTATCTCAGTATTGCCTGAGTTAGGTCAGCAGTAAACGCCGTACCTTTGTCGGTGATGAGGACCTCTGGGGCGCCATGACGCAAGACGATATTCTCAACGAAGAACTTCGCTACCTCGGCGGCACTACCTCTGGGTAGGGCCCTTGTCTCGGCGTAGCGGGTGAGATAGTCAGTAGCTACGACGATCCATTTGTTTCCGGTATTGGACGTCGGGAACGGCCCTAGTATGTCCATCCCGATTTGCTGGTACGGCCGTCGAGGTGGCTCGATAGGCTGCAGAAGCCCGGCTGGCCTAGTCGGTGGTGTCTTGCATCGCTGACAGTTCGGGCAGGTCTAGACGTAGCGAGTTACGTCGGCGGCAAGGCGCGGCCACTAGTACTTTTCCTGTATTCTTGCGAGCTTGCGAGAAACACCCAGGTGTCCAGACGTCGGGTCGTCGTGCAGAGCCTGGAGTACTTCTGATCGCAATGTCGAGGGCACAACGAGAAGGGAATCGGCTCGAAGCGACGAGAAGTTCTTCTTAAGGAGAACACCGTTGTGCAAGAAAAACGGCGTAGTCCCCGCGTGAATACCTTCGGAACAACGGTGGTGCTGCCCTCGAGGTATTCCACAAGGCCCCTGAGTTCTGGGTCCGCTCGCTGTCGTTGGCGAAGTCGTCGGCTGTTATGGTACCCAAGAAGCTGTCATCATCCGGGTCGTCGGGCGGCGGTGGGTCGACAGGAGCGCGAGACAGGCAGTCGGTAGTGTTTTTTTTTTGCGGACTTGTAAACGACGGTTATGTCGAATTCTTGAAGTCGCAGGCTCTACCGTGCGAGGCGACCTCAAGGGTCCTTCAAATTAGCTAGCCAACACAAGGCGTGGTGGTCGCTCACAACTTTGAAGGGCTGGCCGTAGAGGTAGGGGCAAAACTTCGATGTAGCCCAGATGATGGCCAGGCACTCCTTTTCCTTTGTGGAATAGTTGATTTATGCCTTTGATAGCGACCGGCTAGCATAACTGATGACCCTTTCCAATCCGTCGGTGTTCTGCACAAGGACGGCGCCGAGTCCTACGCTGCTTGCATCGGTGTGGATTTCCGTATCGGCGTATTCGTCGAAATGCGCCAGTATCGGAGGCGTCTGCATTCGTCGCTTCAATTCTTGAAATGCTCGAACTTGCGACGTTTCCCACCTGAATTCGACGTCGGCCTTCGTGAGTTGCGTCAGTGGCTCGGCGATCCGTGAAAATTCCTTGACGAAACGTCTGTAATAGGCGCACAAGCCGAGAAAACGGCGTACGGCCTTCTTGTCGGTGGGCGGCGGGAAGGCAGCGATGGCAGCTGTTTTCCGCGGGTCCGGGCGAAGACCAACCTTGCTGATCTCGTGGCCCAATAACAAGGGCTCCTCGTACGCGAACGGCACTTTTCAGGCTTCAAGGTGAGTCCGGAGGTCTTGATATCTTGAAGTACAACTTGAAGGCGCCGAAGGTGTTCGTCGAAGTTTGAGGAAAACACAATGATGTCGTCGAAGTACACGAGGCACACTTGCCACTTCAAGCCGGGCAGTACTGTATCCATAACCCGTTGAAAAGTAGCAGGTGCCGAGCAAAGACCAAAGGGCATGACCTTGTACTCGAACAGGCCGTCTGGTGTTATAAAGGCAGTCTTTTCTCGGTCTCACTCGTCGACTTCTATTTGCCAGTAACTGGTTATGAGGTCCATCGACGAAAAGTACTTTGCGTTGTGTAATATTCGATTCAGGGTGTCGTCATTCCGGGGAAGGGGATACAGGTCCTTCTTCGTGACTTTGTTCAGGCGAGGATAATCGACGCAGAAGTGTAGGGTTCCGTCCTTCTTCTTCACTAGCACCACGGGGGATGCCCACGGACTCTTCGACGGCTGGATGATGTCGTCGCGTAGCATTTCGTCGACTTGTTTCTTCACGGCCTCGCGTTCTCTCGTCGAAACTCTGTACGGGCTCTGACGGAGTGGTCTGGCACTTTCCTCTGTTATGATGCAATGTTTTGCCACGGGGGTCTGCCGAATTCTTGACGACGACGAAAAGCAGTCTTTGTATTGCAAAAGCAGGGTTTTGAGCTGTTCTTGTTTGTGCTTCTGAAGGCTGGGATTGACGTCGAAAGCTGGTTGCGGACCTTTATTCGTCGGAATAGGCTTGGGAGAATCGGTGAGGCCGAAAGCATTCTTGGCTTCTACGATTTCTTCGATGTAGGGGACCGTCATGCCTTTGCTCACGTGCTTGTACTCGTTGCTGAAATTCATGAGCATAACTGTTGCTTTCCCTGCCCGCAGCTCGGCTACTCCTCTTGCGACGCAAATCTTGCGGTTAATCAAGTGGTGCTGGTCGCCTTCAACGACGCCTTCCAGGTCTGCTGATTTCTGAGTGCCGACGGAAATGATGACGCTGGAGCGAGGGGAAATGGTGACCTGGTCTTCCAGCACATTCAAGGCGTGCTTTCTTGGTGGAGTGTGTGGCAGTAGTGCCTTTTTCAGGGACAGTGTTATCGACTTGGACCTTAGGTCGATGACTGCACCATGAAGGCCTAAGAAGTCCATTCCAAGGATGATATCTCTCGGGCAGCGCTGCAGCACCATGAAGCTCGCGGGATAAATCCAGTTGTTAATGGTGAGTCTCGCTGTGCAGATTCCCTCTGGCGTTACGAGGTGGCCTCCAGCTGTCAGGATTTTGGGGCCTTCCCAGGCTGTCCTAACTTTCTTCAGCCTCGTGGCGAACGGTCCACTGATGACAGAATAGTCGGCTCCGGTGTCGACGAGGGCTGGGACGCTGTGGCTGTCGATAAGAACGTCGAGGTCGCTAGTTCGTCGTCTTACGTTGCAGTTAGGTCGTGGCGTCGGGTCACGGCTATGTTGGTGTGTTCCGCTGCTTCCACGTTGCGTCATCAGGTCTACTTCGGTCCGCGAGGTTTCGTCGTCAGGGCTCTGTCTGGTTCGCGTCTTGTCCTGAAGGTTTCGTCGTGGCGTCGGCGGCGGCGGCGGCGGGGGATCTTGGGTATTTCGTCGTACAGCAACCGCACCTCCATCGGTTGCTGCCCTTAGTATTCCGGATGCGGGCTAGGTGACCGGCCCCGGGTTGGGCCAGTGTATCGTCGGCATTGGGGAGTGACGTAGCGGCCTGGCAACGGCGATCAAGAAGGTCCTCGGGGGGTCCACTGGGCTCCTGCCAGATAGTTGGCGATGTCACGTTGTCGTTCACCCTGCTGTGGATGCGGCGCGTCGATGGCGAATCCGCGCAGTCCCATCTGTCGATAATGGCAGCGGCGGTAGGTGTGGCCGGCTTCTCCACAGTGGTAGCAGAGTGGACGTTGGTCGGGGGCGCGCCAAACGTCGGTCTTCGTCGGCGTGTATCGCTGGCCGGCTGGCGGGCATTATGACGTCGGTGGTGTCGGCGGTGGTGCCTGGTGGCGGAACTGCTGGAGCGGCGTGGCGTCTTGACGTGGGCAAGGAGGGGGGCGTTGCGTCGGGCTGCAGCAGTATAGCTCATTGCTTGCAGCTGCGGCGGTGCCGGCTGATGAACACCCAGTGTCCCCATTGTTAGGCAGCGCCGTGGTTTGTGCCCTTTCTTCGTCCCGTCTTTTAGCGCTGTTTCTACAGTTACCCAGTGTCTGTTGGATTTCCTCGCGTACAACGTCTGCAATCGACGTCAATTTGGGCTGTGCAAAAGGTGCGAGCTTTCGCTGCTCCTCTCGCACGATGGCTCGGATTGTTTCGCGCTAGTCGTCGGAGTCGATGGCTTGAACCGCTGCGCTTTCATGGATCAAGCAGCAGTTGTACTGGCGGTTTCGCATTTTCAGCGTCTTCTCGATGGTGGATGCTTCTGAGATGAATTCTTGGATGCTGCTTGGTTGGTTCCGCATCAGTCCCGCATAGCTCCTGTTTCACTCCTCGTATAAGGAAGCGAACTTTCTTGTCCACGGGCATGGCAGGGTCAGCGTGGAAATAGTCGTGTCATTTCCTCTGCGAAGATGGCCACGCTTTCGTTTGGGAGTTGGACCCGTGTCTCCAGCAAGGCTGCGGCCCTTTCCTTTCGGATGACACTCGCAAACGTCTCCAGGAAAGCACTGCGAAAGACGTCCCAGGTTCGAAGTGTGGACTCCCGATTCTCAAACCAGGTCCTTGCTGCATCTTCCAGGTAAAAGTAGACGTGGCGCAGGTTGTCCTCGGAGTCTCAGTTGGTGAAAGTTGAAACCCTTTCGAATGTCTCGTGCGAGGCATCGGGGTCGTCATTTGGCACTCCCTGGAAGGTCGGTGGCTCTCTGGGTGGCTGCATCACAATCGCTGCAGGGGACACCGTGGCCGTCATCGTGCCTGCCGTCCACGTCGCGGTCTTGGTCTTGTCTGGTAGGGGTCCGTACTCAGGTGGGAGACCTTGGCTGCCTGCGGCTGGCCCGTTGGTTGGCGTCGATGTCCCCTTGACGGTGTGGGCTTGGCTCACAGTTGGAGTGGGGTGTTCGGTACGTGGAACGGAAGCACCTCCACCAGATGTCATGCGGTCATGACGTCGACGAAGACCGCAGGCGGTGAGTCCAAAATGAAACTTCTTATTTGGCCGAGCTTGTGGCCGTGAAACGTAAAGTCCACCTACAGCAATACACGCTGTAACGCTGTACATTGATAGCGGGGAACAAAGCGTCGGCCGTCGATAAATTGCTCATGGTTGGGATGCACCGTCTTTTATACGTCATGCGTCGAACTTTCCAGTCTTATCACTGGTTGTCGCGCCAGCACTGGAATAATCTAGACTATCCGCGTCCTGCGCGCAATCTTAACAAAACGATCTACTACAATCGTGAAGCTTCTCGAACATTGCGGCGCGGTCAGCTTCGAGCGTTGATAACTGTCCTTGCTGGTCAAACCCGAGTGCATGAAAATAACAGAAGAAGCGGGCGTGGCAATATCGTGGTTTTGGGATGACCATGTTGATGCAGATATCACCGACCCAGGTGAAAATATTGCAACTGGAAACAACTGGCCCCAACTGGGACCAGTTCAACTGGTTTATGGTCAAATTCCCAGTTGGGACCCACTGGGACCGAATTCCCAACTGGGACCCACTGGCAACTGGTCCCAACTGGGAATTTGACCATAAACCACTTGACCTGGTCCCAGTTGGCACCCACTGACAACTGGTCCCCATTGGGAATCCTGCCATAAACCACTTGATCTGGTCCCAGTTATTTCCAGTTGCAATTGGGACCAGTTGGTAGTGGGTCCCAGCGGGGGCCAGTGGCTCTTACTGAGATCTCAATAAGAGCTAGTTGCCCGTTGCAAATGCTGTCCCATTAGGAACTACTGTCTGAAGCTGGTCCCATTAAAAATTAAACCTGATGTGGCTATTTAATTCCCGGGGCTCCAGTGCAAGATAAAAAAACCAACCTTGGATACTCAATCAAATGTTTATTTTACAAACATTACACAGCACTCAAATATTTTAGTGTTTGGCGGCAATCCTGAATTTTTTCCGTGAGATTCGCGTACCCGTGACCAATGGGAGAGCGTTGCTGCAAAATCAGAGGTAACATATGTTACATGCATGTATCAGAATAGCCCTATCAATTTAATATACACAGCAGACCAGCCTTCTAAAAATTCACACTACGAACACTATTCCAGAGATCATGCCGGATGTAATCCGATTTATTTAAGTCGCTTACCTCAGCGGCAAAAATACAACTACAGGTAGTAAGGCGATCGAAAGCATCTTTGTTTCCACTCGAATGTATGTACCTACAGGTGCAACAGGTTCGGGAATATCCATTTGCAGTGCAAAACACGGGCCCCTTTGCGCTTTCTTTAAAAGTCGCGGACGGAGCTACAAATTTGCACGAGTATACTTTATAGTTATGTAGCATGCCGTTCAAAATACAAGTATTGCACGGCACTCATTTTCTGTGATGCTCCAAAACAAATGGCAGAAAATTAGCAAGCAGTCCGCACAAACCCCTAAACAAACATATTACAGAGCAGTGCCGAAAGAACGTTGTTTACAATGCGGCGTTCCATCGTCTGAACACTTAAAACACTTTGCATTGCATCATATCTAGATATTCTCTAGGATATTGAACAACTAGCACTCGAAGCATAAGTGATATATAGTTACCTTCAAACGGCTGCATCGCCGACAAGGCGCAGGCTTGCACAGCATTCCGCACACAATGGATCCACATATCCGCGTTGTCACAGGAAAAAACACTTGTCCGGCGTTCACCCATAAAGACTTCCAGAGATGAAACTGTCGAACACTAAATCGACAAAATCTAAATTACGCACGCCATGACTGCACGTTCCTTTTGAAAAACAGCACAACTAAACACCGCTTCCTCGGACCACCACCACAGACCACTTCCACCACTCGGCAGCTAGCCCTCGTACACATGTGGTGTACAAAACTAGCATGGCTGTGTTTCTAAATTTTCTGCCTTTATTATCGAGCTTCTTTCTTCCATTAAACAGTGCGGAATTGGCAGGAAATAATTCTTTTCAGTTTATTTTATGTGTAATCTTTATGTTTCATTACTTTACTGCTTCATTTGTTTGAGTGTGTGAGATACGAAACTGATGTGACGGCTGTCGAGGGAGTTGGGGTGAGAGCAGAGAGAGTGGGGCGTGCGTTTGTGTCATTTGTGTCGGGAGCATGGTAGCAGCATGTAGGCGGCAGTCTCGGAAGTGGTAGCTCTCGGCTCTGCTCGATTTTTCTTTGTCGTACGAATGGAAGTAATCGCTGTGCTGCACACAAGCCAATCGAGCAGTGAGACAACGGCAATATTAACACCCTGACGTCAATCGGGCCCGCTTCGCCTGCGGGTATCCGCGATGGACGTA
The DNA here is from genome assembly GCF_013339695.2 of Rhipicephalus sanguineus. Classification (NCBI taxonomy): domain Eukaryota; kingdom Metazoa; phylum Arthropoda; class Arachnida; order Ixodida; family Ixodidae; genus Rhipicephalus; species Rhipicephalus sanguineus. The sequence continues at coordinate 136,647,538 of NC_051185.1, forward strand.
AAAAGATTGACGACAGGACAGCAGTACTGATGCTAAAACAAGCCGACGTTTGAATGCACTGTGTTGCGCATTTGCGCAACGGAATAATCGACGATAATACACGATTTAAAAAAATACATATCAGGTCAGGTAAGACTTTATATTATTGTAATGGGGTTAAAACAACGCGAAGAGGAGGATGGCGTCTAAACAAACAAAAAAAAAGATAATTCAGTCGCAAACCATGAGACGCTATTTTCTTATTCTCTCATCGTCCTATCATCTGTGTTCATAACGGCCCCTTACAATACTAGGCCAGTGATCAGGTACCCTTCTGTGGGTATGACACAAAAAACGCTTGGATAAAACCCATTCACTCAAGTCCAGCAATGCTACGTCGTATACATTCGAGTTCAATTTGTTTTGGTTCACTGTGAAGAATAGTAAAACCAGAGTAACTGGTCGCACTTCGAGTTAGCGTACAATTGGGACCATTTGCTTCCAATATAACTGGATATGGTTTCCAACTGGGACTAGCTGCCTCCAGTTCAACTGGTCATGGTTCCCGTTGATGGCCAGTTGAGTTGTAACTGGGACCAGCTGCTAACTGGAACCAGTTGCAGTTGGAATCAACTGGAACCACTTGAGTTGTAACTGGGACTAGCTGCTAACTGGAACCTGTTGCAACTGGAATCAACTGGGACCAGTTGGTTTCCAACTGGGACCATTTGATCCCAGTTAACACCAGTTGAAACCAGTTGGATTCCCAGTAACACATTTTCACCTGGGGAGTGCGTCCTTGTGCTCAGTTCCTATAATGAGACGGGTAATCTCATCCTTATGGTGAGCCACGGAGATAGGGTTGACTTTGTCAACATGATCGGTGCGACTAGAAGCATGACATAGCGGTAAAATATGCGACCGGGAAAATATTGTGTTACTATGATACAGGGTGTGGAAAAAAGATAATCTGGAGAATTTGCTGCGCACAGCAAGCGGCGGCATGTTCAGCATTTGTTTGAAAGATGAAAGCTTTGAAATCGCGAATATGATGAGGCTTCTTTAAACTGTGGTTGTTACTGCAGTGTTTTACCAGCAGTGGTTTTATTTTTCAGTTCTTCATGCACAATATATTGTTGCAGTACCAAGGAGAACATTCTGTTCCCAATTGAAAAGACTCTCTGAAAGTTTCTTATGTTTCCTCTTCGTGTCCGGCTTGCATTACTTCATCTGAATATTTTTCTTCTTGTCACAAGCGCACTGAAGACTGCATCTGGACTCTTGTGGGCTTGGGATTCTGTATGTATGCAGGGACTCAGCATAGTGTGGTGCGACTTGGGCTTTTATTCTGTTTTTATGTACTTTAGTGCTTGTCTGAGGCTATGTGAGTGTTTGCTATTTCATGTTATTCTTACCTTGTGTTTTTTCTATTTTGAACAATGTATTATGTTTTTATTGTTATTATTATTATTCCTGCTATTGTGTTTACGACTCACAGCTACTTGCGGAAAACAGTGGCCGTCCCCATTATGCTGTGACTTTCACATTTTTGAAGTATTTATTTCAATATTAAAGAACAAAGTAGGATGCCTTCAATGAAAAATGTGCAAGTTTGTTATTTTCAAGTACAGCGACGGCCAGCATGTGCATTTGAAATAGACGTTTCCTAAACCATTTTTTTCCTAAGAATAAGTTTTGCGTCATTTCTTACGTCGTTAGGTGACGGATCATGCAGCCGAGCCTTCCGAGTGCGACGCACGATCCCACGTGTGCACCAAATGCAATATTCATCCTTTTTCTTATTCTCGAAGTTACAGAAAACTAAAAAAGAGGCTTTGTTATAATCATTGTTACTTATTGCGCACCACTTTCAGGACAAAGACTGAACCACACGAACACAAGCACACACGAACACAAGTGGTTCAGTCTTTGTCCTGAAAGTGGTGCGCAATAAGTAGCAATGAATATATACCAACTGGCCCAAGCAAGTACCCTTTGTTATAACCACGTCAGTGCTCTGCAGACCATTAGAGGCAGGCGTATGAGCGGCCTGCGCCACCCCTTTTGAAAAGCGGCATTTACCAGAGTCATCATGTACACTTGCTACCATGTTTCTATCGCATTGGTACCATGCATACCATATAGAGTAATTTCAGAAAGGGCCACGGTAAGTAAGTCGGAAGCAAAGCACTTCCTGCGCGCGCTAGCCTCTGCAACGGCCGGGAGCGGGTTGGCTCGGAGCGCCCCCACGAAGTTACAGCCATAGGTATAAACAACTCCCTGTGCGCAGGCCGTAAAGGAAGGAGCGAGCGCGCGCCTCCAGACCGGCCGTGGTTCGAGTGTTTAAGGCAGCTCCTCCATTCAATAACAAGCGTACAACAAGCACTTGTTCCAAGTTCAATTCGAGGCCTCCGATTGGTTGCTTTTGCCGTGTTGCTCCAGCACCTGCCAGCACGCTTTGCCATTGGTCCGATGCTCGCTTCGGGAACGTCGTTTGCTACTTGTACGTTGCGAAATCATGGCTGTCGAAAATTTCGCTACTTCGTGACGCGTTCGCACTCGTTCTGTGTTTACGGGTCAACGATAATTTAGAATATAATTGCGCTTTAGTTTGGCAGCTGCAAGCGGAAGCTCAATTATCGGATTATGATAGCGCACCGCACTCGCCGCGAAATGCACACGTGCGACTGTAATAGCGTTGAGTCGTTGACCCGCTGTTAGAGGTTCTGCTTATCAGCACTTCGGAGTTTAGGATGAAGACCACCGCTGGACAACTCTTTGTACTCGCGATCGAGCATGACGCACTTTGAAACATTGGGCACTGCGGCTACGCACATCGCAACTGAGCTTTCTACTCGATGTCGTGGCTAGGCCTAACTCCGCTCATGGTGCCGATGTGCGAGACAAATCCGGACTTTGCAGGCAAGAACATCGCACTAATGGATATGCGAAAGCGAAGAAGCTGCAATGTCCTTTGTCGCAAGCAACGAATCGCATTGCCCGCTGGCTTCTCAGAACCATGTATGGGCATCTTGTGCATTGGTAGCGGACCCCCCGGCAAAGCTCGCCGTGCAGAGATCGCTCGGAGAAGCGGTGGCAGCGGCTAGCAATTTCGCTCGTCAGCATCCCAAAACGCAACTCTGCGCGCCGATTTTTTGTCGCTACAGCTAGGCATAGCTGATCATTGACAGACCGGAGATCGGCAGCCTTCGTTCTTAAACCGGCATGTCGAAATCCGCGGCGTGCTCTTCCCGTCCCGAAAGTATGCTAAGCGATGTTTGAAGTTGGAAGTTATTGAATTTGGGATGTCCATGGTAGAAAAGTCTGCTGTAAAGGAGTCTTGACCACCTTGCTGGCTTGACATTTTAGTCAATTATATCCGAATGTCCATTGTACCAGAATCCGTTGTAAACGAAGCGCAATCAATGGAACAAATACGGAGGTCGGCATAACGCTGCAAATTGGGATGTAGCGTTAGAATGTCTGTTGTAAACAGATCCGTTGCAACGAGGTTATAGTGTACATTAAGTACCTGTTAGCTACGTGCCGACCGCCCTTTGCAAGTTTGCGTATCTGATGATCATCACGAAATGCAAATACCAGTGGCGCTCAGTATCAGCAAAAGACGAAATAGATTACAGCTGTCTCGCATGGAGCATATGGAAACGATGCAGAACACAAAGACTGTGATTGAAGAGCGGACGACTCGTCCGGATTTCCCCGATGCATGTGCGCACGTAAACACACGCATCGCCGAATCCAGTCATGGGCACGTTACCAGTAAAAAGCGTTACAGTTACCTAAGCCAAAAAAGTAACTGTTACAGTTACCGTTATAGAGTTTTCAAAAGTAACCTGTTACAGTTACTCTGAAAAAGTAGTGTTGTTGCTTCAATGTTTAAAAAAAGTAATTGATCACAAAACAAAAATGCTAGAATTTATTTAATAAAAGCGTACGAAGGCATGCGGGTAGTCAAAACTGCACGTAGTAAAACCCTAAGATGAAGGAAACATAAAAGAGGGCCCAACACAAGCAATCGTTGTGTAGACCTCATTTTGTCTCAGCAATAGAACCCTAGGATACTGTAACTGGAAAATGTGGTTTGATGCACTGAAATGACGGCAGTATCCTAGGATATTTATTAACGATGCCCAGAGATGCATTCAAAGAGGAACAGGGAGTGTGTCACGAGTGAAGCCGACGTCGATTGTGCCTAGTCCCTATGTTCAAGGTGTATCAGACCCTGTTTGGAGAGCTTTGCATCCGCTGGGCATGCAGACCATTTTGATGTCTTGTTATACCTTGGGACGTGTTGGCGAAACCCAAAGACCACACACCTGCAGAAGATCAGAGTGGGATCTCTACAAGTACAATGCGGGGACTGCGCCGTAACGTACAGTGCCGTCCACTGTTAGGGTGAATGCGGCTCAATGTGGCTGCGCTCCGCAGAGCGCCAGTGCAGCCGACGCGGCCGTGCATGGAAGCGTAGCGGCGCATGCGCACATGGAGGCACGGAAGATTTCCGCAACAAATTGAACACTCATTAATATGTTTCATCGTCCAATACCGGCAAACTTACAAAAAATTCAGTTGCTATGGGTACCAGGCCACCGCTGGTTCTATTTGAATGAAACAGTAGACTCATTAGCCCTGAGTGGATGTTTCATACCAGTTTTGCCAGATACGGCTTATGTGACAGTATTAAGGTTCAGAAATGCTTGTTTGCAAAGTGAAATAGGTAAATCACCATTGGATGAATTTAAATACTTTGCACATCTAAGATGTCGCTGGAATAAACAGTGGTGTGTATCTCTCCACTTAGACATTTCTTACACCACATTACGCTGTATAATTCTGCAATTTTAATTATTACTTACATAAAGTTGGGCTGAAGGCATCCTTGCTATGGATGTTTCGCAATGAATTCGGAACAATAGACCATTTCTTTATGTTCTGTCGATAATGTTCTAATCATAGAAAAAGAGACCTTGTAGCTCCACTTCAAAAGATAGGATTAGCATTAAATGTTGCACTAATTTTATCATTTGGCAGCACTGTATTAGGTCATAGCCACAAGGCTATATGCTTCGATTACATAAATGAAACAAGATGATTACTGTATTAGCTTATTTTTATCCCTTGATATTCTTGGTTCCAAGTCGCATTTTCATTTTTTCGATAGTTTGTCATTGGTCTAGATTTCCAGTGCTTTCTAGCTTCATGGGTCCTTACCATAAACCGTCCGGTTCTTGGCCCATCTCCCGTTGTGGGTGAGTGCCATCACCCATATATTCACCCCGTTGCAGCCGTTACGAGGCTGCTAGGCACTATGACGGGAATATTCTATTACTTGCTGTGAAAAAGGAAAGACTGATGGAGGTGGAGGCGGTGCGGAGTGACAGTGAACAGTTCTTGAAGAAAAGCGAGCAGTTTCTGTTCCCACACCTTTCATGCACTCCATTAGCCTACACTGTGGCCAGGAAGATCGTCAAGTGGCACCCAGCGTTTCAAGACAGACTGAAAAAGAATCCTTCGAGGGGTGTGGGAACAAGCGTCATTGTGATGGCAGTGAGAACGGGCACTTGCAGGCACTCGAGAAGAGCCCTTGGTTCGTTCAAATCGCGCGAGAATGCATTGACCTCGTATTTTGCACTCACGCGGAAAAGTCGTTTGCTGGGTTCAGTGACGATGAGATATTTACAATATCAAAATAAACATTCTTTATTCGATTTCATAGCCACTGTAGCTAGATTAATGCACTTTTCAGTGAAAGTGGGTGGGCGCTTCCCTGGTACTTTGTGGGAATAACTTTTCATGCTTCCCTGCTCATGCGCAGAGATGTAGTTTTTTCTAGGCACATATAGTTGTTCCGTCCTAAGAAACACCTCAGTCAGTATTGCGCTTCTTTGCGTGCTGTTCTACTTACAAGACAAGAGCGCTTGTCAAAACATTGGCTGTAGCAACACCCCCGACAATGCAGCATTGCCGCAGCGGTCTGCTGTTGACCACCCAAATATCACTGAAAAACTTCGGCACACAGTCAACTGCAAAAATAGGTAGATGTCCATTGAGTTCCTTTTTTTTTCAAGATGCTCAAAACTGGCGAAATAGTCTCGGACTGGAACGCCTGGAGAGTGGCCAAAGTTTTGGACCGTGAAGGGTTAATTAATTAATTAATTCGTTAAAAAAAAAAACTCAAGGGCCCTGAGGAACTTTACATGAGTGGTGAGCAACAGATACTAGTGCATCTCGGCAGCGCAGTGGAACAAACACAAGAGAAAGGAACACGCAGACAGGACGGGCGCTAGACATCAACTGAGAATTTATTAACACAAAAACGACGAAATTGCACAAACAGGCGCACAACCTTCAAAAAGGTGCAGACGGCGTCACTAACACTGATATATGCAATGTCGCTTCAGATACTCTATCTCTTTTGCATGCAACGCCAGTGACGGCGTACTCATGCACTTGTCAGCTTCTAAACATATACAATATGCTTCGTAGATTTCGCGCGCTTGCTGACCAGCAAAGCTGCGCAAAGATACGGGTGCCCTCAAAGCCAGGCGTGCAGGAACACCTACGGCAGTGATCTGCCAAATGTCCACCCCCCGCCAATGAATTGACAGCTGCGCGATGCTCTCTCAGCCTTTCATTAATGCATCGGCCAGATTCGCCTACATAGCACATTCCACAGGTGAGTGGGATCCTATACAGCACACCCACATGGCAATCAATGAATTTTGTGGCGTGCTTTTTTGTGCAGCCAGCCTTCTCAGCCCCATTCACATGACTGCACATGTGTGCGAGCTTGCCAGGGGCCGAAAAAACAACTGAAATGCCGCACTTTCCTGCCACCTTCTTGAGGCGATGGGAGAGGTTATGCACGTATGGCACAACCACGGGGCGCCCCATTTTGGCGTCCTGCCGATCGGGGCCAGTGTGTATCCCGTTGTACAGTTCCTTAATCAAGCTTCCGGCAATGGAAGCCAACAATTCAACGGGGAAGCCAGCCCTGCGTAGGCGGAGCACCTGGAGCTGAAGGCTGCAGTTTATCTCATGATCGCAAGACTTTCTGAGAGCAGCGCGCATGCTGTTTTTCGCCATACCCCTTTTTACTATCTTAGAATGGGCCGAATCGTAGCTGAGGACTGGTTTTTTGGTTCTCGGATGATATCTCCAGCATACCTGACTTTCATGCACACTTAGGCGGAGATCAAGAAACTGCACGCATCCTTATTCAGGTAGCTTAAACGTAAATCGGAGCCCTTTGCCACATGTCTCAAAAATGCTCAGCACTTGTTGCACGACCTCTTCAGAAACCCCGGATTCGCTTCCTTTAAGATTACTAAGTAATCGTCTACATATCTAAAGATGTTTAAAATCTTAGCAGCACAAGATTGTTCGATACACGCGGAGATACTCTTGTCACAGAAGGATAAAAATAAATCGCTTAAAACTGGAGCAATACAAGATCCAATACAAATTCCATCCTTTTGAAGGAAAGGAGTATCATTAAAAGAAACGGTGGTAGAGGACAGATAAAATCTTAATTCCATGAAATTGTCAATATTTAAGCCCATAGCATTTTGGAAGGCCACAGGACCAAAGTCATCTATACTCTCACTTACAGCACAAAACAGTTGCCCTTGGGGAATAGAGTAAAAAAGATCGACGACGTCAACACAGAAGGCATATAACGGCCGCTGAGGATGCTCATGTTTCGAAAGAAACTGTAACACAGTCTCGGAATTGGCCACACAGTAAGGGTCATTCAATTCGAGCAAATTGAGATGCCTTTGCAGGAATTTTGATAGGGCACCCTGCCATGAATGTCTTTCGGTTACAATCGTCCTAAAAGGCATTCCTTCTTTGTGCGTCTTAACCGAGAAAAACATATCTAAGAGGTCTTTTTTTGCACCACCTATGGTCTTCTTCAAATTCTGCAAGCTCATCGCATCACAAAGAGCCAAAGCTTTCTTCCTTAATTCTTTTCGCGAGCATTTGATGGACGAAAAATTCTTTTTAACAGCTAAATCAGCCTTATCTGAGAACACATCTGTAGAGAGCACGACAAATCCACCCTCTTCATCTGACACCAGAAGCGATAAGTTATTTTTCTTCAAAAAGCTTATGGTGTCCTGAACCTGAATGTTGGACCTGAAACGCTTACGTCTGGACATAAGGCAGTCAACACCTTGGGAAACAACCCGGTTTTGCTCATCGGGCTCCACTCTATTCGCGACATTCCTCACCACAGAAAGCAGTTCAAGAGGGTTATCCCTCAACTCGGTGCAAAGCTTTGGACCATTATCTAAAACATTCCTCACATTTTCTGGCATGGGGCAATTTCCAAGGAACGTCACCTTCCCAGACTTGTCAGACTTGTGGTTGCACGTTTCCTGGTCCAGGCAAGCAGCAAAGGCAGAGTTGTGGCCCACACGTTCGCGGCCTCACGTGTGAACACACTTTCACCCTGCTGGTTGTCGCCGACAAGTGCAGCCGAGAGGACCACCCGCAGACACACCTGGTAGTGACGATTTTGGGGGCGTAGCTCCGAGCGCCATAAGTTCAAAATCCTTCTTGAATGACGACTGGATGGCACACAAGGCACGAAAAGCTTGAGCACCTGAAGAGGGATCAAATTTTTTGTGATGCAGAAGGTAACCGCTCGTGCTAGGCAGGCAGGCAGTTATGGCGACAAAATTTACCAAGGAG